>NC_092362.1:13250499-13958413 GCF_030848805.1 Temnothorax longispinosus | reverse complement strand
AATGTTAAAATGAATTTATTTCTCGAGATATGAATGAGCCAGTGTCGTTCAGCGCATTTCGCGCATTTCAAAATACCCGCGGAATACCTCCTGCAATCCGGACAACCTCCTCGCTCAACGTGCTTTCCTGATATATCAGGAGTAAATTTCCGAGAATTTCGCGGTGAGAAACCTGAGTTTTGCCTACTTTATCATCCGAGTTAATTCTTTATTAACTTTTATTATCTTCTATTTTTATATATTTATATTTGTAAATGTTATTTTATAGTAAAAAATCACGAAGCAGATTTAATATTTATAGCTCATATTAAATTCTGTTAATACTTTATCAATTCTGAGAAATATCTAATATCAGAAAGACTAATGTAAATATTTTTGTAGCATAATTAATTAATTTATATACAATCATGCATAACTTGGGAATGAAACGGACAGGTTGTATCAAAGAAAATCCATAGGTGTATAAAATACGAAATATATATATTTGCTTTTATAGCATAACATATATAATTTAGATAAGTATACATATCTTATGAGTGTTACACTTCGTATCATAAGTTCAACGATATAAAAGATGACAGTTCACAGATTAATATATACAAAGAACGGCAAAAGCCTGGTCGTATAGTATATAACACTCCAATGCTTCTTGTATTCTATATAGCCGTTAAGAAGATAAACGCGATTGTATCCACGCACACAGTATCTTATGTTTGTAAATCATGTTACGATTGTCAAAGAAACGAATTTATCATTGCTGGTTACAGGGAAGATTCGTTCCCGTTCGATGCAAGCGTGAAAAAAATATCTGGTAAATACGCCCGGAAAAGAAAATATTGAAGAGATATAATTCTGTCAATCAAATTTGATTAAAACACAACTATTAACGCGTTGTTAACAGAGCCATTAAAAAAACATAATGTCGAGAAGAGTGGTCTTTCTTAACTTAAAATCAGTTTCGAATTGGTACTAGTCACGACTGCGCAAAACGAAATAAAAAGTTTACAATGTTTTTTTGGGGGGAAATTTATAACAAGTTCTCTTCTACGATACTACTTTATTATTGTGATTATCCCCGCAATTGATCTTGGCTTCTCACAAACTTAAAATATACAAACGCGCCATTGCATCGATAGAAAAGTGCACTCGATTTGAAGAATGCATTCGTCTAAAAATAATTTAGAGAAAGGTAAAAAATTTTCCGATTTAAAGACGCTATTAAAACGTTGTATATTCGTCGATCGCATTATTGTGCCTTTTATCGTGCTGCTAAGCACAGCATCTGTATTTCCACAGCACTTCTTCGATGCTCATAGAGAATTCATCTCTCATTAATATTTTTACAAACGTAATTTACGTAAGGAAAGAGTTACTCATAGTATCGTCTTGAGGCTAGTATTGTCCGTTTATTTAGTCTATGCTTAGTTAGCTACTTAAATACGAACATTAAGCCTACTAAGATAGTATGAATTAACGCTCGTGGAAGCACCCTGAATCACTGAATGACAGTCGCAGGCCCGGGTCCTCGATTTAGCATTTAGTATTTAGCCCTGAATACAACCATCTGAATCAGAGTTTCGTCTGCTTATGCGAAAAATTCAAGTCAAAAGATAGATATTAAATGTGAACATTTAGTGCCGAAAATACGACAAGAACACGGGCCAAGATCTATTGTCGGCGGTCACGAATAGACGGCGAATTTTATAATTCGCCGTCTCACTTCGTTTTACTTATCTCGCTATCTCTAAATTTGATCAAAGAAGGACGATAAGTACTCGTCACTTTTAACAAAAAATCGCAACGGCGCGATTAAACGTGACCATCTCTCTATCCCGATATGCACGTTTCAGTTTCGACTAGGTTCAATTGTCGTGACAAATCCACGACTTGGACATTATACACACCGGGATAATGGGATGGAGGGAAAGGGGGGGGGCATATTCGATGATTAAGAGCCAGTATGAATCCGCCATTCGTTCTCAGACGTAGCTCTCATCATCAACGACGGATCTGCCGAATCCTAGATGCCTCGTGGTGATAGGGGCGCGAGGTTGCGGTGGAGGTCGATAGGGCGGTGGCGGTGGTAAAGACCTAGACCTACCCGCCACTTTATGCCTGTCCTCGAGATTCATATGCACCGGCGGCAGGTGTCTGAGCCTCGGCGGCAATGGCGGCGGTGTGTCCGGCCATGACGTAGTTCTTTTCTCCTGCTCATCCTCGCTAAGGTCGACTACGCTTTTATAAGAATCGTTCGCATCCGCGGTTCCATAGATCTCGGTTGATCGACTCCTGTCCTGGCAGTATGTAACTTTACCATCGGATTCGCCATTCGAGTCCTTGCTCTTGCAATACTTCAACGCTTCCATGTATATGGAAGCCTTTACTCTAACAAAGTCATCGTACAAATCACGGTCGCGGGCTTGACGACAGCGCTCTTTCTCCGACATCGGTGACTCCAGACTCACGTACTGCACCTCGGAGGACTTGACCTTCTTGAACTCATAGCAGTCGCTGCTAGAGCGGGATGTGTCGCCACCGCTTGTTAGATCCTGCTCCGAGTCGTGAATTGACACCCGTTCGGCATTTCGGATGTCCTGCTGCAAGCTCTTGCTATTGTACTCCTCCGATAGTATTTCATAGCTTACGTTCAACTGTCTGCTCCGATAAGTCTTGCAGTTCTCCACATTTTCTTTAATCGTGTCCTGTCTGAGGTATTCCCTATCATATATGTCCTTGTCGCCAAATCTCTCCTTTCTGTGCTCGTGCTCGTCCAATCTGTTCGTTCTAGGTGTTCTTTTCAGCTGTGCCCGTAGCCAATCTTGCCGTTGGAAATTGGATGATTGAGACGGATTAGGGTAACACTCATTGGCCTTTTCCTCTCTAAAGTTGTGCTCCGTGCTGTTCGTATGATTATGGTTGCCAGACGCGTAACCGTTCAGCCTCTCCTCCCATCCGCATCTATAAACTGGCATGTAGGTTTTACCATTAGACTTCTCTTCCTTTGTAAAAGATTTATCGTAATTAGTAGACGTTGGAGCATTCGGGGCAGAGTCTTCCGAGCCTACGGGTGATTCCGGGATGAATAATTGGCAATCTGACAAGGTCAAGCCTGAGTCTCTTGACAGGGACATGGGATCTCTACGCGGTGCCTCTGTCAGGTCCAGACTATCCAAGGATATTCCACCTGCTACACCATAAGGAACTTGTTAATAATGGACAATGTAATTATTAAAATATTGTAATCATTATTTTATTAAAAATAATTTAATTTACGTTTAATATTCTAATATTCTATATTCTATAATATTATATATTTTAATGTTCTTTAATATCTTGATTATTATTTAATATCTTTGATTAATTAATAATAATTTAACATAACGTTATTATAATACTTACAATGAAGGCTGTCAGTACTCTCCTCGGCTCCGCTGTCGCTGCGCGTGTCTTCTCCGAGTAGATGCGTAACATCCGCGCCGAACAAATCTTCGCAGTGACAGATCAGCATTTCCGTGATTGTCGGGATCGCTCTACTCTGATTCACTGTCGGATTCGAAGACCAAAGTAAACTTGGGCCGCAGCAAACGCCAAGATTGCTGGCGCACATGAGATTACGTTTGGATCGCTTCGCCACATGGTGCAGTACGCAAATTAAATGCGAGAGTAACGTGAAATTCGCCTTTGGCAATCTATGTAAAATGCTGAAAAAATTTTTTCCAATTAGTTTCATTTTCTTATCAAAATTATTGTGTTCACAGTAGTAATAAATGTATTAACTGACATAGAAATTTTGTATTAAAAAAATCATATTATTTTAATTAAAATAAATTATAAACCTTTTAATAGTTTGGACAGGACTCGGCGTACCCAAGCTGTCCATCCAGAGAGGAAACAGATGGGAGGTCAAGAGAGGATCCGGCAAAGATCTCAAGAAGTCCTTCAGCAAAGCCGCCACCGCTATAATCGGCGCATCCTCCAAGCAACTAGGATCTCCCGTGGACTCGATCTGTTCTCGCAACTCTCGAACGATTCGTACATTCGCAGACTTGCGGAATATTCCCTGCATGAACGGACCTTTTGCGAATAATTGTTGCAGCATCACGAGAACGGGTTTAGGTAGGCCGTTCTCATCTAGCCGCGCCAGAGGCACGCCGAAGAGGTGCGGATTCAACGATAGTGAGCGACGCAATAGACCGGTTATTTTCGATCGATTGTTCTTTTTCGCGGGTGTTTTCATCACAGGCCTGAGGATGAAATGACATAGATCGACGCCGCTATTGTTGATGTGCACCAGGTCGAAACCCTCATCTGTCGATAGCATGTGTCGTAGACGTGACATCTTCACGGCGAATGGTCGTTCGTGCCCTATCAACGGATACGGCGGCTCGTCCGGGAACGTTCGGGCCCAAAGCTGGAAAGGTCCTGAAGAAGCTTGAAGATCCCACAATAACATTGCCTTGCTCACGCAATCCTGCGCCGTCTTGTCGGAGTCGACCGTGATCGTCTTGCACTGCAAGGTACGAAATAGCACGTATGTATTCTTTCATTGCCGGGTAGTACAAAGGGATGAATAATACGGCACGCGATTCGTCGCTCCTTGTTTACCGACGATAGACAGCGTTTATCTAACGGAAATTCATTCGCGATCCAAGCGGCTTATACCTTTATGCAACATTGATGAATTATGAATCGATGATTGAAGGTGAATGCCGGCACAATACGCGGCGACGATTCTAACTCAGTACCGACGTTCGCAGTATAAAAGATGCCTCTCAAGAAAAAAAAATACTACTAGGAAGGTCGAATGATAATCGAGTCCCGCGGATTCGAGTATGCGCAAAGAATGGATCGCGCGAAGACATGACCGCGAACGTATCCGTTCTCGCGTGAAAAGACGGGCGCACTTACGTAGTCGGTGTGCGTGTCGTTGTCGTGGTACATAACTTGAATGTTTGTGTTCGACGGCTCCTTACTTCTTTCCTCTTGCACAAGATCGTTCAAACGTCCCCACCAGAGATCTCGCGCTGCAGCGGTCCTATAAGGATGAATTTGACCGTGACAACAGTAACAATTGTAAGATCTGACTAGTGGATATTTTCCATCTCATTTGGATATCTGTTATTGTACTCAATTATACGCGGCTTTGAAAAAGAGCCTACTTACATGAAAGTGGCCACAACGTTCGTCGTGGGCCAACCAATAACGAAGCTGGTTTCCACGGACTTGCTGCTTTCCGCCACGTCTTCTATGTGACCAGCCGTAAGCCAGAGCTCACTCATTTTTACTATTTGCTTCAACTTGAAGTTCCCGCTGTTACGAGCTTTCGCGATCAGCAGAAGATCGGTGAAGAGGAAGAGATGTCTCTCCTGAGATTGCATACCCTGTATAAAATCCGGATTTTAAGATTATTAGTATTAAGGGTCTTAACAAAATCTTAATCTTTATCAAAATAGGCAAATATATTTGCAAATATATTTTAATCTTGATAACTTCCTAAAATTTTTCATACCGTGGTAAACTGAACTGGCGTTTCCAGGAGGAAAGTCCTAGTCGGTGATTTAATTGGTGATGAGCCACTATCCGGAATATCCAGTGCCTTCTGAGAAAGCCCTCTCGTCAGTCTGGCTGGAGTACTACCGTTTCTTTTACGTAACATATTTTTCATTTTCTGAAAATAATAAACAATTAAATTAAATTGAAATCTAGTGGACGACTAATAATAGCTACAGTTACTTTTAGAAAAAATTTTAAGTTTAATACAATGTGTTGACATTTTAATACAATTAATATATATATTTTTTTTTCATAGAGGAAAGAGAAAAAATTCTCATATCAAATGTCTGAATAGCAAGATCTGATTGCGAATGACTATCTCTAAGAGTTTAAGGCTCTTGTTGTAACGACTCGACTGGGGAATTTCGCAGGGTCTCGGAGCATGCTAATTTTACCGCCGCATTAATCGCGTCATGTAACACCACATGCGTGCCACACACGTGCAGAGTATTAACAGCTACGCCCGAAAAATGTCACTACCAAATTTGGCTGCTAAGCGACGATTCTCTAAGGCGTGCTACAACTATAGACGAGAGCAACGAGTGCTCTCCCTATCCGGCGGATCGAGCGGGCGAATTAACATACGCGGGCTTATAGATTCCCTGACATGTCCCAACATCCTCTATTCTTCGCTCTCGCCGCTCTTTTCCATTACAAAATCACTTCTGGTGATCCCGACCGGGCGGTAACCCACCTTCGTTTCATTGTAGGCTTTGTTACAACGCATAAAAGCCTAGATCGGGCACTAATACATCCCAACACGTCAAATGGATTATCCGCTATCATTTATAGCATTGGAAAGTGCATCGCCCGAGGACTTTAACAGCGAGAGTTTCGAGTGATACCGACAGACACCGATGTTTCATGGGATAAGAATGCCTCGAAATGGCTACGCGAATGTTTTTCACCGAACATAAAAACGCGCAAAATACGATAAATAATTTTAGGCGGTCTATTATTTCTACGATAATGCTTGTAATTTTTGCATTCCTCGAAATCGACTTCTAGGAAGAAAAAAAAATTGATCTTATAATTTTAAAGAAAATCGTAGTTTACAATGTCAATTACTGATTAAAGAAGTCTTTAGTAGACGTGACGTTCTATTTTTTTTAATAAGAATCCTCTTGTTTCTTTACAATATACTAACTTTCGCTGCGTTTCTACCGTTATACGAAAAAAGGATGACGCGCTTTCCATGGAAATAATATAAGTGTCATTCCAGTGTCATTATTGCCAGCCTCCATCTCGGTGGCACAGTTTCTATTCTGTTTCTATATATTTTTTTGTGCGGACGCAGAAAGTGAGCGCTCTATTGAACGAACGGCACGCCGCGCCGTCAATTTCACCGTTCACAGCAGCCAGCGGGCGGGTCGGGTGAAAATAGGGCTGAGAGAAATTATCGAATAATACGCTTGTGTCCGGATGGATACGCGAATGAACGTGGGAAGGAAGTGGAGTATATACGCGGCTCCAACCGCCGCGCGGCACGCGAGCATTTTCCGCGGACGCAGAAAAACGAGATGCGTCTAAACGACCGTGAGAAAGGCTGAATTGTTAGGCGCATTGTCTGCGATACCGTTTGTCAGCACCGTTGTTTGTCGCTACATCATTTGTACATCCTCTACGGAAGGAGGAGTAGGATGTTTTGCATAAACGTTTTTATCATCGTTGCTAACAGTTGCTAACTGAAGTTCTGATCGTCGGGAATTAGGCACGACAAAAAAATATTTTGTATCAATGAAATACTCGTCGTACCGTAGTGACAACGTCTCGCTCGTGTAGCCGCAAATTGTCGCCGGGGAATAGCTCCTGGATACGGTGAAGGTCACCCTCTAACTGTCCACGATGGAGGACTGTCCCGCTGTCAATGCACTCGCTGTCTATCAAGCTCCTCGCTTCCTGTCCCAGGTACCTCTCGTAATCGGCGAGCCTCTGTACCTGCGCAAATAAAATACACATTTTGTAAAATTTCTTGTCGTCAGAGAGAAAAATTATGATATAAACTTTTTTGTATCACGAAAAAAAAATTACACGTTGCACACCTCGATTGCCGCTAAGCTTGAAAAATCTTCTTACCGCGTAAACTGAATGCGAGGGAAGAAATTCGCGATTGCGTCGACGATTCCTTACGTAACTTCGATCATTTTCGACAAATTGCCGTTCGACGCGATTGGCAATTTCCAAAGGCATTACGAAAGCAGAAAAGGGAAGACGCGACTTTCCCTGATATCGACTTTGCTGGAAAAACGCGATGCGATATCTCTTTAATAATCATTGCCGAATGCGGAAATAAATGGGAAACGTCGACCAAATCGGGCACAGCCTCGGAAATGCACACCGATTCGTGTTTCCTTCTCGCTACAACGAACGCGATAATTATCATTCACGAGTCGGAGTTATGTAAATTGACAACGTGTCATTATTTGATGTACGTACGATTGTGCTCATGTCATAGTCGACGACCATATCTAGGAACTGATTCAAACTGGCTATTGCAAACTGGCTATTGCAACATGCTACGTGTACGGCTTCATTAAGCATTCATAAATAGATATAACATATAAGCATATATTCTAAGTATCCATAATAAATATAGCATTGTTCAATGAAAGCGAAAATTATTATAAGATTTATCTATATTTTTTAGCGTTGTGTCTGTCTCTAAAATTGATTTCTTAGATTTTTATCGCGATTAACTCGATACATATGTATATTAATAATTACATCATTTCTTATTGTCTTTAGTTTTTTTTGTTACATCATGTCTTGCGTTTCCCACAGTAAATACCTACTTATCTATTGACTTATCGTTGATCTTAAAATGGGTTAACACTAATCAATCATAATAGTAAAATGGAAAAGTATTTCATACGCACAGCGATTCAAATCTAAACCTTTGTCACGCGGATTATCAGCTTCCTAAATAATCGTGAGTGATCCCGTAACCCGTAAGCGATATAAATCCGACTTGGATAAGGAATCTCACCGTATATAGATTCCGATCATTCCGACACAGTGTTGGAAGTTGGGACACCGTCAAATTTAGTCGGTGACACTCGATTATCCTAACTGATAGCCGTGGTGTTCGCTACGAATCGCCACGCGATTCGCTTCTTAATTATCATAACGTGGCAGGTAGTTACCGCGCCTGAGGAAATGCACGAGTAGGCGGCCGTTGATGGCTCTTGAACGTGCTCTGAATTAATTCGCAGTTACCGCAAAATATCGCCGCTGGCAAAATTTCGAACGATCGCGATCGCCGCATTTGCCATCGCCATCGTTCGCGGAATCGCGAGATGACGAGATTCTTGAAGATTTGTGTGCAGCATCCAGCATAACATCTCGTCGCTCTATATCAGGTATTATCCCATTTAATAAATTAGGAAATACTCATATAATAAAATAACATTAAGCGAAAAAGTAAAGTTTATACCTGTATAGAAAAAGTACGAGAGATTATTCAAATGGAACAGAAAAGTGAGCGCAAATCTCTATCGTTAATCTTTGAACGTAATAAGTCCATGATAATGCAATGTTTATTAATATTTGTTGTTATATGTATATTAATTAATTACAAATAATTAATTATAACAATATACATTATAATATTATTTTATCACATATTAATAAATTATATCTATTATTTTAAAGATAATTAACAGAAATCAGAAAAGACAACTGTTTAAGATCTTTCCGAGGGAAGACCTGAGGCTTGGCCAAGGGTACTCTTCCTCGAGAACACCTTACGCACGCGTTACGAAGCCTCTTTTATATATGATTCCGTGATGAATGCCACGACGGCATTCATTACCATGTTTTCTCTTTCGCGTGTAATCTGCGCTTGACGTAGGTACTCGTTATTGGCATTCTCGGACGGGTATATCCATCCCCGTGCATATATTCGCGAATGGGAAATTTAGCATGAATCTTCCTCGCCGTTCGCGTCTTTCGTTCTCCTTCATTCCCTTTCCCATAGTCATTGTCTCGAATCCCGCCACGTGACGCATAGGTTACTTTTACGCGCCGGCACTGTTTCTTAGCCCCTTTTCGCACACTTTCACCGCGTGTCGCGTCGCGATTATGTTCCTAGAAATATAGCCTCGGATACAGCTATCGGCACGCCACAATTGATCGTAAACGATTCTCCATACCGTCATTTCAACCAGGTTTTAAGAAACACGCAATTCTTATTGAGGAATTTATGTTTCAATGCTTTAAGATTACTGTAATAAATTGTTGGCCGTTATCAACTTTTCAAATTTGCAAGAATCGTTTATTAAGGAAAGGAAACTGAAACAGATGCAGAGAAATGCAGACAAATTCATTCATTCCGAGACAAATTCATGTTTCTTAGCTTTTTCTTTTAATGCTCAAAGTCTTTTCTCGTTCGGATCATATCGTGGAGCGATTTCTATCTATTTTTTCGAAAGCAGTCGAAATATTAATTCGTCACGGATTATTACGTTAATTAGCAGATTTGTCCGACCAAATACAATCGGCCGAGCGTCGATCGATCATTTAATCAGTCGTCGAAGAGGGAAAGAGCCTTGAATGGTAAGAAAAAGGATTGGAAACTATAACATGGACCGTATGATACTGTCAGTATCCTTTTTGCTTGCTTTACGCGCGACGCGCATAATCGAATGCTTCTAATATCGTCGCGACGCGATACATCCGATTCTACAAATGCGGCCATATCTGTATATATTCGCCTTTGGGCATATATGCAGACGTACCTGAAAGGTATATACCGTTAGCACCGACGGCGACCTCGCGAGACGACTACCTCGGGCGCGCTATTTCTCAACAGCGGGGCACGTTTACACCTCACGTGTCCGCAATATCGCGCGAACCCTTCCGCGCTTCCTCGCGGGATTCCCCTTTGACGTTGAGCGCACGTGCAACGGTAAATCGCGGGAACGAAATTCCGCCGTGGAGTGCGCGCGGTAAGAGCACGCTATATTCTTTCGAGCTCGAGAGCTCGACAGACGCACGTGGAATGCACGTGGACGTGATGGCAGGATAGTGACTTTTTACGCGAGCGCGGCAGAAACTCATCGCTTCAAGAATTTTTGACCCCAAGCGGATAGTGCTCGGGTATCTCAAGGGTGAGCGTTAATGTTCAGGCAGAAGCTCCGCAGCAGGGATTAAAATAATCAACGTCGATCGATTCGAATCTCCTGTTATCAAAAAGATCTACTTTCAGCCATATCTTTCTTACATTTCGACTTCTTCTAAACATCGACATTTAACAATGATATAATTATCATCAGGATATCATTATGATAGCATCGATACTTGACAATAAATTTTCGACAATGTTCAAAAAGTACCTACTTGATGTTAGAAGTAATATATCATAAGCATGTCTCGTGTCAATTCGGTGCAACTCTTATGCTCAATAATATGCCAATCTCGTCGGTCGTTGCCGAGTAAATTTTTATTAAGATTGCTGCAACGGCAAGGCGTACGTAAGATACGGAATGCCGAAGCCCCCGAGGCACGCGGAATATAACTTTTCCATCGGCATCTCGATATTACGAGAGCGGAGAGTAGACTGCACGCAGGTTGCCAGATACAGGGTGTCCTGCAAAAAGTCTTTCAATGAAACGTTGTCTACGCTCGATCGATTTGCGCTTTGTTCTTTCATAAGACAAAAATTTTATTCAGAGGTTTAATTGGCAAAAGAGGCCACTGCAACAGTTACCGAAAATCGAGAAAGCAAATCCAAAGCTTTTCACTTGGAGGAAAACCGCAGTTTATCAGACATGATTTGAAAATGATGATAAATGATGATAGGAATGTCAGAAATTAAATAATCTCCCAAGAAAAATGGATTGTCGTGCTGCCGCATGTACACAACTTCTTGGGGGACACCCTGTACGTGTATACGCGAGACAAATTGCTACGGCGTGACGTAACGTCGAGAACACCTGTCTCGACGTTACAAAACCAGCTTCCTGGGACAGCGCCTTACGCACGTGCATATGAGCAGCGTGCCTAGACGTAAAGCAAAGGTCCGCCGCTCCAGGGATCGCGACATCGATACGCTCATCTTAAGAGAAATTGATACAGATATAGGTGCATGCAAATAAGTCCCGAGTGAGGAAAGACGTGAGGCAGAAAAATCAATGGACCACGTCGAGGAGGCTCGGATGTCACAAAAACGTGTTCAGAAATTTCAGCATTTTTCTCCTCTCTTTTTAATGCGAATCTCAACTGCGTTTATGAATACAAAACAATTATTAAAATATTAGATAACATTGTAGAATAAACTCTTTTCTCTCCTCAAAGTACGTGTATGTGTAATACATAGAATTAATATTTATACTGAATACATCTTGTGCAACTGTCACATCTTTTTTTATTATTAAATTTTTCTTTTATTTAATCATTCAGCGAGCCACGAGCAAAATTGAAGAAACGCGGTATTGCAGTCCGACGAAGAGGATTGCGAAACGGCATTTGGTATTCCGCGGTAATTCCACAACGTATCGTCTGCCCACATTCACCTTTCGCCGTTCACGCGTTCATCGGAGGAATCCCCGACGTAGGACGACGCTTCCTCGTGACGAAGGCTGAATGCCGATTGACGATCGTTTCGTCTCGTCTCGTCTCGTCTCGTCTCGTCTCGTCTCACTGCTCATTGCCCGGAATTATCTTCGTAAATTGCCACGATTCCTCGCGCTGTAGGGAATCTCGTTTCCCCTTCTTATACTTCTCAGATTAGCGAACTTTCCTTCGTGCCGGCGGTGTCAATGCGCGACAACAACCGCGATGGCATTATCGCACGACCAAACGTGACAGTGATAAATCTGTTTCTTTGTGCTATCATTGAGGGTCGAGCAGACCTTTCTCGCGCTGTTACCGAAAGGTGGAAGGCTTCATTATGTTAAAAGAAAGTCTCCGTGACGGCAAAGATAATAACCAGGCGTGTGCAATTTTCACGTCGTTTCTGACATTCGTTGTGCTCGGTAATGTAACTGCTGTCGTGATTATTATCGATTCGAAATGCAAATAATCCATCTTAGTCCTGAAGGTTACTTGCTTGTATTTGCTTGCCCTTACTTGCTATACGTACATAAATTGTCTCACTCGAGGTAATTTTCACAGCGGATTCTTTAATATGTAAAATGAGATTTTTCCCTGACAAAAATTGTATGGTAATTAACAATAACGGTTAGTTAGGATAATTAGATACATTAATATTAAAAATTATATAATTTTCGCGCATCGAGTATTGTGTGCAATAAACGAATAATAATAAGACGCGATTTCCGGTTAATTTTATAAAAATTTTAATTTACTGTAACTTTATCAAAAATAAAATTATTGCCGATTAATGCCAATATATTCATAACTCGATTTCAGAAGATTACACTCAATGTATGATAAAATTAACATTAAACGTAACTTTGATTATTACTAATTTAATTAATATAATCCTTAGTTATAGATCAATGCAATCAAGATCGCACTAATAATTAAGAATTTCCTGTTAGCGTCCTAGAAATGTAATTTTAAAAATCATACTATAACTTTCATCAAATTTTTCAAGGAAAAATTGAATTTAGATTGAAGTTGTCATTTACGTGACGATAATAAGATACTATATATTGCAATTTTTTGCATTTGTTATATATATGCTATTTCCGTTTTTATTATCAGGTGCTGCAATATTCAGAAAATTTCCCAAGATTGTGATACATATGAAGTATTGGAGGTTGAAGTATTGCTGGCTTTTAGTATAGAAAAGCCTTTTAGTATAAAAGCCTTAGATTCCAGGTTTGTCGCGTGCTCGGTGACGTAGAACGGAAAGGAGAGTCGATTGCATGGTCTCCGTAACTCGTAATATTCCGATGACGAGACTCGCATACCTGCTGCTTGTAAAACGATCAGCTCAGAATAGTTTTGCATCCGCATGTTTAATGGAACGTATCGAGAAACCTTCGACTATTTATATAAATGTTCATACCATTTTCCTCGTATCGTTTTCTCGTATGAGAGAGTAAGTTTCATACATATGTAAACGTGTTTATTTAAAATTGTGGAACAATCTCTGAAATTCGTCTCTTTCCCGACCATTCAAACTTCGCACATGAATAACTCATTGCATTAACATTATAGTACAATTCATTATAATTAATCTTTATCGACATTTTCGCTTCATTTATTACCGAATTGATCAGGATGTCCAGGCTAACTAAATATTTATATCTGCGTGGCATACCAGAATCGATAAATTAAAGTATAAATTAAAGTGCAAATAAAAAGATACTTTATTAAATTTTTCTTACCAAAAAGTTCCGGCATACAATTGTACATTTGTAAACACCGAATAAATAATTTTTAGTGCATCTACTTAACGGTAAACTGTTTAATGTGAGTACCTTCCCGAGGAGGCCGGTGAAGATTAACGTCGAGCGGGATATTTCGTTGGACGATTCGTAATGGATCGCGTACCGCGCTACAAATTATAATTCCGACTTAGGCGCCTTGTGAAATCAATCCCTCGAGGCATTACAACCACAAAATAACACTATATAGATAGATATCGCTGCAAAAAAGGACCGTCTTTGCGAATGGAATTCCGTCATCTGGGTCGAAGGAATTATGACTCCTTGATCGCATAACTGGTGAGAATTGTTGAGAAATGTCGCTAAATATCGGAGGTATGTGTGTAACACCAGTCAACCGCAAGAGGCGATTATGCCATTTGTTTCCTTGAACAATTTCGGTATGACTGAGGTTTCGACGGTCTGCAGTGAATGGTCATTACAACTGCTCAATTATGTATACGACGCGTATAAAGGAACAAAGGAATCTGAATAAAGGGATTCAATAATTTACCGTTAGCACTTTACGAGGATATAAGAGAAGATAACTTTAACGATTTGTAATGTTACCTTTGGTATGCTAAAGAATACATCAAGAAAGATAAGGAAACAATGGTACATACTCCAATTCTCCCTCTAAAAAAAGATATGTAAATAAAATTATTAGATTTTCCGATTTAAAATTTTCTTAACAAGCAAAGAACTCGAATTGTCGATACCTTACCACATTTATAATATCAACATTTTTTATCTACTAAATTTTTTTCGAAAGTAAAATTTCTTCTGTCGACAATATTTTTACCCTGCGCATTGAAATTAAAAAAGTTCTATTGTATTAATTGAGGATATCTTTATTATCAAACGATTGAGAGAGAGAGAGAGAGAGAGAGAGAGAGAGAGAGAGAGAGAGAGAGAGAGAGAGAGAGAGAGAGAGAGAGAGAGAGAGAGAAGGGGTGGAAGTGAGAGAATTAACGAGATGAGAAGAAAAGGAAACTGAAAAGCCGAGAGCCAGGAGAATCAGCGCCGATGAAAGGAAGGAATTTGGTGAATGGGAGTGCCGCGTGCAACTCGTTTTTCCACTACAATGGCACTCACTGCGGTGTATGCGGCAATCACGCATGCACGAGAGAACGAGAATTCTTCGAGATCGTGGCCGATAGGCACGACGATCATGTTTCCAAGGTAATCGAAGAAGACGCACGTCGATTCGCGAAGACGCGGCAGCAACTCGCGCAATTTCGAAACCGACCACGAAAGACACTAGACCTGCAGTTAGCAAGGCATAACGTGGAATTTATCCACCTGTAAAATAAATTTATTCATATAGGCATTCCGTATAGGTATAAAGCTTATATGTATACATTCTTCAGAAACTGCCGTGGAGATCACCTGGCAATTAAATAACTGACCATACCATATTATATTACAATTTCAGACTTTCCTATCAAATGTCTCAAAAATATCAAAATTATATTTATCCTTCTGGCATCTTTCTTTTGCGTTTTGCGCATACCGAAATAAATCACACCCGTCGTGTAATCGGTTGTTCTCCAAAAACTGATTTAGAATGGGCTGAGCGTGCGCCGCAGCTTCGTCATCGTATGCGTTATTAAGCGGATACACGCGGAGCGAAGGCGACAAAATTCTCCGACGACAAAACGATATCGTCGAATGCATAATGAGGCCTGACGTCATTGTCCGGAAAGGTACAATCCCCCCCGATGGGGAGCCAAATATGCCACCCACGGGTTTTGATCGCACATGACAGTTCCCCCCCTGGTGCGTCTTCTGAATTATCATTCGTCGAATATGCACGACGTAGAGTAGATTAAAAAAAAAAATGTTTACTATATGATTTAAGTGTGCGACTTCCAAGCGTCAGATATTTGTGCCATTTATCAACAAACTTTTGTTTAATTTAAACACGCAAAATTGCTTTTAGGAAAAAATTCAAATTTTTTTTCGTTTATCTACATATAGTTTATAAAATAACAGCAAAGGAATATCATAATAAATTTCGATATTTTTAATCATATAAAAGCCCAAGACAATTTTTTCTAAATCTTGTTTTCTTAAAATAAAACAAAATAATTGTTTGATATATTTTTAATCTTAAAAAGAAACTGCCAAAAGCATTTCTCTTGTTTTTTTAAATTAAAATTTAATCAAAACAAATTATTTCAGTCAAGATTTTCACAAAATTCAATTATAACAATCATAAATATAATATATTACGATGCACATCAAACAGATATAGGAACTTCAACCGGAAGAGCTAATTAAACATAAAAATTTTATAGACTATTAAAACGTATTTATACAGAGTGTAAATATATTTTAATATTCGGTTCAAGAGTTTCTCTCTGTTTGGTCACATCTTGACGATCGACTCGTAACGATCATTCTTAAATGATATGCTCGCGCGAGAAACGCAACCGCGATATCTTGCATATAAAACAGCATTTTTAATCGCGCGCAGTCAAATCTTTGTCGCCCACGGCCAAATGCGTAGCTTCGACTTTTTATGACGTCACCAAAGTCGGACTCTTTCTTTCGCGGATCGAAGAATCCCGCAATTAGCACGAGGAGAAAGATTCGAGAGCGAGGAGGGGAAAGAAAGAGGCCGGTTCGAAGCGAAATCCGAAGTTACCCGGCGCAGATTCGTGATAGGGAACAAACGCGGGAGAGGAGGGGAGTGGATGTCCTTGAAACGTGATAGTTAACCGCCACGACATCAGCGAGAACGAAGCATTACCTATCCCGTCGAAGGTGAGGATGCGCCGAGAGGTGCGTGCATGCACGCACGCGCCTCCGCCGAGGGCAAAAGAGAAGTCGTGGTCGTTAGAACGACGCTTGCGGACGATCAAATGCAATTTCCAGAGGACGTCAACCCTTTATTTCTTCCAAAAAAAGTTGAGAAAAACGAAAAATAATAGAACTCGTAATTTTCTAGCTGTTCAGGAATGCCTATATACATCTTCGAGTTTTCTCAAAATCTCGGATTTCCAAGATGTGATGTCCCTGCATTTTTCTTCGTGTTTTCGACTTTAAGAAATCTGAGATTTTATCTTTCCTCGCTTCGAAAACGGATCGATGTACATAAAATGTGGCTGAAAGGTATAAAGGTATACAGGAGAAAATGAAGAAGAAAAATGGAAGGTGATTCGAAGGTCCATCGGTACGCCCACGGCGAGGACGCAATTACGGTTTAACATACGATTTAATGCATCGTCGTTTTGCCCGGGTTTGTTCACAACCCGCATGCAAAGCCAAGTGGCCGAAAACTGGTTGCGCCTCTGCCGGAGAGATGCCTTCGGCCGAATCGAGGGGGCCAGGATATGCTGGACCGATATTTAAAGGGCCGTATTCACGCTCGCTTCATATACTGACGCGATGAAGGCACTTTATTCAAGTCTCTCATCCGAATACCCTGCGCGAACGCCCGACGCTACGCCACGCTGCATCGCGGTGGTCGTATTTCGGTCGAAATATCGTCGGCCGTGCCACTTCGATTCTATGTTTATACTACTTGCATGTAATTAAACGAGCTTTCTCTCCGCATGAGTCTCCTTTTGTACTTCGCTCGTAATTGCGCGACCGTCGTTGAAATAAATTCTGCAACCGGGTCTTCTTTTTAGTCAATTACCCGCCGTAGAACTTTCAGCATAACAATTACATTCCAGTTAAAATGAAAAAAGAATCAAATTCTGATTAAATTTGCGAAAGATTCAACAAATTAATTGCCACTTTCTCGATTGTTATAGCGTCATGTATTTTGATTTCCATGACATCAACTAAAATGCTATTGTAGTACAGCCTACTTGAAATGAAAGATAAAAGTTTACAAAAAAGTTCTTTATCTCTGATCGTTCAAAGCATTGTTAGATATTGTAACTCGTGCCTCGTATAACTGTATCCAGCGATATAGGAAAAGAACAGTTTACTTCTTCCGTCGTCTTTTCCGCCTTTTCTTCTTTTCCAAGCAACGAGTTCTCTTGATTCCTCAGCGAAGACTTTAAAGATCGCCAAGAGCCTTACCAGGAAACGCATACGAAGATACCGACGATGGCTCTCCCTTCTCTCTTCTCTTCCTTCTTCAGTCTCCTCTCGACGTTCTGTGCACACACACACAAGCGCTTCTCTCTACTCTTATTTCTTCTTCTCTTCTTCCGCTTCGCGATCTTCTCCCTCTCCCCCACCCCTTAACCCCTTGTCCTATTCGCGTCTCCAGGAATGATTCCTCATTCGTCACGAACAGGTGCGGTTCTTGATAAACGAAACGTGGCTTCTTCGATTGCCGCTTTACGCGGAAATTAGCGTGGGCAAATAGAATTGCCCTCGCCGTCACTGCCATGCTGGACAAGTCGCGTGGATACGCATACGATGCGCCTTAATCGCGTGCGTATCAAATTTCAGTGGCAAAATTACGACGCAAGGCGAGGTAACGTGTCATCTCTCCTCCGGGAAATACACCGCCTTGGGCGCGAAATCGTTTATCATTCTCTCTGATGCACACGGAAACAATTTCCAGAATATATGCAGGAAAAGCTCACTGCATCGACGCGATCTTTCGCATTTCGTGCGCGAGCGCAAAAATAATACGTCGATTACGACATAGTTTCTTCGTGGAATTACTTCATAAACATTCTTTTTCTCTTACGTGACTCTATAAGACGTAACGTGTAATGTTGATGTTTTGGAGCGCGATCAATGTCCGATACTTGCCAATTATCGTATTATTTGTTCTTGTAATAATTCCACCGGCAAACATCTACCGGTGCTGCATCCATGGGTACTTAACGCGACGTTTTTCTCTCGCACGCTCATTGACGAATAATACTATCGCGGATTATCGCGTTAAAGCGCATTTATGCACGACGACGACGCCTGGTTATATATTCGCGTTCATAAATGCTCAATGCTCGTACGCAATACAATTGCTGCTGAAAGCGAGTGGCGCCTTTAACGAGCATGCTTTTCACGTCCTTAAGAGGGGTCCTGTGTAAAGCTTACGAAGGGTCGTTACAACGACCTTGCCGACGCGCGACGTCTGGCTACATGGGACGGCCCTTAGTCATCGTTCAAGAATGCCGGCTGATGTGTATTTTACACTGATGCCTTATCTTGCTATTACGAAAGAAACGATGCGTTTCTGTTCTCGCATGATTTCCACGTCATCCAAGAACGAACTTCTAACCCATATTTTCCATGTATGTTCGTAACCCATTGTCGAATTTTTCTGTGAATGCTTCGATGCTTCGATACGTCTAATACACAAAGCTCGTTAATGAGTTCTGGCGAATGTAATACGCATACGAAATAAGCAAATGATACAGACCAATTTAATTAATCCATTTGTAATAAAACAACGCACAATCTGTAAACCAGACAGGAATGAACAGCTTGCTTTAATGAGCGCAAACAGCTAAGTCATTCGTTTCTGTTCGTGCTTATTTGCTTGGTCTGAATCCGGTTTAAAACAGTAACCGATCGAAAGCGTGATTAATTCAATCGTAGATAAACTTAATGTAAATTCTATCAATTTTACTTAAATTAATTAATTTTACTTAAGTTAAGATTTATACGTTTCAATTGCATTTTTTGATTACTGCTCGGGCTATATGTACATCACGCATACATCCTAGTATGAAATAACAATAGTGTGAGCTATACTAAGGATTTATCAGACAGAAATCTTTTTATGCTCTAATCCAGAGGGGTTCGTCAATTTCCGGACAACGCCCGCGGCCCGAAAAGAGAGAGTCAGTAGACCAAACGCAGAGGAGAACTACATTGCAGGTCAATGCACCTGGGCCAGATTTCGAAATAACTTCAAACACAGGTTGTGTGTAGCACGCGGTCTCTGGCCCCTCCCTTTGCTACCCCGTGATCTGCGTGGGATCCCCCTTCTCGTCTCTTCGCGGAATCCAGAATATCGTCGGACATTCGTAGACAGTCTCTTGACCAGGCGCCAAATCGCCCACTTTATATTTACGCTCCGACATACGAGAATACGTATAGAGCGATTCTATAAACGTGGCGTACGCTCCTTAAACGCGCCCGGTATAAATAAACGTCCCAAGATAAGATGCATTTAGATCCGGGACTTCAGACAAAATTGGAAAAGAGAGTGCTATTAAAAGCAGACAGATGATTCTTCGACGTTTTTGGTAGTCTTTTGTTTAATCGTTTAGTGCTCTAAGCTCTAAGTAATCGGAGTTGCAAAATATCGAACACACATTTAATACTTGTAAAGATATGAAATAAATCGTTATACCATAGCAGTAATAAAAATAAAAGTGAAGATACGAATCGTGCCCTTTTTCTTCGATATATCTTCAATATATAATTGCAATAGGAGATGCGATGAAACTAGAATAAAAAAAAAAATATAAGTAATGTAAAATAATGTGATTGATGAGACTTATTACACTTCGTCATTAGTATTGCATTACTCTCGTAACATTACTTCTTGAAACGTTGCCGAGCGCCTTTAATATAGATTATTGGAACACATCGTGTAGAACAGGTTACACGTCGAGGACGTAACTGATACGAATCATTTGTCACGATAGCATACAAATGCTCGAGCGCTCACGAGTTTCGCTTTTCGCTCGCGCTGCCGCCGTTTCTTTGAAGCGCTTGACCAACTTCCGCGTCGTAAACGCCATGCGAAGACTACCGGCTAAATTTACTGCACGTTCCGAAGAAAATTTCCACGCTGAGTTACACTTGACTGAGATACGTCAAGTAAACTCTCCTAGCGGAGGATTCCTTGCAATCCTTCCTCAATACCGCGCCTTATAAAAAAACAAAAGACATTGTGGAAGACAATGCAAAAGGTATTCTAATTTGAAGAAATTATTGTAGAATATTACGGGCAATAAGTTTCAAAATAACAAAGTGATGTTTATATTATTCATCTTTTTCATTTATATATGTACACATATATACTACATATATCACTACTGATATATTTACTTATTATATGTGCATTTATTGTTATAAGTGCTAATAAATAAATAAAAAAGTTTTTAATCTTAAAAAGAAAAAAAAACTTTTTAAATCAATAACATCGCGCCAATAGACACGATTTGTCAAACAGAGCTCTAGATTAGACAACGCTCAAAGCTTAAACGCCTAGATGCGCAATGAAACGAGCAGTATCTCCAATTTACATTTCAACCAGAGCTTGAAAATGATATATCATTTCTCTTTGATGGTAACGGTACAGAAACACATATCTCATCGATAATTGTCCAAAGCTAAAAACAATTTCGTGAAAATTTCGAATTTAAACTCAGTTAGATTATACACGGTTCTACAAACATAATTCTCCGATCTTTCACTGTTCTTGCGGCAACAGATCGTCCCAATTCCTGCACGAAAGAATCTCTCCATGTCTTCTCGTGCGCGACGAATAAGACCTGCATGCATGCAGGTCAGCGTGCATACGAAGTGCAGGCTTGTCTATGATGCAAACATTCCTAATCCACTACGAAGGTAACTAACCGATAAATTCGAAGCATGGCCTTCCCGGCATGTATCGAACGTTCTATTTTATATGATCGCTTCCATGGGTGACGAGCGTAAAGTAATTTAGCCAGGAAATACGATGGCGAATAAACGGATCGCCAATAACATTTATCTCGCGACATTTTCTCACTAAATTTTTGAAAAGCAAAAGCGAATTACATATTTGTTTTAAATTTCACTTCCAGAGTTTTATGTAAACTTCACAAAACACTCGTACGTAATATGTGCATCCCTTAAAATCGAATATAATGCTTTTAATTTGACAGAAGTAACGTGATTAGAATAAATTTGTTGTTTCCATTTTACAGTTACTCCTTTCGTTGTAAAAATATATTTTTAAATATTATATAAACTTTAAATATTTTACTGTTTTTTTAATGCTAAATCTCGTTAAAAAAATGTATATCCGTTTTTGGAGATGACTTCTGACTAATCGCGTGTATGTAGAATTATATTCAAAAGGCTTAATTTATGGTGTTCCCGACAGCAAGACTTTCCGCTCGTCTTTACTCACTCTCATGCTACGTGTTCCAAAGAAGTAGCAGACCGGATGAAGTTCTTTTTCTTCCGCAAGTCCAATGTAGGATATCTTGGACGCGCCGCCGCGAGAACGTCGGGCATGAAATCACGCCGAAATAGAAGCGGGACAAGTGGGACGTCGGGACGGCGGCGCCAACGATGAAGAAGCAGAAGGAAATGAACGGAGAGCCACATCGGTGTATACCGGCGTGAGGAAGAACATGACGGGACCTCGGATTGGAAGAGATCCAAGACCGAGGGTAACGCCGTCGCTGTCTTGACGTGAGACGAACGAGATTGTACGATGGCTAAAAGTTAACTGTGCAGGTGATCAGGTTCGTGCCACCACTAGGGCTGAAATAAGCTTAACTAGGGACTCAGTTACCTACGTTGGGGGCTGAGCCACGCCAGGGTTTAGGTACCTGATTGGTAGAATTGTAAACGAAGTATCTCTCCATATAACGGAGCATCCTATATGTACCTGCGTTCCTTTTACATCTCAAAAATTGTGAGAAAAATTTCCACAGCTCGAAAGCAAATTAATATTTCGATCTCATCTTACTATCTAAACGAGAAAAAACAAATAATACAATATACAAAATGTTATTTTTTATTAATTTTCTGAGTCTATATTAGCACATCTACTTGATGCAGGGAATTCTATATTCAGATATTTAATTATTCGTTTATTAACGGACGTAGCTGTTACGTAACATGAAAAGTAAATTGCAAAGATCTCGCTTCGTCGTTTGTATAATAAACGACAACATTTTTCCATATATCATATCAGCAAATTGTTTTGTCCGTGACAGTGTTCGAATATTCTTATGATAGACTGTAGTTGTAAATTGTTGCTAAAGTGCAGATCAGAATAAAGCGCTCTATTTAATGTGCGCTGCGTCGCTCACTTCGATCACGGAGAACGTGACATAATGCACGTCATTCAGTAAACTCTCGCGCGCACGAGGCTATAGCGACTTCTCCCCGCCTCTCAAGAACCGAAGAGTCGTAAGAGACAGATAGGAGTCTGCGGAACGTAATGGAGCGGCGAGAGATGAACCAGGAATTTCAAAAAGTTTGATAAACGAGACGAGACGAGACGATCACGGAGAAATCCAAGGTGAAAGTCCAATCGTATTGTTTCAACGGAATTTAATTGCATTCTCGTGAACACATATTTTACAACATACTGCTCCAATATTTTCTTCGTCTCCTCTCCCCAGTTCCCTGAGGATCATTAGTAGAAAGATCTACGATCCTATAGAACGATAAGGAAATTATCTATCGCACTATATCTGAAAAACCTGAATTTACAAAAATGACTTATCCCGAAATGCGGGAATTTCCATTTAGTTTATTGCTCTCTGCTCCGAACAGTATATTATCTCAAGATTACAAAACATCTACGATAATTTTTTAAAAAACTGTTAGGTACTGTCTAGATGATAGAACAATGTCTAGACAATAAAGTCTAGACTAAACAGAACGATCGAACAAAATCTTTTGAACACGAAAAATCATGTGTAAAAAAACAATATTAAAAATTTTATTCTCAATAAAAAATCATGAATAATATCTCTAGCTTTATTATTTACCCGATGAGGAAGGGTTAATATAAAGGATTAGTCGATTCGAAATGATCGCTTTTCTCGGTGCCGATGCACTCGTGGTGGCATGAAACACTCACCAGCTCCAGCTCCAGCTTGCGCACATCGTAATATCCCTTGTAATACTTGAACCACATCTCTCTCACCAATCACTTGCGCGCCGGGACGAGCACACGCATCACGCGTTACGTTCAACGAGATCGACGACTCTCGAGATCGGTCTCTCGACGTAAGTCTCTTTCCCCTTGAGCGAGTCGTTATCCCGAGAGCATCCCCGGAGGACGCGGTGGGGCACTTGGCTTCTTCGTACCACGGCGTTCTATCGAGAGCGAACTGCCACTTCCGTGCTGCCTCTCGCGATGCGATGCCCGGCGTCACCGCGTTGCATCGCGGTCGGCCCGATGAAAGAGTGCACTGTTTCTGCTCCGCGATCCGCGGTCCGTAGCGTATCGCGGTGCGCGGGGACGAAGATAAATATACGGAGCGCGAGATGCGGCAGCGAACGAGATGTGATGCGGGAAAGAAAGAGAAAGGGAAAGAGAGAGAGAAAGAGAGAGAGTAGCAGAGAAGAGCGGCGTGATACGATGCACTCGAGGACCTTTGAGAGACTGTACGCCTTGGCACGGCCAAGAGGCCAAGTATAGACGAGGCGCGTCTCGTGTAGGTGCGTATTAATGCGTGCACACGGAGTTCAGTAGTGTAGGTGTGTAAGTGTCACGCTCGTGTGTGTATCCGTACGTGCGTGTGTCCGCGCGCAATACTCGCTCGCGGGCCACTAGACTTAATTAGCCGTCTCATCACTGGAACTACGTTCTTTTTTCCTGCGAGCCACGTGCGATTTCACAGCGCGAGGGCTGCTCCGAGACCGGGAGTTCTTTGTATCGTGTGAGCCGAGAGCATCTTAAAAAAGCGCGATGAAACGCGCCAAAGAAACGACTTTCCAAGTGTCGCTTGGAAAGTGGATCCTCATGTGCGCAAAGCATGCCTCTGTTTCATGAAAAATGCATGCGCGGCTTGACATTCTATTTCCTTCTTTAAAATATTTTGGAATTCCGTGAAAAAATGTCAGAGTATATTATAACTTTATGTCTCGAATGAGTAATTATATTAATTAGCTTAATTAATAACTATTTAAATTAATTTATGTAAATGTGCTAATAAACATAGAAAAAAATTATCTTTGCGGAGACAGTTATCAATCTATATATTATTTACATTTATATTTTACGCCATTCTATCTAAACATGTGAAATACTGATGCAACTAGGAATTAGGAATCAAGAATGTAATTTAAAAAATATCGAGAAAATTTGCAATAAGAATAAGAAATATGTAAAAATTATATATATATATATCTAGAAAATAAATATGCTACCGATGTTACGTAAGAAGAAGTCTAGAAAAATTATCTTCTGAACGATTTCATGGGCACAGAAGAAATAGCACAGTCCTATTAGAACTATTAGCTTATCTATCTGGGCTAGATAGATAATGTGTCTAACCGAGTACCGATAGACACAGTCACGACGTCGCGTCGCGTTAATCAATTCTTAACGAGTAACAAACGAGCTTCGACCGAAAGGCCGCGGAATCGTGTCGAGGTGAACGACATACCGAGACGATTTTACGAAATTATACGTTGAAAAATTATTATGCATAGTATGCATCGCACTGGTCATAAAAACTGGCGATATTTCAGTCATATCGCGCCGAGATACGTGACAGAGATAATCCTGCGGTATGCAGGAAAGCCGTTAAGTCTTTCGGAAAGTTGCATAATAATACAGAGACCGATGTTAATTTACTATCCCCATATAAGTAACAACGACATAAATCCGATAACTTGAGTATCCTCTTGAAAATTTTATGTCTCTTCTCTACATTATACGATAAAAAAAAGATCAATATTTATATTATAAAATAAATATAAAATTTTAAATGGGTAATGATTCGTGTACAAGATAAATATCAAATTCGCGTTAAAAAATTCATTCTTGCACAAAATTCCGAGTGAGAAGTTCTCATTCATTTCTGTGCGATACAATCCTGAAAATAAAATAAATTAAACGCAGATCTGATACCCGTTGACACGCGCACCCATTGGCACAAGTTGCTTGGCAAGGGAATACATCTTCTCATTACCATTTAGTTACTGTAAATAAGCGTTATAATTTCCGTAAGTTCTCGATAGCGTGGAATTTTCATGGAGGGTAACGAAGTCATATAAATAGCGCGTTGTAAATGACTTCGTGCGAATAAATAAAAGTGTAATCCACAGGGCCGCGTACGATAATCTTTATCTTTTCTCAAGACACGGGACGACATAGCATTCGCATAATTACGGAGAAGTATACGTAAGAAATTCTCATTTCTGCTGACTTGCTTTTGCAAGTTAAATTAGATCCGAAAATTCAGGGCAATGATCATAAACCAAAAAGAACATGCAGTTTAGATTTCTGCATTTTGAATAACGGTAAATAGCATTAAAAAAAAAAAAAACATTTAAATGACATTGTCGAAATGTTTATAAATTTTTTTTATAGACGGAATCTTGAATGCGGCGTTAAGTATAACTCGTCGAAATGCACAAATAAATAAAACGATAAAAATCTTCATGTCGGTCGACATAAAAGTGGGGTCAATTTGATTGTCACACGCGAGCCTCTCTTTTTCTCTCTTTCTCTTTTTCTCTCGACGCTTCTCGCTCAATCGGAATCAAATCGTTCGTATCCACCGACAATTCATTCGTTTACCCCTCGTCATGAAATTTATGAAGGAGTGGTCGCTACGCCATTAATCATCGCGCTCGCATTCGTGCTCGTTTATTCCAAAAAAAGTCCGCGCATCTCCACGGTGGTGTATTGATTTATGGGCCGGTCTCATATCACTTTTAGAACTTGCTCGTCCTCTTTCTACGCGCCGCGGCGAGATTCCGCAGATTGCGCGCCTGTGCAATTACAGGACGAGTCCCATCAGCAGCGTATTCGCATCCTCGCGATCGACGCCCGAATCAATTTCAGCGCGAAATCGAGAGCGGTCCTCTTAATCGGCCGTGTGGTCCCCGCGTTCGCGAGGCATGTAAATTACCACCGTTCCTAATTTAACAACGAGATTTACGTGCACCAGATACGTATGTAAATTGATTTCTTCCATAAGAGCGCACTGGAAGATGCGTAGGTGTCACACGTTCGCTCGCATCTGTAAAGGCGAGGGAACGATGACGTTCAATGAACGAATCGCGTTTATTACTTAAAATTTACTTAAAAAGTCACTTTAACCTCGGCATTTTTTAAATTTACAGTAATAAAACATAATCGGCTTGCAAACCGCGGGTTGAACACATATCGATACAATATTTTTTGTAACATTGTTGTGTTATTACATCCTTTGCGTTTGTGTGCGGATATCTTTTTATACGAACGATGACGTTATAAAACTGGTCCTTGTAATGAAAATGTTCTCGCTCGAGCAATTACTAATTTCTATCTTCGACTATACAGAAATATTCTGCTCGTCTAACGCTTACAATTAATCTATGCGCGAATCGATTTAAAGTCAATTGCCCATTCGCGATGTAACCATGCGACTGTCATGCGCTCATTAATCAATACTGGTTCCAAATAGAAAAAATCGCTGAACTCATTTTATGTAAGAAAAAGCGCGCTTATAATTAGACAGACACAATTTCGTGTTCTACAACGTTCCCGTGATCGCGAGACGCAGGCCAGGAACGTTCTCTGCGTTACGCGTTACGCGTTTTTTGATTTACGAGCAAACCGATCGCGTGCAAGTTTTAAGATTGTATCTACTTTCAATGCGCCTCGCATTAAAATTTTTGTGCAATCTGCGTGATTGCCTCGTGCAAACACGCGTACGCGTACTCGTTCAAACAGGCGCGTAGCCGCAACGATCGCGCGACGCGACGCCGCGCGCCGCGGCCGCGGCCGATCACGAATGTCCCCGCAAATCATTTCGAATCGTTGGCGAGCGTTTAGCGTCTTATAACTCGTCGCAAAATTAATGGAACCTGTTCCCCCATTAATCGGCATTACGCCCCGATTCATGAAACGCGCGCTCGCACTCGCGAACAGATGCTCACGATTATATTGCACATGCGGTTGTAATTAACCGTAGCAAATTGCGAATTTACAACACGCATTCAAAGACTTTGAAAACTCGTTGCAAATTACTTTAATTACTTAAAGCGTCACGTCACGATATTCTTAAACATCTCTTTACGCGTCTTCTGATTCACGGGCTGCGCTGCTTTAAATATAAAAATAAATTTATAAAACTCGTTTACAGAAACGAAACGACGTTCCTATTCATTACATTTTTCCTCCTCCGTATTTGCGGTAGCGAATTAACGACGCTATATTTACCGATTCGTTATCAATATAATCCCACTAATACCATCGACTACCGTCTCGCCGAGCCTCAATCCCGTTCTAAGCTCAATTGGCGACCATCGGTCGTATATCGACCATTGAGATCGCACTGACAACAAATCATCTCGAATCAATCCCCTCCTGAGAGCGATTTCATTATCCCAGGTATTGATATCGCCTCGCAGACGCGTAACGTATGAAACGCAGCGTGCTCTCATTAATCAACGGAGACTCGCGCTAGCCGCAGCGGAGGGGTTCGTTCCTCGCTCGAAAGGGGCACGGGTAGTCGTGTAATTGCCCGTGCCGCGTTGCGGATCGTACGCGCGGCATAATTTCGATTTCCATACGAGTGCGGAACGGCGACGGCGGCGCGGGGCACGTCCTTGCTACGGAATGTTCCTCGCGAGATATGAGAAGAGAGGATCATCCCGCATGTCCGACGATTCCTGATTTATGAGCTGAGTGCGCGGCGCACAATTTTCAAAACTTATCCATCCGATCCTCCTATACCCTCGCTTCTGCTGGCGCTTCTTCTCTCCTCGTATGTATATACCGGTGCAATTGCGCCGGTCGCAATTATTGCACCGACGAATCTCTTTCTTTCTCTCTTTCTCCGAGCGCTCCGATCGTCCAATTGCATCTTTCAACAGGCTATGTATTCGCATCCAAATGACTCTCCCTCTCTTTCGCCTCTCCTCCATCTTTTTGCTCGCGGTTGTAGCTCAGAATAAGCTGGACTTAAACTAGTTTCCCTTTATCGCTCTTCTAACATCGCTCGATATCCGATGTTTTATGCCGTAACAACGACGAACATCATACCCCGCAGTGATATAATTTCTATGAATTTTTGCTCTTATGTAAAAGTGTCGAATAAATAATTTAAATTAAAATTATCATTCGTTAAAATATTTAACAATTTTCAAAGCAAGGATAAAATCCAAGTTTTTTAACAGACTTGCAAATAAGATCCGGTAGATATAAAGATTTGTGTATTGTCATTTGCATGTGTTACATTCAAATTAAGTTAGTACAAACAATCAGCTTAGCAAGATGAGAGCACAGATGTTAACGCTCCTCAGTATTGTAAAGAACAGTAAATCGCTCAATTCCAGATAATGTTACAGGTGTAACGAAGTGCAGTACATACGATTAGCAATGCAAATCAGATTCGGATTTGTCGGGGCATTTAATTAGCGCGTGGTATGAAACGCATTCGCGAGATCGCTGCTGGAAACGGAATGACGTGGCGCTGCCGCCGCGCCGGTGCGCATGCAGAAGAACCTGCTCCTCCGAGGCAGCGATCGTAGAACGAACACGTTTGCAAAATTAATGGGACACTACAAGAAGCATCGAAGTCAGTGGCGTCGTTTAGAAAATACCACGGCAGGGTACGATCGATCGTCAAGTACCCACTTCTGCGAGTGATTCCTAAAAGATCGGCTAATAGCCGATATCTGCTCGCGTCATCCCGGTCGATCCCCGGCTACGTTGCTGCCTGCACGTCTCTCGTTGCGTAATGCGTAAGGCCTAGTCTTAAAATATACGCGCTCGCGCTCGATACGAACGAGATGTAGAACGCTGCCCTTAAAATACTCGGATTGGTATTAAGAGCCTCTTGCGGAGTCCCTCAACGAATCGAATGAGTATCTCATTACTTAAGTCAATGTCGCGCAGACTGTGAAAAGAGACCGGCTTCGCCGATTTAAGATCAGCTAATTTTAATGACGATTTAACTGATCTCTCTTGTCGTTTTCCACTTTAGTTCTGAGATGAGGCAGATTAAGCTAACCGACGTTGGCGAAACAAGGCTTAATGAATGTAGTTTATTTAGGTAATTGCTGATCGTCTTACCAGATAGATCGAAAGATGCAACGTACTTACAGTACAATTTCAAACATGATAGATTAAATTCGTTTTCTTCAATTCTGTAGCAATTATATCGCGCGATACAAATTATATAATTTTTTCAAACCATAAGTATTCCATAAAATATGAAATAGTTTTCCAAATACAAGTATACAAGTATAAAATAGTATTCCAAATGTAATAATGCTGTAGTTTTTGTTTCAAATGTATATAATATACAGATAAAGTAATAACTATTCCAGTTTTGTCATTATTTAAATTTTTAGTACACAAATCATCGAAATACTGTACGATCGAAAGGAATGAAAGGGTTTTACCATCAACAGAATGATCGGACAGTATAGAGCAATCCGATCTGCTTCCACACTGCGAATTGTTTCAGTGTCGATCGATTCGCGATCACTCTCGATTGACTTCCACTTCTGACGTTCCGTTTAGCGCTCCATTAAAGCATGTTAGGTAGACGAGGGTATGAAAGTGCAAACGCCCGTCGACGGAACGGTTTGCAAATCGCTTTCGCGATCGAGACGAACACCGCAAAGTGGTCGCTCTCTCCCCCCCCCCCCCCCTCACTCTCTATCGGCGCATCTCGCGATCGACCGCGCTCAAAAGAGAATAAATCACAAATCGATGACTAGTTGAAACAATTACGTTACTCGGCTGCTGTGCCTGTGCTTCTCGTTTCTTTCTGCTCGGCTTCGATTCATTAACTAAGACCGCGTATCACATGACGATGCGATCCCGTGTATCTTCAGACACGTCCAGGTGAATCACGAGCCAATAAACCGACGAAGCCGTTCGCGATAACAGTGATCGATCGTTTCTCGCGCGTAGTTGATTTGGCGATAAATACGGTAAAGCTGTTTTTCGGTTTGTTCGCAACGATGTATTTGTCAACCCTTTCCAAGCACAGCAAATTTATCTTTCTAAGCAACGGTGTAATACAGAATATTATTTGTGTTACACTCGTGTAAGAGTTTCATAGCGAAAGATGTTTACGAACACGGAGCTGATTGTTTCTTATGCAACTACGTACAATTGTGAACATGCTAAGCTCAGCTCAATTTTCCAGTCGCTAAAGATGTACACAAACATACCTTTATGAATCTTTAATGAGCACGTAAGCAGAATACGTAATCGTATGAACGTTTCGAATAGTTGAAAGACTAAAACTAAGCAGCGTCAGTACACTGCGTTGTATAAAAAAACATCTAAACGTATTATCAACAAATTGTACGCTTCAGAATCTATAATTTTTAATACTTATAATTTTAAGAAATATTTGTAAAACCAGAAAAATATTTACGATCAAGTTTTATGCGTAAAGATTAATAGAGATGTAGCAGATCATAAGACTCATTTGCGAGCAGATTTTAATGTAAAAAACAAATGCAAAGAATATTATTTTTTAAGTAAATAATGCAATGCGTTTTTCTGCATGGAGATTTTCCTCTCCGGTTCTTATCGGCCTTCTTTACGTCAAGATTTATTTTCCTACTTACCACCGCGATCATAATTACTAAGCCAAGACATACAGCAGCGGCTTACCTGCAACAGTCAAAATGAAACTCAAGTTATCTTCGATTCGACCATCGATTAGCGAAATCGGCATTTAATTTATGGCTCGGTGTTGTCCGCGCGCAAAAACTATCGCCGGAATTTTTCGCGAGACCCGCGCAGCTTTACGACGAGCGAGCGTGCGCGTGTAAAATTTAACGAGTTTCGCTTCCAGCGTTACTTAACGCCACAAAAGGATCAGCAAAACGCCGGCCCATCCTTCGTAAAACAAACGTGAAACAGCTGCGGCGGGAAAAGAGAACGCCTGCACAATGGACCCTTAAAACGGCATTACTCCGTTCGGTCAGTAACTAGACATTTGCAAAATTTCATGGGCTTCCCTTGAACGCTATTGCCACGTTAAACCTCAAGCTCTTTGTTGTATTATACCATAAATAAAAACAAAGATTAATTTTATCTAACTAATCTCCAATTTATTTTCTTCTTCCATTATATTTCGGGTATCACATGTTATTATTTAATCGTACTTCTTCTGTAACTGCAATCAGCAAATATTCTTGATTAAAAAATTAAGTTATTGAGTATTTTTGTAAAAGAAAGCTAAACATTTTTCGAAAATTGCAAGGAATTTTTTCAAGTTTGGGTCATACTTTGAAATTTCGAGAATTTTAAGACTGTCGATTTTGAGATTATTTCAATTCCTTCAAAATTTTCATCATTCTCACCTCTCCTTCGAGCAGATTCGAGATTTTTGGTCATACGTTCAAGATGATCCGGTATAGTCGGCCCGCGCGTTCTTCGTTACTCGCGCGAAAATCACTTCGCGGCGTGTAACATACGTCGAGGATTTCAATAAATAAGACCCGTAGGCATTCTCCGACCCGACGTCGGCTGTAAAGAGCCGATAAGATCGGTAGCTAAATAATCACCTTGACTGTTACGGTCGTGATGCACATTTTCGCGACGCGCGTGTATACGTGCCGCGGATGGGTAACTCACGCGCGCGCGTACGTGTGCGTGCACGTGCAAAGAACGCGGGAGAGTTAACGAAATCGCGTTTATACACGCTCTATAGCACCGGTCGAGATTTATCTGCCACTTATCGCGACGTACGCCAGAATCGCGCTGACTTTTTAGATGCCTGGTTTGCATCGCGACATCTGGTAAGAAGGCGAGCTCGAGAGATGGGCTCTCTCGCCAGCCGATCGGTCCATTCGGCTTTCCTCCACTACATGGTGCCAGGCCCTTCGCGGGTTCTCATCTCTAGTTCTGACACCGTGTCTCCCCCACTGCGTCATCCGATTGAAATTTCGGAGATTGAAAACGAAAGCACGTTATCTCAAGTATTATCAGCGCGATAATACTTGAACTTAATAGCTGAATTTCGTCGAGTTTTATTTATAAATTAAATATTAAGGTTACAGGCACTAATGTTATGAGCCAATTATTTCATCGGCCAATGAGTAAAACAATCTATTTCATAATATACAAACAATAAAAAAATATAAAAATGTTATAATAAAAAATTTTGTTTCTTAAAATACGTAACTTTATTCTCGATAATTTCTCAATGCATTTTATATTACCTATTCTCAAATCATTATACTTTCCCCTCCTACATTTTCCCAAATTTGACATTACATAATTAATAAGACGAGAGATCTATATATACAATATATACGCGGATGATGTGAATTTTATAATCTAAAGCAAATAAATGTATCGGCCATCGTCAGCTGTATCGACTCAAACATTGCATATGTTTGCTACATCGTGATGCCGAGGCAAATATTTGCCGGGTTTGTGTGCGCAAGCGGCAAACCGGAGCCCAAATCACAGTGGCCCGTTTGTTCTTGGGCGCATCGGGGCGCCCTTTCACGGTTCTCAATCTCAACGGTCCGTCAATTCGCTCCGCAGGCGGTGCAGCCGCTCGCGAAATTCGCATTGCCTCGCGTTTTTGTTGCATTCCGCAAGCGCGCGCATAACGGAACGTAACACCGACGATCGACAGATCACCGTTAAAGCTTAATGTACGCGCGTTTACGTATGCGCTGGCGTAATTAGCGCCGCCTTTAACCGGGTCAGCTACACCCGTCGTCGCAATGCGGGAGAAATTGACTGGCGCAAGGATTATCTCAACAACCGCAGGAGAATTAAATTAATTGATCAAAAATAACCACAATCTCAATGACTAATCAAAGCTCAAGTTAATTTCCGGGCTTAAAAAAATTGCGATAATCGATCAGTCTTAGTTCCAAGTATCTATTTATTTTATTCATTTCGGTAGAAAAATGCAACTGCAATTGCTTTAATTAATTGTCCTAATAGCAACCACTCTTAAATTTCATATATATGTATAGAGAAAAATTATATAAAATGTCAAAACTTATAGTTTTATCTAAAAGTTCTAAAGAGAGATAGAAAGCACAACTAAAATTAATAATTTTCAATTAATGTTTTTAATTACAGTATTGCAAATAAATTTGCAAATAATAATGGTAAAATATTGACGAGTATGGAGTACATGTTATTCTCCGTAAAACGATAACCTCTAGGAAGATGCCGTTTTTTATGTGGGCCACCTGGCACACATCAAGTCAAGTATCACAAGTGAGAAAGATGAACGATTTTCCCACCAATTTACATCCACCTACACATATAGAGTGTTTGAACAGTTGTCACGGGCAACCACTTATTTCGGCGATGACTCATTGTCGATTTCTCAACGTAAATTAATTATACTTCTAAAGAAGCTCTCTTCCTCTTGTATCCTTCTTATTTTATGCATCACATGGCATGATAAGGCGCTTCTTTCATATGCATATTATTCCTCTTATTTCTTGAATACCAGCACTGTTGAGGTTATCACAGAACTAATCTGTCATAGAACTAATTGTTTACGTAAGACAATACTATACATTATAAACCAACAAAAAATCTTCGAAGATCCTTGAATATGAAGTGACAATTGTAAATGTGACAAATTTTTTGTTTAATATATTATGGACTGTTTATTTTAAGGTAAATTTCATGAATTATTTAATGAAGAAAGAATCTAATATTTATCCTCACCTAACTGCTTATTTATTTTCACAAATTTATATTTCGTTCTATTAGTTTACAGAGTTATAATTAAAGCCTGCAATTTAAAACTGCGTACAATAATTATTACTTTGCGTTGCAAGTAATCCTTTCTGCAACCTAGGGACCCGACGGGTGCATCGCACGCGAGCTGGTTTATAGCGAAAATTAGAAAGACATAAACGTAATTTATGTCCGTATGCCGTCACACGTGGACGTTTCAACGTCGACGAAGATAAAACCTTTCTTTCCACGAAGATCCCAGCGCTGTCGCGAGCTCTCGGTGTCTATGGTCTAAAACTAACTCTCACGCGTGGGAGGAGCATAAAGTATACAGCGGATTTTACGACAATTTTTATAGTTTCCCCTGACGACGTCAAGAGCGCACGTTTTGTTCTGCCTCATCGGTCTCCGCGCATCCACGAGATCCATCTCGTAACACGTTTTTGGGTAAGGATGGAGAGAAAGAAAGAAAAAAGGCATCTAATTTCGTTAGAATACAGTTTAAAAGCTTCCATCCCTTTTCCCTTTCTTACATCTTGAACTCGTAAAACGCAACACGGCCATTATTCTCGATTTATATCGTTTTACCACCGAATTCTTGAAGCAATCCCGATTGGATAATAGAAGAATTCGTTCGTAGAAAAAGAAAAAAAGATGTTTTGGAAGTGTTCGTAGGAAGTTGCGGTGTAAATTCTTACACACGTTAAAAACGTTTCATATCATTTGGCTTCCGTATTTTCTGGTAGAGATACGCGGAAGACAATAATTTTATGTTTCATTATACTAAAGATAAAAATCACGTGACGTATGCAGGTTAAATTATAATTATAATTATATGTATTAATTTAAATTATTGCTTTCATGTTTTTCGAGTAATTGACAGACTGATGGTGCGTGTATAATCTTTTTATTTATTAAATATATTTTCGATTCCTTCATATAAGATAATGCAGTTATCGATTTTTGTTCTTTCTTTCTTTCTCCCTCTTTTCTTCTCAAGGCGTTGCTTTCAGTAAAAATAAAAAAGAAAACGTCAAATGTGTCACACAAACCGCCTACATGACTCCACTTATGGTATTCCAATAACCTTCCATCTATCTAATGTTCCACATGAGATATAAATCCCTTTCGAAGCTCGATTTCTTCGCTTGGAAATATGAGACGTCGCAGCGACCAGCCTGTTGAACCCGATCCATCGTCGTACCAGTTTAGATCTTGTGTGTGGCGGCAAGTGTTGACATTTTTAATCCTTTCTGGACTGGGCTTGCTGATCGTTTTTGTGTATCCCAAAATAATCTCTCGCGCAGTCGTGCGATGATTTAGGAGGAATATCGCGTTAACAGGAAACCCGATAACATCAGATCGGTAAATGGAAACTCAAGAAGAAAAGAAGCTGAAGAAAACCGAGAATATTTTCTATTATTCCGAAAAAAAATCTGACATTAATTCTTATCAAGATCTACCGCAAGAACCCTTCAAAAATCAAGATAAAAAGTGACGCGTTGCTGCTATAGCGCGTTACTGTGGAAATAATTCATAATTCCTTATCTAGAAATTACTGTTAAAGAGATAAAATTGCATAATATTGTCACGTATCATAATAATAATATAAAATATAATTATTTCCTCCAGTTATAATGTAATCATGGATATAATTATATATGCAGCACACAATTTCTCTGCGGTCTGGTAATATTACCTGCATATAAATTAGGAATCGCGAGATAATCTGTTTGGATATCAAACAAGAACACACGTTCGTAGTGTTAATAGAGCAACTGTTGCATTCTCGCCGCCCATTTAACGAGCGCGCGAGCAAAAAGATGCGCACGTCTCTCGCACACAGGGAAAGTTTTTAGTAGTTTAAATTCATTACCGCGCACCCCGTCTCAAGAGGAAATCAGGTGGGGTGGGAAAAGGGGAGACACGCGAGAGAGAGAGGTATCCTATTATCACGGCACGTTATCGTTAAGCAAATTTATGATCCGAGCTTATAATCGTCCGGCTCCATCCGTGTGCCGATTTATCACCTTTAACGTCCGTAATTACAGCTCGATTGTTTCTCTCCCATGTTCCCCCTTTCAGCTTCAACCGGGGTCCAGCCATAGTGCCTCATCTACGTAGCGTGATTATGCATCCTGAGTGTGCATCGATTGCAGAGCGTAAGAAAAACGAGTAACGATGTATTTTTTTCAAGAGTGACACTTTGCAGCACCGACGTCGTTAACGATACGTTCAAAGAGAAGTTCTCACGACGACAAAACGCGACGTAAAATATTTGTTAATGTTCGTTTTTATGAAAGTATATTTCATTTTTAAAGAGGATACCTCTTTAGGATAATGACATGATGCTTCTGTTATTTCAAGATAAATTAGAAGGGTATCGATGTCCGAATGAACTCAAGCGTGTTTAGTGGCACGTACTAATGTTACGGCAATACCCTGAGCGAGGTAACGGAGGGAGAGAAAGAAAAATGAGGCACAGCGCGTGCAACATTGCATAATGCGGGTGCAACGGTTGTGATAAATAAGTTGTGCGGCTTGGGTTAATTCGTGGATTCATCACGGAGGATCCGGCGAGCGAGATCGACCGCACCACGCCCGGCTAGGTAGAGAGAATCATCGTCGGAGAGCACCCGAGGCGAGTCTCTCTCGTGCCGTGCCTCTAATCTTAATTATTGCATGAGCCTTGAGCCGTCACGAATATCCCTACAAACTCGAGTCTGCTACATCTCTTGCACAAATTTTCGTCAATATATTATCCTAGAATGATAAATAATAGCACGTTATAAAGAGCATCTACAACAAAATTCTGTATAAAAATAGATTTTACATAAATATATGAAATATCCCTAAAATAGATGATATTTCTCACTATATTATTTTAATATCCTGAAACGTGTGAGCGATGGTAAAAGCAAAGTCAAATATAGGTAAAAATAGATGTATAAAAGACAATTTTATATCGTTCGTTTTGTGTAAATTATGTTATTGCGATACCATAGAATTAAAAGTTCATTGAATTTGTACGTAAAATTGATAAAGTCAGTAGACGTAAGATATAGGCTGAATGATAGGGTCATTTCGTAACATATCCAAGAGGTAATATCGTTGTTGCAGTTCCTTCTCCCGATGCAAAGTCACGAATGGCGTATCGTTGTTCTTAATTATTATCTGAGCCAAGCCGTCACGAATGTACATACGTGATGTGCATCTGATTACTGCGTTAACATCACGTGGCACATTATGATAATATAATTTAAGAAGATAAACGATACCAGAGTATCGGCGAAAATATCATTTCATTTGTACGTTTCATTACGTAAACCGCAAAAAGTGAAAACAATAATCACATAAAATATATAAAACAATATTTTTTATATATTTTCCAAAATTTTCCTACGTATTTTTCATCGTTTATTAATCCACGTACTTCTTACCCGCACTAAAAATCGCTTTATATTATTTTATATCGTAATATATGAGGAGACTAAAAAAATTAAAAGTCTATAAATTTCGCGTCTCTATTTCAGATGTGGAAAAATCATCGTAAAAAAATGTACTTTGATTAGAGCGTGAAAGCCCGGATGAAACGTTGCCGGAAGCGTTTATCGTAATTTCTTTCGTATTCTTATTCGGAGATTTCTGAATTCGTCATGTAACACCTAAACGAGCTGCGACTCATTCCCGTGATGAGCGAGCGTGATCTATAGGAGTATTATCGAAGGAGACACCCGAGGCGAAGGTTATCCCGCACTGCCCGTCTCCTTACTCTTAATTATTATCCTGGAGCCCTTACGAAGCTGATGCGGCTCACATACGCACGTCGGCATGCACCCGGCATTTAAATTTAAATTTGCAACATAGTCTCGCCATCGCACCACGACCGTAATCGCCGTAGTATGGTGATGCGACGGTGGTCTTATTTGCACAAGTGCCCTATAAACGCGGAGAATAATTTTGCGCTACTATGTGACCGAGTCCTCGCCGAGTCCGGGCAACTTTGCGGCGTACTTTCGTACCGCGGAATTATTGCCACCGCTCGGAGATAATTACGACGTCGGGTTTTGAGCGCGAGGTTGTTTAAAATGCGCGAGAAGGAGACAGAGGTACGAAAACATTGAAATAAATTAAATTTCATTTCGGAAAATCTTAATTACAGTAAATCTAATCTAAATAAGCCAAGTATAACGCACGAATGTAAATTCAGAGGTAATTGAACTGGCAATATCGTTAAATTGGCCGCGAGATCAGATTAAACAGCGCCATTTATCGCTATCTGTACCATAAAAATTGTTTAAGAGGAAAATATTACGCAAACCCTATCTTAGATGATACGCGGTAGCACAGTTTTAGTTTGCTCTCGAGAGCTGAGAGAGTTACGCAGTGTATGAGGTATCTGACACGGCCACGAGCATAAAGACTCGTTTTGTCGCGACTTCTCGTGGTGGGTGAATATACGCTTTCAATGGAGCGCACTGTATTCCGATTCTGCTTATAGGAATGCAGAAATCACTTTGACCTGTAATATCACCCGCACACTTGTTACGACGAAGAACTCGTAACTTTCATGACTACGGATAGATACACGTGGCTTTTTTTTTTTTTTACAAAGAATCATATGGAGATCCTACACCCTCTGCAACAACACATGGCTTGAGATCAAGTCAGTATTTACACGCATAATTATTAAGTTATTTCCTTTTGCGTTACCGCAATTCGATGTATACTGATTTTTTACTCACTATTGTGGTAAATAATGACTCTGTCATTTCAAAGTGGGACAATCTATAAAATCAGTATTTGTGTTCAAGCCACCTGCATCTCAGCGCGCATTGTTCTAGCAGGATTACGGCGCGGCGGGAGAGATAGAAAGCCGTTGCCTTTCTTTGGTTTGTCTGATCAATCACGAGCTTGATAGTCTCTCTAATCCCATCGACTCGATCGGCTTTTCGATTTTAAAGCGTGCTTCCGTCCTTCCCGACTGTTTCGCACGGGCGATCGAGCGTGTCCGCTTTGCTCCCTCGCTTGGTTCGCAAAACACGCGCGAGCGCCGTCCTCGCCGCTTTCTTCCTCGGCCGCGCGACGTTTCCTCGTTACGCCAGACAAAAACGGTAACGTCTCTTCAAAACATGTGACAGGTTCCTATTGACGAACTAATGTCATGCCACTGATATAATACGTAAGGTTTTGAGCCGCGTCACGACGGTGCAATTATACGCATCGTGCAGTTTTGTGAACCCATTCAATTAATAGAGACTGGCCGGCCGAGTGCCGTTAACCGGCACACTTTTGTTATGCTAAATTGTAAATCGCATGCATCTACGCTTCGCGGTTTGTTAGATAACGCAATTAAAGCAGGTGCATTCAGCTGGGAGAAATATTACCAAGTGCCACGCTCGCGCGTTTCGTTATGATATCGTTAATGGCGAAACAAAAGTCCAGAGGGAAAGAGACAGAAAATAATTAATTAATTACTGCGAAGCAAATGCCACAAAAATGAGAACATTTATTATTATATGAAACGTTATGATGTTAAACTATCAAATTTATTAGCAAATTAACCACATGTTTAAAATAAATATAAATGGATATTATAGTCTGAAATTTATAAAAGCGGCATGATATTGATATAATAATAATTAACAGTGTACCTCTTTCGAATACATTCAACACAATAAAAGATAAATTAAGAAAATTTCTAATATTTAATGTGTCAGAATAACGCTAGTTGTCGAATTTATTCATCTGTATCAAATATACGAATCGAATTCAATGTCCGTTGCGTGAGTCACGTATAACATTTACGCCATGAAACAATCTTTTGAATCCTAACTGATTACACAATAACGAGGACAATCCTACTGCATGTTGAAAGAGGATCCGACACAGTGTGGCGCAAATAATAGCAACAATTGGTTAAACTAGTTCTACAACGGTGACAAACGCGTTGCGTAATTTATTGAGTTAATTCGTAACACTCGTTATATCGCGAGGGTACGCATCGGCCTCTTGCCAACGATGGTCTAGCATAAATTGCGTGATTTTCTTATTGGCAACGGAGATGATTAACCTGTTTCATGAGTATAGAACTGGTTGTCGTAATCTCCAGTTCGCTACAGATAGGATTATCTAAAAGTACAATTTTAAATGTAATTCCTCGACTCTCTCTCTTTCAACTATCAGCTCTCGACTGATTTCAAGACGAGCAGCACGTTTAACGATGAGATAATAAGCAATTATTAAATTAAATATATACATATAAAATCTTTTTATATAATTGACTGTTATCTATAATTGATTTAAATAAATATACTTATAAACTTATCAACTTTTCTTCACTATACTCGCTTGCCTGAGACTTTCTTACAATTTTAAAACCAGAATAACGATGTTAAATAATGATACAGAACTGCAAAACTTTTCTTCGCTACTGCAAGTGTAGTAAACGCAAGAACGAGTTAGAAATCGCAAGTTAAAACGTTGAAATATGACGCCCATCTTCGCGTTTCACAGCGGTGTTAAGAACTGCGGCTTGAGCGAGTAGCAAGAAAAGAAGAAAAACGGTAAAAATGCTCGACGCGCTGTCAAATAATTCTTCGTCGTTGATCGTCCCTCGTGCGTTTTGCCGCGTGCATTTACCGCGCATAACGCGCTTCTGCTATACTCCGCCGCTTGTGCAATTTTGCCGTTACACCGCCCGTAGTACCGTTTCGCGAGAGCATCGCCTAGGATCATGTAATTCGCAAGAAATGAGTATTACAGTCGCTCGAAAAATAAAATGCAAAAAATCACGGGGATTAAGGCGCATGTAAATTTATGCCACATCGTAATCCTCAATCGGCCTTTTATCTTTCAGGATCTTGAAATGTTCGAAACACAAATGTTCGAAATACAATTTTCACTTCTCACTAGAAATAACTGTCTATTATCTAATAAAAAATAAAGCGCACAATCATTTTCTTTTAATATCGAATATCGTCGATAACGGTACCATAAGTCAAATTAATCTATTGTCTGCTTTGTAACACTGATATAGCCGATACTCCTGATTGTGAAATACGTTCTCTCTACTCTACCTGATCCAATGTATCAATAATAATCGAAAAAGATAACCAGGAAGCAATAATGGTTGAACCAAGCTCACTTTACGGCAGGACATTATTCAAGATAGTAATAGCAATTAATTAATCGATGCGATATATACGAACCTGTTGATGTTGTTTCTATTAAACTTAAAATCGTGCAGGAAGGGATAGACGTCAGGAAGAGTTGCATTTATAATCGATAGAAAACGAGCTCCTCCGGTCTACACTATAACACATAATCGCCTTATTGCGGATTAACGGTAATCGTAGTAATAGCAAATAAGTTGCTCCGATTTATGATTACGTTGTCGATTGTGTAAATCTAATTCAAGACGCGAATATTTAATTACATAATTATATCAGACATCAGAGGTCACAGAAAGTTTTCAACTTAAAACTGAAAATTTTATGCGTTAGAAATATTATGTAGTGTATTTGACAAATTTCATAGAAACATTATCTTATTAAAAGCATATCAGCATCGTTACTATATAAACGACTGATCTTGTCTTTATTCTCGTCTTCAAGAGTACTCCGCGTTCGTCGGCGAAGATTGGCTGGCCTCTCCCCGTTCTTAGTTCTTCGCCTCCATTTCTTCGTTCGGCAGTCCGAACAGCTTTCAGTTCTGCTGCATCGAGACCACGGCTTCTTTCTTTTACCATCTCTTCGAATCCCTCATCATTCTTCCCCGTCTTCGGTAAACCTTCTCTTCCGCCTTCTTCTGCGTTGTTTCGCCCAACTTCGTTACTTCTTACACGTGCGCGATGGTACGGCACACGATCGCAAAGTTCTTCCTGGTCCCGCCGTGTATTCTCTTCGCCGGTTCTTTCTTAAATTCTTGCGGCTTGGTATTAAGAGTTGCAACGGAGGAGAGACGCGTGATTTGCGCATCGCAATGACTCGTGGAATTACAGGGAACGATATTTGGGTTGCGCTTCCCGCTGCATTCAAAAGTGCGACCCAAATGTGGTTACCCTGTAATTCCGCGAGCCATGATCTTCGTAACAATCGGTATAAACGACACAACAGAATATTATCGCAATTCAGATAGGCCAAATTTACCCTCATTTCTAGCTTTATTCTTCTAACACAATAAGTTTATTAATCGCTCGTGGCCAACATTGCATGTATCCGGAACAAGCGAATAAATGACAAGAAAATTCTTTTGCAAACAATGATATTTTTCGAATGCCCAAGAAAATTTTACAGCGTCATGCTTTCTACACCGTACTCTGTACCATGCAACAAAGCGCAACGGAGTGGCGCTGAGCTTCCGTGATACGCGTTATTATCGTATGATCCTTATACGCGTATTATCTGCGTCAGTTCTCGGTACTTTCTTCGGCGGACGTGTTCGAAACTTGAAACGCGGCGATATCGGTCTTATCTGAAAAAAAACGTCGGCTCGGAGCGCGTTTATTAAAGTGGGTGGCTAGAGATAACGAAAGGGGAAAGCCGGTGTAAAGTTGCCGAAACGGAAAATTCAAGAAGGCTTCCTATGACTTTACGGACCACCCCTGTGCATCCCTGTCACCGTACCGAGAAGCGGAGTATCGTTACGTGTCATTCGACGCCCGATCCGCATGTGATCGCTTCGAAGAAGCCGACTATTGTCTCTTGTCACGAATGTTTGGCAAAACTTTGGAGGGTAAAAGAAAATTTAGCTGGTATGAAATTTAACCTGCATAGCATTTTTAATCTCCTTAGCATTTTTAAGTCACGTTCGAACCCACGCTGTTTTAGTGTTCTTCAGTGTAAATAACATCACGGAATTTTTAAATAACAAAAGCGAGGAGCCGATTGTATTTTACAATAGCGGCAAGTCAAAAAGTATTTTCATGAATAGCAAAGAGAAAACGATTCTCCTAAATTTAGTGAAAATTCTTTTCTCCTTGCAAGTATAATTGTTGACGGTGACTGACAATCGTTGAAGCATCATCTCACGATATTTCGTTTTCTCCAACTTCTAATCCCTACGAAACAAGACTAAGACAATGATGACAAGAAAAAGACCGCAAATTGTATCGGAGGGGCAAAACGCGCGACAGGCATTTACCCGATGCACCAGAAATGATTTCAACGTCAGCGCGCGATAGAAAATTTACAATCCAATTATTCACTTATCCTTGCTGAGAGGCGTGCGCACGCATAAATCGAACTTGCCTCGTGTATACGTGACCGACCGACCGATCCGCTGGTTCCAATAGGATAACGACAGTGCGTGGTCGATGTTACGAGGAATCCGGAGAGGGATACGCACAGCGGGCGAAGGATGAAGGTACTGGTCGAGAAAATCAGCGGCGGTTCCGGTGCAACCGGGGACCGGCGATGCGAGCACGACGCGCGCTTCGCGCTTCAGTCCGCGCTCGCCTTCTCTATATACAAACGAGCGCACTCGAAAGAAGAGAAGAGAATCAGATCTGATCTCTTTCTCCCGTTTCCGACAATCGTAAAACGGCATTCCTAACCGAGTACTCTATTCGCGTGGCACTGCGAAAAATTTCTGCAAAATCACGCGCTCCTTCACACCGCCTCCGTTGGTTACACTCCTTTGTAGCTGCAAGGAACACAAATGTGGCGGGAGAACAATTCTCCGGAGAACAATCCTCAAAACAGTCCGACTGGAGCCGATAATCGGTTCAGCGATTCTACGGGATTTGGGGCCGCAATTCCGGCGGAACGCGCAGCGTCCAGCTTTAGAAAACTAATATTGACTTTGCTGTCGACAGAGTCTACAAACAAGCACCACAGTTATAAAGAGACCGCATACAACACAACTTGATCGTCGTGATTATTTCCATTTACAAGACTTTGTTTATACACTACTTAAAAATTAATGTAGAAATACAATTCGCAAAAAAGCGTTTGCTTAAACGATAAAGCATTTGAGTAAATGTTTGACTTTATACTTTCTTTTTACTTACAAATTGACTGATTAAATTTAGTCCCCATCGAAATGATTTTAATTACCTATTGATTATTAAAATTCTGTGTTATAACATTTCTATTTATTATATATTATAAAATTTCAAGGCCGTATAATATTTTATTTAGCCGTGTAGCATTTTATTTAGACAACATAGAGTATCTTTTCTTGCACTTTTCAGTAAGACACAAGTTGCCTCAATTACGAGTCCAATCTAGTTAGCCGATTCTCGGATAGCCATCTTTATTTCAGAAAAAAAAGGAAGCAAGAGATATCATTGAGTCGAGTTAACGACGGCGAGAAAACGTCGGCAAAATTGTTTGCAGCCGTTGTTACTGTTCGCTCACCCGTCTCAGGAAAAGAGAAGTTTCGTGCATACGTAGGCTATGCGCGCTTTGCGTGTCTATCCTTAAAAATTATGAATTACGCAGCGAGGCGCATTAAACGCAAACAGAACAAATTTGCGAGCGAGTTTGCCGCTCAACCCGTAGAGTGCAAGCGGATTGCCGACAAGGATCGCCGGGAAACGGCGTGGCCCTCCCAAAGATGATCTCGAAATTCCCTCGTAAAATGCATTCGCGTGAATGCATACGCTCGATAGAAAGAATCGTAGCTGCAGCCTTACAATGTAGGCATGTTTTGTGCTGCTTCTTTTAACTTAAATTCCGAGGACCCGCTATACAGGTCAGGTTCACTTTCGTACATGAAAAAAATAAAGCTTTATTAATATGCGCATATTTTCTCGATGCTCGATATGTTGTTTCGCAAAAGAGAGAGAAAGAGAAAGAGAAAGAGAGAGAGTGAGAGAGAGAGAGAGAGATTTGGCACAAAAGAATTGAAGGGTTTGCGCGTCGCCAACGATTGCTATGCAGAATTTTTTATGCCTGTATTTATCTGCACGGTAAAAAATTGTGTGTTATTTCTTAAATGTTTTTCGAAAATTTTTTTTCGAAAAACATCTTTACAAAAGCGTTAATTTAAATTTGCATGGATTAAAAAAAAATATGAAAAAAAAGAGAAAATATTTTGATATTCTTATATAGATGTGACTGTTACATTTTATCTCAAATATTATCGTTATTAATTTCTTGCAATATGTAATTCAACTTATAGAAATTAAGGTGAACACAGGTTAGTCGTTCTTGAATCCTTTAATTGCCAATTAATTCATCAAATTCGTCCGCTCGCTGACAGCCAAGATAGAGATATCACGAGAACGAGAACAAGAAAGAGAACGCCGCTCTACCAATATCCTCAAGTAGTATGCGATCACATATACTTAATTCATATAAAAATCATTATCATACACGCACACTAGCCATGCTAATTACGTGTTCCAGCATAACGTGATGATGAAATAACAAGAATCATGTATCGTTTACGGGCCTCTCGTTCTGGAGAACGTTCTCAGTTATTTTTCTGACGTCGATACGTCGCGTCGTCCGCGCGGTTCGAGCGAGAAGCACGCGAGTGCGCCTAATTAATCCTCGCTGCATTTATTAAATTTGCTCGAGCACAATCGATAGTAACGTCGGCGGCATAAAGTGGTCAGTCCCGCGGGGTATTATGATTAAACCACGCGGTAATAGACCGGTCATTACGCCTCATTATCATTAACTACGATAATTATGTGCTCTACCTAACTGTGTGTGTGCGCGTGTGTGTTTCGTGAGAGAGAGTAAATTGTCGGTAAGAGGACCGTACGCGGAAATTAAATGGCCGGGGATCATCACGCGCTGTCACGAACGCCAGATCTACGCCAGACACGTCTCCAAGACACGCCGATACGACGTCGCTGGGGCCCGGGATCTTCATGCGGGATATGCTCCCCATCCGGGAGCGTGCAACGGTCAGGATGCGCTCGCGCAAGCTCATAATAACACGCGTACCGCAGCGTATATAGGGTGTTCTGCATGGATATCCAAGTTTTTATCTAAAAATTTTTTGGGATAATTCCCTTAAAATTTTTGGTTTTAAAATACATCTTCAAGCGTTCATTTAATTAATTGCTATATATTGAATTCTGTTAAGTTAAAGCCTGCTTGAAACAAATATGTAACGAATGAAATCTCACTGGTACATTTTCTATTCCAAGTAATTCATAAAATTCTGTAGATTTTGCAGAAATAATGCTTAAAAAGTCTTTATTGTGCGCTCCTGTTGTTGAATATTTTTGAAATCAAGTATCAAAAATTCCAATGAAGAACATTTAAAATTGGTTAATGAATAGGATATCGTTGTTTTTGTTTCTCAATTTTAAATCGCGAAGTTTCTTACGTTTCGATTGGCTGTAATTGATAATTCGACTTACCAGTTCGTCGACAATTTTTGTTAAGAAAAAGTACAATTCGAATTACTCAAGGAATCTGCGGATAAAAGAAGGAAGTGCCTGGACACCATATATACGTGAGAGTGCATCAATGTGCGGCTGCATGCGACGAGCCGCGTGTGCGTTTGTACGGTCGAGTGTTACGACGTAGCAAGCGCCATGTGCGTGCTGGACGTACGTGTGTATGCGTGGAATGAGGTGGGGTACTGACCGCACATTCCACGAGGGAGGTGACCGCCTCGCCTCTCCCGTCTGCAAGAACCTATATATTACATAGACGTCGGTTTAGCCGACGTCTACCGAGGTGCGGTGCGTGTGCATAGAATTTCTTGCAAAAAATGACTCCGGTCTGCTCTTGTGTGCCGGTTATTAAGAAGTTATGCGTTTTTCTTTTGGTCTGCACGTTGCGTTTTGGTTCCTGCGGTTTCGAGAAAGATCGTCGTCACTCATGGTCAAGGTATCATAAAGTGAAAAAATGTAATAAAAAAAAGTAACGGAAATTATAGTATAAATAATCAGTCATTATAAATACTGATGTCGTAACAAATAATTATTATCAATAATAATAATAAGTGTCTGATGCGAAGAAACACGATATTTCTTGAAAATTCCATTTGTGCTATGGATTAAAATGAACTTAGAGCCGTCTAGTAGCAATTTTAAATAAGTGACTCGCGATAATCAAATCAGTAGGGACGAACAAAATTCGAACGAAAAACGTGCGGAAAGAGGATTGAAGAAGTTGGTTTAGTATATAGAAAGTGGTTTAAGCTAAAACTCCGATTGAGCAAAGAAGGAGAACGACGGGATGGATAACTGAGCGAGAAAAATATTCCGCGTGGATCGAGCTATTGCGGGGAGATTGCTCTTATTGCGACCGACGTCATGTTCACCGATGGGAGGGCCATTAAACGATTACAAAGCGCGAGCGAGCGTGCGGATGACCGCCGTCGTCGCGCCTAAGCGGCCCCTAAGCACTCGGCTGACTCGGCTCGGTGATGCACACGCGTATGTGTACACATAATGCGATATAATACGTATCCGGAGTTACATATACGGGGAATCAACCGTGTTCACCACGTGCGCACACCTTTCCCATTGCCGACTACGGCCGAGCTGCAAAGTGTTCCGAGTTACCGAGGGAAAACCCCATCTCACGCGATCGCGCGTGGACGTATTATTACAGCGGCGGCAGCAGCGGGGTTGGAAATTCTCGGTCCCTGAGGTACGAGATACTTAGTCGTATAATCGAGTTTTTGCGGGGCTTTCTCGCGGCTCGCGATGTTCCTTTTAGCGGGATTAATATCGGAAGATGATTCCCCGGCGCGCGGCACGCCCGATCGCGCAGAAAACGCGTGCGTCTCCAGTGCGTCTCGGTAATAATACCTGACGGGTAATACAGGAAATGCTATCTCTTCCGCTACGACTCTCGATAGGATCGACAGATTAAATCCCGCGAAGTCAATCTAAAATTTAAATGCCGCCTTATCGATTGCTCGCTCACTGAGAAGTTGGTAGCGCGATCGCAAGTAAACACGGAATTAATTCTGAAAATGTTCACTCACACACAACGTTTTCATCTCGCTATAATTTTTAACTCAAGATATCAGCACATTATGTAGTATCTTTGTATCGATCCTCTTACAAGTATACAAAGATATTTCCAAGATCGTAACATTCTCGCTTAAGAAGGCTGGTAATCATCTTGTAAAATAGATACTGTATATATGCATAGAGAAAAGAAATGTTTCGCGCCGAGATAAATAATCGACGTAAGGCAATATCGGCGCGATGCACGATGCAATTTAGCAGAGAGTGAGCTCTCGTTCTCCGTAGATATGATAGAAGTTGCGTATTAGGTGCGATTACTTGTATCGCGGGGCTTATTAAATTAAGCGAGAGAATATTCGATCGATCTAGGAAACCAAAGGCGCACAGAAGAAGATTAAAGCCGGCGCTCTCTAATCGATAATTCGATCGGGCCGGTCCGATCGCCGATCTTCGCGCTCCATTACGCGCGCGGAACCGATGTGGGCGATGGTGTACCGTGTACCCAGGCACATGCACTGGTGGTAGAGCAGTATTCGAGCACGTGGTAGACGTACGTGCCGTGGTAAGGCGAGAGAGCGAACCAGAGAGAACTAGAGTCCACCCACATTCTAACCTACATACGTATCCCGTGTACCGTAATCAAAGGTAAGATACGCCGCCCTGGGACGTTTATCGCCGTGGCTATATACACGCGGACGCGCAAGAACGTGTACTTGACTTTTCCCTTTCGCTCGTTTGCTTTATCCTTGAGATACGTAGAAGAAACGTGGCGTTTATCTTCCGACTGTCAAGAGAGGGGGGGGGGTAAAATAGAAAAGAGAACACGCTTGGGAATACAACGTATACGTTTCTCGACTCCTTTTTTTTTCGTTCGGCGCTTATGGCACAACGCGTGAAAGGTGTGAAAGCGATGATGTGTAAAATCAATGCGACTTATGCGTTCATAATGTACCATTGTAGAATCAAGATATGTAAAACAAAGTTTATAGACAATAGAAGAATATCATGGAATAGAGAACCTAGAATCTATAAGGTTGAGAATTAAATCGTCAGAAAATATTTAAAACTAAGAGTCTATAAAAGCAATAGTCTAGGTCTAGGAAGATCGTGCAAAATCAATTAATTTAAAAAAAGTGAAACGCAAACATAAAAAAGCAGAAGCAGCTGCACGTGTGAAACAAATTTATAGAGATATTTACAGCGGACAAAGTGGTTTGGGTAATCGAGAACCGCCGGTTTTAACATATGCGGTAGAATGAGGAAAAAGAACGCGCGCATTCCCGGCGCGACAAGATTCGGGTTAAGATAGAGAGGAGAAGAGGAAAGAAGAAAGAGAGAGAAAAATCCCGACTACAGACGTTCGCCCACACAGTAATGCTTGCCTAGCGGAACATTTGTAAATTGTGACGCAGATCCGAGGAAAGAAAACGAGAAAACGACCAGATAAAAGAACTGCCACTGGTTAGCGCGGCTATACGCAACGATTTTAACGACTGCGACCTCGATACACGCGCCGTATTTCTGTACCATAACACTGCCGCGCGAGTATCTGAAGAAGTTGGTGCAAGGCGGTCATGCTTCGATGATCAACACAATAAATACATATATACAAAGTAAATTAATTAAAAGGAATAAGACAAAATATAAAAAAAACGATACAATGAGACATTGATGATATTACCAATCATCATCATAAAGTAAAACCTGTCGAGATCGATGCGCTTAAAAATTATTTTAAAAGCTAGGCTAAAGCAAAATGGGAAAAGACGTCAGTATAACAAAAATAATATTGAACATAACAAAGAAAAACCGCGACGCTTTATGACAATAAAAAAAAAACATTTATAAAGTTTATATACTTTACTCTTTGAATATGCAAATATTCTCTTTCTACTTATAAATAAAAAAATTATGATTTATACCAAATAATAAAGTAAATGTAAGACGTTACATTAGACAATTTAACTGCTTCGATAAATACATATAATATATAAAATAATTATTTTCTTGTTATGTATTATACCATATATTGAGAATTTTCCTATTATTTTACACAAAATGTCTTTTCTGCATACTCGAGTCTATGCTTAGCTGCTCGCGTGATTTTATGCTACTTCGTTTGACTTTTATACGCGTTCGTCTTCGAGATAAACAATAATTTCCGTCGGTCAGTCGGGTGTATAATCGTGCCAGGTCCGAGGAGGAACGTGTGGAGTTATTCCTCGTGGATCGACGATAATAATTGGTAACGGTATAATACGAGGTGGGCAGGATGAAGAAAAATGAGGGTTCGTTAGGGAGACGGTTTTCTTCGAAACGATGGAAAGAGAGTCCTTCATCCTACGGATACTAACCAATCTGGAGTAACACATATTACTCCAACATAAAAAATATAAGACATGATTTATTATCTGATAATAATATATATATATTTTTTATATTTTGTCAGAGAAAGAAAAATATTCTTTTAGAAACGCGTTTCATCGAATTCCGATAGCATTCTGAACGAGAAATAGATTGTACAGATACGAAATGTAAGGAAATGTAAACAATTCTCTTCCTTCCTTTTTATGAAATTCGAGATGAGAGACGTAGTTGTATAGATATCGTCAAACTTGGGGGCTTTCTCGGATCTTGAGAATCAATTTAGCACCTCGAAACACACGTTAAAGTTTGCGGAAAGGCAATAAGACGAGCTAATGACTAAAAAAAACCGCGAAGAATAACGACACGCGGTTATTATACCTCATTAGCGTTGTTGAACATTATTATCTGACGGCGCGGCGCGTTAATCCCGAAAAAGCAACGGAGCCAGTTTCAGAGAAGAAAGTTCCTGCGAGTGGGAATAATACGCGCTTACTCCGGTTACACCTGCAGTGCGCCTACTTTCGACAACGTTCGAGTGTTGCTCCTCTCTCGTTCGCAGATTTATCCCACCTGCGACTTCACCTTTCACGACGAACGCGTGAGAGGAAAGATAAAAAGAGAAGAGGACGTAAAGAAAAAGAGATAGAGGTAGAGGAAGAAAGACGACGCGAGAAGAATCAAACACAGTTGACTCCGCGGCGAGGCGTAATAAACTTTCTCTCCCCGAGGAGAATCTCGTCTCTCGTCTCTCGTCTCCATTGTTGGCCAATTGAAATAAACGACGCGACGAGGACGAGTATACGACGCCGATGTAACGAGGCACCGTGGCTTCCTGGTGCCTCGGCTTAACGAACACGGTAAACGGTAGGAATGCGGACAAGGCGGCAAGCGGCAACCGACAAGCCGCGCTCCAGTGCGGTGCGGAACCGTACGACCGCCGCGCCGCGCCGTAAACTCGCGGATTATCCGTTAAAGCCAGCCGCGTGTTAGAATCGCGTTAAACCCGGCAATTCGCGGTATAATAAATTGTCCGACGCTTTACTTGTCGTCAATCCTTCGTGGATTCATGTCGATCCTCGACCCACACGAGACATGATGCTTGGTGATTAACCGTACACATATTTTCCGTAAATGGTAAAATTTGTATATCACCAATGTTAAACTTAGCGACAATGATGGTGGAACAAGCTGCACTTTACTATAATAGTTTCTTTTACATCACGCGGAAGAAACACATGTAAGAATTATAATTCGTGCGCTTCTCGGAGAGCGAGATTGCAAAACAATCACAGAGATAATGAGTCGATTATCAAGAGTCATCTAATCAGAAAACAATGATGTATATTATTATTTTTATAAACAATCCGAGTTGACAAAAAGGGACAAAGGAAAACTTTACAAGAAATAAACTTAATTGAATCGATAAATGTGAGATCCAAACGTTATATACTTCACTTTATACAACCTCGATTCAAAGAAAAGATAATGATAAGTGAATCTTTGGATTATTTTTAATTCTGAGACGACTTTTTGAAGCTATAATCTATGATATCATCTATTCACGAATAATGCCACTGTGTATGCGTGTGTGTGTTTTGATGTCAGTTGTAATGCTATCTTTTTATCTTTGACTAATCCAGTCGCTATGACGAATCAATGTCGTATTCAAGATATCTAAGTGATGATTTTTAAAGGATCCATTTTTAAATTCCAAACTTTCCTTTTCTACTTTTATTATATCTATTATATATTTCACTTTTATCCTTCCAGTAATGTTATTTTATCAAAAGGTAAAAAATCTAATATGTAATAATCTCCATTTCAATAATTTCCAGAAAATTTTTTATATCAAATTCTCAATATTTAACGGTAAATTTGACTTTTTTCGCGATAACCACTTTCGACATAACTGACTAACGATTGTTGCGATTGCGTTGGCACAGATGATAGAACGGGCAACTATAAAAACCAAACAACTATAGACTGCCCATCTTACTTTCCACGGATGCAGTTAGATTAACTGGGCTACAGTTCTGACGACGGGAGCCTTGAGAAGGTCGCTCTATCCTGGTTCGTCGGCCACATTGCTGGAATGGTCGGCTAATAGGCCGATTCTAACGTGCGCACGATGCCCGGAGGTTTCTTCAAGATTCTCGACCACAAAAGCGCCTCCGGGAAAGAATGGGGGATCGACGAGGGAGGGGGACGGGTTTGAGGCTCGAGAGGATAGAAAATGTTGAACCTCTCGTCGGCGGTAATTACCGAGACCGAGAGCGCGGCTAACGATGGGCAAGCTTGTCGGCGAGCGCGTCCGGGTAGCGCGCACTCTGGTATTCGAGTACCGCGCCCACGAAAAGTAACGACGAAAAAGCCTGAGATTACGAGCCGCGACGACTGATCATAGATCTCTCGCGGCGCGGCGGGATAGCTCTCCTCTTTATGTACGAAGGAGCGCCGCGCGATCCGCGGAACTCGACCGATCGTTTGCGGCAAAACGTCGTAATAGAATTTTCAGGCAGTCTCCTGACGGCGCGCGCGGCGTGACGGCGTGACTCGTGCGACGCTACCGGGTCAAACGATCACCTCCCTATCTCGCCGAGCCTTTGATCTTAGCCCGGTGAATCCGCCTCTGCTTTGCAATTATCCTACGAGAACACGATGTCGGTTTACGAAACGCTTAATTTTGTTGTGCATAATTTAACGTGGCCTCAAACAACGATTCGGTGAATGAGATGATGCTCGTTAATGCGTGTATAGAAATGCAGTTTGGAAAATAGAAGAATTTGAGGAATCTTTTGTAGATTTTCTAGAGTAGAGTATACTGGAAATTTCCTATATTCTAGTTTTTTTTTACAAAAACATTGTTTTAAATGTCATTTCATTCAAGTTCTCAAAAGAGACCTATTGTGTCTTGTCACGTAACTTCTGAAAGTCCTGAATTCCAAAGGTACCAAAACGTGCCCTTGCATCAATATCGCAATAACGAGAGATAAAGTAAAAAAAAATCCTGCCATCATTCATGAAACATCACGCTACATCGGTCTCGCTCGATTAGTCACGGATTTAGCAGAACAATGGCTCGAGGAAGAGGAAGCTCGCGTTACGGGTTTCACGGTAGTCGGCTCTCGACCGACCGGCCGCGGCGGAGTCGATAGCGTTCGTTAAGAGGGATCGACGATCCACCGGATGTTATTCCAAGCAGGAAAGCAAGAATCGCTTCGATTAGACGATCGCAGAAAAAGCGACGAGGTCGAATCTACCCTTCTTTTTCTTTTAATAGTTTTTGATTCTGCGAAAGTCTGTATAATTTCACATTCTTCGCTCAGAAATGTAGGTAAAGTTCGAAATATAAAATTAAATGTCTAATTGCTATTCTGTCGAAGGATTTGGAGGATAATATCGATACGTTGGAAAAGTAATCATCGGACAAACTCAATATTTATGATTATTATCACGTGATGCTGTGTGATCTATAAGTCGATTGATTACTAAAAAGTATCTCAGAAGCATCGATAGATCCGAATGACCCGATTCGCGGATGCATGATAGACGCCACCGTAGGATCCCATTAAGAAGGTTAATAAGGCAGTCAGTCTTGGATAAACCACAAGCATCGCTCCTCGTTTCTTCTGCTGTGCACAATTACACTTTTATTGTGGACTCCTCGATCCACGCTTGATTGGTTCGAGCTGACTTTTTTCGGGCGCTCCTATCGACACGGCGCGACGAATCGCTATACATAGTAGTTCTCGGTGATCATGACACACCCATGCCGACAAAAGTTTCAATTCACGTAAAACAATCCTATTAGTTCGTGTAGGACACTCCAATTAACTAACGTAAATTTTTTCTCGACGCAAATAATCACGGTGACGCGATGTTCTAATCAAAATTCTGAACTTTCAGAATGAAAAGAGTAAAGATGTTTAAAACATAGTGACATGGAAAACCATTCGTACTTTTTATTTCATTACTCATTTAAATTGTGCCCCGGCTAATGTTGCAAATACCTACTATTACTTTCACACAATAACAAAAATACCTATTTATAATATAATTAGTAATACGAAGTTGAACCACAATTTTGTCAAGTAAAATGTTGAAAGTTGATTTTCGGAGTTCTAAAATGCCGGTCGTGCTGATAATTGATTTTTGTGAAAAATAATCTTGTAAAATTTTCAGGTACTTTTTCTATAATTTTACACTAGACAACTTCCTTCTAGCATCGAAAGGGTCAAAGAGAATCCTTCTCTCGGAGCAAATCTCTCAGACGTTCCATCTTCCAAACATATGTTGTGTCAGCACGTAAGGCGCCTCGATACGTGACAGAATGCGAATTCTTGATTCTTGATTCTCAAGAGAACCAAGTCGCCACTCGGAAATTGAAATTTCGCAGGTTCGACTGTCGAAAGGAACATCGCGGTAGAAATGAAAGTACCTTCACGCTTGCTGTATCATAGGGCCGTTCATTAACGGTGATGCCGTAACAAAAACAGCTACAGCTCGGGTCGGATTCGCGTAAACGTTCTCTCTCTTTCTCACATCGTGCATACGGAATTCGACACGGTCGACGGGCGGGCGATTGCCACGTACGCGGGGCGCTATGCAAGAACATAATCTCGGTGATGGCAATATGTGCACCTTAGTTTATCGCGCGAGTAACGGTAGGGCGCAACCTCTGCGTCACGCATTCTGGGAATACGTGAGGTACGCGTCGTAGCATCGGTATGCGCACAATGGTATCAATATCGCTATATACTGCGACGTAAACATGCAATCTGATCACAACAAGTGATCACAATATGGATGGTCAATATTAATGACGTTCAAAATATAGAATTTAATCAAAGTATAAAAAAATTAAAGAACGCGTGTCTCCTCTTTTACGTAATGTTCAACTTAAAAAACATAAACAAGTATTTCTAAAGAAAATCGTTATTGCAATTATTATTATAAAATAACGAAACTTGAGGAGATTCAAGTTTTATTAGTCTTCATATATAGATCCGTAAACCTGTCCGCCTACCGAATAAATGTCGCTTTTATCTATCTGCCGTTAAAACGGCAGATAACAGCGGAATTAATTGCGAGAATTGCGGAACGGTGTTCATTCCACGTGTACTTATTCGTCACGAGCAAAATTATATGACGTGTAGCCATCGTTTGTCCGAGACTTGTTAAGTTCCTAACTGTACTTATTACATCGCGCGCAGATTATGAAACCGGCGCCACTCCGTTGTCCGCAATGTGAGAAAACGAGGTACCGTGACTGTCGCTAATTGGTTAATTAATGTGCGTCAAGTGGCGAGCGTCAGACTCCGGTTTCTAAATCCGTGGAATGTCGTCGCGCGCCTATAAAAAAAAACACGAAGACCAATTTTTAAAAAAATAATTATCTAAAAAAAGCTATACAATTCAAGAATTCATAGCTCAAAAATAACCTCAGAATCTGATTAACGTCTGCAAGAGTTTAACATTAAAAAATTCACGGAGACACGGAAGGTTCTGAAGATTTCTCTTAATATTTTTCAACTTACATATACATCCAGAACTTTTAACGCATACAAGATTAATGAGGAAATAATAGTATGATAATGCTTAAGATTTTAACGTAAAAATCATGTGACCGTACGCTTGCTCGACAGAAGTTCTTGACGATGAACAGCAAGACCGGTCTCGGCCTCTCGGCAAAAGTTACGCTCTACAAAATCTGCATCCGCCGCCGCGCCGTTCGATGTTCTTACGCGACTAATGCACAAACGAACGACGGTCGTTAGACCTGCTAGGCAACATCGCGAGGAGAGCTACGCGCATTATCCAACGACTTGCAACGTGTATTTATCCTCGGGTTCAGGCCTCCGGAATCGTGTCTCTGGATCGACTGGCTAAAACTGCTGATTATGACCGCGAGAGATTCACGTGGCGGCGTGGCGCATATAACGAGGCGCGATTTCAGGTTCCGAAAGAAACGTCGGCTGGCCGACTCGCGATTTCGTCAGTTCGCCAGTTCGCCAGTTCGCTCTCTCTTTCTGTCCCGGCTCCTGACAATCGCGTTTCCACGTGCGCGCGAGGAGGCATGTGCCGATGCCGGCGTGAGTGCACGTACGTAGGAAGAGATACGGCGGCGTCTCTCGGGCGGGCAGGTAGGTAGGCAGGTAGTGACCTTGACCCAGCCAATCAGGCATCCCCGAGGCTGACCTAACTGCTGGCACACATTCTTCGGATCTATACCGCTCCGTTCCCTCCTAACAACCTGCCGCGACCGACCTTCAATACTGACTCGACCTCCGACCCGATAGTCACGACGATGACGGAACGACCACGACCGAATAAAACCGCGATGATTTCTAAGCGTTTATCGCAATCTTGCACGAAGATGTACGTCTGTAATTTGCGTGTAGAAAGCAAATGACGCGCGATGGCTGGGAAGAACTGCAGAAAAATTTTCGTTCCACGAAGAGATAATATTATAATGTAGGTAGTTGATGTATATGTGTGTGTACGTTGTGATTATCCCTTGTGTGAAACTATATATATCCTTTGAGAGAGAAATAATATACTGTCCAAAACTATTTTCTAAGCGTTTACTTACTCGTATATATGTATTATAAACTTCATTTGTGAAATTTATGTATGTGAAAATTAATGAGATTAAAAAGATTTTTGTTCCAACTTCGCATACGTTTGATTATTTAAACATCTATGATGTGCATTTTATCCATATAGTAAAATAAATACGATTTACATAGAATTTAAGAAAATATTGTTTTCCCTAGAGATAAGTGAATCTTATATAAATTTAACAACATATAAACTCAGACTCTGAGATCTAAATTTTACTCTTATCTAATATACCGGAATATAATTTCTCTATTAACTACGATGAATCTCCGATCATGTTACGCCGATGCTTCATCCGTAAACTTGATCTCGCCTATTCATCGTACGAGGCTTCGTCACGCGCGGCGAATGTTCGAAATCTGAGGGGGAGAAGGAATGGTCTCTCGGTCAAGTAGAACGAATCTTCAGTAATTCGATCTGTCCTACCAGAACCCTTTTCTTATCGCCCTACGGTATATTAAGCCCGCTTCGATATATCTCAAGCACGGTGCCACCTCGAATTCATCAAAGCCGCGTTATTAAGGAGGAAGTCGGCCTGTCCCCCGGTGAATGGGACCGTAATGTCCTCTGCATAAGAGCAGAAAGACGGTGCCGTAATCACGGACTTGAAGAGGAACGATCAAGCGCGGTCGCCATTAAGAAGAGATTACGTGCCACGAAGTAATCCTTTACCCGCGGACGATCCTTCTCCAGATCGAGGATCTACTGCCGTTCATTCAGATGTAATCCCCCCGCACATTAGATTTACATTCTAATGTAAAAAGAAAAAGGACACGAAACTCCGCTATATTAACCTAAGGCAAGGATTTCTGCATCTCTGAGGGAACATTGATATACTCGTATTATATAGACTTAATGTACAATCTTTATATATAATGAAGAATATTTTACGTTAACACCTTATTTTTAATAAAAATTAGATATCAAATAAAATGTTATAAAAATATATAAACAAAAATGTATTTTTTAAATAAATAAAATATCTATAATTATAAATACTGTTTATAAAATAAAATATTACATTTTTCCCGTAGAGTTATATGCCACAGAAATTATTGTGAGGAAAAATAAGTCTGACTGTTATGATCTTCATACACACATTAATATTTTCCTTATTTAAGATTTTTCCTACGAATCGCCTAAAGAGATAACCTATAATTACTCGTTTTAAAACCTGTTGCACGATTCAATTATTTTAATTCGCCAATGAATTAAATTGCACTTACGGACGATGCAAGCCAGTTCGTATCAGTAAGAGAACGCTTACCTGAAACAGAATGAATAATGATAAGTTAATTCACTGCAACGATAATACTGGATACTTGAATTTACTTCAAGCAACATGTACACATACACATTCCTATTTAAAACAAAAATTTTGTAAGTTTACGGAATTTCTGGGAACGAGAAATTTAAGAAATTTAAGTTCTTATACTATATTTCAGAATGTTTAAACTTTACCATCACTTTTTTTAGGTTTGACATTAATATTTGTTAAATAATTCTGAAGCTTTCCTTTAATTATGCATATCTTGCACTTCACATTTATATTGTTCCGAAAGATAACACCAGTGCAGTTTTCACGCACGCTACACTCAAGGAATTTGCAAATTTCTCTCGTCTGGGACTGAAAATACTTATAGTCCGTCGTCGATGGTTTTGCCATTTCGAGGATAAACGCTCGAGGTATTCTTTGATTTACGCTGTTTGATTTGGCTATGGTACCGAAGGGAAAACACGTAAAGATGTGTATGTGTGTGTGTTTTTCCAGGCTTCACGATCGGCCGACCAAAAACAAATCTCTATGTTTGCGCACGTGAGAAGACGTGACCAGCGCTAATCGCCCATAATATCTGCCGTCAGCATTATGGTGTTGTTGAATTCTCGTCTCTCCCATAACTACCCACGTCGAGCTTATCGATCCGTCTAGACGAGTGGTCGTAAAATTTAAGGAATTCTGAAATTCCATGTATCTACAATATAAATCGCAGAATGTTATCTTCGGCAGTTTAAAACTTAATGACAGACCGACCTAAAACTAGTTTGAATTAGACTTCAATTTTCTAAAATTATCATCTTAAATAAAATATGTTACGTATACGATGTTTGGCATTCGTATATATTTTTTATAATCTAAAATCTCTTTCTTATAATCTCGTAGTATAACGAGACGCCAGTACCTGCAGTAATTACGTCTCGTAGTATTACGAGACGTCGGTACCAAACGCAAAAAAACCGAGGATTGTTAAAGATAAAGGAATCTGAGCAATGAAGAATTCGAAACAGGAAACGAGCTTGTGCACATTCATCGATGAACCTGAGAGAAAAAAAAGAGCGTACGGGCAGATGCACGCGCATCGAAGAGTCTGAGATGCTCCATCGTTTCCTGGCCGAACGGATCGCGTGCCACGGGACTTGGTCAGCATTGAGAAATGCAGACGGGATTCGCACAACGAGAGTGGCAAAAGGAAAAAGTAAACACTGGCGATGCCGAAGAGAGATGCTTCAAGGGAAACCCTTCGGGAAGAACGAGCCACGGACGCTGGAATTAGGAGATAGAATGAAGGGGGGAAAAGAGTAGTTATATAGTCGGACTGTATACCCTTTCGTTAGTACGGGTCGAAGAAAAATAAAAAATCCTGAAAACTTCACGTAATAAACTCGCTCAAAAATTCGTCTTCGAGAAGGTGAGACAAAAGTCGAAAAGCGATTGTGCACAATAAAAAACTGAATATAAAACAATTATCTCTATTTTACATAAATCTGTAAATATAATTATCTTACAATTAATGCAAAAAATTCCAGTTTTTTAAATCTTATTAAGTTAAATTCGATTCGCAGTAAAGAATTTAAAAGTCACTCTTTTTTTTCTTCTTTTGGCACAAAATACGTCCATTTGCAATACAATCTTCATAGAAATTAAGTCGACTTATATATTATTATTGCAATCGTATCATTTTATAAAAAGTAAAAAGTTGTATTTCCAGCGATTCGAGAAATCACAAAGCAGTCACGACAGATTTGTTATTAATAAATAAAACTTAGACGTACTCCCTAAATAAACGACAGAAGTCTTCCAAGGAATCGAATTCTTTTGTTACGAGGGATGTTTCAAACAGCGCATCTGTCGGCACACCTGCCGGGCTCGAAACTGCAACCTTGCCTACGGCAAGTCCGAACAAAAATCCATCGAACAGTCACGCCGAAATACTTAGGAAACATCGTAATCAGAAAACGTTGAAATATTTTTATATACTTACAACACCGTAAATATCAATTATCATAAAGCGATAAAGCCAATTGTCATAAGTTATAATAAAGACAAATTATTTACAGTGCGGAATATTGATAAACTTGTATATTAGTATAACTTGTATTATGTTATAATTTATAAAGTTGTATAAAATTATATATGTAATTAAAATTATTGTATAATATTAAATTAAATTCCCATCAACTAATCACTTTTCTTTGTTATATCATGACATTTTCATAAAGATATTTCTTTATATTCTTATCTATGAATACTTAAAAGTACACATCATAAACTCGAAGAATTAAAAATACTAATTATCGCAACCTAATACGAAACGTTCAAAATAAATGTTATCCTCGTCTTATCAGTTCATGCGATAACGATATCCTGCACATTTGAATGCTCCGAGTATTACTACAGAGACCACCACAGATACCATAAATTACAACACGACTATGGTGTGTCGATGAAATATGTCGACAACGCACAGGAAACGATCGATTTATCTCTGCATGCGAGATATATTTTCATTGCGCGTAATGTGGAGCAGGGTAATCCTCAGAGTCATTAATCACGTGCGGATTCCTACGGATTATACTGAATTTCTTTTGCCAAGTCACAAAGTACGCGTGTATACACGCATGTTTTTAAAGAAAAATCTTTCGAGAGGAAAGCTCGACTTTTTTCACTTATCGAACGCCTCGCGAGAATTCCTCGCGCGACGACAAGAAGCGGTGCTGCAATAACGCACGTAGAGAATCGATAGAAAATCGTAGTTGCAAAGCGGATCGTCTGTGAGGTGAAGTGGATATTTATGATGCGCAATTACGGCGCATTTTAATAAAACTTCGTTACTGATCCCGTTTACGACGGGACGGTTCCGGGGGCTAGCCAGGCGCGGAAAGAAGAGGAAGAGGAAAAAGAAGAGAATGAAAAAGAAGCAACCGCGGTCGTTTCATGCGAAATGGCGATTCCGCTCGACCGGAATCACCCTTAATTTGCGCATCGGTCGAACTGGAGAAAGAGAGCAAAGGAGACAGAAAGAGATAGAGAGTAAGGAATGGATGGATAGAAAGAGAGAAAGGAGAAGGGGAGGGAGAAAGAGACGCACTCGCGTTGGTACCGTAGACAAATGCACCTGCATTCCGTCCTACTGCATCTCGTCCAATTATCCGCCGCGCTCTCGCAACGACCGAGATAAAATTCGCGAGAGAGGGAAAGAGAGATAAAGAAAGAGAGGCAGTCGGGAATACTACAGCGAAATTATTTTACTCGATCATGCAATATTTATATCGCGAGTGAAGACCGTGAAGAAGAAGTAGGAATCGAGGGCCCAGAGAAAGGGCAGGACACGAAGCGCGATGAGTGAGATGCTCTCCGTTAATCATTAGAAGAACTAACGCAGTGAGTATTCAATCGAAACCAGTCGACGAGTGACGGGCGCGATAAATTATCGAACAAAAATCACAAGATCGGGGAAAGTCGTCAGAGCGAACGGTCGCCGGATTGCGGTTTTTTTTGCGCGGGTGCATAGAGAGCACATTAATTTCTCGTTTTCTCGACCGTTCTCGTCGCATTAAACATAAAGATAGAAAAGACAGAGCGAGAAAAAAAATTTGGAACGTCACGCAATCCCCGCGTCGAGAACCGCGCGATTCGACGATTATTCATGATATGTCCATCGATTTGTCAACGGCGACAAGACTGTCAACTGTGTAATCGTAAAGCTGCAGATGAAAGATAATGGAAGCGAGAGAGAGACCTATCGATGCATCGTTCGATCGATTAATTAATGCACAAAAATACGACTATGTATATTTATACGGTATTTATTAATGTGAGATATTTGAAGGTGAAGAGATCTTGTTGGAGATTATAGATGAAGAAAAAATAGCGAAGCGCTGTATCAAAAATGATCGTCGTACCTCTTCTTTCCTCATATTTCACAACGATAGACTATTATACTCTCCGTTCTGTTGTGCTTCATCGTTCAACGCTAAAAAAAGCTTTACAATGATAATAATTTTCGATTTTAACCTTTCCATTCCTACGAAAGAATTACGTGATTAAGCTTCAGGCGATATCATTGAAGTATTATTCTTTAATGTATTCATTACGTAACGATTGAAATATCCCAGTCTATACCAATACCAATTCTATTTAATGTTGCGTCCACGACGTTAAGCGCGGCTCTCGCTTGCGTTAATGTTGTTAAAATGTAATTTCGATAAATAAAATACAATAGAAAAATATCATGAAGCGATATAAAGTAAAACATATAAAATAAAATTTTAGAAATTGTTTTCCATTCCACGAGCACGTAACGGACCAGTCACAATTTATTCATTCTTGAGCTAGAATTCATTCTTGATTTCCGGTACATGTCGAGCCGTTGAACCTACGAGTTCAGGACCGATACCGGAAGAGAGAAAGAGAGAAAGAACCTAGATAAGTAACAAGAGATATTTAAATACGCGCTTAGAGTAGAACTCGCGCGCGTAATACCCACATATCCCCGAGAGCGTCTCGTTACGACTGCGTCGCGAAGAACCGCCTGTTCGTTCCTGTTCCGAACCAGTCCGACAGCAGTCCACTGCGCGTATGTTGCGTACCGATCGTTCCCGCCGCCGCGCGCGCGCGGGGAACGAACTCTTGCGCGCGATGACGAGCGTGCGAGCGAGGGAGCGAGTCTCCTCTCCTCTCCTCTCGAAGCTTGCGAGACCAGTTCGTTGAGATCGAAGCGAGACACGAGAAGAAGCAGTAGCAAAAGAAAGAAAGGAAGAGGAAAAGAGAGAGAAAGAGAGATAGAGGGGGGGAGGAAGGGAGAAGAAGATGGGGGACGAACTATAGCGACTGAAAAATCCCGTACATAATTATTCGCAGTGAAGGCCGTCCTGTGCGTTACGCGACGCGTGCGTGTGCGTATGTCCGTATGTGTACGAGCTAAATGCATGCCTGTGGACACACGCGCCTCCTCCGCCTTGTGACGAGAGCAAGACGGAGAACGAGCGAGAAGAGGGTAAGGAAATGAAAGACGGGGAAAGAGAGAGAGAGAGACAGAGAGGGAGAGGACGAGGAGGAAAGACGCAGAGGGAAGACACCGGCGAGGACTCGTTCCCGATATACTGGTCTTTGCGAAATGCCGCGGGATTCCAGAGTCCTGCGATCTCGATTTTCGCTAGTCGATTCGCCGCGAGCAAAATCAGGCGTATCGTTAACGTATCTCGGAGTTAAATCCGCTCGCACGCAAGTCGACGCGATTTAGCGCACGACGGTCTCTAAGCTGACCGTCTTGCGAATCAACTCGCAGCGTGACGTAGAATGATAACGGCTTAAATATAGTGCTCGCGATAGCTTATACGAGAGCGCGGTCGAAAGCAACGTTAGTGAGAGAGTTCGATTACTTCGGAGATTGAAAGCGCTATATAATTTCGATAAACTTAATTTACGACGACACAAATACAAGTTGAATATCCAAATCTGAGCTCAATGAAATTGCACGGAAATCAATTTTTAAATCGCTTATCCACGAAGAATTGATTAATGGTCTCTGAAGCGCCACTTTTAGAATGTCATATGCAACTGCAACAAGAAAATCGCGAGCCACGCAAGCGCGAACAAAGCCATGGTAATTCGAGAACTGATCCCATCTGACTGTGCAACTATGTGACTGGGCAAGAGAAGTATCGCATGATTCACCGATTCATCGTACCGCATGAGTAGGAGCGATTTGAAAAGTTCAATGAGCAGGCGAATGCCAATATGTTACGTTTAATTGCGATATAACGTGCGCAATCACAGGTATTGATGCAGAATAAACATGTTATATGTTTTGTATAATTAGCGTACACGTTACGACGTAATTAAATAATTCAATCATTAGGTTAATTAAGCTTATAAATTTACAAGTGTTTATAAATAATATATTATTCCTTATGAAAAGTAATGGCACTTAACGAAGCATATAATATCGAGATATCATGTATTTAGAATTAAAAAATTAATTTTCATTTTTTACTATTTTGCCCATTACGGCGAGAGATTTCAAAAGTTTCTTCGAGTCTGTGTGTGTGTGTGTGCGCGATAACCCTATAATATCGGCAGACATCCCGATTTGACGAGTCTTTAAAGAAAACGAGACGAGGGGGACCTGCGTCGTCTCTTCATCGCTCCCTCAGGTCGTTACAGTTCAGTCACGGATGGCAAGATCGGCAATGGGTGTAGGTCGTGGGACCAGGTGAGGAGGTTCGACGACAGTGGAAGGCCCGACAAGAGCCAAGGTTACCGAGCCGAGGTTTCTCCACATATGCGCAAACTTGTATACATATGCATGCACACACCGCACACACATATCCGCAACTGCACCGCCTGCGCCTCGGCTTTTGCCAACGTGGATCGACGTGTCTGTGTGTGCGTTGCGTTGTTCGCCCAGCTATACCCCGCTATACACAGAAGAGTCCGGTGCACTCGACCAAAGGAGAGGCACGGTCATTCAGAGAACCGGCGGGCAGGACAGGCGAAGAAAAAGTCTTTATATCCTGAATGGCGCGAGGACGGATATAGCGCGAGAAAACTGGAAATAGACGGAGGGAGCGAGAGAGCGAGAACGAGAGACATTGTGAAGTGCAGGGCGGCAGAAGGGATTTATCGCGATCTGATGTCGAGGATAGGACGTGTAGTACTGGCTCGTCCTGTTCGACAATCCTGGAGAGGGCAGAGAGAGAGAGAGAGAGAGAGAGAGAGGGGGGGGGGTGAGTGGCGTCTTCGAGTTCCGAGTCAACTCGCTCGCGATAGGGGCAGGAACGTATATTCCGCGTGCGATCGCAATAGACGACGCGAAGGATAATTTGTAGCGTTGTAATTGCGATTCATCGATCTTTCAGCGATCTCCGCGGCGGGCGGTGAGGACCGGAAAGCACGCGGGTTTCATAAAGAGTCCACAATCGTAAGCTATTCGCACGTCACAGCTAGTTACGTCGAGAGCTCGCGCCTCTCTCTTTCTCTCCGGCCTTACTCGTTCTTCTCCGTTCTCCCTCGTAGCCCATGTTGTTGTACCCATAAATCCTCCGCTATAGGGCGCGTAGGTAGATCATGTGTGCATGTTGTCTCTATGAGGCAATCGACCGCGGCGGTGTACTCTCACGGAGCGCTCTCGGCGTGCTCGCGCGAGAGATCGATGACGGATCGATTTACATATAGGCACCTAGGACGGGTATTCAGCATCTGATAAGGTCGAGTAAGTGGACTTGCGAAATATATCGCTTCGCGCGGTAAAAATTCAATCGCGTTTCCATTCGGCGACTGCTACCGGGCAGAAGCGTGATTAAACATTCACGTACGATCGATTCCATTAAGTCGCGCTGCTATGAGAAACATATTAGCCCTTTAGGAATTCGCTACGATCACTTGGCTAGTTGCGTGAGGTGGCAAATTAGTTGTATCGCCATATCGTACAAATCAGATCAACAAAAAGAAATTAGGAATATCTTCTCGCATTCTTTCACAAGGAAATATCCTACATATACTTCCTTTCATAAAGATGAAACTTTATACGCACGCATACATGGAAAGAACCTACTCTCGTATAGCCTGGATCCATAAAATATCGTGGTATGTCGTAGGTAGAGCGATCTCAATCAATAATCTATCAACGTCGCGCGCGAGTGAAATATACAACGGAAGTCGCGCCTCATATCGCGTAACGTACGTGTAATTGAGTAATAAATGATAATTTAGATACGCACGCATGTTCTATCTTGAATATATTTCAATATTCAATTTCTCGATAGGCCGGATTTGTCTTTGTCCGCGATCTACGAGCACTTTCCGGTCTGCCACAATGGGAAACTCGGCTGTCGAGAAACGCCTTGCTATGCCACCCTGAACGCCTCTTGGTCGTCGTTGATCGGTCGTCGATCGACTCCATGCTTGACGCATCGCGTGCATGCGTGGGTGACAAAGACGAAAAGGAAAGGAATAGAATCAGCATCGTGCACATATAGCTCCTGAATCCCAAGATACGTAAGTTTATAAACGCATGGTTTAAGAACAACGGATACAAATTCATCTTTGTCTATCTATCTGTAAACTGTAAATAATTTCTATGTATAAATAAACTTATTTTAAGACTTAATATTTCCAAATTTTTAATTTTTTCTATAATTAAGTCGGCTCTGTTTATAACAACATAAAAAACTAATAACTGAAGTCGTAGTTTTTTTCATCAAAAATTTGACATGTTTTATTAAAATATCTTAATACGTTTTTGTGTGGTTTTCTTCATAAAATCTCTGTCTTTTGGGGTTATTAAAACTTCCACTGAAGGTCAATTCTATCAACATTGAATGGGAGGGTTTATGGGGGGTTTATTAACTATTGATCATAATGTCTAGTGATCCGTGCCGCAATCGCGCGTGCGTGTCGCGTTGTGTCGCACACCTGCACAACCGTCGGACAGCTGGGCGGGATGGGATCACATAGCATATAACGGTGTTGCAGACTTGAAGAAACGAGAAAGGAGAGAGAGAAAGAGAGACACGGCTGAGAATGCGTAAGGACCAGTGCAATACGATGGATAGAGGAATAGAGACGTTTCTGCAAGTGCAGCGATCTTTATAACCTGCATTCGTATGTTCCATTTAGCCACGTAATTATCTAACTCTCAGTCTTATCAGTCTGTGTTAGATAGACTCTTGATAAATGTTTTAGTACTATAATTATATAGCAGTACATAAATTAATAAATTTTAATTCAAATAATAGTATAATGTACTTTAAATTATTGTGAGAAATAAATCGTCATTATAATATACTCATCAATAAAAATGCAAACTGTGTACAAATCTTGCACGTGCTGCAGAATGCATAATTATCGTATATTATGTTACATTCTCGGAATATCGATTTCAGAATATCTCAACTAAAAACTTCCCATTATAATAATCCACATCAACAAGATTCACGCTACAAGACTCACAATAAATTTCTAAGAATTTTCCTTTTTGTTCGGTTTTTTGCATGCAGAAATATTCCTGAAGAACATGAATGACACTCTGCATGTATTTTGAGAAACAATTACACATCGTTAACGTAGTCAGATAAATCGAAAAAGAATACAATGAGAATTCTGCCCTTCCCCTCCCTGCGTGTAACACTGGATATAAATTACTGCATCGCGTGTCCTTACTACGCGTATAATCCTACTCTCTCCCCGCATCTCGTTTCGCTCGCGACCGTCCGTCTGTCTGTCATTCACCCTTTGTTACTTATTTTGCACCGCGAGGCATTTAACGCACCGGAAGTGGAAGGTCTTTATTCATGAGTCAAGATATTCTCTTCGTGACGAAGCTGGCGCATTAGTCACGCTTCCACGAGAAGTAGCAGGAACACGAAATAATTCGTGTTTAATATTAAACGATGTAATAGCGGTTCGATAGCATCGACAACGATACGTTCCTGTATAGAATTATTCATCTTTCAGCTGATTTGTTACTTTTATCTCCATTCTCACTTTACATCTGCGTAAAGAAACAATATGTACAAATATATGTACAGTTCGGCTACTTCAAATAAAATTTTTATTTATCGCAATAAATAATTTCGCAAGAATTTATAATGTGTAAACTATAATAGATATAAAAGCTTTTGAATTTATTGCATATTATCATAAATATTTTGATTTATTCATTTGTAAAAAATATTTATCTATTATTTCGTTTATTGATCAAAGGAATTAATTATAAAAGCAATTATAATGAGTAATATAACATAACCTATTACAGCGCGAGATGATAAAAATACTAATTATGCGCGCACGCAATGCGTGTTTCAGGGTGCATCAAGTATCGCGAACGCAGGCGTGTAGACGGAAGAAGAAAAGAAAAGAAAGAAGGTAAGGAAACGCACGCGCTACTGTCAGAAGCGCAACAGGTGTATGTCTTTTACTGTGTGGGGGTGTATGTCGGTTGTGTGGGAAGGGGTGGTTCCGCGAGTGCGGGAGCGTGAACGACGCGAAGTGCGTGTGAGCGGAAAGGTCACGCATCCGGAAAATCAGGAATAAATATAATTACATTTCTCGCAAAAGACGCAAGGGGAGAAAATAGCTAGAAAAAGTTCTACGTTTATAATGGTCCGCTAGAGTACCAAGAAAAAAAGAAGACAGTACGTGTTGAATATGAAGAAGCTCAATCTTGAAGATAATTGATGCAAATTATGCTTTTCAAGTTTATATATGAAGTGCTACGAAATTGATGGAAATTGATAAGTATATCAAGCAATAATTGTAAAATAAACAAGGAATATTAAATGTTGTCTATTTGTGAAAATTATCTTGTAATATAAAGAATTGAGTTCTATTGAAGACTCGTTTACATTACGAAGTTTCAATGATCGCGCATAAAGCAACTTTTTGCTTGAACATTAATATCTACGGATGTTGCGTGGATATCCTTGAATCTCGCAAGGAGAGGAATGCAATGTCGTAAAAGTTTGATATTTCGCAGCGATATTAATTGAAACCAGCGTCTATTCGGATTTTTGTAGCAACGAAAACAGAATAATTTGATACGTATATGTCGCGAAACCTATGCAAGGGAATGACCAGTAAAAATATGTTGCCGCTTAAAACCAGCAGGTGTAATAAACGATCGTAACTTATTATTGAAATATATGATTCCTGTTATGATAATATCATCTCGTGCGCCCCATTTACATGCACGTTCTTATAAAAAATTTACAACCAAATGGTTCCTCAATGGATCAATTTAAGAAACCAGACTCTAGGAATAAAAGTAATATAGATACACAAAATTCATACAACCAAGTACAAAGATCCGGTTTTTCAATTAAAGTCATATTTTTATGTTAAATATTATCAGTGTATGACTGTCATAAAAATTTCCAATAAAAATTTTAATTATGTAATAAAGAAGATCTCAGTTTGCAACAAGAATCAATGCTACTACTTCGTAACTCATTAGAAAATAATATTTGCAAATTAAGTACGGATCTTTTTTTCGCGCAAAGCAAACCCGTGATATACACGACCCGACCGATGTATGCATAAAATTCGCGGCATGTAACCGTGCGTTATGTAAATAGCACGCAGCGAAATACGTTTTACATGTAAACGTAGGTGTATCAAGATTTCCGTGGAGTCTCGCGTTACCGCGACACGCCACGTCGCGAAAAAAGAGAGAGAAAGAGGGGAAGAGGGTGTTAGCAATTCCAGGGTTTTTTGCGGATTATTACGTCCGTAATGTGAGAGCCCTTGAGACTCGCAATACTCGCCGTCGCTCCGGAAATTAACGCGACTCCCTCGAAAATATCTCAAGCCGGACTTCCTCTCGCGATTTCGAGAATTGCTGAGATCGTGCTTTAACTCGCGTGCCCCGAAACATATGACGAGATAAATGATTAAATAAATCGCAAAGATAACATGCACTTGCTTGGGTACAAGATGATAAATGATAAATGATACGTGCAGAGAAAAAGTAAATTATTAGCGGAGACTAAAATAACATGTATATAGGATAATTTTCTAAAAGTAAAAGGAAAGATTCTTCATTCTTTTAAGTAAATTATACTACGTAACATCTCATTTATATAATCAATTATATCAATAAAATGTGCATTTGTTGAAATTTATAGAAATTTTGGGTCAATAAAGTATCTAGCTTTTGAAGTTTTGCGATTACAAAATATACATAATAAGTTATTTTATAACTTGAATAATATATTATTTATTATAACAGCATTTTTTTCAATAATTAATAAATTTTATCTTCATATTTCTTTAATCAAAATATATCACTTGGATAATTTCTTTTTTCTTAGGTCGTTGAATATATTGTCAAGACGCTTACCTACTATTGGTTTAACTAACTGATTGGAAATAAATAATTACAAATACTTTTGAAAGTTTCACTAAAATCCTAAGATCACACCAGTTTTTTCAGGAACCGTTTCTCTTCAGGTCGAATGTCGATATCAAAATAGAACTACCGTTGGCACGAAGCTCGTACGTACGATCGTAAAGGTGGGCAGCCGCGAGAGAGCCGCACATAACGAGAGGCATAAGTGCAAAAGCCCGTCCTGCCATAATCGGTACAGGCGAGTTATACGGCCTGGTTGCCTGTATCTGGAGCGGAAACCGCAGAAAAACGCCACTGAGATCGCGCGCGCACGTATAATCTCATTTCTTCTTGTTCGAAACATTTTGTAAAAGAAAAAAAAAGATTCTTCATCTGTACTGTAATGCTTCATACAAATATCGTCTTCCGCGTATACGTTTCAATTATGGGATTATGTTAATTCAGTTCAGTTAGAACGCTACAAGCTAAAATAAATAAAATTTATTTCCGGACATCGCGCTTACGCTATACTTTCGCAAGAATGCGAAAATGCTAGTTCGGTATACAACAAGCTATAGATATGTGAGTATGTGTGTGTATATATATATAATATATATTCGAACATTTCACGTTATTTAAAATTATAAGAAATATAATCATTAATATGTAAAAAACTGTTTCATATCTTAATGATAATACGTTATTTCCTTCGTATCGTAAGATTTCAGAAGGTCGATCGATGACCATTTGCCTCCCCGATGATCGGGAACCAAACAGTTCGAGGTTCGACCGATCGACGATGACGAAATAATTGATCGTCCGCTCACGTTGGTAATAGGGTACATGAGGGCAAGCAAGCGGCGACTAATTAACGAGAGAAGAGCGTGCACGGACTCCTTTCGGCCGGCAAGAAAACGCGGACAAGCATATATATAATATCTACTTGCCGTCCGGTCAGTCGTTCGGCGTCGTGACCTGGGCGCGAAATTTCCGACTCACCGGCGCGCGGCGCGGTCACCGAAGAAACGAAATCCGCGAAAAATCGCCGATCGGCGGGCGCCCTAAGCTAACGGTACTCTCTGACGCGAGCCTCCAAATATTTCTTCGGCCGAGAATCCTCTTGTTGGCTCGTTACCGGTACGCGAGCTCTTTCGCTCGCTGTCTTTTGACGTAACTCGTGCGCGTGCACGATACCGATCTCAAGGTAATTTCTTTAAAATACGACTATCGAATCGTAAACGGAAAATATCTAAACATGCGTGATGCGTATTTCACAATGTTTTGGATACGATAGTCATGATAATGAGGACAGTCGATGATTTGTAAATCATGTGTGTTTTTGTGCGAGACATTAATTTGCTAAATAAAAGACAAAAGAATTTACCAGCAGTTTTATCACTAATAAATCGTCCCTCTCATGATTCATTCCCTTCTTACTATTCCACCCGAAAATCACCAATAACGCTACATGATTCGAATCGTAACTCAGACCCGAAACAACGGTACTCCGAGCGTCTCTAAAACTTCGTTGGCGTATTTGCAAATGAAGAAAAAGTATGCCCACGATCGAGGACACCGGGAGCGAAAGGGTTAAACACCGGGAAGGTAGGTACGAGACACGTATACATATACGTACATCGAGCAAACAGAAACTCGAGCGGAAAGGATCGTCGACTGAGACTCGTCGTGTCACGTCGCGACCGCAAATCTTTCCCATTTTTTTTTTCATTTACAGGTGAGTTCGTGCGCGTCTTACTGGACGTGTGCTCGCTCGCTCGTGAACAACAAAGTTTCGATCGATCGACGCACGTCCTTTCCACGCGATCTCGCGTAGAAATCGATAAATGTCGCGTGCGCACATCGATCACGTATATCTAACCGGAGCGCTCGACTCTTTTGGAGTTAAGAAATCGCTGCGATTTCCTCGATACCAGCTCTCGAGACCCAACGGTCGCTCTTCTCTCTCTTTTTTTCGTTCCCGTCGCCGCGGCCGTTTCTCATAACGGATTAGAGAGTCGTAGTTCGGATACTTTTGAGTCAACAGGAGAGTTATCACCTTTATTTCAAAATTCGTTGGTCAAATGATTCGCGTTAATAGTGAAAATGTTTTAAACATGAGCTCGTTATTGCAGGCTCGATGGAACGCCTGATTAAATAAATCTATACACGCAAATTGTGAGATTTGGAGAATTAATTAATCCGGAACCAACGCGTAAAAGCCCCTTGCGATAAATCAATTAACTCTCTTACGAAACGGACATTTCATACATTTAATTAAAAATTCTTCGTGCGTAAGAAGATACATTAATTAAAATGGAGATTTTTTAAGTGATTCATGCTACTCTAAAAAATATGACGTAATATTAAATTGATAAAATTATAACACAAATTTGGAAATACATACATACCACTGTTTTGTTTCGTCAATCCAAAAAAATTGTTTTATGCATTGATGTATGTGTAATTTATAAAAATTTATCGCTATTTTCCTATTTGTGAAATAATAGTTATAGGAACAAAATAGCACGCCACACAATATACGATGCACGAGTTAGAATACTAAGCAAGCATATATGGTGGTAAAAGGTTAAAATTCAACCGAATCATGTATATACTATGCGAAATCGTTTCGCATGAGAGTTACCAATAATTCCCCATTGTAATTCCCGCACAATGGGCGCCTTTTCGACCGTGTCGGCGCGAACGTTGAGATGTATCGCGGCGAGTGAAAGTAGCTCGCCAATGGATATCTCATCAGTCTCTCGTTTTATTCCGCTGTCAACGCACTTAATTAGCGTGAGCTGAAATACAATCTTCGCCGCAATTGTTCAAAAAAAAATATATATATATCACGGGTGCAACAAGCGTTAGCTTTCAAACCTGAGTGCGATAACTGTGATAAGCTTAATTGTCTGTTATCTTTATCATTACAGTAAAGTGATATTCACGAGTACGAGTGGTAGCTCGTGAGACAATAATAGCTTCAGCCCGTAATATATTTTCATCTGAACATTGCTGAGAGCTATAGTTGCAGAAGCATAACCATATAATTCTCTGCTAATTGAGAAAGACGGTGCGAGTTTCCACGCTGGAATTTTCTCGTCGCTCCAGTGGACTAATTAATCAGCATCCGCGGCTCGGAGGGTTGAAAAGAAAAACACGTACTCGCGCAATTTTCTCAAATTCCCGCACAATAGGTGCGAATGAAATATTCATAAATGGCGCTATATACGAGAATCGAGAGAGCGGGCTCGCGTCGCGCTCAGTATTTCCAAGTGTGGAAGTTTTCCCACAGTTCCGGTGTACACACAATGCCGAAAGGACGTACGCGCACATCCTGTTGGATACCTCCTTCCGGTCCCCCCTCTCGCTTACTCTCTCGCTCTTTCCTGGTCCCTCACCTTTGCTTCCCTTTTGTTAGAACTTCTGTGTATGTACATGTGTATGCTACTAGCAACGAAATAATCTTCTTGCTCGTTCTGGTTCGTAAATTTCGAGGAATCATGCTCTGTCGAGGAAGACACGTACCGCCTTGCACGTGCGAAATCGAAAGTGATTTAAAAGATCAAACAGATCAAGCTTCGTCCAAGTTAATGTGGACAAAAATCAATTTTCCCGACGCTAACTTTTTGCATCTCAGAAATTTGCTATGAAATTTTCTGTTTAAATAACATATTATAGAATACATTTATTGAAAACGAGAACTTTTAGCATTTTAACGCTAACAAGTTCTTTCTTTCTCCCTTATAATATTATTGTTAGTGATTTGAAAGATTACGTGACATAGTTTTGATAGCAGATTGTTACCATCACATAAAATAATCGTTTTTCTACTTAATTTTTCTAGTCACTTAAAATAGTCTTTAGATTCGATTTATAAGTTTCTGAATTCGCGCGGTAATTCCCGAAAGTCGCGTTGCTCGAATGCATAAATAACTCGATGTAAAAATGTCAACGCGATAATGCGTTACAATGCGGTGCGACAGGTAATTCCGTTTCGTAACGGACTTACGTCAGCACGAACGCACGGTTCTCGCTTTCGAGCAAGCTGGTTTTTGATTGACCGACGTTTACAGTTTCCAATGAAAAATACGACACACGAACAATAAGCGTAACGTCTTAATGGAAAAACGAGAGACTCTGCTTATGGCAGTGGCGCCTTGTCGAACGTTCGCTCGTCTCTTTCTTGACGAAGAGAGAGGAAAAAGGGGACACCCCATGAAATAAACGACACCGCAAGGTACACGCGTAGCTTGAAATTACGTCCGTATGACATACTCCTCGTACAATGGACCCCCATTTTTAACGTCCCTTAGACCACCCTGTCACGTCATGCCTTGCCTACAAAGACGACAGCTGGTGCAAGTCTCTTATCCCACCATAGAAATGGAAAACGTACGTAACGTAATACGGGCAAAGTGAATAATGCATTTTCGACATAAAAAAATATAATAAAAATTTCTTTTTCAATTATACGTTTACATCCGGTGTTCTTATTCTAGCGACTGTACACTAGTAGAACTATTGTAACTCTGAGGCATACGACACTTTTTGCGTTTTGCTCCCTCTTTTTACGTAAAGTAAGCCAAAGAAGATTGCTTTCGCTATGTGAAATTCGCTGATTGCTGTGAGAAAAGCAAATACAGGCTCACGAGTCGCACAGGTGCACACGTCCGCGTCGGCGCCCGAGGGGGGAAAAGAGACGAGAACCAGCAAAGTCGGAATTGCGCAAAAGCAGCAGCGCCGTGAAATTCCCGTCCAAGGACAAGGCGTTTCCGAGCCGTTGATCAGCGCAACCGATCGAGAAACGTTTAATGGGTCACGCAGCGAGTTTCGGGTTAGTCTCATGTCGTGCTGCGCGATGAAAAAACAGGGTCACTTCGATCGATATCACGAAGTGACACCGATCGCCGATACACGACTGCTTCTTCTTCCAGTCTCGATCTTATGAAAGTATATACATCGTTTGTGGCAATGCGGAACCGGCGACAAAGATCCGCTTTCCCGACAAGGATTGACAATTGGATAAGCTTAGAGTTTAATTATATACTCATTTTTTCGCATCGTATTATTTTCAATATTATAAAGAAACTATATTAAAAAATTGCAACAAATTTTCTCTTAAAAAATCGCGTTTGTATAAATCAATTACCAAAAACAGATAAAAATCTAAAACTCAGACTTCTCTGTAAAAGTTGAAATTAGTATTATATATTGTGAAAATGATCAATGAAGTGATCAAAGAAGTTTCAAAATTTCTCGCTGGTTGCTGCTCTCCTCTCATTCTTCCGCGATGATTTTTGTATTCTTTCAAACGATAGGAACTTCGCTCCGATGGGAACTGAATGAGGGGATCAAAGGTCTCTCCTCTGGATCTCCTGAGGAGGGGCACAAATCATGTTCCCGTGAAAAAGCATACCGAGACGGGGACAAAAAAAGAGACGGACTAAGAAAGGACAGAGGGGGGGGGGGAAGAAAGGTGGAAACGCGCGGTATTCGTGCATGTAAGATTCATCGCGGTCGCGTCGTGAAGCGACGAGGAGGGAGGTTGCTGGGAGAGAAAGCAACCCTCTCGAGCGTCACATAAATACCGGTATCGAACATACTTAAATGTACACGCATTTCTCGCGCCCAGCCTCTTTCTCGAAACATCCCGACGTGGACGTCTTCCACAACCAATCCCCCCCCTCTCTCTCTCTCTCTCTTTCTTTTCTCCCTTACCGCGAATATCTCTTCCTCCGCTCAATGCGATCTGCCCGAGTTGATTCGGCATTGTCATGCAAATTCAACGCGCAGATTCGAGTCGCGCGGGATTTCTCTAACGCGACATGCCCCGCGATTGCACGTGCACAGAGAACTTACACGCCTCGTTCTCTACCTCGTCCTTTCGGTATCATCACCGCAGCGTTGATTAAATTAATCTCGAGTTATACCGACCACTCTTGAGACAAATGCTATTTTGACTGAGCGAACATTGTGTACGCTTCACATATTTTTTTGGCTAAATAAGATTGAAAATAAATGAAAGCAAAAACGCAGAGATCGTATAAGATTCCTATTGTTTTTAAAGAATATAGATTTACAAATTTTCATCAAATACATTCCGCTTATGATCCCATACATTCAGGTGCATAGAATTCAGAATATAATAAATAATTAGTACTACAAAATATATCAATTGTCTACGAAAAATAGAACTTCTATAAGAATTTTATAAGACCCTTTATCCGCGCGCGCTTACGAATATTTGAAGCAATTGTTGCACGATTATTTGAGCCTAATGTACGAGTTACAAAATCATTACAATAATGTTAGTGCTACGAAATTTATTTCCTGCTCATCTCTTCATACTCTAAAAGAATGAATGGGATATTATTGTATTTCGGATGCGATTAATAATCGTGGCGCGTTTTCTCCACGAGATCTCATATGCATCTTTACGCTCCGAACATATCGTACGATGAGCGCGTGCACGTGCGGATCAGTCCGGCTTAATATTTGAATACGCACGTAGGTTTGTGACCCGGTCGAATCAACGGCATATCGGCGCGGCCATAATCAGGCGACATTGTGCGACTGTAGATTATGGGGTAGAGAGAGGACTGCGAGCAAGACCCGGTTTGCCAGCTACACGAATGTATAAGTAATGGATCTAAGAGACGACCTCGCTCTCTCGCTCCTTTCGTGATGTAGGATTTTGTCGATTTGGTTTTTGTACCGTTCCACTCCGCAATCTCCACACCTGTCGGCCAAAAATTCAACCACGAAAAATCTAGAAGCGGGGAAAGAGACGAAAAATTCTCATAGAGTTATTTATAGATAACTCATGCATACAAATGTTAATGCGAGGCGAGTGCTTGAAAAGCCATTCAGTAGCAAAAGGACAGAATTAATCGGGTATTAAAATGAATTATGGCGTCCGTCGGGCACGCTCTGAGATACCGTGCATCTATAAAGCTCGATCATGAATAGAAATAGAACATAAAGTATATGTATTCGTAAATATTTCCATTTTCGCTTAACAGTATCTAACGGAATTGTGTTTCACAAACTTTTAATAATTCAATAAATATTCATCAAATAACTTAAAACTTAAATGGATATTTTTGTATTAATCTCGATCGCGAGATCACATGCAACTAAATAAGAAATAAAATATCATAAAAATCTAAAGAATTTATTCGCAAAAACTTCTAGATTTCTATAATAATCTATAATGCGAAAAATATTAATGTTACGTTTATATAGTATAGTTATAGTATAAAGAAAAATTTGCTTCAAGTTGGTCCGTAAATAAAAGAAGAAGGCGAGCAATTTCTAAAACGCCTTGTAGAAGGCACGAAGCGAGTTTTGCATTATGCGCGAGCGACGCCGCGTGCCGTGTAAGTATGTACAAGCACGAGGAACGCGATCGCGAATACGCGGATACTGGCCGCGAGAGACATGTCGGAGATGTATCTGGCGGCGATATTGCGCTGGGGCTACCCGCGGCGCATCGTTCGCGCGATCGATGGATCATCGATCGGCGGCTCGCGAAGAATCAGCGGGTGGGTGCATCGCCGCGCTATGCAACACTCGACGCGTGCGAATGCACGCGCGCGTCCCACGTACAAAACGGATTATTGGACGCGCGAGGGATATGGGCGCGCGTCCGATGCAATAAAGGCGATAACGGTCATTATTATTGGCGGGTTACGTTCCTCAGAACCTACCAATCGCCTAGCTCGCAAGATAGCTACACGTCCGATCTCGATCGCGAAATAGTGAACTTTGATCGTCGTCACAAAGGAGAAAAGAATATTATATGCTAGTACCTGTGATTTTTTTTTTTTTTTTTTTTTTAAGGAAAATGCGAAAATATAAGGCATCTTATTATTGATGGACTTCTAAGATTTAACAAGATTTTGAAAGAAGTGAAGCTTTCCGATTGTGTGGAGAAGATATAAGCTTTCAAGTCTTTAAATATTTACCACCAAAATAAAAAAAATCTTATTCCATCATGAAAACAAATATAATAAAATCCTCATAAAACTTTCTTAAGCGTCATGATAAAAAATAAACATACAAATTTCGTAATCCTTTAGCATGCCTATAAGGCGTGTAATTTAACGCTCGTCAAATATATAGACATTTCTGGCTAGAATATATTCGATTATCGTTATAGCGCCGCAATTCCGTGACATGCTAACGAGTAATCCAGCTTACCAAACGAAGATCGACGGCACCCAAAGCACGTGCGTTCTTGCCGCGGCAGAGAGGACCGCAGGGGGTAAAAGCAACTCTCGCGGTATATCCCGTAGGTGTTTGCAAACAATGGCGAGGAATCATCCTCGGACTATTTCGACATACGCTTGGAACGACACGCTTGTAATATGACGCAGGGTGTGCCTCAAATGAGCGTACTTATCCGACAGGCGGTAAGAAAGAAGCGGAGGCACTTTAGCCGCGATCGGCGTCCTACGACGGAAAGCGTGTCTAATTTCTCGTGCGAGAACAAATCATCTTGTCTTGCAATTGTGCATTCCAACATCATCAGAGAATTGATGAAAGAAGGAGGAGCGTAGTATCGATCAGTAACGTTCGAGCAAAAGGTCGAATGTAATACAAATAAAAAAAAAAACATTAATAAAAGTATTAAATTAAACAATAATCAATGATAATATTTAAGAATACAACTGTATAAATTTCTATTAGTAATTTTTGATAGAACAGATCATAGGATCGAATACTTATATATTAGTAGACTCGATAGTTGGGCGCGTTTTGCAACGTCGATTAGCGTCTGCGAAATTAAATGTATCATTCGACGAGATCGAAGATCTTGATTTCATATTGGTATTAGAAGCAAAGGGGAGAAGGGGAATACAAGATCGACACTAATACAGCTCTTAAGTAACCGCGCGGGATCGAGATATCGATCGTCTTTATCGGCACGGACTCGTTCGTTCGCTCGCGGCTCTCGTCCTGCACACGCTCGTTCGTCCGCTCGCGTGGCACGCAGAAACCGATGGCATTCATTGCGTAACGAGGCACTTACCGCAAATCAAACTAATGGCCAATAAAACACTCGCTCTAAAATCGCATCGAGAGGCACGCCTGGATTCATCCGGAATTCCTGCGCGGGCACCGACATCGTGTTATTAACGTTTAAGTAGCGGGATGAGTTAGGTATTCGCGATGCTATTTATTTCATAGTGGCGTTATTAGCGGCTCGATAGCGTATCGAGAGAGATTTCCTCGTATGAACTGGATTTAATACGAGCACTCTGCTGTAGAGTTGTAAAACTGTATCACAGCACCATATGAGAACACTGTGTATAACGCAACGTTCTATTAAAGTCGTAACTTTCGCATTGATAAGCTATTTTATCGGATTACACATGTGAAATATATAAATTCACATATTATATATTTCCTATTATGAATTATTGATAGAGCGCAAATCTACCTATCATGAATACATGCGTATATACTTTACGATCGCGACGGTCGCTTATTTAAAAGTAAAAGGCGAACGCGAATTGCAAATGCCCTTCAAGGTTGGCGACCTGCGTTCCGCCGCAATGTCAGCCGTATAATCCAAAAGATTTATTCAATAACTGTGCACGAAAGTATCCTTGAGGCTCATTACGCGTGAAAGAGAATAATTAAATATTGAAAATGAATGAACCGGTGAACGCAGCGTGCTGGTCCACCTTTTGCGAGCGCATGTGCGTCGATTCTCACAACCTATCGCGCGAGATACGTATTAGTAAGCAGATTGAAATCGCATCGTCGCGTCGAGAGAGAGAGAGAGAGAGAGAGAGAGAGAGAGAGAGAGAGAGGGAGAGAGCAGCGTGAACCGCTACTTTTACGTTTCCTAGTAAGGAAACAATGCCTCGTGTCGCGATTAATGAAACAACGAGAGATATCGGTCTTCCATCGGTTTCGCAGCTTGTTACCGCGAACATGCTTCGCTCTTCATACCTATCCTCGAGAGTTCCTTTCATATGCTTCCTGTATTAACTTTAGATTTAATCCCAGAATTTTTCGAAGGTGATTATGGTTACAACCAAGATTAATTAATAAACAAAAAGAAATATTTTTTATGTAATATCATTAATCAATCTCGCAACGTTAATTAATTGAACTACCAGCTGCTAGGATGCGATTATAAATTTGAAAACCATCGCATCCACTCAGGCGTAAAACAATAAAAAAAATCCTTCTCGTCCATGTTTAAATAGGAAAAAAAATTAAAACTCATCCAGCACAGTCATATTATTAATCAAGAACCGGTATATAAGATTATTAAGTAACAATCTTAGGTATGTACCGCCAGACACTTAAATCGAAATATATTGACACTGATTAATTGCCGTCAGAGTTGAGAAGGGAGAAACAAAAAGTAAGATATCGATCCGAGGCATTTATCCGGCAGCTATGGCGGCCTTTATCAATTGAAATCGCGTTTTACGAGAGAGTCGAACACTCACGATTGACTGACCGTTCGTCGACGAGAGAATGACGATCGCGATGTATAATTGTTAATTATCTCGACGATCGTCCGAGGCGAACCGGCAATTTCGCATTGACACGCTCGACACGCAAGGTGCAACGCTTGTGTATGGAGATACTAAATGGAGAATCTTTCGCGCCTTTTACTCTCGACGACTTCTATTTCAAAGGCAAAAAAAGACATTTACGTGATATCGAAAAGATATGTAATCGCACTACATTTTGATTAAATTCTATGTAAAATAAAGTCAAGAAAGAATTACCTTTGAAATTGACATCGTCCACGCATTATACTATCCATATTAAAATTCATATTAGAATTTTACAATATGAATTATGTGTACTAAAATATTTTCAGAAAATCTAATAAAATTTTCTACAAACTTTCTCAAAAAAGGATAAATATATGGAGTAATAATATACGAAAGTATTATATATTGTCGAGAGAAATTATTGTGAATGTGCTACTAGGAGATAACGGTGTCATCGAGATTTCTCTCGAGTCACTAGGCCACCTTGTTTTCATCCACTTTTCCTTGTAGGCTGCTATACCGCCCGTTTTCTCGGAGGAGGTCGAGGATCTTTGACATCGCTGTTGTCGAGATAATATGCGCGAAGGACAGAAAAGCGAAATGCGGGTGACTCAATGTCGACGTTGTCAAGACCTCGTTTCCGCTGCATTAGACTGATGAGGAACGATGACCCATAGTGGATTATTTATTAAATATCGAACGGTTTACTTTTTGAAATAATAGCACGATCAACATCAGCTTCGAGAAAACATTCGTTAATTATCGAAAACTTGTTTAGAAACGTTACGTCGACTACAAATTTGTCCCTTTTCAGATACAACCGCTTATAGAAGTAGCACCGCTCGTCAATTAGCCATAATTATTAAAAATAACCTCGCTGATTAATAAATGAAAAATAATTCCATTGTCGCAATTAATCTTTTTAGTTTGAGCGCAATCGACAACAATCTTTATGATATAGCGTTAAAATATTTCCAGTATTTTCTTATCATACAGCTACACGTAATTCTGAAACACAATATTTGTATCTAGATTTAGTTATGATAAAGGAAAAGTCTTCAGAAGATAACGACATGCCTTTTTTGATTTTCAAAGAAACATACTTAGTGCATTACTGTTATCGTAATTAATCTAAAAATTAAGTCATTGCAAATTTTATATATGGATACTTATTTTCCATCGTTGATGATGTGTATCTTGATAAATAATATTTTAGAGAAGAGATTGGAAAATAAAATACAGTTATAATATCTTGTACAATCACCGCGACAGAAAGAATGATGATTTTTTATCTAAGCTCATGGCGCGACCACTTACACGAGTTTCAGTTCCAGTTTCAACATAAGCGAGCCAAGTTATTGTACGCTTATTCGATCCACGCGTTCGGTGCATACGCGATTTGGCCCGCATACTCAATCCATGCCCCACTGATCGATCTCCTTATCCATACCTCATCCCCCTTCTCTCTCGTCAATCGCGCTCCTATTACGCATTATAAAGCACATCAAAGAAAATGCGGCCCGATTACGACGCCGCCGAGTTTCGCACGAAAGCTGTGGGAGTTCCACGGAATTGAATTATGAGAGAACCCCCGAAGAGAAAGAGATCGTATCTATCTTCTCCATAACGAAAGAATGGAGCCCCGATGATATTGCATCTCCTAACGGAGCGTGCATCGCGCTAGCGAGGGAGATGAGGCGCATTATATCGTAGAATTGTTTCGCGTCAATAGAGTCTCCACGTACAGTTTTCTCGACAGTACTGTTACACACTACGCGTCCATTACGAAAACCGCTTGCCTCGTCATGGAAGATGTATCTTTATCGCCCATGAGATGCGATTCACTCATCAATAAAAAATTATCACGCAGAAACAGAAGCCAATCATTTTCAAAGAAAATTACGATTTTTTTATCGCATTACCAATTAGTTGCACTTATATCTCTTGAAATAATTGCGGAAATATTCCTTCCGTAACGATGACGTCGGCGTTTTACGATTACGATAACATCAGATAGAATAGAAAAATATTTCTCATAAAAAAAACTTTCGGTCTACTTAACACTTTATTTCACCTGTTTTAATTCGTGTCGTAATCGTGAACACGAGGGATATGACGTGGCTGAAGAATGAAAGTATTTTAATGAAGCCTCCCGAGAGAAGCTGGGTCTCGGACGAGACTTAAATCGCTCGAAAGCCACTCGACAAGGACTCAGTAAACTGAATTAAATAGATCAAAGTACGAGCTAAACGAGCGCAAACGAGGTAAAGGGCTTCGTGTCAAGTAGCGCTTGAACCCGAGTGACCAAATGCCGAAAGAATCTCATTTAAGAACGAGAAAACGGAGGTGTGGCGTGTACTTAGCTTATCTAACGTACTAAATCTGAGCGTAATTAGGACACAAGTACTTTCTGGTTGCCATAAAACAAGAATGCATTTGTAAAAACTCGTATATAAAATTGTCGAGCTTGAACGATAAGTCAGTTTGTTGAAAGAAATAAATATTAATATATATGTTTAAATAATACATATAGTAAAACTTGATAGACGAAAAAGAAAGATCAACAATTTGTATAAAATTCATTTGCAAGCTATGTTTTAAAAATTAATTTTAAAATTCTGGTATATAAAACATAGGTCTCGTTTCACGTCACTTTTGATGCTACAACTTAAATTTTTGTGAAATGAGTTCTCGATATACCAGTAATCTATGAAACGTGTAGAGTACTGAAAAATTTCTCTGGTTCGTTAAATCAGTTTCTCTTTGTTCAAACAAAATGTACTTCGAGAGAAATCGAAATGCTTATTTAAACGGTAAAGTGACGGAAATATTACGAAATCGTGTAAACGCGGCTATCTCGGAAAAAATATCATAACGCCATAGTTATGATATAGTTAAACTAGCGCCATAGTGCTAGTTTATCTCGAGAAATTTCTCTCGTCCTATTCAATAAGTTCTCAGCAGGTGCGTGAGGTGCAAGGTGCATCGATTGCAGCCAAAACGGGAAAGTTACATTATTAATGAGTATGGGAGATACTTCGCGGCTGACATAGAAAGTTTGCGGTGTCGATCTTTCGACCTTACGATTACTAATGGCGTGTTAAAAATCAAATTTGCATGAAAGTGTATGTAAAATTATTGTATTTAACACCTGCGAGATGTGCTAAATTGCGTCGCATTTCTCCGAAACGAGAGAGAAACGCGCTGCAAAGAGAATATATACTGTTCAAGTCCATTAGTTTATGATGTTGCAAATCATATCTATAGCTGCGAGATCATATCATCATATGTAGCCTCAATTCGTTATTTCGTAAGATTTTACTCGTTACTGTCACTACAAGGTTAAGAATTTAATTAGTTAATTAGTTAAGAAACTTACCATGCTCCCATAAATACGCTGATTTCAAATATCAGTAGCGAGCGGAATTAAAGTCACAGAACAAGAAACCACCACAAATTTAATTACCACAATTACCGTGACCAAGATAGCGTAAGCCGGAATTTTCTCAACAGTTAACAGCTAGCCACGGAGTAGGAAGTCGGACAAGTGGCAACGGAGGGCATTTACTTCCTCGGGACGGAACGTAATAATCGTTCAAATCTCGTACAACCTTGCGTATGTCGCATTTCCGTTACAAATGCAACAAAATAAAACAAAAAAGAAAAAGAAAAACAACGAACACGATTAATTCAAGTAAAACGGTCGATCTACACTGAAATTACTCAATTGGTCCGCTCGAATGGACAGGTATGTCTAGATAAGTACGTCGAGCCGTGTATACTGATAAGACGATTCTAAGACAAACACAGTTTTGAATCGGATATCTATGACTCACGTGATTGGCACACCGCATATTGCACCGCGCATAGTAATGCGCGATGCAGAAATATTTGTTATCTGCGTAAGCATTAATCGTCCCAGGCGATGCGGATGGAAATGAATATCGGCATGTTGAATCTCGCGAGAGGATCGTAGCGTTGTTGTTACAGCATTATGATAATTGAACTCTGAAGTCTGATGATGAAGAGAAGAGTCTTGAATATCCTACTTGTATTGTTTTCACATCTTCATATTTTTAAATATTCGAAGAGACACACTTGTGGATCACAGAATGAAAATCTTTAAACTTTAAGATTTGCGACGCTTAAGAATTTTAAATTACAAGTCCTAAAGTTCTAAATTCTATATATTCTATATTGCAAGTACAAGACATTCTCAATCGTTTTACTAAGTTCACAACCAAACAATAATTAGTTGGACGCAACGCATTCGCACAATTTTATTCATAAGATCGGTATGTAACGCGAATCGTTACGAGTTACGATAAAAATTATGCTCGTCCGTGCAACGTGTTTGCCTTACAAGTGAGTGCAAATTGCATAACTGTCTTTGGAATATTCCGGTTCGGTGATAAACAACGTACGCAATTAAGTATAAACAAGCAACTTACGAACAAAGTCGCGATTTAATGTCGAACCGCGAATGCATTCAATGCATGTACAGACGACGCACTCCGAAATTATTCCGTGAGATATATCGCGAATGGATCTCTCGTAATAGTAAAGCTTGGTGCATGTTAATTGCAGTAGTGTCGAGTACCTTTGAATGCCGCAATAACTAGGATAGCGATCGACCAGGCCGAAACTTTCTGCTGACGATTTAGCGTCTCGTCTCTCTGTGCAATTCTATTGTTTTATTTTTCTTCTGCTCTACGCGATCCGCGTTCTCTCGCGAGAAGAGCTGACTCTAACGCGTTCTAGGAAGGATCAAGGACGCGCAAGAGGAATTCATCCAACAAAGAGCAAAAAGAATGTCATGGACGAAATGCTTTATAATGGATCGTTTTAGGATCTGCATATGAAACACACGGTAAATAAGATTTAATAGATCCGCTGTCGCGACTTCAAATGAAAACAACAAGATGTTGTGTTGATTCGGAATTTGAACATCTTAAATCCCTGAAGAGACGGTGAAAAGATCGCGAATTTGTCTGTATAAACATGACATATTGGTTTTTGCAAAATAAACTTTAAATTAAGAAAAGACGGAATAAAAATGAAAAGTAATGTAATGTAAAATACAAATGTATAAATATGAAAATTAACACGTCCTCCTTTTCTTGTCCTAAACGGAAAAAATATTTTTAATGGTTAAAAAATATATTCTTAACGAATATTTTTTGCTTTTCATGTATTAAATAAAAAAATTACCGTGCTTTTTTCTCTTTTCAAGTAATATGATTTTCTTCAAAATCTCAACGCATCGCGAATGTCAAGGACGGCGAGTGTCATAACTCTTTCGTTCCAAGGATTGAAAAGGGATCGTGAAAAAAGTCGACGAGCCTTTCGCGCAAGACATGCCTCGTAAAGAACGAGAGCTTATACGGTGGACACCCCTGCCGCGATTTTCATATTCACAATTAGCATTTCTTCTGCCCCGTCCATCCTTTCAGTCGCGATGAACAATGGCCGAAGGGGGGAAACTGACATCTGTGGACACGCGAATCGCCGGAATCCCGCGCATAGATTTGTTCCGCCGTGAAGATTCCCCGTTCTGACGTTAAATTATTACAACGAGTTATGGAGACCTGTCTACTCGCCGCCGTTGTTAATGGATACGCGCTGGACACCTAAACTGCTCGCTGACACCTAAACCCTCGCATTAACATACCAAAAAGCAACGCTCGATTTGTAGGCTACAGCAAGATAGACGTTTGGCATTCGTGACGAATGCACGTAAAAGTGTACAAATTTTTTACCAATTTTTTTAACGGAACAACTTAATCATCAACTGTGTTTGATTAGAGCAAACAAAAATATAAATCATGTCATCATATTAAAAAAAAAATTTATAAAACATATTGCATCCGACTAAATCGTTTACATCTCGAGACAAGAGAGAGAGAGAGAGAGAGAGAGGGAGAGGGGGGGAGATAGAGACAGAGAAAAAGGCTTTATGTTAATCAGGTATTTAAGAATAAGTTTCTAAAATAAAAACGAGTATCGATAACCTAAAGAGTTATATACATAATTGAATATAAATTTATTTAAAAAAGCAACTAAAAGCTGTAGCACAGAGCATTCGCGTTCGTAAATGTCTTGTGGAGAAGATGAAACATGTCCTACATTTGCAAAGAAAGATTGATATGACGCATCGTGCGAGAAGAACGAAACAAGCGTTTTACGATAGAATAAGGCTCTCACGACACAGAAAGGCGTAACGTTCCTTAATTTTTAACGGATTCTTTGTAATCGTGGTCGTCAAATCTCCGAACGGGAGAGCAGCTCTTTTTACCACGATGCCAGAGATGATGTCTCATACATTTACAATCGGTGTCAGATCCACGTTCCTTACCGGTCATAGGAACTGGACGATAGCGGCTTGATTCAGAGCTTCGGAATGTCCGCGGACAGTCCGTATATACTAGTAGAAAACCTTCGGGCCAACGGAGCTCCCTTATAAAGTCACTTTCCGACGGACATGGGTTTTTAGTCACGTCTATTGAACGGTGCTTACGTCCGCGAAACGAGATTAATCCTTTGTGTACATAACGCTCACGCGAAATATCCAGATGTGTCTTTTTAATTTTTCTCGATTTTTACATTCTTTTGGGTTAATTCGTCATGATGGAGTATGATTTATAATACTAATTTGTACAAAAATCGTTTGCTCAAATTCTACGTTAATAAAATTCTAGTTCATTTATAATTTATTAAATTAAATAAAACAATGGTAAAAATGCAAATTATGAGCTTCAGGAAAAATCAGACTTTTTCACTCTCACTCAGCCTTTGTAATAGCATAGTGCATAGTTCAATGTAAGCTAGGTGCATACATAAGAACCTCGAACATTCAAGGACCTCGTAGCGGATCGACCAAAACGGGAACAAAAGAGAGCGTTAATATAAATAAAAAGGAAAGATAACAATTCGCCGGACGATGTTCAGCGTTCGGGATTCGGCTACTGTGCTCCATCACCCACGCTCGCCGATCTTATCGCGCGCCGAAACAAGGCAGCACGAGGCAACGCTTCCTCAGGACTTCCTCGTGTCTCTCGTGATTTCTCGCTCGCTCGCTCGCTCGCTGTGCCGCAATTTAACTAGCTGCACACCGACAGATCCCTATCTCGTATGAGGTTGCAAGCGGTGGACAACGTTCCCTCTCCTCTGTCCCTCACGGCTCGTCCGAGAAGGGCGGGTCGTTAATGGCAAGTTTACACGAGGTCAGTAGCAAGTCGAGTCAAGTGGCAAGTTGATCGTTACATCCTTCTTCGCGTTTCCAAAAGCTACGCGTGCCTTATTTTTTTCTCAAATGAAGTTATGATTGAATAATGATACGTATAAATTATTATCTACAAGTTTTTAAGTTTTTTTTTCCAGATAATAAAAACTTGATCAAGAAAAACGTTCTGAAAATTTTTACTTCTTTTTTGTTCATAAGTTTAATGCAATTAGAATCTACTAAAAAATGATACAATAATGCAATTAGAGATGATCGGTTGTAACAGTAATGGAAAGAGTAATGAAAAGAGTATTGTTAATAGAAACATTGAGATAATGATCCGATTGAGCGGCGAATACTTCATTACTGCTCTTTACAAGAGTGAAATTGAGGCTAAGTGGAATATTAGCGTGTTGGAGAAAAACAAGTGTGCCCGAAAGTAGAAGACGTTTCTATTCACTTCCTTCAGTAACCAATAATTTGCCTAATAATGCCTTTCTATGGTGAACACAAGTGTCCACACAGGGGATCCTCCGTGCAAATCATATATGTCTCAAATAGTCGGTAAACTAAATATCGTCGTCCACTAATTTTACGTTTAAATTTGATAAATATCCTGCAAATAATATGTCCATTTGATTTGCCTCGCTTACGGCATCATGTAAAACCTACCAGACCGAGGATCGTCTCAACGACGTTGCTAACGCATTTCGTCCTGCATCCTACATCCTGTTTCTTTTTTATTTCATCGCGAAATTAATGGCGCCTTACGTGTACCTTTCCACGGGTAGAAAAAGAGGACATAACAAGGAAGAGGCGACTCGACTGAAGTGGTGATGGAGGTTCGTAACGTAACATTGCCCAGGGTAGGGCAATGTCGTCGTTAAGGGCCGCTCGAATTACGAACATTCGGCAACATCCGCTTTTAGTGGCGGCCTTAATGCCACTTTCGGCCGCGTGTGTGCGAATGTGCGCCGTGCGGGGAGAGGTACAAAGCGCTTCTTGGTGGGTCGTCGGTCGTCGTTCAAATACCGAGGTCGTTAAAGAGCCACGCAATTTCGTCGAATTACGAATTGCATCGCTCTCTGCCGCGGCCGACGACGACACTTAATAACCCCTGAGAGACCGCTATGCAAGTTTGTGCACGGTCACGAGTGCACCGTGGCACCAATGTCCAGCTGGACATTGCGCTGAATGGCAAAAAAAAACAGAACGACAATTTTTAAGCAGGCAAAATGTGTAGCATGCATTCGAATTTTTAAAGCTGACTTTTTATAAATAAATTATGAATTAAATAGATTATAGAGAAAAGTGTCGAGTTATATGAAACAAATATGAGAGAAACAATCTGGTTGTTATATTCATTTGGATAAATTATATTCTATTCATTATATTCTTTGTGAAAGATCACAATATACGCAATGCTGTAGCGCACTTAGACTTCAAGTCACGAAAATGTGTCTTCTTTGCCTCTTTTTACGTGATTAACAGAAGAAAATTAGGTTTTCAGCGACGTCTCATTTAACACGCGACTGAGATTGGTTTTCGAGTAAATTACTCGAACAAATTACTACCGGGCAAATTATTCGACAGATTATTTCGCTTTTATGAATATTTGGATAAAATTCCTGAGATCCAATGGGTTAATGACGGCGGTTCGCGTTTCACTTCCACGACTTTAATAGCTCGTCGTCGTCAGTCTGGTATCCGGTTTCTATAGCCTAATCACGATATGTATTTGTGTGTACGTACGTGTGTGTCGGACAACGTAACGCGATTTCGCGTTCGTCGAGAAGGCGCGGATCCAACCGCGGGGCGCGCGCAATTTGCACGAATTACAGACACGTTTGGCGATTCGCGGTACGTCCGTACGTCGTCGTATTACGCTCGGTGAAAGCCGGTGATTTTACGGTGCGATGGGTATTCAACGTTCGAGGCTTTGATCGCGAGCAAGGTTAGGAGGTAAAGGGTGGCAGCCGAAGAGTTAGTAGCGTATCCGTGCCGCGTCGTGAAAGTCGACGACGATAAAACGCGCGACGATAGACCGGCGAGATGCGAGACGGAGAGAGGACCGCACGATTTTGTGTCGCGTAAATGCCGTAAATCGATTCGCGAGTAGCTCGTACAATTAACGCTTTCGTCTCCACGTTTCTCGAGTAGAAAGCCAAACGAGGCCAGGTGGCGGATTTTCGTACTTTGCATACCTATCCATTTATTTAGTTAAATAAAGAATAACGCATCAAAGACACGTTCAGTCGTGAAGTAATAAAATAAATAAGAGTGAAAGGTTCAATAAAGCCCGTGTTAACTGCGAAATTATTCGACAATGTAGCTAAAGATTTTAAATAAAAAAGTAAGTATTTTCTGTTATAAACATTATACTATCCACATTTCTTTAAAAAATTTAAATTTTAAAATTTTTAACGTTTAAAATAAATTATATATATTCAAATTCTCGTTTGTACATATGTGTTATTTAATATTATTTTTATGTAACAAGTTCACACGCATTTTAATTCCCTATATCCTTGTTTTCTCTTCGTATTATGTAAACGTATAAAGTTATCGAATCAGTCGCAACAGTGCAAATAACGTAAATTGGCGATCACAGTCGAACACATGTAAGTAATTCTACGTAGCAAATGCGTGATCGATGTGCTTCGTCGATCCGCCGACAACCTCGCGCGACGGTAAACAAACAATCCGCAGATACGGTAGATACCAACTCGTGTTCGAAAGCTGCGGCCAACATTTTTTCATTCGTATCCGATCTATGTTTACGCGACGATGCAAAAACGGAATAAAATACCCGTTGCTTATTCTGACAACAGCGCATACCATATTTTTCAAATATTATACGAGGAAATATTCGGATTAATTTTTACTTGCATTTTTTAAGATTTCTAGACATTCCATCTATATGTAATATTTTTTATTTAATTTCAATTCCCCAATAAATTAATTTTATATTCATGAAATATGGTCTTAGAAAATCAAAAAGTTAATACTTATTTTAAGGCGCTGTACGATGTGCAATATTCCTGCAGCGAATTCTCTTCTTTTATCGTTCCCGAATTACGGTACGTTGGCGTTCCGTTTTTGTGCTTTAACAATCCTCTCACGTCGCGTACTTTATTTCGGTGGTTTTCGAAAATTGACCTGTACCACTTTCAAAGTAGAAGGCACGTGAAAGGTAATTTACGCTACTTCCAATAGCAAACGGTTAAGATGTAACGCCGCGTAAGACAACGGAGAGAAAAAATATCGCGATACATAACCGACCTATGTGAATTGCGTGAAACTCATCAATTACGTATGTATAAATATAAAAACCGACGTGTTACGTTACGGAATAATTATATAATCAAGTTGCGATACGCACATTGTGATGTCTCGTTCAATTAAAGAAAGAGAGCTCATCTAAATAAGATTACACTGAGACACTCAATTGTAAGAGAATCCTGGTAATAAACCCTGGGAAAACGAGACCAAAATAATCGCGCCTTTCATTTCTAGAACGTATTATTAGTATAACCGCAACAAAAAATTTCAGATAAAGTATTGTACATTATTATAAAATTTACTCGAAAGATTTGTGAATACCTTTCGAAACTTGTTAATTTGATAAAGTTTATATAAATTTAATTATCTTTATTCATTGTAAAAATATTGCTATCTCACTAAAAAATTATTCTATCGTTGATTTCACATAACATTATCATTATAAATAAACTCTAGTGTTTCACATCGTAGCGATTTCCTTGTTCGTAACACCAGCGTAACTTGGCGTATTTTAATATTACTAACAAGAAGGTGAGGGTATGTAGCGAATGGACAAAAGCGCGCGCGTTTTTGTCCATTCGCGAGACTATCGTTTTTATCCTCAACCTGTCTACGTAAACACATACGCGCGCGCGCGTAGAATGTGGTTGTCAGTTACGAGAATACCTGGTACCTACTCTACTGGAACAGCAGATTACCCAATCCATAAATTCGTAAAATAATTGACGCGTAAGATAGGTACCCCCGACATTTTGCAGACGTGCGTCACGATCCGATTCCGAGCACTTTCGATAGCTTGCGCAGCCGAAGATCGTTAATATGTTAACGGATCGTTGCGTCAAGTATATTCGCAGTGAAATCGATCCGTTTTGAAGACGTGGAAACTTGCGTTACCAGGTATCGAGCGGGATTACGATTACGACACAGAAATAACTCGCGGATGGATTACGGTATTTCGCTTAATGCGCAAATGCGCAATTAATTAATAAATAACTGTTAGAAAATTTCTTCTAAAATAAAAGTTTCTACTTTATATTTTACTTAACGCATATCCTAACACGGGACAGATCGAAGCGATGTTTCGACTGGTCTTTCAGGCTTAAAAAAAATCAAGAAAAAATCGAAATCTAATTACCAATCGTTTGCTACAACCTTTACGGTTTAATATTTCACAGCAGCACGCAAATTTTTGCGTTGATAAAAACGTTTCGCAACAAATGTGTGTGTGAGCAGGGATGTATAATACATAAAATGCAAGTAAACTCCGACAATAGAATTCGCAATTGAGGATTGAGGATTGAGGATGTTTCCAGGACAAGTCGTGTGTATTATCTGACAAATTGCAATTGAATTATAAATTACTAAGATTGTCATTGATTAAAACGGGAAAAATTATTCTTTACTCCAAAATTTCGCATTGCTGATTCTGGAGTAACCCGAGTAACTCGTATTTGAATCGAACCAGCCGCAGTCCTCCTGACGTCGAGCAAATCCAGACATTCGCGTGGAAAGAAAACGCTAGGCCGTGTAGGCTCTTACCTCTTTCATGCCGTCGAGCCTGCCGAGGCTCTTGGTGCCTCGCAGGGGCGGAAAGGCGGCGTCGTGCCAGCCACCGTTGCCGGCGTTGCAGTTCTGCAGGTGGTCCGCGTGCGACGAGTGGAGGCCGCGCGCCCTGCTCTTGCTCTTGCGCTTGTCCAGCAGATGCTTGGCCCGGGATTTCCTCACGGGGGCAGCCGGGTCGTCCTCCGGGTCGCTCTGCACCTCCCAGCGCGACGGCGACTTGAAGCGCCGTCGCGGACTCGTCGGCGAGGTCACCGGCGAGGTGAGCCTCTGCACGAGGGTGCCGAACATGGTCATCATCAATCGATCGCGATAAGCCGTCAGCGAGCGGGTGCTTACTGCTTTTACGGCAGGGCCCAGAGCCAGTTCTCCCTTGGCCTTTGCTCGCGCTAAGCCTTTAATCGTCGCGCATCGTCGCTGTCGTCGCCGTCGTCGCCGGCGCCGGCATCGCCGACACTTGTCACAACTTGCTTCACTTGCTTCACTTGCTTCCTTGCTTGGCGCAAATGGACGTCACTGTCACTGTATTCAGTATTACTAACGCACGGCGGCGACAGACAGATCCACAGGTGGTTCCGAGAGCACTGTCGACAACGTGACCTCGCGCGTCGATAAGTACTTGACGCGAGAGGCGAGAGAGGCGAGTGGTTAGACTACCACCGGACGTGTCACACGTCACACTCCGATCGCGGGCCACGCGGAGCAAAATTCCTAGTCCCGTGGATTCCGATTACACCCTATAACGAATCATCGCGGCCTCCTGCCGTCTCGCGATAATCTCGGTCTGTGGGTCCGTGATTCGGCTCTCACGTAAGTACGCGCGCGCGCCGGAAATGCAAAACGCGCGAAAGGACGTGCCGAAGATACCGCCGCGCCGAACGCCGAGCTCCGACCGCCGAGGCGAAAAAAACAAGACTCGTCAAGTCGGCTCCGACGCAGGTAGGCAGGTATTTGCCTTCGGGCGCCGTGCGGCGCGGAGCTCTCTCGCAAAACACACTCCCCGGTAGTGTTGTCGTGTGGCCTGTGGCCTACCGAAACGCGCGGCTCCGTTTCGGCGTCGGAGCTTTCGGAGCGACGACGGCGGCGGCAACGACCGTACGACGGGGTCGTTAGACGACGCGGGATCACGCGACACGCGAGAACGAGGCACAAACGTCGCCGGATACGGAACGCGATACGTGCGTGGCGTTCGCGCAGACAGGTAAAACACATGCGCCGAAACACCGACCGTCCGCGTCGCAACTACGTGCGAAATCAAACTGGTCGCGCCGACTGCGCCGAGAACCGTTCAACTGCCTGAACTGCCGCCAGTGCCGCTCAGTGCCGCTGCCGGACTGGTTGGCCTCGCTTCGCGCGCGGCGGAGCCGACCGAGCGCGCGCGAAGCGAGCCGAGCGCGCGCGGACCCGCCCGGAGCCGCACGATCGGAGTTTGATGACTGACGGGACGTGCGACGAGGCGGGGGAGGGCGAGAGCGCGAATCAGCACGGTTACCATGGCGATCGGGACTCGGGACTCGGGACTGATTCTCCCTGGGGCCTGGGGCTTTAACGCAAACCGCGAGGGACCCCTCGCACGATGCACGCACGCACGCATGCACACGTGTGATGCGCCAGAACGCGCGTCGCGCGGTTTTCCTCAAGACGAAAACGCCAATTACCGAAAATGGAGAGATTTATGTCAAGCTTCCTTATGTTTACTTCTACCAATGTAGATTAATTTCAATCTCGACTTACTTTTTCTAACAATAAGTTCCGGTCTGCAATAGGTGTTTTAAGCTCTAAGCCCTAAGAAAGCCCTGACCACAGTCGATTGTTCTCCTCAAATTCGACTGTGATTGATGAATTTCTTAAGGCTTAGGGTTTCTTAAAACTGCAAAAGGATAAAAAGTAAGTTGAACCGAGCTTAAAGTTAATCTTTACTGATACAAGGATATTAGACGCATGATTTTACCCTCGTTTTAAAACGCATGTTACGTAATATTTTTTTGTATTATATTAAACTATAAAAATATATCTAATATCGAAAAGAGAAATAAACTTAATCCCGTTTAAACTGTTAATTCCTGTGTTTATAGAATTGGAGCAAATTATTAAAGAAATAACAGGAAATTACATAAATCCCTAATTTTTATATTGTAAAATTGTATATGTAACTTGTTATAGCATATGACGGCTTTTCAAAAAAGCGGTCGTAACGTGAAATGCGTAAATATGATCGGTGAAACATGTCTTGTGATAACGGTCACGATCAACGTTGATGTCGAGTTCAGATTCCGGAGTGAATTCCGGTTTCTAAGCGTCGGCTAATTAATAGTACGGTTACTGGTTTAGTTGCTTTGCGGTTAATAATCTCGTACGTGTCGAAGAAGGTAAATGAGGGTTAGTCGTGCGAAACTTGCTAATAATACGATTTTCTGACTTATCAAGTCACTTATGCTAATTCAAATAATAGATGTAAAAGCAGAAACCGTTTTAAAGCGCGAAAGAAACTAAGCAGGAGTAGACTTATTGTTATAGTGTACAGTGGCACGAATCTCGACTGGATTTTCATGTCTTAACACCATAAAATTGCGGCAGTAACTCTTACAGAAAATTATGCTCTCGACAGAAAAATGTTCACTTTTTTAAATTTTAACGTTACAAACGCAAACAGATTGTGGGTGTATCAAAAAATATAAAAATCATCTTAAATATTGTTTAATTTGCAAAATTCTTAGTAATACTTGTAATAGAACTCGTGGTGCTCACAAGTTCTCAAGATTCTCGCTAAACCGGACAAACATTTTGTCGACGTACGTGTGTAACGATTTACCCCGCTGCCGTCTTCGCCAAGGTTTCTCGAGGTAATTAACGATCATCGATCCACGCGCCACGTCGCCCTTTCATCTTCAAGGACATCGGAGGTGGAGGTGGAACAGGGCGTGAATCTACATGCGGTGGTTTCTTATTACTCGAACGATATCATTAGAGTGGGAACTCGTCAAAACTTCAATTATTCCCGTGGCTATATACGGTGAAACGAGGGACTTGATTAATCGTATACGCGAGAGCCCCGGTGTGTGTGTCGTAATTATTAAGCGAACACGTAATTAGCGCGTATCACCTGATACCCGTAGCGCCTTTCTTTTCGCGCGCTTCTTTTCGCGGAGACAGCGCTTATGAGAAACTGAATTACGCGTTGCGAAGAATAATTGTGACTAGCCGTGATTTTTCACCTGATGCTGCTGCTGCTGTTGCTGCTGCTGCTTGTTCAAACATATTTTTCGTCCGCCGCGCCATCCCTCATCCTTCATCCTTCATCCTCAGCCTACTTCCTCCCGATGCGATTAAGATAGCCGACAGACGTTAGCCGGAAAACTGTGTGTAATTACGGAACTCGCGCCGCGTGTGTATACAAGACAGCCATAACGAGCTATGTGCAGTCTTATTGACGTACACGGGAGATAATGCAACTATGCGATGTTCATTTTACGCTGGCGCACGTGTAACGTAAAACTGCTTTGTCGCCTAGTGAGTCATACAGCGAGACGATTCTAGGTGTATAAAAGACGTGCGCGCGCACATGCATAAGTGTGTGTGTGCGTGTATGCTGCTATTGAATACAGCGAATGAATCGCACGCAACGTAATTACGTGAGATGATCGGTAATATTCCAATGTATGTGCGACTTGTGTTAGTGAGGCATCGAAGAATGTAACCTCGAGAATTGTTCGTAATAGCATGTATACTATAGCAATCGTAAGCCGAGAAGCCGTACAAGTATCGTTACTTGATTCTTAGAAAATGACCTTAAGATCTGCGCGTTAAGAACCTGCATGTCGCCTGTAATATACTGATATGTATCCAACAAAATTTGAATTATTCTCAACACTAAAGACGATTATGATGCATTAAAACATATTTTATAATCGATTTTGATGCATTATAAACATTATTGTGAATGTAACGACGAAACCAACATATTAAACTTCTAATAATTTTTAATTTACATTTTAGGAAGCAACGATATTATATAGTAAATTAGAAGGTTTATGTAAAGTTGGGCTTCGCCAAAAAGTCTACGGAATACAATGAAAGAAATGAAATTCTCGACATTGCACACTCCTCTCGAGGAATTTAAATTTCAAACTTGCGACAGGTGCAAGGGAAGTATAAATATCCCGACTCTCTATCGCAGCATCGCGTCACTCTCGCGCTCCAGCTATATTTTTTCCCACGTTTTTGCCGCTTTGGGCAGCACTCGGTGATTCGCGTCCGCGATTACAACGAATTCTCCGCGGCTGCCGCGCCGCAGCGTTTATCTCGCATAACGAGGTAACGGGGAATAAATAACTGCAAAAGATCCCTCCGTTTCCTCCGATCGTTCATCGCGTTATTATGATTATTGTCAATTAACGCAACGATTTTTTTTTCCGAACATTTTGCCAGTCTCTTATTGGAGGTCACACGGGTGACCATCTTCGGAATTTTGAGCAAGCGCAAATGTTCCCGCAATAAACAGCAGTTATCGCGAAATCACGACCAGGCTTGCGCGATGCGACTTTTTAATTTCCTTGGCGGTTGACGCAATTTACACCTGTTCTCGGATATGTATCGCGAATGCTGCGAGAAGAAGCGACCTGCAAGATATTTCCTGGGAAAGAATAAATCTTCGAGCGGCCGCTCATAAAGTTTCGCTATTCATCTGAGAAAATAATTCTGCGGTACTTTTTTGCCATGACGTTTAACACAAAGTATTACTCAAAGATTATTTCTTGTTCTTGTTTGCTCTTGGAAGAGATTTTGATCTCAGTTTGTAAAACATATATCTAAAAGTTTTTTATTAAATATGATCCAAATTTCATTCATCTTTTTATTCTTTTTTAAATGTTTAATAAAAGACAGTCACTATTCGTCCTACAACAAAACGCAAGTACTACGTACTCTTTACAAAAAAAGATAACCGTAGTTTTCTCTAATATTCGCCTTCGTTTTCCGCGAAAGCTTTTATACTCCAGAGACTTAAAGTGCGCGACACCGACCGTCTATTTGCTTCCTGCACGAGTCACGGTCGCTGTTATTTCGTCTCTTTTGTCTATCTAGACGAACAATGAGTCACCGTTGTGCGGAAACGTCAAGCTCGCGCACGAATAAGAGGCCTAATCGAAAAATAACTGAATTCTATAATTGATTCGACAAATTCGATAGATTCAACAAATAAAACCACACACCTTATCGGTAAGCACAAAGGTGTAATGTAAAAAGAACTGAAATTTACCAGCGTTAAGTATTCATTAATTAATCATTCACTATTTTTGCTAACATTTTATAATAATTAATTAATTAATGTTTCTTTTTTAATATTACATTTGCGTGTGTATTTACGCAAAAAGATAAAAAAATTTTTCTCACACTTCACAAATGCATTGATCCAACTGCGCCGTTGTCCGCAGACGCTTTTATCCAAGGATGCTAAATATTCAGTTTTCGATCGGACGCGGAGACGGACGTAGAGTCTATTTACTGAGGCGAAGCTGCTAATGTAATGTCCGGAATCTTGTATCCGGCCTTGGCAAAGATTAGATCTGTGCGGTAGCGCAGTTGAAATGCTCATGCACGCGTGGGCAATGTGAAAACGGAGACGACGCGACACGTCCTCAAAGATGAGACATCGGAACATACCATGAAGAACCCATCACGTGTGTTCCGAGTGGAAATGTCCGCATCGATGGCTAATTAACTCCGAACGTTCGCGTCACGAAACACGCATTTCGCTAAATTAAAATGGTAGTAAACTAATGTATATACTGAGAATCTATACGTTCATAGACATAAGTTTCACAGACTTTTCCCTTAAGAGACTTCCATCAAAACGAGATAGAGAATTGAAAGCTGAGACCTTTGTAAAGGAGACACCTATCCCAAGAGATAAAAGAGAAACCAAGAGTCGTCTGTGGTAGACAAGTAGACAGATTTCAATATATTATGCAAGATGACTCAGAATTTTTTACCGAAGAATATATCAAATAAGATAAATATTTTTTTTACCTCTAGAGTGTCATGCGTAAAACAAATTTTAAAGCACTCTTGTATTTACTCTGTGTACACGCGTTCTCTATACGATGCATAATAAAAGCAAATATAAAATTGCCGACATTTTCCCAGAACGTCAATATTTTGGTTGAAAAATCGGATTCTCTAGTCGCAGCCTTCGTGCATTGCTGATTTCTAATCTTTCTCGTTGTATCTCGGCTCCAAGAAGAGGAAAGGCGGGAAATCGTCCATGACGCCGGGGATCGCAAGTCCATCTCGGAAGCGATTCGTGCGCACGTTCTGTTCTCGATATGTTCTGCTCTTCACTCTGCGTCGCGCTCAGATCTAAGCGGGCGCGTTTCAGCACGATGGGAAAGTGGCCGGCGCAGCGCGGCGGCTGGAACTCTGACGAAGCCGAAGTGTGCCGCACACCTCGACGTGGTCACCGATTTTCTCGCGCGAGCACGCGCGCACATGAAACGTGCTCGCGTATAAAATGTACGGCAGCACGGGCGCAACGCTCATGTACCTATAACGTATAAAACACACACACGCGCGTAAACGTGGCGGCGTATAGATACGTGCATGAAATCATATACACACGCGCACGTGTAGCCGGGCGAAACGTTGCGTGCCGATTATACTGTCGGCCGGTGTGAGAAATATTATCCTTTGATCTCCGAGGTTCGAACGCGCACACAGTTTCACTCCGGCAGGAAATTAACGACCGCGGGCTCGCCGCAGTTTCAAATACGAACCGCCGCGCGCGAGATTATCAGTCATATAAAAGGCCGATCCGCCGAGACGGAAGTAAAGCGCAGGAAGTGCCTGAGGATTTACTCGCGATTTCCTCCAGGAGCCGCGGCATTACGACCAGAGACGCGCGATACAGATTATCGCCAAGGTCCGCATAAATAAGTGCAATTATGCTGATTGATAAGCTATCGCGTATGCAGGAATACAAATCTTGCAAGATTCTTAAGCCGGCGCAAAACTCGCTCGTCGCCATAAACCTTACCGCGAGTAGCAAACACGCGAAACGAGATAGGCTCGCATTTTCCGCTAGTAATAATTTGACATACCTTAGATAAAGGCGCATATCATAATTACCTAATAAAGAATCCCAATGAAAATATTACGAGCCGTACAGTCACGGAAACGGTAAAGAAAGAAAGAAAGAACGATTAGTTATATATAATTATAATTATAATTATAAGTATAATTATAATTTCTAACTAATGAATAGGTACGAATAAGTGTGTTGATGTCACGGAAAACTAAAAAATAGTTGAGTATAAATACGTATACCTAAGTGAAAATAACACATGAGTGTACCATGACAAAAATTATATCAACACATACACGCACACAGTTATTTCGATATTATTATGTAATATCGAAACTAAAAGCTCAATAAATTATGCGCCAACGTAATAGAAATCATATCGATATACTAGCATGCTTACAATCAATGATGCAAATAAAATAACTCGATGGTATACAAAGAGTTGAAATGGCTACATAAAGTCCACGGACCCGCGCTGCAGCTCGAAGCTGTAGAACGGCAGCTTAGCGCGAGGAAGAGAAAGAGGTACAATTTATAGCATCTGTGCGCGTATAGCGTAACGTGCTCGGCGGTCGTTCTTGAATCGTCGTGTCTAACAAGGTATGTGATCGAGAGTTAAGACCGCGAACGAGATCGTTTCTTCGTGAAAGTCGCGGTGGGGCCCGGGCCCGGGCGGAACCCGGCCAGGAAGCGCTCCAGCGGCACGAGCGATCGAATAATGATGACGGCCGTCGTCTGACGATTGACGATGACAACGATGGTGTAACGATCCGCTATTCGAGAAACAGCGAATGTAATAGCTCGCGCGATCTCGCCGTGTCTCGCCATCGCTTGCGTAAACCGGGTTAATGGAGAGGTCAATGACGGAGAGGAGGTATTAATAAATGACTCTGACAAAAAATGGGCGCGGAATGCGCGCCTTGCACTGCGAGCGCACGAGGCTTCGTTTTGCAATCCGCGGAACGCGCGCGGCCACCGACTCAATTCAACCTGCCAAAGTACATTCATTATCCGCGTCAATCTCTCGTCTTCTCGTTGCGCTTTCGTCTGATTGATAATGAGCAATCTCGCGTCTCGTCGCATCTTTTCTAACTGCAGAAATAATTGACGCAAACCTCGTCTTGTTCAATTTTTCTCTCGAGTCTATTACACCTTTTTGTTAGTTAATTTATAACAATCAGTATAAAAATCTTTACTTCAATCTTGGTTTCTGCGCCACGATCAAAAAATTAATAATGATAGTACAGATGCAACTTTCTTAAGATAAGTTTGTCCTGGAGTCTTGACCTCACGCAACATTTCCGCGTGCTACACGTGTTCTTCGAATACCAGGAATGATTGTACCATCCGAAGCGTTCCTTTTCTTGTCGACAAATCTTACGGAACCTCGCAGAATGTCGATGCTGTTTTCAATATTCTATCGCGTGATCTGTTGACCTACAATTATTCTACGACTTGCATTATGCATCACCGGTACAACCGTAAAACCGGTTTACGCATATCGAATTCGCATGATTATTTATATATTACGATGTAAAGATGATAGAAGCTTCATTTATCTTTCACAATCCATTTCGTTATTTCTCGATCAGGTTTGTACGTAAAACAGGTCTTGTAAAGTAATGTAAAGCTTGACTTCGCGCATTGTACTCTGATATCATGATGCTCTTTCGCGTACGATTGTTTTCTACGGTGCAACACCACTAAAAGAAAATAATTTTTTACCCAAATATGTGCCAAGAAAATTATTTAAATAGCAATTATGATCAATATTACATTTTATTTTTACTTGGAAAAATTTTCTTGTATAATATACTCAATAATTGTAGTTATCCAATTTTTCTTCTTAAAATTTAATCTTAAAATATATCTTTACAGTTTTTACCGTGTTATAAGTATAATCTGTCAATGTAGCTATATCTGTATACAGACAGGAATAAATGTTTCAATTATTGCACTCGTTGTTCGCGAGCACGCGTCCCTCCCACATGTAGATGGCGACTCTGATTAGATCCTAATCTTACTGCCGCAGGATGTGTCGTTATTTCACTCGACAAATTTTTATCGGGGGAAAAATCCGGCGATCGCACCGCGATCTTCATCCTTACCGTCCTTGAAGTCAATAGGGTTATTCGGTAAATTATTGCGTTGTCGTATCTCACCGCGAGAATCTAACAAAGCAGACGCGCCCGGTGAGCGCGCGGAAACGCAACGTCTCTATCTCCGCGTACCGAGTACCGACGTTAATTTCCTTGCGATATTTTTCCGCGCGCGGCTGTGTTAATTGCGAGGCCGCGTACTCCGATCGATAGAAACTTGCGCCTCGTGCGCATCGAGAATATGAAGACGATAAGATCTTAATTTCCCTCGCGCAACAGACGAGCCGCGAGACCGCGCTTTGGCCAATTTTCCGCGCGTAGCTGAGGTGTCCAGCCTCTCTCTCTTTCTCAATCTCATGATGAGCCTTGACCTCGCACATTGCGTTTCCGCATGTGCTCGCGGCGATATATTTCCCCTTTTCTACAGTGGTACCGTCAAATGTACGCATCGCCATCATCAACACTGTCAGAATATATTTAGACTTATACTCTAGGCAATTCTGTAACGCACATTACTGTTAATACTCATTTCTTACGTTCTCTGGCCATCATTAAAGTGTGCATTTCAAAGTTTCTAAGACTTATTACCTGTGATATAAATTACACGTATGGACATACATTTCTTCTAATTCATTGTTTTAGTTGTTTTACTTGTAAACTGTAAATCTCAGAAAAATAATGTTAAAGAGAAATTAAATATTTTTATGTGTCTATGAATTCTTTTTTCATATCATGTTCAAATATTGCAGAATGTACATATTTTTATTAGTATTTCTTCATATTCTTCGTTAATAAAAAGAATAAATATGGTCAAAGGACTCCATAATGCGAGAGAGAACGCATTTAATCCAGACAAATTCCCGATAAAGTAGCCAGGAGATGAGCGAAAGAAAGAACTTGGAGTTTTTGCTCGGTGAAGAAGAATCCGTAAAACATGCCCCGAACAAAACTCCCGGTGTGCTCGATTCTTCGTTTTTTCTGCGCGAATCTCGAGGGGTCGCGGCTCTTAACGGTCCACGGCATATTGCATCGGTCGGTTCGGCGTGCACACATATACTGGCGGGGATTCAAATGGACATTAAAGCCCATGGTCGCGCGCGTGCAAACAGGCAGGCCACCGGACGGACGGGACTGCAATGTGCAGCGCGACAATGGGGCATAACGCGTGGAATAACGAGCGCGAGTTATGTCCCGTCATAATTTGCAATTTAGATTTCATTATCGCTCGGTGGCTGCACAGCCTCCGCGTGTGCACCGGACACGGGCTGTCGCGTTTCCGTATCGACCGCGAATCGATAATTTTTTGTATCCGATGGCACCGATAGCGAGCTTCCTTATCACCTTTCTAAATATTCTAAGTAACAACACGGTTAAATCTTTCAACTCCTACGTATAAGCTCATTTCATTTTCACGAATACGTCAAATACGTCAACTTCATACTCATTGTTATATAATGCACATTTTATATGTCAAAATTTCAAATCGCAGATTTTTTTAAAAATAAATAAGCAAGCAAGCTGACATGACTGATAATTATTTAAGGCTAGTAATTAAACGGGTTCGAATGCGCGAGTTTTTCTTTCTCGCATTGCGAGTTGCGAAACAAACTCATATAAATCACTTGAGGATGAAAGGATTAACGTTTGAGACGATGAAGGCGGTACGACCAACATCTTCCGCAAATTTTAGATAACTGCGAGCGCGCGGCGGAATGGCGCCTCAAATGAAACCAACCAGCGGGCGCGCAAAAGTGTGCTAACGACGTGCAAACCTCCCTCGAGCGTGCATTTCCGCATTGCGTGCGAGTCTTTAAAGCACGGAAAAAGGCGCTTCGGAACACGACGAGACGTACGAAGCGCAGGCTCGTCGAGTAACGATCGCGGTTAACGGTACTGCAGATTGGTGTAGTAAAGGACCTGCGAAATCCTTTACAGGAGTGGTATATGCGCGTGGCGATATTGTTGACGTAACTGAAACGATGTCACATCTAGAATCGGATAAACGGCGCGTCTCTGGTTCATCGCATCTGAAAAACTGTGACGATTGCAAAATCGTCGACATAATAAATAGTAGAGTTTATGTAGATCCTTGAAGCCTTTTCCGCCTATTCCATATTCTAGTAATATGCTTGAATTGCAAGTTTTAACAACGACAAAAAGCGGAATGCTAATTACAAGATACAAGTAGAGGAACCACGGTTCGTTTAACTCGCGTCGCCTTGCGTCGCCTCTCTAATCGCCGTGCTGTCTTCTCGCCAAGATCAAACCGTAAACGCGACTCTTTAAATATGAAATTATGCAACAGGAAATATTTACTGATTGTTTCATACGAGAGAATCTTGTCGCCGCTCTGGCATCAGAATCTTGTGTAACGCTCACAATATAATTTTCTAATGGATGATGATGATGATGATGAAAAAGCAGCGTCTGTGTGTATATCTACTCTAAGATAATAGTTCTCTTATTCTGCAATTGTGCATTCACAAATTATCTTTATGATAATTTGTGAATGCACAGTTGCTCAATGTTTCGTACATACATTATTTTAATGTACGTTGTTTTATATTACGTATCCTTCCTTAAACTAATAGTTATACTTGTGTGATTAGTAAATGATTACAGAATTCATATCCTATAAAAACTATATATAAATTACTGACGCATACACATAACATTCCTGAATGGTGCGACATAAAAAATATCAGATTTGTAGACGTGTTTGGCCAAAGATGATTTGAATATTTCAAGGGATGCGCCGGACCTTCATGGCGACATATCTCCAAATTTGGATGGTAGATCGAAGAATGTCTTTCGGAGCAATGTCCTGCCGAGGATTTCTCCTGCTAGCCGGGGCACCATACGCGAGGTTCTTTCGGTCTGACTCACGTACCGGTCATTCGAGCCTCTCTTCTTCCCGCCGCATTCCCATTTCGTTCCTCGAAGACGAGCAGGACTCGTCGTCTTTTGGACGCAAGAACGTGGACGTGGGCGAAAGGATATCCCCGACAGCCAGATCCTTTGTGATATATGTATACTTTCTTTTCACCCTTACATTAAACCTTTACATTTTCTAACTAGAAATTTTGCTCTACTACTTGCATATATGTCTTGTCCTAATGAAGAATACTCTCATTCTTTTATTACGTACCTAAATAAACTCTTCTATAAGAAGGATGTATTTCTCTATTTTACTATTTTTTCAATCCTTAGGTACCGATAAAAAAGGTGCATTTTCTTAACCTCCTATTTTCACTAAAACACTTTGATAGAATGCTGCACTATAATGCTGCGCACGAATACTTCACGCAGAAGAAACTCTCTTATGATCGATTTCACTGATGTCTAGCTATCTTTAATCTCAATTCTAGTTTCAGTATTAGTTTTAGTATTAGAAAGTTAAATCATCTAAGGTTAAACTGAACTGACGTCCGACGGCCATTAATGGCGCAGATCCAGGCTGAAGATCTATCTACGTACAAATTATTTTTACTCGACAAGGAAACCGAAAAGCGTACAAAGTTTACTGACAACGAGAAGGACATTAATGACGCGATTCTGAAACGTTCCACGTACATAAATTCTTTTTATCCAATGAGGAAATCAAAGCAGAAAAGATCTTTGCTATTCACGTTTAATCCTCGTGCTCTCGCGTGTCGCGGAAGCGAGTTTTTACCTAAAATAGGTACGCGCGCGACGTCACAAATTGCCGCCTCTTAACGCTTTTATCTCGTGTCCGGGCAATATTTACGGCACGGTCGCCGAGCTTGTGCGTCGTCGTTATCCTTATCGAGCACTCCTTAGGTAGGAATTCAATCTCGGTTACGGCGATCGGCGAGAGCGCGAGTAACGCGTATGTAAATGCGAACGCGCGCACCGGCGCCATAATCCGCGTGCGTCACGCGCCTATGCGCGGGACCCACAATGCGCCGCGACGGGTGCGTGTGCGAAGCGAAACCGCGTAACGCGTCGGCACGCATTTGCTTAAAGGGACGGCTCCGAGGTACTCCACGAGCTGCGGCGCGTTGTAGGGCGCTTACGCACTTTCCTGGAACGTGCAGCTGCGCAGATTTCGCGCGTACTTTATCACGCGTGTCTGCGCGCTCGCGAGTCAGGTGAACGCTCGAGTGCGCGCTCGCAGGATGACACTTTTGTGCGAAGGTCGGTTAGACGGCCTTACTCAGAGGTCGCACATATGTGTGTATATGTGTGAGTGTGTGTGCGCGTGCGAGAGTATAGCGAATTCGGTATGTAATTCGTTCCAAGTTCTTTTCCGTTCTCGCCAATCCGCGCGAAGCTTTGCGAATATTTGTAATAGTTTAATATTATCGAAATAAAGGCATATTCCTCGATCGATTCCAAGTTTCGTCTCCTTTCTCGCGACAGAGTTAAATTTAATAAATATACTTCGGAATATATATATTTCAATAGCATTTTTTAACCGACTTTATAATTCAATTTTTTTTTTTTTTTTTTTTTTTTAATAAAAATACCAAAACATAGAATTTTTATGTTGTAAGTGATCAAGAATAAAGGACGTAGCATTTAAGTAATGTAACTGACCATTTTTCTCGTATCTCCCTTTTCATTCGCTTACGCGATACCTGTTATTACAAGGAAGTGTGATTTGTTACGGACACCATATAACAATGCTGGATATACAAGTAATAATAACCATACAATGAAATCACGCATAAGGAAAGGCAACTCCCCTCGAATCTGCATAGTAATTTCGAATTGCACATTCACTTTCAGCGCTTGCATTTTGTTCGCGCACTACATTACACGTATAATTATCCTCGCTTATATATCGCTACATAGCATCGGTAACTCGTGACGACAGCATATGTGTAACATACCGTGCGCATACCGCATTTTTTATCTCGTCCCTAAGTGAGTTTATGGATGTAACACGTCGCAGTGTTAATAACTTCCTAACGCTAATTACACGTTTCGCCGCTTCTGTTCCCCATCAGTATCTTTGACGATATATTAGTACTTTCACGTCAGGCGTCGTTTATCGTTTTGCCGGGAGAAAGAAAAAGAGAAAGAGAGAGATAAAGAGGGAGGAGGTGGAAATCGTGACAATAACAGCCCACCTGGTTATAGTTGCCTCCAAGAGGCGGAAAGGATTTTTCGTCGATCGGGACAATTGCTCGGAATGCTTGGAGTCATTTTCTCTATTACCGTAGTCGGCGGTTCGATCGCACTCTCGGCGCCGCGCCGCTCTCAGCCCACTTTCGACGAGGGGGCTACGACCTTAAAGGAAGTAAAAGCCCATTTAAAGACCGTACGAATTTTTGTGACCCACTGTACACACCGTACAGACCGCCGCGCCGCGGCCGTCGATGCTCGGACGGCCACCTTGGCCGTCGGCTAGCTTTCCATCGGTGAAAGCTCTCGCAGGCTTTGTGAAACGACGACGACACAACGCGTTCTCATATACAGTACGTCCACACACATACACACGCACAGATTGCACGTACAAGACGTGCAAGGGTGGTACTCGAAGAACCGAGAAACCTTCCTCAATGATCGCGCGCCAAGCACATCAGTGCGACGATGAAAAATTAACGCCGCGCGATTTATCGACCGACAGCATTGTATTAAAGTGCATTTCTCATCGGTCCGCTCGGCCATTACATGAAAAGTATACTGTTATGTGTGCCGATATCTCTCGTCGTACGCCAGGCCGGTTACACTTATTTACTTACGCGCATCAATAAGTCTCTATGGGGTATTCGATAATAGACGTCATCCAACGCGCGTAACGGCGTTCCTCGATCTTTAACTGAAACATTGAGACGTTAATAGCTACCGCATTCTACCCGATTAGAAAACAAGTTTTTGCCGAAATTCACTTCCAGGATATAAATAAGTACGATCTTCGTTCTTATGAACTTTAAGAGATTCGCGACGTAGTCAGGAAGATACTTAATGTTAAAAGTCACAAAAAAAGATATTTATATTTGATTAAACGTTGTCGAAGGAGAAATTTTCGTTCTCAACGAGAGGAATATCAGTTTGCTCATAAATTGTGAGCATTCTTATCGTCAGGCTCCCTGTACGTCACGGTGCGGCCTTCGTAGCGTTTTACCGCGGATTCTTCTCCCTTTTCTATATGACTTATATACGCGCGCTATGAAATTTATACGCGATCTGAATTGCAAATACGCGCGCCCATCAGCAGCGGCCACCTCCTCTAAGACATCCTGGAAAAGTCGTAAAGCAAGAAGAACACGCCTTGTTTTACAACGCGTCTTGGCTCCCGCGATCGTCGTCGATAGGAGAAACTGGAAGGGAAATCTCATTAAGCGGTATGTGCCCGCGAACGATAACGGCGTCGTTAATGGCTCATCGACGATAATTAACGGCCTAGATCGGCGGCGATGCTCTTTTTACCGCGAACAATGATCTTTTCGCGCGGACGCGCTGGGCCTTGACGGGATTTCAATGCCATTTATTATGTCCCCACACCCCTTCCGTTAATCGCGGACGACGATGGAGACTATGCGCTGCATCCTGCATCCACGATTGATTGGCAATTCATCAGAGAGACTATCAATTTTCGCGTAATTAAAATTTTAATCGCTTTTTCTTGAATAAATGTTAAGAGCGCTTTGTATGTCACGGTTATTTGAGTAGGCGTACGCGAAAGGCGAAAGGTATTTGCAAGAGTGAATAAAAATATGTGGCACACAGTGACGATAGGCTGCATTTCGTAATGTTTCCACGAATCCATCTGTTAACATATTGATGACAGAAATGGATGTTTATAAACGAGAAATGCAAAATTGTGTTTAATTTTTCATTTTTTCCCTAATGTTATGACAGTGTTAATTAATGTATCTCTGAGAATTTTCCACGATTAAATGAAATTTATTCCCATCGATATTTATTCGTCTTGCACTTCGTATCTACATACACCGTACGATTTTGTTTTTAACCTATCGTTCGCACGATATCGTCGCGATAACCAGTGACTGTCACTTACCGAGCGTAAACCGTCCCTGACATCCCTGGCAGATGATCAAGGCAAATAGACGATAAGCAGGCAAGACGACGAGAACCAGATAAGAGGAAGGTGGGAACGTGTACATAGGTGGAAGTGAGTCTCGTCTCGCGCAGGACAAGCGTCTGGTTAGGCGAGTGGTCGCGACGCGTAGCGTGAGATTTCCGATATTCTTAATAACAATCTCGATCCTATCTACGAGCGGGAAACCGAAAGAAATTGTAGTAACGGAGTTGGGCCGGTACCGCTAGGAACAGCCGATGCCAATCTGGCAAATCTGCCGCGCGATGCGGTTAGCGTGGAAATCGTGGTTACGAAGAGAGTCGCGTGTATTGATTATTATTATAGAGTCGACGCGACGGGGCTTTCACGTACCCGTCGAAATAATTCTGTTTGGTCAGACAATCCACGGAGAGCCAGCGGCGTGCGAGTGAAACTGATTATCATAATGAACAACTTTATGCGTTGGCAAACATATAGGCGCGCCAGAGTGTCGCGTTTTGTTTTCCCGTCTTACTCGTCGTTACGTCGTTCCATCGTTCCGTTCGTTTTCGTTGCAAACGGAATTACGTCAAGCAGTCGAGGGAAAAAAACAGGATTGAAATAAAACGGCATGATTTACCGCTCGTCCATAAAACTTCCTCCCGACCCGACCCAAGCGACCCATTCAATTCGTTTGAAGAATGCTTCGTTTGTATATGGTTATAATATGGTTATGAGGCATCCTAATAGACCAGTTCGTTAAGGTTCTCGAATTAATGAGCGACCTGTTGAGCGACCGTATCGGTAACTACTTGCTGTGAAAAAAATTAATCGGACCTACGAAAGAATGCAGCAGTCACTAGTCAGAAACTTTGTCACAAAATTATATATCCTAATGTTATTTCGCATTTAAAATTCTATAAATTTATAAATATTTAAGATAATCATATGTTTCCTCTTTTAATTTGCGTAAAATTATGGCGCTCGCTATAATGGCTATTTTACACGCACTCTTATCTAAAAATGGCATTCCGCGTATCCCATTTCATTGCACGTTGTTTTGATACTACAATCAGCATTTAATGGGGCGCGCATTGGGTGGCCGGGCTATCGGTGTATGAGCGATTAAAAAAGAAGTCGCGTCGAGATTTCGCTAGAGTAACGTTCTTATCCTCCTCCTCTTCCTCTTCTCGCTCGGTTCGTTCTCGGCTCTTTCGTTTCGTCCTTACAGAACGGCGCGCGCACTCGTAATGTACGGAACGATTACCTAGCGACACATTCATAGTGTTGAATTACGCGATTAATCTCACTTATGAAGTTACGAAGGATTTTTGCCGACGCTCTGTTAGGCGCTTCCTCGTGCGGGACTGCGGCCGGAAAAATGACGGCTCCGTTTATTTCTAACGAGCAATCTATCTCCGCGACGACGCCTTCATCATGGTAACTTGGTCGTTACCATATGTTTTCTATTTAATTACACGTTGTGTTTTCTATTTGATGTGCTTTATTTAACGCACCGTGAGAGAAGAAGTTGAGACCGCGCCCGTCCACCTGCGTGCGCGCACATACACGCATGCGACACGCACTTCAAAGTATGCGCGAGCATACGACTGTATTTATGTACGTGCGGCCACGTGCGTAACGTTTATAGCAGCGCATACCGTAAGAGCGATTATACTCGACCGTCGTAAACGCCACGGAACGATCTCTCTCTCCACGGGTGTTGGCGAGAGCCCGGAAGATCCAGGAAATTGGATTAAGCCTTAAATGCATCCTAACGCACGCGCGACCGCGCGGAAGATAACAGTCGGCCGCGCTTATCGTTCACTCACCAGGCATGTTATATTTCTAAGAGAGTTTGCTTAGAAAGATATGTACAATATGTACGCATACGCGCATGCATACAGTTACAGAGAAGGACGAGGAAAATCTAGCGGCGTCGACCAAAGTTTCAAACGCTACAAGTTGCCTCCTAACTAAATAAACGACTTCATTCTACGTGCATCGAGATGCAATGACGTAGAATACAAATGACAGTAATCATTTTCCCTGTGGATGATGGACATTTCTCTTTGAGTGAAAACCACTCAAAGGGAAGACGGATGCGCGATTACAGTTATTTATTTATCGCATATAAATGTGTATCTTCATTTACCTTCGCTCTTATCTTAGAACGTACTCGTCTGATTTTTATCATTTATCTAGCGGCACCGATTCACCTTGGTGACTTGTTCATCTCAACCCTTCGCGATCGCTGCAGGGTCAATAACACCGAATCGACGACAGAGATCTCGATCAACCCCGACATCCGCGAAGAATGCGATCGAGGGTCTCCGCGCCGATAAGTATCTCGATCGTCGATCGACCCAAGCTAATCTTTCAAGTACCGAAACGTCTGGAGAAACCTCGTCTCTCCACAGAGGCGGCGTCACAACTTTCGCGCGACCGGTTATTATTTCGCGCCATCGCATCGTGAGCCTGTGTGAGGCTGACGAGCCGGCGATTAGTCCGGAAACCTTTAATACCGACGATGTTGCAAGATTAATTTTATCAAATTCGCCAGGACATACGAGTGTTAATTGAAATTACGGTCAACATTTTTTCGCTTACAGCAGGGTGAAAATATCTATCGATTTTCGTTGAAAGTCCGTTCGTATCGTACAATAGATGAGACATGAAACTGATTGCGAAGAATATCAACTTTGACCGCCAGACACTAAATAGTAGCTTGTAATTAATTTTACAATGAATAATTGTAACGGTAATGCGATATTACTTCCGCAATTTACTCACTCGGGTCAAATTGTGAGGCGGTTATAATAAATTTTCCGTCACGCGAGTCAAAGCTTATCGCTTAAAGCTCGAACGCTGCGCGCTGCGAGCCTGGATAAAGGATAAATCGACCGCGCGTGTATTCGAGAAAACGAGGAATTCGAAAGAAATCGCAGATACAAAATGCTTCGGGTGAAGCAGTTTACAAAGCGGAGTCCCCTCGTTACGTAAGATATGCAGATACCTATATATCTATGAAGTATACGCGTTTGCCCAGCGACTTCCGCGTATCGGTTAAGGATACAGTTTACACATTTACCTTGAGTATCTACGCAGAATTTCTCACATACACGGCGAATTTCGTAATTATTCTAAAGCCAGAACTACCCTGCGCGATGAATGCCGGAAGAAATACGGGAACCGGAGAGTCTCGCTTGCGGTTGATTATGCTCGCTTATTATATGAAATTGCCGGAGAATTGCATCGGTTCGCTCAAAAGTTTTAATGTCGAGGATTATCAGATGCTCTTTAAACGGCCGTGTGCGCGTGTGTAGTAATCGCTTCCATTCGTGATCGTTATCGGAATTAGGGAGCATTAACTATGACTGAAAAATGCCGGCAGTCGAAACCAAGAAATGTCGGTAACATTCTACAATCTACATTGTAATAGTTGTGAGAAAATTCAATTATTACGAAATGACTTTAATATTATTTATTGTCATTTTGTCTTAAGTCCATGTGCAAGCCATTATATAATATTTGAAATCAAAGATTTAAAAAATTTAATAAAAGCTTAGAAAATTAAATCTATCTAAATCGAAAAATCTTAATAGCAAGAAACAGCGCCAGAATTTCGGAGTGCCAGATTTTCGCTCAAATCAAAGCACATAAAACTTTTCTCCGTGTTCTTGATTGGTTTTGGCCGAATTTCGGAGATAAAAAAAATGTCGATTAACGATGACAATAAAGATCTCTCGTCAAACTTCATTGATCGAAAGGCACTCGATTTGGTCCCTGGCGAGCGTACACGCCGGTGGCGCAACCGTTCCCGAACGATACTCATCGAAAAGGCCGGTCCAAGCCGTTCAAGCCGGCTGGCATGGCACGACAACGCGAGGCGCGCAAGAATTTGCTGTTGCAACGGATCGATATCTCTCTCGCGGACCGACGCGACGGCCGACGGTCGACCGCGCGAGCCTCGCGGATCAAACGACCGGCCGCGGAGTTTAACGCCCTGCATGTAGGCTACTTTGCAGTTCCGTGCACGACGGTGAAAGTGCACGCAGGCGCGCACGCGTGTGCGTGCACGCATACCTACACGCGGCCGGAGATCGGCCGGCTCGCTCCATTCGCCTCACGCGCCTCAGCGTGTCCTCTTACTCGGCTCGTTCGTTTGTTCGTACATTCGTTCGTTTGCGCATGCGGTTCGCATTGACATTGGGAAAAAGAAAAATCTTTCCCCTTTGTGGCGAAACGAGGAAAATACAACGAAGTAACTCTAGGACCTGCCGGAGAAGATTTACATAACACTTGGAGCGAGACTACAAAACAGCGGTTAATTTATACCACGTCGGATATTATGGAAGGTTTCTGTTATTAACTCTAGGAAATATATGGACAGGCGTTTGATGATGTTGTCTCGAAGTAAAGGAGCACGATTAATTGTTGAGTACGATGATAATTAAGTAATCGTGTTGAAAAATATTAATTTCTATAATTGTTGAATTATTTTTTATACTAGTGTGATTTTATGTTTTAAATTATCATCTTTTTACAATCATAATTATCAAAATTTATAATTGTATCATATTTTAATTATTTGAAACTATCTAATGTTATTTCAGATTATTAGCTTAATTTGGGCGAGCTATTCGCATTCTTCGAATCGGTGGAACAAAAAATTGCGAAGCGCGCGAACAAATCTGGTAAATCATGACGAAAAAATTTCGTTTTATAGAGAAAGTTCAAGGGCCTTGGTACTTTGGTAGCTCGCTTCGGTGGGCTGCTTGAACGGGGCTCGACGAGCGTCGCCTTTCCTCAATAACTCAGCGCGTGTCTGGAGTTACGAGGAGCGCCGATGTTTTATTCATGGGGTTCGCGTCGTCCTTTTGTAATTACACTAGTCGGAGCGCGGAGCGCAGAGCGCAGAGTGCATAGGTGCATAGCTCTCTATTTTCGATTGGAAATTCGATTCAATCGCGCGTGCACGCGACGAACGACGAAATGGTATCCGCATCCGCGCGCGGCAATAAAATATACGCGCGATAATAACAAATCGCTGCCACCGGAGCTGCGATCGCTCTCTTTCTCACCGTTTGTCTTTCTCCCGCCACCTACCTAAGAATAATTAACGATAATTGCGGAGCTCACGACCGTGAAGCTATTGCGTCGCTTGATTGAACGATTTATTGTTGATCGATTTTATTTACTCGGACGTTCATTTACTTTCCGTTACTGCCCGGCGAAAGTCATCTCGGATCTCGGGCGCGATTATTCGCGTTCGTTATTTATCGGCCGATTTAACTTCAGATAAATTTTCACTTCGGTACGCCGCGTTTTTGTACCGGTTACATCTGATCTAGCAACGCGGAATTATTTCGCTAATATATCATTAACCTCGGAACAGTCGAGTTGATTCTACGAGATTTCTTTTTTTTACACGTCGTTAAACTACCAGTAATCAATCTTAAAGCGAAAAAAAGATTAGGACAAAATTGGAAGGTAATTACCCGTGAGTATTCTAAAATCGAAACTTTCTCTAGCAATATAGATTACTGATTATTAAAAACAATTTGCTAAATGAAATATTCAGGAAATTATTTATAAACGATTTTTATCAACAAATATATTGAATGCTACTGCAATCGAGGGTTTCAATCAACGTTTTGATTAACGGATACAGAATTGCGCGCTCATCCCCTTGAGGTATGTGAAAGATATTACTGCTTTAAGCGCAAAGGGGATTACGTTGGGCACGTAAAAGCGCTGAACACACGAGGAAATACACCGCGACACCTCTCGTCGCAGCCATCCACCGGGATATTGAATCGCCGGTTATCTCAACGGTAATCGCACTCGCAGGAGGAAGCGAGCCGATTTCGAAGCCACGGGGCAAACTACAGGCGGCGCGGCGCCTTCATACCGTAAGCGTACGCGTAGAATCTCACGAGATATGAAAATGTGCATCTACAGGCGGATATTTCGCAGTTTCCCATGCCGCTTCTCGTCGTCGATGTCCATGCAGCGTTTGCCTCCCTGCCGATTAAATCCACCTTTCGCAACGATAATAACTAACTTTCGTTTCCTCCCCCGCGGGCGATTTGTACCGCGAGGCGAGTATGTCAAACGGAATCAACGGTAACGATTGAAATGTCCGAAGGAAACAACGCTGTATTCCGAACGTTATTACGCATAATTTACTCGCCGAATAGATTTGCTTTGAGCGTGAATCGACGAAAATTTGCCTATGTGCAATTTTGCCAATTTTACACGGAACATTAGTACACTAATTCACTTTATGCACTGCTGAGACATGAATAATTGTTTTAGCTCTAAGCAGATATTAAAATTATTTTCTATCATTCTCAAATGAGAATATATAAAAATGGCTTTCTCGAGAAGAAAGTTTATATCTTGTGTGCCTCGGCAGAAATATAAACTTCCGTTAATAACTTTCTTCAAAGCCGATCCTTAACTTTCCATGCTATAAAAAATGCATACAAATGTCTATCTTTTTATATTAAATCACAAGTCTAGGATACAGATCTCAACAGAAAGAAAATTAATTAAATAAAGCTTAGATAATGTTCTTCGATGTAAAAATGAATTTTGTTCGTTTACTTTAAATACCATCGCCTGAATCGTTCTCTACAAGAGATTAAGCACTCAACAATATCAAAAGCGCTAACGCTTCCGTCGAGTGTCTTCCGAGAACTCTTTCTCTTCTTAGTCGCGCTTGATTCTCGCCTCAAAAAAAAAGAGGGTCTCCTGATGTAGACCCGAGATCGGCTTATTATTCCAGAAGGCGTTCCGATGTCGCGGCAATATCTACTCCGCGCTTGCGATGCACGCAATGCATGCGTGACATCCGGCCCTTCCTCTCGCGCACGCACGCATCTTATAGAATTTTATTAACAGTAAAATTTCTCGCGAGACAAATGTCTAACTCCCTTCTTCACCTCTAGCAAATTAATTTCACATAACATTCCCAAGTACGTCCCTCCCCCCCCACTTTGTGCTAAGTGTTTTCGATCTTGTTTTCCTAGTTTTTCCTAGTTTCATTAATACGCGACCAGTATCGGAATTTAACAGATGCGGAGAGATTTAAATATATTTACAGTATAGAAAAAATCTACGAAGTTAAAATTCACAAGTCAGCATAAATATATGACGAAAAATAAAATATAAAATCGGTAATAATGATATAATAATATTATAGTATGTAATAACATCTGTTAATAAATCTTATTACGTTATAGCGGCTCTTTCACGACTATAAATTCGGCTTTGTACACAGTGTGCGACGTCACTAATTCAAATATCATAATTTTTTAGCACGAGAACTACAATCAATAATATCAGACGTTGGCATAAATTATCGCCTTCGATGCTGCGAGCGGTTCTTTCATACGTAAAGCGAAATATACGTCGCCCCGCGTCTTTACAACGTAATTAATGCATACAAATTCGCGAATAAAAGCGCGCGTCGCACAAATTCCAGGAATGATTATCTCGACTTATATTTCCACGAAATTCCGGCGTACACGGTCTTGGAACCCGTCGTCTTTGGACCCCTCGTGCGTGTGTAGGTATACGTATACATATACTTATATGCCGGGGGAGGTATTTATATTCAAGACGATAAGAACGTGTTAGTCGATTCGCGCTCGTGCAAACGTACCTTTACACATGTTACTTACGACGTGCCGCAAGTAACGACATTATGCGCGTGTATGGAGAAGGGAAAAGGGGACATCGGGCGCCATAAAGAGGTCCTCGACGATTGTGCACGTGCCAACGATGTGTACGGTGCTTTATGACGCTAACACTTTAACGACACCGGCCATGCTTCTACTTGAACTGCATATTAAATATTAAACGATATCGGTGGCTCTCGTCAATGAGCCGCACGTAGTATAATCGAATCCGAGAGAAAGAGAGGAGAAAAAAGCTGCTGACCCGCGGCAGTCGTTATCGCAGCGAATCATCAAAATTTCCCTCGTCTTTACGCCTAACAGAATCTCCGTCATAATGTGTTTAATGAGTGCCGGAGGATCGTTCGAGTAATTGTCTGATGGTCTTTTCCATTTTCCATCTCTGGTCGTTTTTAATCTTTCGTTCGAATCTCATTCATCCCATTGTCTCGCACTGATAAAAATTACGCGATCGCGGTTTAGATAAATTCATACGAACGGTTTCACTTTTCGCTTTGCCGCACCTAAGAGAAAATCACACAACTGACCTTCGTAATTTACTTTACGAGTAGTAGTAGTAGTAAATCATAGAGTAATAATGCCAAATGCGGTTTAAATTACTTTCTAATTGCAAGAATATTAATTGCATGATTGACGAACTTTAAAAGATGTTAGAAAACTATATCCGTCATTGAATTTTGGCACAAGATGAAAAATTTTGAAAAGATATCAAATTCTGTGATTAAAAATATGAAAAATCTGATTAAATATAAAAATACCAAATAATATGTGACGTGTAATAAATGTTTACTTAAATTACTGTATTTTTTGACTCGTATATTATACGGCATATATTAAAATATTAAGTTGCTGCTATAATAATATTATTATATATATAGACGTTATTTATTCTTCGTGGCTACTGCGGCTATACACGCGCGCGAATAAAATTAGCCACGTTTGATTAAGAGACATGAGATTTCCGTGATGCAGAAACGTAGTTGTATTTCATCGCCGGGAACGTAATCGATCTGTCTGTCGGATTGCATCGAGTCGCGCTATCCTACCAGGCATCCGGTACTTCTACTGAGGCGTAAATCTCGACGAAGTATACCGAATTAAACGTGATAAAAAATTATCCTCGCGTCGATAGCTCGATTTCACTACGGTGCGGTTCACGTCAAATTAACCGGTTACAACGGAAACGCTTCGGGCGGACGGGAAACGAAATTCGAAAGCAAGTACGACGAATCTGAAGTGCGACGTTTTGCGTAAATCACCGACGCATAATTAATCCTGACGAAATTAGTAATAATAAATGTATGACAGGCAAGCTTTTCTGCCAACTCAATTATAAGGAAATATTTCCAGTATCTCTAGATAGCGCATAAATATTAAATAAATCTTCGATGCAAAACGTAATTAGACACTGCAGCTCGTTACGAAAACTAGACACAGATATTTACCCTGCTACAAAAGGGTACTTTACTGAGATATTTTATGTTGCTAATCATAAGTAGACATGAAGATTATTTTTGCAACGTGGAAATTCGTACTCGTGAGGATTCAGCGATACCGGTTTCAAGCTAATCGTTTCAGCGCTATCCAGATGAGAGTCCGGACGCACAGATCGAGTGCGTCGGCGGGCTCGTGAATTTCTCCAGTTAGCGTATCGCCGCGGCTAATTAACGGTGAAGTGTTTCTTGCTGCGCATCTATAAAGAATGATCTACTTAACAACAACTAATCCGCGACTGGTCCGTAAATATCACGCGCAAGAAGCGGGTCGCGTGTTTTCATTTCACGAACAACATCGCGTAATTTTCATTTATTACGTATAGGCGTCTTGTCCGATAAACTCGGGCGAGCGCAAGCAAATAATGCGATGTCCAGGGAGAGTAAATAGCGCGGTTGGCTGAAGAGGAATTATTTTCACGCGCGACGCAGATAAGAGTTGAACGTTTCACGATTGGCGGCACGTGCACTCTCGTAGACGTACATAAAGTTACAGAATATTGGCTTGTTCTTGTCTGCATTACGATGCTCGATATCTAATAAATAAGCAATTGGCAAATGAAAGAAACTGTACGTGTGTAGTAAGTACTGAACTGCTGTAACAAACACTTTCGAACCCGTCTATTACCCAGTGCGCACGCGACTCTAACGGGTGAGAGTCGCTCTCAGAGAGCTATTTGCTCGCGTTTAATTTCTTTCATTGCTGTATTTAGTATCTAGTATTTAATGCGGCCACGTGACTATTAATTTTATTTGTTTAATATGAAAGTTTAATAGCACTGTAAAATGAAAATGAGACGATCACGCTTAGCCTTTCGCTACTTAGAAATGTGTAATTATCTCAACTCTATTGAGTTCTTTTGCAAATATCGTTATATCTCTTTTAATGATGGAAGGAAATTATAAAGAAGATTAAATAATCATTCATTTTAATGTTATCAAAAATCAAACTAGAAGTATCAATCGGTTCATTGCATCGCAGCAGTTTTGAGGCGCGTAATATCGAACCTTGGCAGTTTAAGAAACAAATGTACGAAGAAGAACCGAATTTCTTACAAAGACACTGAAAAATTAATATAAAGAAATAACTCTATAAAGCTATTCTTATAATTATTTTCGCGTTGAAGAGAAATGCCTTCCAAGGTAACATTTTAAAACGTTATAGCAGTCATGAAACAATGTATGAATCGAGCGTGAAAGACTTCTAAATTGAATTTCTACTTTCGGCATTTGCAATCTGCCTTATATCAAGTCTTCAATTCGATGTTCTTCGAAAGGTAGAAGACGTCAAAGAAGAATTCAAGAGGGACTACATACGTGATGTTAGTGTTGAAAGGTCTTGTCCGTGCCGATAACTAGAATGTATACATACTATAAAGTTACGGAGGCACGAGAGTACATTACAGTATCGAAAGTCCATTATTTCGCGGCAGGTGCTTTTTTTCGCGGCTGTCTGTCGATTAGCGAGCGTTGTCGGCGTAAACGTGCAGGCTTCGTTGGAGTAAATAGACGGCGGAAGATAAATGATCATGGCGGCGAGGCGAAGTTAAATTGCATAAGAGCGTGATTAGCCTCGATTCCAGGCTGGCGAACACCGCGTCCGGCCGGGCGCGATCGACGCAATAAAATATAAGCGGCTGAAAAAAAAAATTCAAGACTGCCAAGGTCCTCGCGATCCTATTGTTCGCGCACCACAATTTCCTTATTCGCCGTCTCGGGGCGGTGCCTCGTGTGATCCTGCCCGCTACGAGACGGAATCTCGAAGTGCCTTGGCAGCGATAATCCGAACCGTCCCAATTAGTAATAATTACTCGTTGTCCACGTGGCGAAACGACGGCTAAATACGCACCGCTCTCTTTCTCCTTCTCTCTCAGCTTCCGCCGCGTCGCGTCACAGGTGTCACGCGATAAATTAACATCGCGACGATAATCGTCAGTCTCGTTCGCTTTACTTTCGTTGGATCGTACAAGCGAAGCCGGCTCGTCAGCCAACCGATTTTCATCCAAGGACGCCCATTATCGGTTCCGGAATAATCGCCGATAAATTTTCATCGTGTCACGGCCAAGCGCGGACGCGCCCACGTCCTCGCGATCGCGATCGACCAATCGGGGCACGGTGATTAACTTGCAGATCAAGCGTTATCGCTAGTGATTAGCGCGGATCTCATTTAAATCAAACATCGCATCCCCTAGATTCATGACATTTTACTGGTTGGATTTAAGACGTTGTTCGTGCTTGATAAGTAAAAAAATATAAATTCGCTACTTTTCTAGAAAAGACATGCAAACGGACCAAAATTCTGAGACTCACTTCCGACATGAATTAGATAACCGATATAATAAACAAATTTAGTCATTCTAAATTCCGTATATTTTAGACTTTGTCTCCTGCATATATGATTTTTAATAAAGAAAATAATTTATAAAAATATTATGTTGGCGACTAGTAAAAGTTTAAGTTCGTAATTATAATCGACGCAAGGTCCATCAGATATCTTTACGTCTTTTTGTCAAGAACAAAGTGTGGAATAGTACAATATAATTTCATACTTTACATGTAAAGCTGTACAAAATTACTATAGTTTAATTAAATGACTTTGGTATGGGATATTACGTGAGAATTTGGTTCTGCTCGGCAGGTGCTTCAGTGGGATCATAACGAGGATTTATGGGTCGAGCATGGATACGACATAGTGCGATGTTCCGTCGGGCGCAATTTGTGATTACGGAAATTTCCGTGTCGCGCGTAAATAACTTAGACGGCACGGAGATAATGAAATTGATCCTACATTTCATTTACGCGACTTAATTTATTGTGATAGGAACCCGAGCGCTGGCACGTAGACGATTATTAGTCGATCGACCATGCGATTATGCGTGTATTAAAATTTATAAGGGACATCGAGCTAGGCCATCGCGCGTTATCATCGGCGTTTATCGAAGATTCATCTCGTCCGGACCGTGGTCGAGATACTATACATCGAGCGCGTAACGCGCGTTCGCATCGGGAATACAACGATGTAACGACGAAAATGATCAAAGATGCATCGACCAGCGACGTAATACGCGTCTTTAACAGGTTAAAAATCTTTATTTCGCTAGACTTTATGCTGCGTTAACCAATTTTATTTGTTCCTGGTATACTGACAAAATTGGCGCACGGAGCGCGATGCTTTCTGAAGAGTCTAATGAATAAATCGCGCTTCGCTTGCTTCATTTTCCCGGAGACAATCGGTTATGGCGCGCGACAAGGAGTACACAGAGGAAAGAAAATTTAATCACTCGCGTTAAACGTGTAACTACACGCGGGTGTATGAAAATTATTCGCAACAGGGGTACCGGTATAAAAAGCCTCGGCGCAATTATCGGCGTTCACATATCGGAAGAATGCAACGAGCAGTGGGCTTGGTTCGATTGGCGGGACAGTGCTAATAAGGATATTGGAATGCAAGCGTGCGGCGTAATAATCAACGGTTTAACTACCATCTGTGTTATTAGCATTTCCATAATTCGGGGTTAAGCCGGAGTGATTGTTCGTAGCCGATTTTGCTGGGTTGCACGCACCTAACCATAGACTAACGTCAGGATTAACGGCCGTGCGAGAACATCTTTAAAGGCAGACACCTTGCCCAATCAGTATTTTATCCAACGACAATGGCTCGTTATGTGACGCCGCGACATTTTTCGTGCCACTTTTCCGCGAACGCGCCGAGTTTCGGAGTCGCATGGGCAATTATTATTGTTACCGTGAATGGTCATCCGGGACAAGCACTTAGTACTAATTACAGGATTCTCCGAGCAATTATTTTGTTATTCCGAGGTCGTCGTAGGGATCGCAATCACTTTTATGGTAATCGTTAGCGTTAAACGCACGTGTCTCAGAATGCATTCATCGCGAGAATATTCGAACGCGTGCGTTCCTCATTACGGCTAGATACAGCATTATTATTATTGCGAATTAATCTCTTAGGCGTAATTGGAAAATCATAGAGCAGCCTGTAAAAATACTATACAACATTTTCACCTGTTATATTCTATCCGTCAATTATCAAAAGCGCGCGTCACATGGAATTTCTTATATAACTCATACTTTAAATGTAATATATGTGTATATGTCTACATGATCTACACTATACCTACATATAAACATACAATAAAAATAAATTTAAAAATATCATTCTTGAGTAAACCTATTAATATAATTTATGTAACGTTTTTCTTTGCCTGGATGCAAATCAAGTATGCAAATTCTTTGCGAGTGCACATCTTGACTCGCCGACTCGTTAAGGACAAGAATACAAATCTTCCGGTTTTTCATGCTCGCTCGTAAGAGAAGAAAAAAATTGTTCGTTTTTATCTTTTCGATATAAATAAAAAAAATACTTACGTTACGGACAATCTCGATACGCGATAAGATTTTACGTGCGGATCGATTAAGCCACGTTCATGCTGCAGCCACTCGCGCGGCCGCAAACTATGACTAATAGCTTTCGTTGCGTTATTTATGGCGAAGCGGCGATTACTTCCTATGCGCCGGCACGATCGAGAAACGTCCGCAGCTTTCGCGATCGATCGATCGTGGCGAAACGACTTCTTTCCAGTCTTCAGCACCTGAAGAGGTCGTCCATCATCACCTCCGTGATGATGGAAGTCAATGGGCTAATAGACGTGTCACTAGACCACACAAGTGGTACATTCGTCTTTCATCTCGCACTAGAATCAATGGGCTTGCCCTGAGCACCGGAAATAGTCGCAAAGTACTTTTATAAGCATTCTATTTTTAATTAAAAGTTATATGTAATAAGAACATGGAAGAATATAAAAAGACAATCACTCTTTTAAAAATTTGAAACAATTACTTTAATTGGAAAATTCAATTTAATTTAAATTTTATTAATTTTATTATATTTTACATTGTTCTTAATCGCTATTTATTTTGATTGATCAAGTTCTTAACAAGAGCTTAATCAATCAAAATTAATGTCATACTGAACTTTTAAATCTAATTAGCTTTAACTAAAGTGAACTTCCTAACCAGGAAGGCAAGCGGATTTCGAATCACGAGTGACGTCTTTTGATTTGTGATCGCTACGATTTATATTCTCGTATTTACATAAACTACTCGATTGCGATTATCTAATATTGAAACCGTCGTGTTACTCCAGTTTTGAAGTACGACGTACGGACGTTGTCCAGGTAGAAAATGCCATCAGCGCGGTAAATTTATATGCAAAGTCGTAACTTTGCAAATTGAACGCATGTAATAAGTCCTTGGCACGTTATTTCTCGCGGGTCGTGATTAATTGCCGAGTTTCTCGCGACCGCTGAGAGATGTCTTTTACAACGGCGAAGTTAGACCACATCGCGTGTCGCGTAGCGAAACTCGGCTGATTTATAAGACGCGCATCCTCGATTCGATCGAGGCTAGACACGATACCGCGAATCGAACGCGAGAGTGACCGTCGGAAAAAGGAGAGAGGACATCGAGAAGAAGAGGAGAAGACCTTTGAAGTGCGCTGCATCGCTGCGGGTCTTCTCTTCGCCGTGTGTGTCTCTTCGGCTCGCTTCTTCTCTTCATCTCCTTCCACTTAAATCTGTTCTTTATCGTGCGCGCGAGAGATTCACGATTCCTCGAATTCGAAAAACTGGTTTCGCAACTTTTCGCGATTCAGCGAAGCACAGTCCGATGAGTGGCAAACATTTGTTGCCGCCCCGTCATCCGTTACGGATCAAATTGATGAAGATTGATTGCCAAAGATTGGGTGTGCATGTGTGTGTATGTTGATTGTTTTAATGCGTGCGGAATGTCGCGTGTTATGAAGGTAAAACGAAGTTGATGTCTCGATCGCTTATTAACGAACTAAAAAGTTTCGATTTAATTAAACCAAGATATATATCGACGCGTGCTTATTACATATAAAAACAGAAATAGCATTAACAAACAACCATTTTGCCAGGCAAGACTTGTAATTATGCGAATAAAACGACAGGTCTCCGATGCTTTTGATTTGTGATATATCTGCTTTACATAAAATCACTCATTCGCAATTGAATGACGATTTTTTTGCCAAATATTATAAATTGCTGTTCGCGTTTATTTTGCGATCTCCCGAGCGGACAGTCGAGACTGCATTTTAATTAGTTGTAATCGTGAACGGTCACGCGTTTATTCGCGTTTATTCGCAGCGTCGCGTATTCGTCAGGGCTGCGTAATCGCGGCGGCTGTGGTTCGCTGCGACAAACCAGATTCTTCACGGTTAACTTGCGGCCGGTTTTCACTGTTGACACTATCACACGCTGCGCGCGTCTCTCTTTCGAGACGAGAGAAGCGTACATAGGTATGCTATACTGCTATACGTCTATTATATTGCCGGGACTTATCGCACATCAAATCGTCTTATCGATGCCCGAGCGAGTCGCTGGGATCTGACTCTCGATATGAGAGAGAATGTTGCCTGCTCTGCCGTCAAATAAATGACTTTGTGTGCACGTTCCTCGTGTATCTGCCAATTATCCCCCGTGGAATTAATTGATAGGGCGATCATATCGTCGTTTTATCGTTGACGGAATAGATACCGCGTGCCCTTATTTTCTTAATTATTTTCAACTTTTTTCGGCGTGGCATGGCAAAAAACTGATGTCAACGATAATCGGTCGATGCAAGAAATTTCCTTGAAGATCCCATTTTGCGTATTCCTTTTACATACATATTTTATATAGAGTACGTGTAATTGCGATATTCATGGTGATATGGTTATTCCATGGAACTTATTAAGTCTTGAAATATCATTTCTAATTAATTAAAAGAAAAATGTTGCGATTGAACAACTCAAGACCTCGTTTGACAGAATTCGCATTTCAGGAAATGATATTTCTTCTGGATCAATTCTGGGGACTCTTTCGTTAATTTCACAGACCAGTAAGAAGCGCAAACTTGTTTATAGAATTTTTCATTAATTTCCTACCGATAAATCATGTTTCGATTCTTGATTCCACATCGCTTTTCAAGAAGATAAATCTTTAACATTTATATAAACTCTTCTATCCACATACTTATTAGATCCTTTCTGAGCGGATCCCTCATAAGTTCCACGCATGCATTTTAAGATCAGAAATATTTTCCAACCAGTACTTGCCCCACAATGGCACGCATATACAAATTCATATAATTCGCGTATTCGCGTCTTAACATATATTGCTGCGCACGAGCCAAGATTCGACCGCAAGGAAAAGGCAAAGTTCGACCTGTCGACTTACATCAGATTACCGCGGCGCGATGATCATCGATGACGACGCGAGGTCATTCATCATCCTCGTGACACGACGTACAGAATCACGACCTGTTGCGCGTACAAGCGCATATATATATTGCGCAAACCGAGGAAACCGTTATCAACGCTTGGCATATTCAACCTTCTCAGACTTACGTCGCAAGTTCCTCTCAGTACACGCATAGTTTACGGTTAACTGAAGTTCACGTACGACTCTGCATCCCACGCGACGAAATGAACATTCCTCTAAATCTCCCTCTCTTCGTTGGTATAAAATTTCGGTTTGGTCAAGCACCGGATATTATAATCGCGATAACGACAATGAGAATTTTGCTGGAGGTTTTCAAGTGCATAGAAAAATAAATTAGATCAATTTGATAATAAAATTGAGAAACACAAAAGAACATAAGGAAGATAAGATCTGGTGATTGTCGCTACGCACCGATTCATGGAGAACGGTGAAGCAACAAGCGGTTTTACTCGGATTCTTCATCAAGGATGAACGTAATCGCAGCGAACAGACAAATATATTATTATGCGAAATTATAAATTATCGAATATTTGCAAAAACGTATAGAGAATTTTAATCTAGTAAATAAAAATTTAATAAAAATTTACTAATATTTTATTTAATAATAAATTAATTAATGTAGCATAATTAAAATAATTAAAAAAATAAGAATTAAAAAAAGTTATCTTCTAAAACGGTCTTCAATCAATTGTCAAAATCAGGAGCAACAGGGTGGAAGAAAATTGAAAAATCAATTTGGACTTTAAAGCATTCAGAGCGTGTTCTTAAGGCTACTTCTCTTGCAAAATTATCTCTCCTTTACTTCCCCTCGGCGAGGCATATATTACCGCGGTAGGACGAGTGCACCTCGTAAATCACTCGTCGTTCTGCAACTCGCTAAAGTACAAAAGAGAAACAATGACTGGTTCTGCAAGAGTCATACATACACACGTAAGATGCATACCGAATGCTGCGTAACTGTCTACGACGAATAACGACGCATTTGTGCTACATTTCCAAAATCGAGATTTAAATTTATCTACATCTTTAGGAAAATAGTTTCATGTACGGCAGAAATATGAAGAAAAATAGAAAGCACTAAATACACACAATTATACGAGGTATTGTGTGTTTGCATTATCTTTAAAATAAATAAAAATGTTTTATTTGAAAGAAATTATACGCGACTCTCTTCTTATATATGTAATCAAAGTACTGTATGAATTAAATTCAACTTTCCAATTTCAAAAAATTTCTAATAAGATATGATGATACCTTTATATTACTAGCAAATTTATATTACTAGAATATTTACTTAACCACCTGCCAAGAAGAAATTATCGCGCAAGATGGTCGTGGGCGTTAGTGGGTCATCACGAAAAGAAATATATTTTTCCGAAAAGTATTCCAAACACTCGGGCGTGCGTGATTTATGTATTACATAGCGGATAGCTGTAATAAGCCGGTACATCGTTTCGCGCGTAGGTGCTCGGGAGATCAAGATCAGCGTTTCGTAACGACGTACCGCAATTTCTTACGTATGCCTGCCGCTATTCCCCAGACTTCGCGACGATATAAGTAAATAACGTATCAACGCGGCATAAACCTCATATAGGTACCTGTACTACAAACGGATACCGCGGACCGTTGCGGACACCCACGTGTAACAGGGCATCTCGTAATCTGTCGGACGCTCGGCGTAGGCTGCAGGACACTAGTAGCTTGCCGTCGCGATTATACAGGTGCAGAAATGGTCAGGTGAAATTTCACAGTTAACATTCTCGGCGAATCTGATAACCTAACATCTCATTGAACGTTCCGCATCTAAACGTTCCTCGCTTAACGACGACGTGCGAACACACGTCGAATCACAAATGCGCGAAGCGCAGAAGGCTCGCGTTACTCGAAACTCGTTTGCAGAAAGATTTCGCAAGTCTGCAAAATCTATTTGCTAAGCCGTGAAGCGAGAGTAAGGAGATAATAAGCAAACCGGTATATCCTATTATCAATAATTGCAAAACTTCGTTATGAGGCAATTAAAAGGCTTACCTGGTGCGGTAAAGACGGCGCTTGAGGTTACTGGATTTCAAATTTAGATAACAATGTGCCCAATAACGAAAGCGTATTTGCCGACACTTATCAACGTCATATACGCATTAGAGGTGGGTAGGTACACGCAGGTTCTTCTCTGCGTACCTGCGTGACTTACAAGACCCAAGTCTATATTTCAACTAGTGTTAAAGTCGCGGCCGCCGCGCCGATTCCATCGGTACGTTCCGGACCTCCGATCATTACGCCCGTTATAAGCCTGTCACATAGCTCATCTCGCACACGCGTTGCTTCTTACTGATGTACGGCAAGCGTCTCAAATTTCTTTTTTCCTTTTCTATTTTTTTTACACAATCAGCTTATTGGTAGAATTAATTTAAACCACGCTTTCAATCAGTTCGAAACATCTAGATGAAAAGGTGAAGCGCTTATTGCTTCGGCTAATCATACATATATATAGAAAGTTCTTATCGGATTAACGCGGTGTTTTGTTCATTTATTCACACCTGATATCTTCAGTTCGTAAAAAAATGAACTTTATTGTAAATTGATCGTATTATGAAGCAATCGAGGAAATGAATAGCTCTCATTGCGCGCTCGCATATAAAAATCTCGAAAGGTTAAAGCGAAGATGATGCTCTCTCGCGCACCGTTGCGTCAGCGGTACGAGATAAGACTTTCACTGAAGAGTCAAGTGTCCAGAAGTGAGAATACGAAACTCGCGATAGCTTTTACGTCTCACGAGAACTCGATTTCCGGCTTCGTCAAGCAATTCAGCCGTCTAGTGAGATCCGCGCGCGTCAACCGTAATTTAATTCACGATTCTCCTAAGGAAGAAGGGAGATTCGCGATATTCGGCACTTGAAAGGCTCGTGAAACAAATTAATGTAATCAAACTTAATGACGGCACGATTAATTAGACGACGTATCTCCTCTCGAGAGGGGAATTCTACCTTTCTCTCGTGAGATTCATTTCACTATTCTCAACCGGCCCTCCCCCCGAGCTCTCCCTCGACACATACTTTCTTATATATACAGTATAATACTTCAGTCGCGCGGTACCCAAGATTCAGACTAAAACCAAAGGCAATGCTTGCAATTACCATTTATGAGGCCGAATCTTTATTAGTCAAACGTAAACGTAGGCGTATATTACAGGATGGAATGGAACACGCGTGGTATCGATTAAGCCAGCAATAGTAACGTGATTTACAACGTTATGGACGCGCGAGCACGGATAAAATCAATCTTTCCTTGGACCTCCTTTGACATTTAATAAATGTAAACTAAACTTTTAATAATCCCAAAAAATCATCTTTTTAGTTAAAAGAAATTCGAACATTGAATTGCTCGCGAACTCAACATTTTACGCGGTAAATATGGTGATCTTATCAATGTTCTCGCTTATCAATGAATTAATCTTAGCATCGAAATATTTTTGTTGATAAGACTTGTATAAGCGCCGAGTTACGGTAGATGTAAGTGTAAGCGCCGAATTGGGATAGACATATGGTAGGCGCCGATTTGCGATATATGGCTCCACCTGTCGAATGGGGCTAACGCGACAGGATCCGATTTGGAGCAGTAGGAGAAGATACTCCGAACGGTCTGCCCGCGATTCAAGGGACTGTGATCGTGGCTGCCGGTATTAATTAATAAAAATACCCGAAAGGGACTGCCGAGTCGGATTGTGTTTTGTGAAACGGAGCAAGCGGTAAATCGACCGAACATAATAAACGGAGCAAGTGATTTTATAATGCTGACTTATTAAAAATTGCCTACAGACTAAAGACTGTTATATAGATAAGTTCATGGCATTATTTATTGATAACTCACCGGTAGAAGAAGTAAGGACAAGGGCGAGTGCCTCGCGGCCGCCTGTCTAAGTCTGAGAAAGTGCAGTAAGGGGTCCTCGGTTGCCCTCAGCTCGTCCAGCGTCCTCCTAGCCTCGCTGTACTTCTCCAAGTATTCCCAGTAAGAGTTCCAAAACGGGCCGGGGAATAAGTCTCCTGTTGACAGCGTACACCGCCATAATTAAAATCTGTCTGTGCCGCGGCGTATGGAAAAAGCACCGAATTCCGTTATTAAATTACATGAGACTATCTTTCGCCGGCCGTAAAATAATTGCGCTTGTCATATCACCCGGCGCGGCGGAAGGTTTTACGTTCTCCTCCGTAATTAACAGTACCGTCCAACGCGCGCATAAATGCGATGCGGTAAACGCAAAGCAGAAAATAAAATAGTGTATCGCGTGCAGCGAAGTAAACCGTGGCGCTAAAAAGGAAATTAAAATCAAATCGGAATTATTAATACATACCTCCATTTTGTTCCGTCTGTTTTTCGCGGACGAAGATACATACCCTCGTCTCTTTCCTTTTTTTTTTCTATTGGAAAATGATTTACTTTCGAAATTAACATTTTTGCCCGCGTTCCGTTTCCCGCCGTGAAATGCGGCTTGCACCGTGTAATTCGCCGATTCAACGCATCGCGAATTTACGGTAGTCCATAGGCCTCCCCAAGTACGTACGCGCCACGAATTGACATCGCGCAATTACACCCTCGGGAGGGCGGCTGCCGCGTGTAAAAAATGCTCGCTTGCACGCGTGAGTCACGGCCAGGCGGGCGTGAAAAAATATACGCGGTATCGTGTTTCGAGATAACACTCGAACGGCACGAATAAATTCCCTTCGCGGAATGCACACACGAGCCGCGGCGCCGATTTACGATTCGCCGTCGTCGTCCCGCACGATAAAGGACCGGCGGTCGTATTAATGTAAATTCGAAATGGCCGGTGATAGTCATTTCACGGTAATAGTGGCAACGCAAGATGAGAGTACTCGGCAGCGGAGCGCGAGCTAGTCGAGAACGATTCATCCGACTCGCCTAATGCATAAAGCATGGCAAATCTCGGTCGGGGGGGTACCGCTTAATTAGCGCGTTTTCTTTAAGCAAGGCGCAACAGCCCCTGTTGATCGCTCTCGCCGTTTATCACGCGCGATTATCAGAAAACGTAAAAGAAAAAAAAAAGAAGGAAGAAACGAAAGGACAAGATACTCGACGCGCGCGCGATTATCGAAGGGAAGGGCGCACGGTCGCCCTTGATAAGTTCCACTTTACCAGTTTCCTAAGATGTGCAGAGCCGAGAACTGCTTGTCTCGGGCCGTTCTCTCGCGGGGCATAATAAACTCGTTAAGGTCGCTTGGCATCGTAATCGATAATCGCGCAACGATAGCTAAGAAACTCCATGTATATGTGCATACTCACTCGACTTGAAGGCACCGCTGTCCCAATTTTCGAGTACCCCGCGGATCTGAAAGGAAGCAAAAAGGGCGCGGTAGAATTGGCTTTTAAAATACAATGACCAACATATACAAGAAAGAGAACGGGGGAAGGGGGACCATGTATAATGTATGAAGAGAGATGACTTGAGTTCGAGGCGCGATATACGCTCCTTTTCGATTCATTATTTTCGATCTGTCGCTTCCATCACCTGTCACTTAACCCAAAGCCTTAATACGTAGCTTATATACTTTATGTTATCGTAAGAATACTTTCGCACACTTGCGATTCAATAACTGCCGCTGGATCATTGTTACTATGATACGTTCGCAAAATTATTCGGGATTGTTAAATTTATCACAGTTAAAATGTGATTTATATTTAGCGCTTCACTAATATTACATTATACTAGTGTTCAAACTTATATTTAATATCAATCGAAGAAAAATGGAGCGTGGAGCCGTAACAAAATGTTAGTGTTCATATATTCTATACTTTTTAAGTAAAGAAGAACGAATTGTAATGTACATACTGTTTTCTTCGATTGATTTCTAATCTTATGAGTCTTACTATTATATTTATATTTAATAGTTAATGATACGCAAAACAATAAGCAAAAGATCATAAATTAAATATGAGTGACAAAATAAACTAAAAATGTAATTGATCGTATTATAGCCATAACTGACGCATTTATTCAGTGATGATCTTTCTTTGAAAAACAGAAAATATATAAAATATTTTATTGCTGCAGTGTTAATAAAGTAAGTTTGTCCGTGCTTCATTGCGAGAAAGACAATTTTGTCTGAATATCCATTACATTTCATTGAACCCGGTAATTTTCTCGACGGTTAGGGACGGAAATAGTTATTTCGCTGACGGCGCACTCTCCAAGTATTCTGACCGATTGTCAGGAACATTTGTAGCTCGATGATGTCAAAGACCCTAAACGGTTCGAGGCCAGACCACGTCCTCGAGAGGAGCGTATATTTATCTGTTGACTTATGACGCAGCATTATGCCCAATCAGGACATCATCCAAAGAAGCACATTCGATATGAATGAGCTTGGTAATCCTCAAGACTTCCACACACAACACAAAGGCGGTCGGCAGGTCGTCGATAACGTTACGGTAGCTAGCAAAGCCGGTAATGTAAATTCCACGCGGCCCACATTCGCATAAGTCATTCTAAGAGCTTTAATATTAATCGGCTTATGATACAGTTATAGACAAAGAGGGAGAAACTCCTCCGCGGCTACTCGATATGCGGATGCTCTCTTCGCGAGTTCTCTTCGCGGGCGCGATAATAAAATGGAAATAAACCGGTCCGCGGATAGAATAGCGCGTTACATCTGGCACGTAGTAATTAATTTCGCCGTAATAAACGTGCCGCGCTTCGTGAAATTGTATTACACGGTTTTGGAGCAAGAAGCACCGCGCGCGCGCGCGCGCGCGTGGAGGAAGGATGAGCTCGTCGTTTTGCGTATGTGAGGTACGCAAAAGAGTGACGGACGGGATGCAGCGTTCCTCCAAGGCCCTTTAATGGCAAGGTCTTCCAGGCCACGCAGGCGGATGGAAATTATCGACGAGAGTCAATCAGCTTGCCTCCGAGCTACGAATACGTATCTATCGGAGGCACCGTGTAATCACAATAAAACTGCCGCCGCGCTGCCGCGCGCAGTGTACGAGAGAGCTCAATTCCTAACAACCAATTTGTTCCGGTTTAATTGCTACGTCTCTACGTGCGCTATCACAGGAAAGCAGAGCTCTCCTGGCTTTAACGCAGCGGCCGGCCAACAATTATCGCGATAAATTGTACGCCGATCTCGCGAGCATACTTCAAATTTCAAAGGCACGTAGACTGCAACGTTCTCTTCGCACAATGCAAACTCGAGAATGAAGGCACGGAAAATGCGAGAGAAGATCGAGAGTGCCTTTTCGCTCGAAATATCTTAACGCTGAATTGGAATGTACCTATCGGTGATTCTTTATAAGCAAAAAAATGTACGTAATTTTATGGAATAATGAAATCACGTATTTTTAGCTAATGCGTGAACTGCTATGATATATAGAAGGATTTTAATTATAATAAATCTGAATTTATTTTACCTCCTTTACATCAATTTGAAATTATTACATAAAGTTTAAATATAGAAGCACGTAGCGTGACATAAATAAATTACTTCGCGTACATGATAAATGAACTATTAGATTAATTAAAAAAAAAAACTGAACTCGGATTAGAGAGAACATCGAAATTCAGTTTAACTCAGTCGCTGGAACAGGTCAACGACCCATTCTTATCCGAGCCTAAAAGATTAGAAGAACGACGACATGTTGAGCTATAAAACAAGCGATAAGGTATGTGGATGAGGCAATTTCTGAAGAGAAGATCAGATCTTCGTCTCAGAGGAAACCGAGAAAACTATAGACTTTCCAAAGGTAAAGAATTTTAAAACATTAGCATCGTCCAGCTACTCTTCTAATTTACAGTAATTAATAATCCTTTGATAAAATTAATATAATATTTACATATATGTATATTCGGTTCGTACATACATATGTAATTATACGTTTTTTCCTAAATTGAGTGATGACTTTATTTGATGGTCATGTCGTTATATTCATTAACTATTTAATGAGAAAACTCATATATATATTTTGCATATAAAACAGCAATTATATTTAAGTCGCCTCAGTATGATGTATAAGAGAGGCTTAAAGTGGATATATAATTAAAATACTTATCGCGGCAAGCGATTCTTCCTATAGTAGAGAATGTCACATTCTATGCAACGAATTTTTATCGATCTCTCGTCCGACGGTATCACGCATTACGTATCGATAAGTCACTTGGCTCGAATCAAGAAGAGAGATGATACCCGGCGTGAAATGAAAAAGGGAATGCGTGTGTTTGTGTGATGCATGTAGAAGCAACGATACGTGTGCTGCATCGTCACGTCGTTCTCGGGCGTCACGATGCGATGCGTCGGCGTGTCGATGCGTTTCTTATTGTCAGATACGTATCTATGTTAAGCGCGCACGTAGTGCGTGCCTCCATGCATTTATGCATCGCATTATACGCGCCGACCGACGATAGGATAGGTACAGGGTGACCCATTCGTTTTCGAGGCTGTCGAGGGTAGAGGAAGTGTGTCTATGCTCGAGCGATCATGAATTATGTATACGTACGCGGTCGAATATCGTCATGCTGCGTCATTTACTCTCGCCGTGAACGGCAAGGAAAATAATTAATAAAATAATTACGCAGAACCGCGATCGCGGTCCCGATTAATCCCGGAAATCGCGTTAAATTCGACGTAAACGCCACGTTAAATGTCGCCGCGACCACACGAGCGGATCTGGTTATAAAGTCGCGTAAACTAACGATTAGACGATCAAGTAAATTAATCGGCTGTGAAATTATTAATTAAACGGGCTCCCATGCAGAAAAAAACACACGCAGTGCGCGTTTGATTCAACCGCGATCTCGTGTACATGTGTATGATATGTATAACACAACCCGCGATCTTGATTTTAATGACAAGATCTGAGATAAATCTAAGATCGAGTGCTTCCCTAGCCAGCACCTCGCGAAACGAAGATTCGAGTCAAACGGCGAATTAACTTAAAAAAATTAAGTTGTCCTAAAATCGAAACGGCGAGACGCGGACCACCGTGTATGAGCGACCGAAGACCCAAAGCGACGGCCGCAGCTCTTCTATCCTCTGAATAGTGATGGACATTCGATTATTATCGATAATCTCGACCGGCATGGATATTACGACGGACACCGTAGCCAATTTTTCGCTCGTGCTGCTTTTCTCCGTCGCGCGGATACGCGGATGCGCATTCCTCGGAGGCGGTTTTAATTATACGTCGCACGCGCATGCCCGTCCCTTCGGTCCTGCCGCCCATCTAGGACGACGACGACGAGTATGCGAGCGGAGGGCGTACCCAAAAAAAGCAGGTCGAATCTCCGCGCGTTATTAGGCAGCCTACTATGCACATATGTATGCGTTTATCCCATTATTATTTTATAGTTGCCAGGACGGTCGCTAGTCTCGTATTCTTTCTCTCTTCCTCCCGTCCTTTCTTCGTTTTTTTTCCCTGAATGATTGACGATCGATAAACGAGATCATACAACCCGCACCTGCGGCATTGATGCTTTCTATATGTTGATTCGTCGGGTATCCGCTCACGACCGAAAGTCCTCTCACATTTTTTTTATTTATGTTAATCGAGCGTTGCGTCCCGATATCTCACCGGAGCAATTAATTAAACGCTGTATACGCCATCAAGACGATAAATAGCTCTCTTCCCGTTACAACACGATGAAAGAATAGTGAGCTATAATCAGATTACGGTAAATCCAATCATTTTTGTCGCCTTTAATTGTCACTCTTTGCTAATGAAAGAGACATAACTTGTCGATCGCAAGTATTCGCAACATATTATTAAACGCACCGATCAAACCTAATCATTGCCGAGTGATACGACGTCGTAATTTCATAGAATCAAGTTTGTCAAGACACGACACTTCATAAGACACATTATATATAAATATAATTGCCAGATATAATTAAGATATATGATTTAAAAAATCGAAAGTTGTAATTTTGAACAATTTTTCGACGATTATCGAACATAAATGCTTGGCGTTCGTGTTAATGATCTTGAAAGAAATACTAAACTAATTATTAGAAAACCACAGGGTTATTTTGAGTTCATATCATTTACCGGTATCGCGAAAAAAAAAAAACATTTCTCCTTGCCACACGTGACGACTGCCGATCCTCTCGGATTCATGACCCAGACTTACGGCACCCACGTGCACCGGATGTACGCTTCCTTAACGCTTCACTGCCGAATTAAACGATTCTGAGCGACGACGCTCGTCTTCGTAGCCGTTCGCCATGTGGACACGCATCGGAGAAAGTAGATTCGCGTTCCTCGAAAAAAAAGTCTCTCTCTTTCCGGCCGGCCGGGCCGTCCCTTTCTGCACGACCGGCGGCTTTTACTTGCGCTTTAATAATGTTGTAAGGCCGCCTCGCTCGATCTCACCATCGAAGAGTCGCCCTTCTCTACACGGCAGAGCCTGTCGGCAGGAGTGAGCCGCGATGCGGAAAGCAACGGGAGAAAACGCGAACGATGATGCACGCATGACGTATGTACCCGGAATGTAACACGACATGGGCGGCGGAAATCGTGTAGCATGAGAATGCTTGTGGCACTTCTTGAATTCATTACATCATGAGAAGCGATGCACTCGTAGAAGATAAATTATTGCTTCATAAAGTAAATTAAAAAATAGATCCAAATATCTTCTACCTTCTTTCCTGCTGTCTTCTTTGAGCTAAATCTAAACTTCTTTATTCTTTTGTTTTAAAAACATAATGCCATTTTTTCATTTAAGTAATGAAATAAAAAGTAAAATAAATAAAAAAAAGTGTGAATAATCCAATCTTTTAATTTATCTTTAGTTTTAAACATATCTACTATTTCTTTTCTACTACAAAAATTATTTCTTAATTTAAGATATATCATAAATAGGTAGATTTTTTAAAGATCATGTGCTTGCGGAAATTATTTATATAATTTAATCCTGTGCGTCTTGTCACCCTTGCAAAAATCGTTTCGCCGCCAATGCAATGCGAATTCCGTACGGGATTATCGCGAGCGCAATGTTCGATCGCATACAATGGTAACATGGGCGTGTGCAACCAATGCCAACGATATCGCTGACGATTAACCATGCCTAGACTACTTTGTAGCAGCCGTACGAGTTTTTCTCCAACTCGCATATCGGGAAATCTCTGTCCAACAAACGCCTAGCTGGAAACGAAAACGTGGGATCTGCAAAACAAGATTACGCCGTAGAATCAAAGATCTACATACAAAACGTACGATGATGTATGATACGATACATCATTGGTATCGAGAAATATTGTTGCAGAGAAACCGGAAGAGAAATTTGTGAGAAAGCAAAGATTTATAGATCCGGGATATAAGATCTATTTATCGCTGCATCATTCGATAGAATCTTGCCTTCGATTCGCGATATCGATAAATGAATTTCTAATGGAATTCTATTGTATCTTACAGGGTGATCCTACATTTCAAGATTCGGATTAAAGAATCTACGCTCTGTATGTGAAAGAAATCCTAATCACGTCAGGACTCATAGTGGACCTGTCGTGGAAGGCTATAAAACTGATATGTCACGAGAGTAGTCATTAGAGAGTTTGTCGAGTTCATCTAGATCAAAGAAGAATCAGAAGGAAAAAGTCTCGTGCTTCCTCCTCCTTCTTCCCCGCACAAAATATGCGAGCGCGTGTATACCACGAAACGCACTTTCTCCTGTCCCAGGTTAAAGCGCGCCGCGCCGGTGAGAACGTTTCATCGCGATTTCCTAGGGCGTTCGTCGAGAGATCGCGAATTTGATTAATGCACGGGATCGACCAGCAGACACGAACAGCATTCTGCATTTAGCTAACGTAGAGCCTCGAGCGCCAAAAAATTGACAAGTAGAGAAAATCGTCTTAAATTTTGATACTTGAACGCGTATAGTAAGAAAACTAGGTATAAACATTGAAAAAAATATATAAAAACTAAATCATAAAAAATTGTAATATTATAAAAAATTAAAGTAAAATAAATATATCTAAAAAAGAGAATTACTTTTTTTACTTATTATATAAATAAATATCTTTTAAATATTTTCTTCATGTCAAAAAAAATTTATAAAATTTCAGAAAAGTTTAAAACACCAAAATGTCAGTCCCATACTGGCGAGTGCAGTCTAAGAGCCATGGCACATAAAAAAACTTAAGCAGTAAGCACGTTGACATATAACTATGTTAAGTTTTCGAGAATATATACTTGACCGCGATTGGTCAATTTGCTTACTGTTTAAGTCTTACTGCTTAAGTTTTTCTATGTGTTATGACGCTAAGATTACGTGTAAAGTTGCGTCTATTCGATGTGCATAAGCTTGGGCGATTAGTCACGAGTGATCGCCTTATAAATTATCCACGTACAGCCATTATGCAGCGGCGTGCTTCTCGTGAGAATTCTAATCCTTTGGTGGTCTCTAGCTCGCGATGCGCCACCGAGCTTTAAAACTGCGAATGCGTTCACTGAACGAAACGTGCGATGTGTGAAAGACCACGTATTGAACTAACTGTAACTAACTCGCTGCGAAACATCGCCGGGCGGCTCTCTGTGCCTTCACGCAGCGCGTTTCGACCGACGACCGACTGTGCCTCGCTCTTTACGACGCGCATTTTGCGCCTTCGAGCCTAGCAACGGAGATTGTAAAGACCATACGATGCTAAACACTTGCGAACAATCGTTATTATTTGTAGAAATTCTTCAACACGAATTAACTTTCTTCGAAATGTCTCAAAATATCAATAAAATAATGTTTATATTAACATTTGCAGTCGTGATATTATTTATTCGTGCAACTGCTGGAGAATCATCGAATTTGACAATAAGCAATAATCTTTTATATATGACCGAGAAATAACAATTTCCTATTATTTCTTTTGTGAACCCCACTAATAGCTTCCAAGAAAAGGAGGAGCGAAGAATATAAAATAGCTCATTTTTCATTCTCTCCAAGGTTTTGTCCTACAAACGGTTAAAAAAATAAAATAAAATAAAAAGTTGGCGACTCTCGCAAAAATGATAAGGATGGTCCCATTAGCGATGGGACACGGACGAGTCGTCGAATAGGGACATTTATCATTTTTTCGATACTGTCGTCGGGTCTTCTCTGTTGGCTCCCCAAAGCCTTGTCCACGATGGCAAAGGCGCGTTAAAAATAAATGTCGTCGCTAAAAGGCGCGGCACCAAAGGTGCGATTAAGCCTTCTGGCGATGGATCTTTTTTATACGTACCTTATACCTCTTGCCCAGTTTCTTTCTATAGTTGCATTCCCAGCCGCTTCCTTATCCCCACACTAAAAGCTCGCGTTATGATATACATAATCTAATGAATGGAATTTCTTTGTCGGTGTGGCGACTAATAATCCAGACGAAGGCGGGCAGAGGATCGGGTTATTAAACTTTCTACCTTCCGAGATGCCCAACGTGATGTATACTTTCGCATAATCTCGGATAATCTTTATAAGCTTGCGACTGATAAAAAAAAATCGAGAAAATAATAATAAAAAGATTGTTGTATTGTAAGCAGATTCAACGTATTAAGCAGCGTATTAAGCAGCGTATTAAGGGTATGAAATTTCCGTGCCGCGGTGCCGTTTGAAAGCATCTTTACGGTCTGTCTCGGCAGCCGGCGACGAGATAGTGTCGTTGCCAGTAAATAAGGAAACGACGGAGGTCTTTGGACGTGCCGCTTTCAATCTACGTTAATTATTAGCAATTGGATCATTAACCTCGCATTGGCAACACAGGACGACGGAAACCTAACGGCTTGGTAATTGGAGAACATCTATTGCTATTTTATATACTCATGTGTGTGACGATTTATGAATTAGAAAATAACTTAAACTTGGCAATAAATAAATAGATTTAAAGTTCTGCTGCTAAAACGTAAAAAAAATGTTTCTTTAAAGTTTTTATCTCTGTCATAAAATATCTCGGTAAAATATGCGAGATTTACTATATTTATACAACCGAAAATAATTATAAGATCGTAAAAAAATGTTAAGTAGTTTACACGAGTAAAATACTTAAAAGTATAACTTGATATCTTGCAAAAGACAAGTAGCCAAATTTAGGGTTAAAAAGATTGCTGATGTGCGTCAACAAGTAGAAATTAAATTCTGAGAAATACCTGTCCCCATCTCTCTCCTGTATAAAAAATAAGATTCTAGACGATGAAATCGAAACCATTCCGGGCAAGCCGGTATCCCCGTTCACTTTCACGATAAACGCCACGACGATGACCATCCACTTTCTTGAAATACACACCCAACCCTTTTTCTCATCTCCCATAGGTGTTCCACTTTCCACTGCGCAATATCTCTTTTTTTACTACAAACGGAAAATGTGCGAAAAAACGTGATCGATTGCAGCGAGCATCGCTTTAATAGGAATAAAATTACACACGTTTATAACTCGCGGTCTAGTTTCTTAAAATCGAATATGAATTGCGGCACTCAATTATTGTTTTTATACTTTGTAATTGGACAAAAATCGTCATTAAATAACATTTTATAAATAAATATCAAGCTGATTAAAGAGAATACGATACCTTACTCTTGCAACCTTCCTTATAATCTATTTCATGAAATTATTAAAATTATGCAGATATTATCAAACAATATTAAAACAAATGATAATAATACTTCAAAAATTTATATGGACGCAAACATGTATCAAATTCTCAACTGCATAAAAAATGCCTAATAGATTAATCGATAAAGACCTTGTGACCTCTTCAATAGGTAGGTTCTGATTAAGATTTAAGGTCGTGACAGAACTGTGAACTGATCGAAAGAAACTCGGTCAAAGTGTGACATTGACGAGGGGCAATCGTGCGTTCTAGGCGAATCGCTAATTCATCGCGCTCCAAAAACGAGAATCGATTTCTCACCGCGACGAAGTGGATGTGCTTCCGGACAAATCTGTGGGTCAAGGTTCACTGGGATTGATCAGCGACTGGAACGCGCCTCGCCTCGCCTCGTCTCGCCTTGTTTCGCTACGTGTACGATTCCCGAAACACGGAAATCTGTCGGTCGGCTCTCACCGCAATTTTCTGACAACGGGCCGCAAGAAGAGCGATCCGGGCAAAACGCGTCATCGCGCTCGGTGCAAAACCGCCGGTTTCAAGTGCAGCTTTCACATTCTCGCGCGCTCTGACCGACGAAGAGGAGGCATTGCCCTGCAGGTGCGGTGCCCGTCCACCTTCAACCGGCCTGATGGTGTAGCGCGCAGATTTTTCATTCGTTCGCCCGTAATTTTATCAATTTTTTTAAACGCTCAGTTTCACCAGCTTTCCATGAGATAAATGCAATCCGTTAAATCTTTAACGACCCTTAACTGCAATTTGTTTTGTTAAATAATGTAATCTTTGAGTCATTAATTCCTTTTTTTAATGCTTTCATTAAAAAATCGGTATATTATCAATATAATATTATGTCAAATCTGAAGAAGAAAAAATGAGGAATAAAAGTTTAAATATAGCCGCTTTTAACTTTCATCTACCAATATACTAAAATGTCACAAAAAACTTTAAATTATTTAAAAACAAGAATACATTAAATCGTGATTAAAAGTACTTATTTTTCGTGAGATATCGGTTGTATAATCAAAAAATTAATAGAAAAATTGAACGATGGTACTGGCGCAAACTCAATAGACGGTTAACTCGTGCGTTACTTGATCTACTCCGGATGTGCGCGAGGTGAGGAGGTAAAACGTGCGAACGCGAATCGCGCATCGCGGCGCAGCCGCAATCGCGGCAATTAATCTCTGCCCGACCGATTTCCTGAAACTACGATTCCCAGGCGAATTAATTACCGCTGCCGCTGCCGCTGCCGCGGTAAATAAGTTAATCGCCGCATGCTCGCAAAAATACAAACGACGTAGAAGGGCGTTGGTCTCCGGATGACGCGTCGCGCCGCATTCTCGCGGAACGGCGCGGCAGCGCGCGTTTCTCGCGCGACGCACCTGCATCGCGCGGAAGCCGTCGTATTAAGCTCCTCTCCATTGCACCACCGCAACGACCGACCGCGACTGCCGTAACATTGCGTTACGATGAGCAAAAACGTAATTTACGACAACGGCGACGCAACCAGCGAGATCAGGACAAAGAGCACCATCGGCTGTCTGTCTGTCTCTTCCTCTATCTCTTCAAAATTCTGCATGGCATGGACTCGTCAGTCAAACATCAACAAGCATGCCGGATTCGACGGAAAAAAGCCGTTCACTTCGATCGAAACTTCTTTTTTGACGAAGAGCTAACGAAACTTTGAACCGCTCTTATTAAAATTCTCTTCAGGAGATCATTATCGGGCTCGCTTGAACCTCGTATACTCAGACTGTTTCTACTTGTCGAGAAAAATCGTTTCGATATGTTTATCCGAGCTACCGTATAGTAATAATACAACTTCTTTAACTTGAACGTTTGTTTATGATGCATGCATTAAAAAAAAGTTAAACTTATCAGAAAGTAATTTTTTATAACAATTTACTGTAATATGTAGCAAGATTAACTTAAATAACAAATTATAATTTCTTCTTATTCAATCTTAAACATATTTATATTAAAGAATTATATATAAATATATAAGTGTCTCAATCAAGAATTGATTTAAACAACTTCTACATCGAATTGTTCATCTCCTGACATAGTACCGCGAAAGATTAAGGAAGCAACACCGAAAGGATATTCTCTCGTCAACAGTCCCACCTCCACAGGAACAATCCTTTTGAAGCTGCTTGAAGAGACAAATAAAGTAGAAGCACCTCTGTTATTCGCGTGTCTACCGAGAAAGAAAAAAGAAAAGAAGAGAAAGAGGATAAAGAAAAAGAGGAAGAGACGAAAAGAGGGACGAAGAAAGATAGATATACGTCTCTCCCTCGCCTTCCAGATGCGCGATTGCTTCTAATTGCCCTCTGGGTGACCGCGAGGTGCCTCCAAAGTGAAATTGCAGCGGCGCAGGCCGCGATGAGAAGCAGGCAACGGGTTCTGAATAAAAAGAGCGCGTCGAGAAGAAGCGAGCGACGCGTACAGGACGAAGACGGGAAAGATTGGTCGTGATGCCCTCCTCGAGAACGGCGAGAACGATCCCGAGCGTTTTCGCTAATTAACCTGCGGTTCGGGCCGCGCGCTTTTGTATCGCGTCGAGAAACCCGCAACACTATCTTTATAGCACTAAAATTCGGTAAACGCTCCGCGGTAAATCTCCACGCGAAATACAAAACACGGCTTGCGCTTCCTTCGACCAGAGATAAACCAGTTTCGGCCATACGAGACTGGCGTTCTCCGTCCGAAATTCCATCGAGTTAAGACGTCGCTTTATTACACGAGCGTCGTGCTACGCTTATTCATTGATCGATATCTTTTGATATATATGTAAGTCATTATTGTTGCGCAACAAGTTACCGCTTTGCTTTAGCTTAAAAGAAAGCTCAACGCTATAAATTTGACTTAATAATATATATAATGATCTTAAACGTAAATTCAAAAAAATATTACTTAATTAGCAAACAAATAAAAATCGTATTATGCGCGTTATACCTACATGTTATCATACACTATCTGCAGATACACACGCATCTGAATCGTAGGGGAATATTATTAACAAAAAGCAATTATCTTTAACTGCTAATATAGCTATAATATTTGTTGTTATTATTATTGTTACGATTGTTCTCATTATTGCTAGTATTTACGAGTCAAGTCGGCCGTAACTTCGAGGATCGAGTCTCGGCAGATCCGATCTGTCGATTACGATGCCCCACAAAAGTTGAGTCTGCGGCAAAGATAGTGTCTTAATCACGATGCTCGCCCCAAAAGGAAGTTGGCCAGTCACGGGAATGAAGGTCGCGTGTAGCATCCCCCATCAGCAGGATTTTTCTCTCGAAATTATCATCTCCGCGAACGGCAGCGGCAACGGCGGCGGTTGCGAACAGGCCGATCGAAGTAACCGATAACCGTTTAATGCGCTCATTAAAATAAAATGTAAATCGTACCGCACGTCGGCGTCGGTCCAAGGTCTGCCGCCGCAACGCTGCTTAAAACGTCACTCCGGCCAGGCGAGTCAGGAGGGAAATAAAACGAACGTAGCGTAGGAGATCATAAGTCGCTACAATTAATATCCGGCGGCCCGCAATAATCTTTCTCGATACAGGAACACGATTCACCGCGAGGGAAGATCAAAGAAGAAGAGAGACGCACGGGGAGTAAAGGAGAGACAAAGGAATGGGGAGAGCGCGAGAGAGAGAGACCTCCGATTTTTGCAGCGTTTTTGCAGCTTGCACGGCAACTTTGTTATTGATGGCCGCGATGTTGAGAGCACAGAATAAAGAAGGTAGGCGTTTCCACCCTCGGTTTCGCCTCGCGAATCCCGCGCAACGATCTCCGCGCCGCGGACGTTTTTCACTTTACGAGGCTGTTGCTTGCGAGGTGCACACTGCACACAGCCTCGAAGGTAGTGCCGTCGCCGCGATTCGAGACCCGAGACCCGAGTACCATACGTACGTACGCCGCTCGTCGTCTTGTAAAAGTCAATATTTATGAGGGTGCTAACCACCGTCATCGCTCATCCCGACTCGTTAGCCGGCTCTCCGCCGGCGCGGCTTTGTGTTTACATCCGAAGGACAGGCATCCTCTCTTTATTGTCAGCCCTAAAGAAAACACGTCCACCGTCGCGCTACACGGCTATATGAATCCTACTGCTGTTGCCGCTGCTGAATGCGACCCGATACGTGCCTGGCCTCAGGCCGTGTCAGAAATCGCATCCGTTTATCAGCATACATTCGTACGCGTTGTCATAGTTATCGATCGTACTTTCAGAAAACACGCAAATTGTTATCGCTCTGGACCCACGAAACCGATTCACGTGGCTTTAAAACTGAATTTTTATTTATTGATCCGCACGTTCGAATAAAAATAAGAAATGACAGAAAATTATCGAATTCAAAGATTTTTATTATCAAGCTGGCTTTATATTCTTGAAAGATATAGCCATAGCTGCAGTTAATATTTTCTTATTTGAAAGAAATGATCTACGATGAACTATAATTTAAATAGACATTACCAGATCATTTCTATAATAATATTATAACTATATATTACGTTTAAATAAGACAAATAAGTAGGCAGATCATAGGATTCATTTCTGCCTTATAAAGTTGTATACTTTCTCTCGATTACGGTTTCCATATCGAAGTATCGATAGTTCTTCAATAATAAACGAGTAAAAATAGACTTGTACAAATTTAACATCAGAAGTGTTGTTACACTGATACTTAAACTTTCTACTTTCGTTTAATCTTATGAGAATTTCGTTTTATTAGAATTTTAATTCAAAGTTCGATCAATAAAATATTTAATATTAAAACTGTATATATCAAGAGATGCTTCATTTTTGCTTCCTCAAATTGTCGTTAAAAATTATCGATTCTAACAGAGGAGAAAAGACCAATAATATCAGGATCTATGTGTTTGACTTATCGCAGTTTACATTTGACTATTTAGCGTCCTGTGATACTTTCTGTCTTTCTCTCGGAAAGGTTGCGCTACCACTGGTGACTTGCGCTACCAATTGCGACATACGATGGACGGAGAAAGGCAAGGTGCTTCACAGAAGCAACAGGTGTGTAGCAAGGTAAGTCAGTTCATGTGCCGCCATCTTCCACGGAGTTGCTCAATGTGCTTTTCGTTCACTCGAGGTCTAGTCCGTCGATAAGAACGCACACGCGTTCAGTAACGTACAACGCAAACCGTAGATCTTGCACTCTTACTTGTATTTTTTTAGGATATTTTAGGATTCAATATTTCCGTCAAAGTTCTCTCGTAATTTTATATAACGCCTCGAACTCAATATACATATAAAATTTGCATTGTAGCATAATTACTGACTCACCCTCTGACAATGCTCCGCGCTGACTCGCGACAGATCTGCGAGGGGTTGAAAGATGACATCGTGAAACTCGGGGTAACTCCGTGCCAACGGGCGCGCGTATAATTCTTTGGCACTACACAATGCTTCTTGATACTCTTCTTCCGCATGTAACAACTTCTCTGTAGCCCTGTACCTGCGATCTGTATCTGCGAAACAATTCCATTTTGATTTCGTTACACGTATGATACCTGCAATTTTTTGATTAAGAACAACGTCAGATAATCAGACTCTAAGCAATTATGCAAACTATAATTAGACGAATGTTATATATTGTAGGTTTTAATAATTTTAATAGAATCTTAAGTCATTTAACAAACTTCATTTTTCTAGCTTCATATAATTTCTTCACATTAAAGAATACAGGTTGTATAAAATATGAAAAAACTAGGATTAATTACCTCCAATTGCATCGAACTGCCTTGCAGAATCTTCGATAAGTAGAACTTCGCCATGCAAGAGGGCTACATCGGCCGCGGGATCAACCTCGGCCCTCGATCCAGCAAGCAGCAATCGAGGTCTGCAAACTCGATATTTCAAAAGTATCGGAGCAACCACAGAAGAAATAGCTCCAGGCGACGAGGCTGATAACTGTAATTAATAATAAAAAAAATTATCAAACAAGAACTTCGTTAACTATACTCTTGAATCAAATCGTCGGAACTTTCTTTTATTCAAGTGGAATTTAAAAAAATCCACACGTATGTACACTGTATCAAATAAATGAAGACGACACTAAAAGTTTATATTTATTATATCTCTTCTAAATATATATAAATTATAATTAATAGGACAGTTATATTTCACGGCAAATGACAAATAAATTAACGAAATCTAAAAACAGCCGAAATAACAAAAACATATTCTGTCAAATGTGTTAGAAAATTAAATATTCTGTGCAAAATTGATTTGATGAAATTTCCTTTGTACGAAGAAAAGATCTCGCGAGACGAAAAGTTCGGAATGTCCTAATTACACAGGGGAACGCTCGCCTTGTAAAAAGCGTCGGAGACGGACATCCCATAACTTCGCACGGTAGCCCCAGCGGGTTAATCACTGAAATCTCGGTTGAGGAACGCGAAAACAGCGCATAATTAAACCGGGTCCGCGCGATATTTACGGTCTGACAATGCGAGTGGCGCAGCGCGAAGGGGGATCAAATAAATTTCGAGGACCCGAAAGCAAAAGATCGTGCGTTGACCTTTCGCTGGCCCCTCGTGGTCCACCAAATTGTACACAGGGCGACTCCCCGAACATTCGTTACATCGCGCATGAATATGTATAATACGATAATTGTCTGGTCATAATTCGCACGAATTCTCCAGAAATTCCGACATACGTGCAAGACGCGGTGCGGAGGTACAGTTGCTTTCTTACACAGTAAATCCACGATTTAACGATCTAGGGGTGGTGGAGTTGTCAGTTAAAACTAAAAGAGCTTGTTAAAGTGCAAATAAACTCTTTCGAATCTTTAAACGTGCATCATCATGCGTCATTGTACAATATTCAAATAGGTAATCGTATTACGTATTCCTATTGTATGTGTGTACATATATTTTTCATAGAAACGACAAATCAAAGTTCGTTTTTTTTCGACAGAACTGCTGTTCCTAGAATCAATGATTTTTAAAACTTTAAAAAAATATCTTGTGCAAAATAACAGTAAAAAAGGAAATAAGACAATTTCAGAAATGTCTGCTCCATCACTGAGAATTTTTTTGCTTTTCATCAAATTATCATTAAAAAGTTCAAAATTATAATATTAATTGAAGTATGCGTTACTTTCTTCTTAAATTTTATGTATGAGTTATTTCTTAAACTTTTACAAAATCATGGCACTGGAAGTTAAATTGACGAATACTTCTACATAACTGTAATAACAGACAAGTCTCCAACCCTAATATCATGTATAGATGCCGCGGGATTATACGACCGTTACATAATGTGATACTGGAAATCGAAGGCCAGGTCAACACGTCGTTCCTATGTCACAACAAACTAGGCGACCATTTTCGTGATCGTAATTAAACGAATGAAGCCAGAGCATTTTAATCGATACGATGAAAAACGGGAATGTAATTCCGCTGCATTACCGTTGCTCGTTGCCCACCCAGCCTTAGTTTACGACCTTACGGGTAACCTTATCGATGGCGATTATCGATGCCCCAACACGTCGCAACAATGCAATTTAATCTTGTTTTAGCGATATAGCGATGATTGCTATAATAGCAGAATTATTAAAGCGTTACCAGATTTTGAAGATCTACGATATAGTTTGTAGCATCTATGAACTTCATACATCGATATAGTTTACCTAATTTGGAGAAAAAGACTGTACAGTTGATTTGGGATTACGTATCTTTTGCTTACGTCCAAGTCAAAGTTTAAATTTGTTTGACTCCAGTTATCTTGGAATCAAGTTCTTCATATATTTCCGATATTTTGTTTATATTTCAATAAAATATTTTCTCACTCAAATTCCTTTTATGTTCAAAATTTCGAATAATCGTCGTCTCACGTCGGGGCAGGGCAGGATAGAGAAAGGGCAAGAGAGATTAAAGAAAATAATATGTTACGATCGCATGATCCCCGCAGGATCGACGATACGATCGCTATGATTCAGTGGAATCCGGCAGTAAGGAAGTTTACACTTTAAACACACCGTTTTAATCGGGTTGTACTTTTTTCTCCTCGTTCTTTTAACACGACACAGCCGATTCAGGCATTCAGCGTTTTTCCCCGATTTGCATACATACGTAATGAAGATAGGCGCATTTTTTTCCGGCCAGGTTCAGACGGATATAATAATACGAAACGGGTCACCGTTAAGAGAGCCGTATTAATTAGCGCTCGCGCCGTCACGCCGTTGTAACGGACTTCGTGGTAATTTTCTAATCCCTGTGTATTCGCATACATGTTTATTTTTGAGCCGTTAATATATTTCACACGTTGCGCGAGTATCGCGTGACTTTACATTTACGGAAAAGAATTAATTATGGGCTACAATCAATTAGTATCTATTAACTGCTAAAACATAAAATTATTCATATTAATGTCATACTATGAGAACTGTGATATAATGATTTGTTTGTTTCGTAATCAAAATTTCGAGGCAATTAAAATGATATCTAAAAAATTCTTATGAATTATGCTTCAGTCATAATAGTAATCAAGTTTTTAGAGAAGAAAATATTACAATAATAAATTAACTAATCATACAAAAGAGTCCATTGTTAAAATATCGTTTAATACGTCTGAAACTCTACATAACTGCCAGTCACTAATGATTCCCACGATATCGACGAAAGTGTCGGTCATCCATGACCCTGTCTGTGACAGCATTGAACTCGTTAAAACGACGATGAGTCATTGAATCGTAAGTCATTTCGTATTCGCGACAGAAGAAAATTGAGGTACATATTTTCTCTATCTAGTTATTTGTGACTTGCATTTCAGTCTGACTGCATAACGCTATTCCTATTCGATTCTCATCTCGCTATCGAAATATACACCTATCTCTTTTGAATATTCTCATGCTACATTACATGTGCTTGCAAAATATGTAACAATAATTCTTTCCAAAAATTCTCATTTTAAAAAGATAATGTGCGAATTTGCCAAATTCGCGAGTAGGTATAACGTGCGTCGTCGGGAAGATTCATGGCAACATCTCGCGGAGTAATGTCCTCGCGGGATTCTCCGATGCTGTATTTATGCGGAGAACGCGTTATCCCTTCCCTTGGCGACACACACGCGTGCAATGTATGTAGTCGATCGGAGAGAGGAGACCGCGCGTCCACTCTCGCTTTTAATAAAGCCAAACCGGAATCGTAAAGCTGAATCTAAATTGCATAATTATACCGGTCTCTCCCTCACTCCAATGTGCATGGCTCTTACATCCCACCGTTTCTTTCTGTCTCTTTTTTTCTTTTCCTTCCATCTTTCTCGATCCTCTTTTTATTCAACGATCTTTTTTCGAGCACTTAAATCTTTTCTATTTTTTTCTCCTTCTTTCCGCGAGTAAGAATCGAGAGAATAATGATGTTAATACAAATTGAACATCGTGCGTGTGAGTCGTCTCAAAAAAAGATCTCAAACATCGTAATCAGTAAAAAATAAATTAAAGTAGAAAATATTATCTTCCTACAGGACTGTTCGATCAAAACTTCAAAGTATAAGAATTACGATTATATGATTACCGCGCATCGATTAAAAGAAAACATAAAATAGAAGTAGTACATATGTATGTCATTGAAAGATAATTTTTATTTTAAAGATTAGTATTGCATAAAGATTAGCTTTGCATAAATTAGAAAGGGAGAATCAAACACTAAGCAGCTGCATTCGACAAACGTATTTGCCCAGTAAAAATGTATAAACTTTTTGCCAATATATTTATTACGATATATAACCAAAATCACTATTTGCGTATATTAAACAGACAAGTTCCCAATAGAGTAAATTGTTTATCTTCTTACGAACCGTTTAAAAATCAAGTTACGACAAAATGGAACTAAAACACAATGGCCGATCGGCATCGTTATAACACCGACCGCAGCTGACACTTTCACCGGTTTTTAAAATTAAATTTAAAATGACAAAACAAGATTATCAGTATCCTTGGTAAAAAGATTCGAGTATCTGAGAGAGAAAAGTAACAATCGGACGGACGTGCCGAATGAACGATGCGGCTCATTTGGTTCTTCGACTGGCCGGAAATGACTTCGAGACTGGCTCCCAGAATTTACTTTCTTCTCAGCACAACGCCTTTCGTCCAATTACGCGGTCCAGTGATTTGGTATTCATGAAACGGCGACACCGCACTCGCATTTTTCTTGGTTAATATTTTGCAAGATTTTCCTCGCGAGCTGAAAAGACCTCTTAGATTCGCGTTTCGAATTGAGATACGCTCGAAAGGAGACCACATTGTGCGGCACGTCGAACTGTAATCTATCCGCGAGTCCGCCGCCGCGCCGCCGCACCGTTCGACGTATCGCTCTCCATTGTTTGGTGAATCACCTGTCGATGTCGTTGCACTTTCCCCGTAATGCAGCACGGCGATCGACGCACCGTGTGCATGATGTACAAGCATGAATCGCGTGTATATGACATGTATAATCGACCGCAGTCGCAATTCAATGATCGCAGACGCGTGCTCCGCGGAATTTCTACGGATATACCCGCGCGTGTACGCAAACTCATCAGATTGAACCCATTTTTTGTCTCCTTGCTCGCCGTGACAGATGATGGATCTCCATGCGTTAAATAGGCAAGTACGTGTGCATGTGTGTATGTGTGGTGCCTCGTTCGATACGAAACGCACATGCACAGGCATCCTGTCCCTCCCAGCCTCATTACGAGACAATGAGCGTCGTTACATCGATCACAGGCCAGGGCATTCTGCCGAGACGGAAGAGAGTGGACTGTCTCGCGTGAGCAGTAGTCGATTTAGAACTCCCGACTTGTTCACAAGCCCTAGAGGATAAAATATTCCCTACAGTATGGAAAAAAGTCTCACAATTAAAATAATCAAAATGATTCTGCAATGTCCTTAATTATGAGGCTATTTTCCATATTATTATTAAACCATGATAAGGACAACGACACAATCTAATAAGAAAATCTGAAATGGATCTAAATGTTTTCAATGCTATTCGAAATATCGTATATAGCTGAACTAAATATTTCGTAGAAAAGCTGAAATTTTATTCTGGATTATTTATAAACATTTACTAAGAATTAGAAACTTTTAAAAAATATTTTACGATCTACATATTATGATCAAAACTGTTAAGACCGTTACTGATTGTGAGATCGAGAGGAAGAATCGAGCAATTGTTACGATTAATTTCAATAGGAGATGAACTGCAGAAAATTTGCTCCGAGATAATGCACAAGAAACCACTAATCGTTTTGTGCAATAGGATCGACGTAGATATTGCAAGAGACCGAAATCTTCATGATACAATTTTCCGTATCTAACATTTCCTTTTAACGGAAGGCTAATACAAGTGCGGAATAAACTGAATAATGTACTACATGATAGAACTCCATTTGTCAAGATATTTCGTTTTAACAAAGAAATTCATATATCTAAGTGCATGAACAGCCCATCGCAACGTAATTGCGATTAGACAGACCGAGTGGACTGAAGAATCTTGAAATCCGAAAAATTATTAAGTGGCGTAAATTCGTAATTTTATCTTGTAAAAACTAACTATAAATAGAAACTATAAATTCAGGATTCTACTACCTAATCAGGTTTTGTGATAAAATAAGATAACGTTATATATTTAAAGATATATCAAATAAAATACTTAGACAAGTAAACACTTACAAATCCAAAAAAACTTTAAGTAAAAAAATATTTTCCCTTAAATTCCCTTATGAACAGAATTTCTTTAAAACTGTGTTCTTATTATGTTACCAATGTATTTGATAACTTTATTAATGCATTATTTTTTGCACATCATAAAAAAGCTAAAGAAGCTTTCATTCGATGTTCACCATGCACGCACTTGCAGTGTACGTGCCTCCTGCTACTTGCACAACTAGTTGCTTAAGCACCATCGCTCGTTACTGGAGTCAAATTTGTCACTTTAGTAAATCACATCTCCGATGTCATTATTCATTCAGCCACGCCGGAGGAGAATTAGAATAGAATGACCACGGCAGATGATTACTCGAGTCGAGCCGGTCGAGCGTGTGTCCGACATTATTTCATAAACATTGTCTGACTGATAGAGCCCACTTCTCTCAAGGTATTTCGCTACAATATGTTGTTATCTTCGTCGGGATAATGTGACACTTGTCTTGTAAGAACTTAAACAGAGGCTCCCAATCGCATGAACGATAAATTTCAGGCATTATTTGCACTCAGATTATACATTCGAGATTAGTAAAATAAATATAAATCATAGATAAGTAAATCTGAGAAAAAATGTTTAATGTTCCGCAAAATGATTTATAATAGATATGCGGTACTTAAAAAAATAAAATAATGTAAAAGTAAAATCTTAATTAGACATTAGGAGAAAAAGAGAAGTCCTACCAGAATTATGAATAACTTGTAAAGAAAATTTTACTTTTAAGGTAAGTTGTGAGATGAATTCGTGAGCATATCTGTGAGCAACTTAGCCTTTTTAATAAAGTTATAGCAACATATAGTGAATTACAAAAGCATGTTTGTTTTTTCTCATTGCCTATTAACGTAATTTATTGCTATTAGCTTGGCGAGTAGATGCGCGGAATAACGTGAATTCGCCAAAACGTAGTCGATAACCGATGGGTTTTTAGCAGTTTGAGAGCCATGATCGTCATGTAACCGAGAGGACGAAGGCCATTCTGGGTAACTATATATAGTTTTACTCTGAGGTGGTATGGACTGCAGTGTAAGAGCGCACATATACACGGTTATGTCTATAAAATATAGGTCGCTTCAAAATATCGCCACGTCGTTGACGTAATGTTCTTACGAAAATTCTATTTCGTGGTGATGAAACGTGCCCTTAATTTCACGCACTGATAAAGCTCGTAACGGAAGAACGCCACACTTTATATTTAGCCAATCATGTGATATAAAAACGGAATACACCAATTAGGTGTTAATATTTTTTTCAATTTAAAGAGAGGTAAGGATAAAAGAAAATATGTGCCAGTTAAATTTGTTGCTTGTTACTGAATGTTAGGTTGTACAATCGTATAGTTTTTTAAGCAAGTATCAAAATCAAGATTAATCTAAAAAATTGAGAAATTTATATTCACATTCACTTTTTACACAAAAATTAATATTATTAAAAATGTATATAAAATTAAATACAATGTTTTGTAATTAATTACACAAAATAATTAAATAATATAATAAATTACATAAAGAAATTAAAATTAATTAAACGTCAATTTCATAAATGTTATAAATCGAGTTCTCTATTAATTCGATGTGATCTCGAGTGAAAAAGCTGCATTTTTGAAAATAACGGTACATATGTCGCGCTAACATGCCACATGCCACCAATGTGAAGTTTAAAGCTACCGTCAATGTATTTAAAAAAACAATAAAAAGTGTTTACGCGTTGTGTGGATACGTACAGGTTCTAGGCCTCGCCTATGTTAGAACGACCGAACAACCGATTCGCCGAACCGCACACCTTTCGCTTAAGAATCGGAACGAACCGCGACCGACCACTACGACAAATGAATGCAACTATGCGAGCGTAGACGGCGGCGAGAGATCCCTTTTGCCTAGAGCGATCGCGCACTCCGTTCCGATTCGTGAGAACGAGCGTGAAAAATCGCCATTCAGCTCGCGCGATCGATTCAGCTGCGCGCGTTGCATTAAACATGCGCGATCCTGAAAAGCGTCGTTTCGACTGAAATTTTTCTTCACGAGAATTTTCGACGAACGTGGAATTTTGCGTTTCAAATGACAAGCGTGACCGCGATAATCGAAAATTATTCACTCGACTGAAAGATTAAGCATGAGATCAGAGTCAATCGCAATGTATGAGATGTTTTTGATATTTTAATTTCAAATTAAAAATTTAAAATAATTGTGAGAAATAAGTATATACCAACTGACATCACGCATACATATGACATATAATTTATATAAGAGAGGATTCAAAGATTTGCGAAGTATTATGCAAAGGCAAGGATCTGTAGAACTAAAGCTTCGTAGAATTAAGAATTTATGGCATCAAAGATAGAAATATGGTAGTAAATAGCTACAGCATTCTTAAAGCTATCTGGAATTAAGGATCTGTTAAATCAAGGGAGATATCCAGGATTCAGGTTCTACGAATTGTTGTGGCTCTATATTTTGGTAAAATAAAATATATGTAGAATTAAAAAACCCATAAAATCAAGAATTTGTGACACAAACACACCTACACATATATTAAGGATTCTATACTTAAGCAGATATACATCAGGATAGACTCTTGGAAGAAATTTATAATTTAAACAAGTTTGATATATATTGATATACATATGTATATTAAAAAATTTTAATAATTAAAATGTTTCTATTTTCATATATTAACGATGTTAAGAGGTTAATTTTATTCTTTTATGATTTAACATTGTGCTTCATGCTTCATAATATGTCATGCCATGGTTATTATTATTTTAGTTATTATCGTGGGTCCAAGGCTTTTTCTAATTTACATTTTTACCGGAACTATATAAAATTTGAGAGAGAAAGAGAAAAAATATGAGTTTCTCCTGTGCTAGAAATTGCACCAGCTAACACACTGAAACTTTGCTGCGATGATAATAAAGCAATTTTTATTCTTCTCGGTAGAAAGCTGTGACCTGCAAAATGAGTGACAGGAAGCGTGGATTCAACGGAATTTCCGCTAGTTAAGTTTCGAGGCTAAAGCTCTTAATGACACTGTTTACGCTTTATGTGATCTAGTCATAGATGCAGCGACGTAGGAAGCTTCTACATTGAGAACAATACATGAGCCATTAAAGTATAAAGGAAGAATACGTGAAAAAAAAAAAACGTTGGAAAGTATTTCTTACTTTTCCTATTATATGTACAAATATACATATTAAGAAATAATTATAGATTAAAGTTGATGCAAGTAATTCATTACTTGCAAATATATTGTGTAAAAAAATATTAATATTAGAAATTCAAAATGTAAAGCAAGAAAGAAATCTTGAACAATCTATTAATAAACTGTATCAATCTTTTGTCAATCAAAATTGCCATTAAAGGTTCAAATTATAGAGATACGATTTTAAATAAAAATCTATACTTCTCAATCTACTCAACGAATATAGCAACGCGCGCGCGGAAACACTTTTTTAAGAACAATAGGTATGTTCTCGACATTTTGACACATAATAGCTCGTAGCTGAGACAGACTTAGATGAATCATATCTAGATGTGCATTATGACCTCGTTCCTAAGGACACATGCAGCCCTACAGGCAATTCCGCTCCCCCAGATCATCACACCGTGTCTGTCGTATTTCTGCGCTAATAGCAGTTGCGAGATTAGCAGCGTGAACAACACTTAACTGCGAAGGCGGTGATTATCCTCATGACGACGATTTCAACGTGGCCCGGTTTGGCAAGGAGTTCCGTTTACGTCTCGGTTCGCGCGTCCACGGCCGTGTATGATTCATAAGCTGCGCGGATCATCAAAACGTTCTTCTTTCCGCTCTCTTTCTTTTATCATCTTCTACAGCGCGATTACCTTGTTCTCTGAGTGATAACGATCAAATGCATTTTTCCGTGCATTGTCCGTCGAAAGAAAAAAAAAACTAATTTTCTACGAATTATAATTCAAAATGGCTCTAACGCCGTAAGCTTGACGAGATTATTCATTTATCGTGCATGTAAACGCGCGCGAACGTGATGGTCTGTGTTTGGCGAGGTGTTTGGCTATCCGTAAATTCCGATTATCGAAGGACGGCGAATTGTATGTGTTATTAATGGCAAATTCCACGCATATACGTTACGCCGCTCGACCGTTTATTATCGACAACGCAACGGCGTGGTGGCGTGTGAGGTTTTCTAGCCGTTCAAGAGAAATGTGCATTGCGAAATCCACAATTCTCGATTTATACCGGGTTGAGTGTTGTTTGATTGCTTTACCGGATCGCGGATGTATTACCTCAACGTCATTGTCCATCTCAATGATGTACTTTCGACGCTCGGCCTGCGCGAATCTCGTGGCCAAGAACAGGCGCACAAACGCGGTGCGTGCACGGCGTGTCTAAATTTGCCTGACCCAATGGCTAGGGGCCACTGATCTCCATCGTCGAAAGCGAATTTCCAAGAAACGTCATTCCGATGTACGTAACTGCACGTTGCGTTACGTCGCGCCGTTCGTACACGATCAAAAATAGATTTTTCGCGCGACCGATAGCTCGTAAAGATCTCTCATCTTTCATATTGGCACACGGAAATATAACAAGCTCTATTTGATAATATCTGAATATAGAAGGAGCTATATAAGAATATGGGATACCTATTCTTAACGCAGCATTCCATTTTAATCTAAAATTTTAATTATACAATCTTTTATTTTTTATATTATTATAGCTATGTAAAGTTATAAGAAAGAAAACATTATTACAATCAATCGTTACGCGAGAAACGAGCGCAGTGATAATGATAACGTTGCATAAAAAAGACATTGCGAAAAAGGAAACTCAATCGAGCATGGAAACGGTTTAAAAGTCCTTCCTTTGGGCGAAGAAAATTGTCAAGAAAATAATCGCAAGTGTGCATGTATATCACAATAGATAAATGCAGATAATAGCAGAGACATGATTTACATAGCGGAGCTAAGGCGATACGCAGCACTAAACGAATTAATTGTCCAGAGGATAACAGTAAAAAAAGGCACGCCCACTGCTCCTTTCTCTAGGTCACCAGGATGATCCTCTCTAAACGAAAAAGGCGAGACGAATGCGCCGCCGCGCCGGCGGCAAGGACGATTCGCGTGGGAGGTTCCACGTGTGTGCGTGCGTCGATTTAACGGTCGTGGCTATTGCTAATGTGAAAAGAAGAGGGTTCGTCGCGCAATAACGGATTAGTCGATCTTTCAAGTCGGTCCGCACATCAATTCCGGTAAAGCCCTGCACAAGCATCGCTATATGATAACGGGAACGATCTATCAACAGTTTGACCTTACGAGGAATCACCTCAAATAGGATATTAATCTTGTGATGTTAATCCACTATTTAACCATTACGACGTGAAGGCTAAAACTTGATGTATTTGCCAGATATATAATAGTCACGAGGTAAACTACTGATCAGATTGCGTACGTTAATTTCGTAAGAAAAATTCTGAAAATAAGATACTAGCTTCACAGGAAGATAAAAATTTCTCAGTTTTTAGCTTACGTAACTCTTACATAATACTATTCATCTCGAACGGAACAGTCGGAGAAAATCGATTAAGAATGTAATGATACTGACAGTGGAAAATTGGACGAATGCGCGGTGAAGTCTTCCGTTTAGCCGATCCTAACGGTGATATTGTTATTTCGCAATAGCTCACGCAGCTGCGGTGCACAACGGATGCCGGGATCTTCAGACGCAATAAATTTCTATCTGCTTTCTAGACAAGCGTAAAGCAGCTATTTAATGTCACGCACAATATGTTATAGCCGGAGGGTTTAACGACCTGCGATTTTCCGACGATGGTGCAGAAGAAAATAAGAATCGGGCGTTTACTTATGTGCGCGTACCTCTCGCAGTTATTATCGCGCTAGATCTCGTCATTGAGAGCACGCGGCGCTTTCAAACAAGCCCGAGGTCGATGCTTCGGCATCGAGACGATAAAGTTGGCCGTGAAGTGGAAATTAAGAAGAATTGTTAGCGATAGATGCTTCCCGCCGATAAAGTCCGGCCAGAACTTATCGCACTTACGGCCTTGTCTTCTTTTCCTGGTACTTTCTTTACGACCGAGAATCGACTGTTTCTTTCGTTCGCGAATGCTAGATGCCGAGGCGATCGTCGCGTGAAACGCGAAGGCAAAACTCGGCACCATACAAATATTTGCCGTTCGGGAATGGGCGAGCGTGAAAAAAGTTCCCGATGAGTTTCACGCTCTTAAACGAACCAACGTTTAAAGCGAAAGACAGACGAGCGGACGGGCGGATTGACTGACTGACTGACTGACTTACTGACTGACGTTGCGTGCATGGAATTTGGGAGCTCGTTAATAACATGCAAATTTTATGCGCGCGTTAAAAGAAGGTACCATTGAGGGCGAAGGGTATCCTACGTTCTGACTTTGTTTATCCTCTATTTCATCATCAATACAGAAAAAAATAATCGGTAATCTTTGTAGAAACGTATTATTATCTTAAATGGAGATGAAAATCGACCGAGAACGAAATACTCGTCTGTATATACTCAGGTGCGTTTCAGTTTCCGCTACAATACATATTTAATAACACACTAATAAACGTTATGCCGAAACTTCTGTTTCATATTTGCGATTGTCATGGACTTTGGGATACATGAATCATATAAGCTACGAAAACTTAAAAAAATAGTCTGATTATAATCTTTGAAGAATGTGAGGTTCTTGACATCGTTACGTTAAATACAAAATTAAATTTTATTACTGCACTGTTACCAATTCAATTAAATTCTAATGCATTCTGTAAACGCTTTCACGTTACATAAACATTTGTATTGAATATAATGCGATGTAACGTTTATTTTCATTCTTGATATTATGATACGATATTACGATGTACGCTCTTAGTGTAAGAACGTGATATGATCTCGACCAACGTAGGAAGAAAGAGAAAGCCTATCGAGCCTACACGAGCGTAAAATGAAAAGTACAGGAATTTACACGAGCCTGTTGCGACGAATTGTAGGTACACGTAATGTCGCAACGTTTTTTGTTAACCCTTTGCTGGTAACGTCGGGTCACTCGTGCCCTGGCGAAAGTGACTGTCCCCTGTAGCTCGAAGGGAGGGAGGGGGGGCGGGACCAAACTATACTGAAAAAATTGTATACTACTAAGCTATTAGCTCCCCAAGAGCCGACGGTCTAATGCGTAAACAGCCGTTGTGAGAGCCAGATGAAATTTTGAAAGTGCACGAGTGACCCGACGTTACCAGTTACGTTGATTAAAAATAGCAGGTTACTAGAATGTTTATTTTAATTTGGATGTTTATTTTACTAAAAATTCATGTTCTTTCATTGGGAATTGATAGATTAATCTTAGTTATCTATAAATATCAATCTATTAATCTATCATAGAGTTTCGATATTACTATAATTTTTTCATATTTTTGTACTTTTTATAATTTTGTAATAAATAATTGTGATTGATTACATTTTCATGAATAAAATTGATTAAAAATGAATAAAATGTGTATTTTACTGTAATTTGTACCTATTTACGTACTTTCAAAAAACGTGATTTTGATGCTCAAAACTTAAGCATCCCATTAATTTATACATATTTCTAATATTTTTTTCTTTAAAGTACTATTCTTAAACTTTAATTTCCCGTTTGGTTTTTTAAAATATATTAATTTTTGCCAAAGTTACGATTTTTTGAAAAAAATGGTCCATAATTCACGTTTTTACTTGTTTATATAATATATATGTTTAAACAAATGAAAAAATCGGCAATATAGCGATTGATCTTTAAAGTAGGATAGTTAATAAGGTAACATGAATTTTTTCAGATTTTTTTAGAACACTTTAAAGTATTTTTTAGGCGTCGGACACGAGTGACCCGACGTTACCAGTTACAGGTGCCGAAAAAGACGTTACCAGCGAAGGGTTAAATATCATCATCCCGATAAACGCAATACCGTGAATTTCCTGCTTATTTCCTTCCCTCCATTCCCCTCAAAAATATAAAAGCATATATACATAGCGACCAAGATCAACATACGCAAATAACTAACCTACTGACATAGAATGCCTACGACAATCGTTTTCATTTGCCTCGCAATTTGACGGAAAAAAGGAGAACTGCGTGAAAGTAACGTTGTTCGGCTCATAGCAAACATTCCGTCTTTATGCAACGGTGAGCTCAAAAAATGCGATCTGCGACAAGATGCGATGATGAAGTACGTATAAATCAACGTGAGAAATCCGTTTGGCTAACGCTAATTTTAATTGCCCGCTAGCACAAATTCCGCGGTGCGTCGGAAGATATTCTCGAAAATTCTCTCGTAAAGTATACATACGTACGCGCGTACAAACGCATCTGGCACGTGCCTTTGTAATTGTCGTCGGTGTTGACGATTAATTGTTCCGGTGGCGTCCGTCGTGCCGTCCGTATATCGGCGCGGTCTGCGTCTCATATCGCGACGCCGACTTAATTGGCTGACGCCCATTAAAATCCTGCCGATGACTAATTTCCCCGACGGCGCTCGCTTTCGTGACACATATAGAAACATGCGTGTGCGTGCTCCGAAAATGACACTGGAATCCCGATTCGCGCGCATATAAACTCGAGTCTCGCGAAGTATTCGATACCCTTCTCGTCGTTAAAATCCACGACTGTCTCATTTTATATAACGCGAGTCTTCTCATCATTTCATGAGATAATCATCCGCTGAATTTCCTGTCCGCCAAATCCTAATCGCCGAATTTAATCCTCGCGATCAATCGAGTCACAAACAAAAAAGAATAGGAGAAAGGCAGATAAATTAATGTCACGACGTTAGAAAAAAAGAGAATGTGTGAAATTTACGAGCGACGGCCACACATATGAGTTGTTCGCTGAATCGCGTAAATACTAAGCGCTTCCACGAAAATTTCAACGCACCACGCCATTTCGATATTTTGTCGAATAATCATACTTCGAAATTTCGTCAAACGAATTCGTCGCGTTTACAACAGATAAGACTTGAAACGTAAATATAACAAGTGAATATACACAGCGACGATATTTTATAATCCCGATCTTGTCTTCAATCTTGCAATTCGCAAAGTATTTTCATTACTTCCATTTTGTCGATTGACATGAATATGCCTGCTTACGCGGAATACGAAACGTGAGAAATAATCGAGAAAAAATATTGCATACTTATTCGAGAACATTGGTAGTCGCGAAGGAATAATTAGGGTCCCGGCTGACAGAAATATTTATGGGAGAAAAGTAACGATGAAATTGGAATTAGAGAGTACAATTTCGCAATTATAAAATAATTGCTCTAACGAGCGCATATGATTATGCGAGACGGATGGGTGTGTTTAATAATTATATCGGTACTTTCGAGCGTTTCGCATGTGAGAGGCATTAATCGCTTTCAATCTCCATGTTACTCACGATTCCAGAAAAGATTCTGATCGATATTAAAATTAATATTGTATGAGTTATTCAGCCTACGCTCCTTATCTACTATATGCTGTCGATGGAACTCGGCGATAAAAAAATTAATGATATTACAAACATCGCAAGATCGTTTCTCTTTCTCGCAGAATCATATTTTACAGACTACGAAATTAACGGCGCGAGTAATTAATGATTTTCTTGCAGACGTGATAAGTATGAAACACTAAGCAATTAATATGACATAAATTATAACACGTGGCTACATGTCCAATGACATGTTTCTCATTACGAAAATCGATTTGTCGATTACGACAAAGTTTTACGTACACATATAGTTTTCTTTTAAGTTAAATTAATAGATTGTTAAATAATTTCTACACACTTTAAAATGCAAAGAAATCTTCGCGTTTGAGTTTCCATCTTAATCGCTTAATCATTATCTTGATCATTATCATCCAGCATGTGTGTGTTTGATACAGTACGCGGAAAACGAATTATACACCATAAACCCATAAACAAAGGTAGCATTACACACATATAGCAAACATAAAACGAATATAGAGCGAACTCGATACGGCGAATGAGCTGGTGGGACACGCAAAGGAATTAGGATACCGGAGGATACCGTTACGATAATGGTGAAAGTAGAGACACCCCACTTGCTGAGCTTCACTGTGCGTCAGCATGCGGTTAGCAAATTAGCATAATTATCGCAATTTCACGTAGAGATGCTCCGCGGTTGTCTAACCCGGAAAAAGCCATTGTTTTACTTGCTCCCTATAAAATACTCTCATTCAGTACAATCTTCAATAAAGATCTTTAACAAAGCCTAAATAAATGACTGGAAAAATATAAAATCCTAAAAATAAATTTTTAAATGTCTTTAGATTTATTGGATATATATATATATATATATATATATATTTTAATATCTTTAAACTTAAAACACGCCGCGGCTAAAATAAATCAATTGCCAGCAAATGCTCAGTGAGCTCATTTGAGAACATAGTGATGGTAGAGTGCGTATAATGTTTTGGCGTTTCGCTAATTTATTTACCGATCGCATTTTTTGCATAAATTTCGTATTCTTCTACAATCGAGCTTATTTCACGAACTGATTTTCCGAATACACTCACGCGCGTGTATCACCGCCCGCAATTGAATCGGAGGAAAACGCGTAATTAGCATGAGACTTTGGCTCGGTCACCAACTAGCTTTGTCAATGTCTAGTCCACCTACTTTTTCCAGCACTCGTGTTGGAGTCCCAAATGCGATCATACGAGGATCTGAAATTGGTGTCAACGCCTTCGCGAAATCGATCGCAGAAACACGAACGTCGTCGGTTCCTGCAAGCTTTCGAGTGATGTCATCGACGATGATGATCGAAAACCACGTAGGCGAGTGTACCGTTTACGCTTGATCGAGAAGACCAGTCGCTATCGAAGTATTTTATGGAGAATGATACGTAATATTACAGAGAATTTATATAAAATGGTTTACTAAATTTAATATATTATTTAAAAAATAATGATAAAAATATATGTATCGTATTAGAGTGATGCCAAGTGTCTAGTTACCACAAAGTATAGAAATCGTAAAAGAAACTCAATACCAATTTATACTCGATACCAATAACGGTCGCCGACGAATCGCAGTAACCGAAAAATAAAGTTCTAATTACTTCAGAGGAACAACGCTGACTAATTCGTAGTATAATCACTACTGGACTTACTTTTCCCGTTAAAACGGTTCAATCTGCACTGACCTTTTCATCTAGCGTAACGAGATTTAAGATTCTTAAGAGATAAGACTACTGTATTCCGACTAATAAATTGTCATTAACGTGACAATGATAAAGTATAAGATAATACTTCGTCCGAAATTTATGTCTACCTATTTGCTATTTTTATTTCAGTAAAAATAAGAGTTGTGATCGTGAGAGAATTCATATGATTCGTAAAACATCATTGAAGAAGAATAGAACACTAAAATTCAGCTAGAAACTCGAGAATCAATACGAACAAATTGAGATGCGTTCAAACGGTATATCCAAAAGGAAGAGACATAAAAATCTTAAATAGTTTTTCCTACAGTACAGGCAATTTTAATTCCAACATGTTTCTCAGAATGTTCGAATCATCTTCCGACATCAGAACATCGCAAACACTCAACCATCATCTGCTCGAAACTCATTAATATTAGGCATTCGCATTTGGAATCATAATAATTCACATAAGTCGATTACGTGAATAACAAAGTTGCAAAAATATCGGCGCGACGCCGGGAATGCGGATCCGCAACGAGAACTGCGCGTTCGGGATAAATGAAATGGCATACCGGGTTCGCGATCAACCGAGATAATCGAACGCTCCTCTAACGGTGCCCCGCTCGCAGATTTACGCACGCACCACCCAGCGAACCGCCAGCCAACCTGTCAACCATCTTTATCAGGACGAACTCTCTATCTCGCGGCATCTCTTATCACTCTATCTCGTGCAGATGCGCGTGCGAAGTGTGCGTTATAAAGAGGCCCTAATAACGGTTTACTTATACTACACCATTTTATTGTCATATCATTTACAATGTATCATTACCATTTCGATTTAAAATTAATATACTGAGAAATATACACTACGAGATGTGAATTATTATTTTATTATATTATGATATTCGATAAAGATTCAACGAAATTGCAAAAAAGTAAAGTGAGAATGTCGAATCGATCTTATATATCATTGGAAAATGTAGTGTAAATATGCTGCAAAACGAGAGATCTGAGATCTCGCGTTTATTTGTTGCATATAAAATGCAGTTGCAGCTGCGATCGCTCTTGGCACGAGGAAAGCGAAAAACCTATATCGGGGTAGTAATTCATCGGCGACGTACAGGCACGTGGTGAGCAAGGCGTGGTAAACATTATAATTTCCGCGGGAATAATTTCGATCGGTGAAAGAAAGAATCGCGCTCTCAGGATCGTTGTATCGGACCAATCTTCGCGAGCACGTGCCTGTAGTACTGTATCCGCGGCGCGGCGGCGCGATAAATCTCGCGAGCGAGTTTTCGCAACGATGAAGCGCCCGCTGTCAGTCTGCCGTTAGTCATCCTATTATGCTCCTCTGCTCACCGCGGTGAAAGGAGATACGCCGCGGTGGAGCCGTGGAGCCAGTATGAGATACGCAAGTCCTCGAGATATATACGCTTATATATAAGTGAATAAGAGAGTAGTCACGAAGTAGGCGATAGAAAAAAAAGTAAATTTCACTTCTTTTCGTAGAAACGACTCTTAACAAGCGTGCGAGCAATATGTCAGTCGATGCCAAATTCAATTTGCAGATCTCGCCAAATTCGTAGAAAAAAATTTCTAGAATTATCAAGTGAGAGCAATTATATACCAATTTTATCGTCTATTATCTATTTAAATAATACAAGATAAATATTTATTGAAATTAGCAGAAAATAGCTGTTTTACCATTTTAAACAAAGAATCTTTATTTTAACGTTATCCTATATTCCCTCGTGTCACTGAAGCTAACGACTGATGGAAACACGTGTTTTAAACGGGTTACAAATTTGTTTTTTTTTTATACCGCGTCATAAATCCAAGCTTACGGTTGTTCAATGAAACGATTTCTCTTTAATCGATTTCGATTGAAACCCGCGTGATCGATGCGAGTGTCTCGAAGTTTGTAAACTTTCGGGAAACGCAATTAATTCAGCGGGAGAAATTAACCGCATTCTGATCGGGCTCGCCCCTCAGGCCTCCTTTTCCTCCTCCTCCCCTCTCGGTATTTCCGATCGTCGTTGATTGTGCACGAGAGAGCCGCTCCCGGACATGCGGATAATCACACAGGCGAGTTTTCGTAAATGCCAATAATCGATACGGCCGCACGTAGACATTACTCGACATTCCGCACGATTATGGCATTACCGTATCACTTTTTTTCCCGCTGTGCCGCGAAGCACACGCGGAGGGTTAACCAAATGCCCGTAGCAATTACTCACTCGCTCGCGAACCTCGATCGGCTGTAGATCGATAACAAAGGTTATCCGCGCCATCAATCCCGCTGTTATTATGTTATTATTATCCCGGTCTCTCTGGCTTACATTACACCGTACGCGGAGAGATAAAAAACGCAATGCGAGCGTACTTATCCCCGGATGAACATTGCATAGCTGCTAAACTATCGCATTCGGTTGGTTCCTCTCTCGGGATATCAGAAAAAAAGAGAGAGAGAGAGAGAGAATATATCAACGTCCGTAATTCGCGGAAGCTTAATCTTCGTGAGTAGCAGTCGAATGAGATTCGATAAGCTCATAATAATCGAGTTAGGATATTAATAATCACGATATTAATTTTCATGGTGCTGATTTAATCGATGGGCACGCCTTTCCGATGACACACGCCTCTGATTAAAAATTCTGCAACGCGTTCTATTTTTATTTGCGCAAGAGGCTTAATCATCTTGGGAGCCATCTATGATTATGCATCACCGATACCGCGGAAGTCACTCGTAAGCAACCATAAAGTACAGATACGTGTGCTAATGCAGATGTTACAAAACATGTCAAATTAATAAATGTATAATGGCCGCTTTTTCGATTTATTAAAAGTAAGGAAACTTAACTTAAAAGTAAGGTAAGTTTACTATATGTATGTAATTTTACATAATACGTAAAATCTGTAAAGATAATTACTATAAAGTAAAATAATTATCAAAACCATTTCTTAAGTCGCAAATTTTCAGTTAATGTTTTAATTCTCAAATAATTTTTTTTTTAGAATTTTGTTATATGTATATAAGAAATGCAAGTGTAGTTTAACGTGTGTGTGTGTGTGTGTAGTCTTTATTTCTTCGTGATTGCGGTATTAAGATGCTGCGCGATAATTTAACGGGTCACTGACTCCGAGAAGTGCGCGAGACAAATGGTATTTTATTTATCGCATTTCGCTGGGGCGTCGCCTAATAATTCACAAATGAGTCACTTAATCACTCGGCTGGCATCATATGTGGTCGGTCGCTCTCTCGCGGCACGCAATGCCCGTTCTACTTCCTCGTGTCATATTTTTCATGAACGCGTGTATCAGGAAAGATACTGAAGAAACGCTAGCGATAGAATATCACGGAGAATCTTGTTTGGCTCTGGCGCCTGCCTTATGACCTGCGGTCTGCTTGGCCATATTTCTATTTCACGACCAACCAATTTTCCAGATGGAGAAAGAGACAAGTAAACGCGCGTTATTTCCGTGCGCAGTGCGCACGACAAATCACAGAAAGAGAACGACGCATACGTATGTTGCACACACCCTTCCAGTCGAGAAGATAATAAGGCGGCGTTAAATACCGACAATCGTAGCAAATTTAATGGCTTGCCCGGGGAGAATTTATGGATTTGATGAGAAAGTCTCTCGTGACGCGGAAAACCCGCAATCGACGCGAAAGGAAAAATGAATCACCGTGTCAGTGGCCTGGTGCCACGATTCTACTTCGCGAAGCACAAGATTGATCTCATTCGCGCTCGGCAATGCACACTGCACACACAACGCATTGTGCATCATCATCCATCAATACGGTAAGTTTCACGGCAAGTAAATTATCGGCAAAACTGATTAAAACGTTCGCGGAGCGAGTCGCTCCTCGCTTCGCCGAGAAACAAAGTAAGCCATCGACTCCGAACAATGCAACAGCTATTTGCATAAATATGTGAGCGGCGGATGCTACCAAGATGACATCGCACGTGTCCACAATAAAATAATATTACGGAACGCCGACGATTTCCGCGAAGACTTGCGTAAAAACATAAGTCAAGACTCGACGTGAAGACAGGACTAACAAAAAAATAAGAATTGGAAGTTAATGACTGAAAAAGCACATGTATTGTATGCAAAGGATGATTTATCATTCAAAATCGCAGTTGTGTAACCCAACGCCCATTATCATATTTCGATCCTCAGACTTTGTCGCGCCAGGAAGGTGCAGTCGTTACTACAAGTGATTTCTTCACAATGACGTATAGATCAATAGATTTTGGGAAAACAACAAGCAGATGTAAATCGCGAGACACCATGAATATATGACTCTGTCTCACGCAACAGCCTCGGCCTTTACATAGCTATGAATTCTCCACGTGAACACGCGGTTGGCGCAACTCGGCTCGTAAAATTTGCATTAGAATATGCACGGTAGCGCATTTAGTCGTAGACACGTCGTGAGCGCGGTGTCGTTGCGCAACGCGTCTTAAATTCACAGAAACACCCGGGCAAGACGGTGTGTAACGATGATGTACGTTTAAGTTACAGTCGATTAGGTTACGGCCGGTAACGATTTTTTTTTTGCGGCGAACGGAAAGGACGAACGAACGGATGGAAGGACGGATGGTGCGGCGGCACACACATGATACAATGGTAAGCAGATTTGCATAAAAATACCTGCAACCGCTGCATAATGCGCAGCCGTGCGGCATACCTCGAAGGACCTTGACGAGGTGAGACCTTCCTGACGTCAACAGCTGCGCTACGCGCGAGAGTGTGCGTGCCTACGCACTTTTACGATCGTGTCTCGCCTTCTGCGATTACGACTTGCGACGCCGATTGATACCCAAAAGCGGAAAGCGCAACTCAAAACCGATCGATTATCTCGACCAAGAGATATAAGAGTTTCTTCGTTTGTGTTTCCTGCATGATTTGTAAGATAGATGGAAACACAAAAAGTTTTGCACAAGACACCGGAGAAAATAGAAAACAATATTCGAACATGCAAATGTATCCACCGACAAAAAATGAAAACAATCGTCAAGAAATTGAATTGACATACGTATATATGTAAAATTACATGAAACATGAGATGATAATTTTCTACAAAATTAAGATAAGATTTCCAAAAATGAGAAACTGTAAAAATAGCATCATTTAACAAATGAGTAGAATGATTAGATCGTAAAGAGTTTTTGTTGATACACAACATTTCATTTATGTGGTGCATTGTAAAGACAAATGGCAACATGAAATGCTGGCAACGTGACTGTCTTGATCGACAAATCGCATGATAGTCTGGAACGATTATGATCTTTAGTAGATCTCACTGATACACATGTTCCTTTCACGCAGGGAATCTACTGCGAAGTCATAAATGGCACACGGAATAATAAAACTTCCCACGAGATTATAGCCGCCGCATTGCGCGAAGCGCGTCGCGCATCCTTGTGCTTCTTCCCAGAGATACGCCAGGCATTCGCGACTGTTCGCGACAGGCAGCACGTGATTCAATAATCGAGAGACTCGCCGCTCGTGAGGAATACCCACGTATCTTACACCTTAAAAAAATCTAAGTAACAAGTGGTAGACGAAATCTTTGTATCTTGAAAAATCTCGAAAAAACCTAAACAGTAGTATCTTCATCTCGAAAAAAAACAAAAGTAGTAGTATTATACCTCGAAAAAACCTAAGTAACAAGTGTGGACGTAATCTTTGTATCTCCAAAATCTCGAAAAAACCTAAGCAGTATTATTTTTATTTCCAAAATTATTACTCAAGTGATACACATCACAAAATTACGTTACCTTATCAAAAAATGAGTCGCGCTTCAAGTGATCTATTATTACAATTACAAAAAAGAAATGATATCTTTTTTTAAATTACAGCGCCAATTACAGAGAACATATATTTTTCGAGATACAAAAATTACGTCTACCACTTGTTACTTAGGTTTTTTCGAGGTATAATATTACTACTGGTTTTCTTCGATTAGATTAAAAAATTGAATCATGAAGAATTACACAGAGGTAACAGTACAAAATACAAATATTTTATTAAAATATTTAAACCCAACAAGGGAATACAAGGTATTTAAATACAAAGTTTATATATGTATTTTAAAAGATTTAATCGCATTGCAAAGAATTACAGAGGTAACAGTACAAAAAATAAAAATACTTTTTTAAAATACATAAATTTTTCTTGTCAAAAAACTTGGCGCTGCTACACACCAGGCTGACCTAATTTTGAGGTCTAGCAGCGCCAAGTTTTTTGACAAGAAAAATTTATGTATTTTAATAAAATATTTTTATTTTTTGTACTGTTACCTCTGTAAATCTTTGCAATGCGATTAAATCTTTTAAAATACATATATAAACTTTGTATTTAAATACCTTGTATTCCCTTGTTGGGTTTAAATATTTTAATAAAATATTTGTATTTTGTACTGTTACCTCTGTGTAATTCTTCATGATTCAATTTTTTAATCTAATCGAAGAAAACCAGTAGTAATATTATACCTCGAAAAAACCTAAGTAACAAGTGGTAGACGTAATTTTTGTATCTTGAAAAATATATGTTCTCTGTAATTGGCGCTGTAATTTAAAAAAGATATCATTTCTTTTTTGTAATTGTAATAATAGATCACTTGAAGCGCGACTCATTTTTTGATAAGGTAACGTAATTTTGTGATGTGTATCACTTGAGTAATAATTTTTTTGGAAATAAAAATAATACTGCTTAGGTTTTTTCGAGATTTTGGAGATACAAAGATTACGTCCACCACTTGTTACTTAGGTTTTTTTCGAGGTATAATACTACTACTTTGTTTTTTTTTCGAGATGAAGATACTACTGTTTAGGTTTTTTCGAGATTTTTCAAGATACAAAGATTTCGTCTACCACTTGTTACTTAGATTTTTTAAGGTATAATACTACCACTGTTTTTTTTCGAGGTAACAACATATACACTACTATGCGTGTACTTGGCGCCTTTCTTTACCTTTTTTTTAAAAAAGGTAATTTTGTACAGATATCATGCCTTTTTGTAGTATTACGAATTGTATAAACAGTATGTACAGGGTGTTATTTCGAGGTATAATACTACCACTTTGTTTTTTTTCGAGGTAACAACATAATACATATATACTACTATGCGTGTACTTGGCGCATTTTTTTACCTTTTTTTACCCTTTTTTTTGAAAAAGGTCATATAAGACGTGCGGCGTTAGAAGTAGATAGAATAAGAAGTATCTTAATAAAAATTTTCACATTTGGACTTTGCATCGAAATATCTCCGCTCGTAGGGCACGGAGCGGAATATTATAAGAGAAACCCCCCCCTAATTGGACCCCAAGCTATCGATCAAGCCTACTTAGAACTTGATCCGTTCACTCGTTATTGAGATTTCAACATCTCGGGTACTCGCAACCCGTCGCGTCGCGTAAAAAGAGTCACGGTCGGTCTCGCTCCGCGTGTACTTGGCGCGAGACTACCGAGTCTCTTGATTCTGCCGCTAGGGAATTTTTAAGTCGATTCTTATGAATCAAGCTTGAATTCGATGTCTAGGTGTCCCAGGTTGCCGATGACGAGGTCCACATAGTGCGCTTCATAGTTTTCGGTATCTAGGTGTATTAATACCTTGAATTTGATGTCCACGTGTTCCAGGTTGCCGATGACGGGTTCCAGATAGTGCGCTCTATAGTTTCCGGTGTCCAGGTGTAATAATACGTTGAATTCGATGTCTAGGTGTCCCACGTTGCCGATGACGAGGTCCACATAGTGCGCTCCGTAGTTTTCGGTGTCTACGTGTATTAATACCTCGAATTCGATATCTACGTGTCCTACATTCAGATTTAAAGTTATTAATACACCTAAACACCGAAAACTACGAAGCACACTATGTGGACTTTGTCATCGGCAACCTGGGACACGTAGACATCGAATTCGAGGTATTATTACATCTAGACACCGAAAACTACGGAGCGCGCTATCTGGACCTTGTCATCAGCAACCTGAGACACCTAGACATCAATTTCAAGATATTAATACACGTAGACACCGACAACTACGGAGCGCACTATGTGGATTTCATCATCGGCAACCTGGGACACCTAGACATTGCATTCAACGTATTATTACACCTGGACACCGAAACCTACGAAGCGCACTATGTGGACCTCGTCATCGCCCAACTTGGGACACTACGTATCTTACATCCTGTTACCGCGATCGCGTCCTAAGTGTCAATGTGTCACGGGTATCCTCTTCAGTTGCGCAATTCGTTAAGTAATCGCATAAATTAAAGCATAAATAATTCTTCAAGATAATCAGACTCAAATTGATCCAACCTTAACCTATCATAAGCTAAAGTTTAAGAACTTATCCTCTTATTGAGACTTTGAATACAAAAGGCTGAATCACGAGTAATAATCCTAATGATGATTTTGATCATTACAACATGAGCGTTTCCGACAAGATCGTATTAATCGGATATTACTCGAGTGAGATATAATTAAATGCTTCTCTTTTTCTCATTCGAGCGATACTTTCTCTCGCCTAACGCTCAGTCTTTTCTCACTTTTTTCTTCATTTTCGCTAGGGTGTTTACCTAGCCTTCTCTTGCTTGAAAGCAACACGTATGGCGAAAGAGCGAGATACAAGGCAACATCGAAAATAGCCGCTTGATGATCTACCACAAAACCGCAGGGAAAAGCTAATCGATCCCCCTTGGCCCCTTCTCTGTCTTCACGGATTTCTAACGACAAGCGGGTACACGTTGCCGCGGTCGATACTCTAGTATTCCAATACCGGTGGCGGTTCTCGAGTATACCGATCAACTCGTCCTTGACGTGCCACGACGACGACACATGCGTCTCTCAACATGGGGAGAGATTGACGACCGCGTCGACAAATGGGTGCCGACCGCGTTCCTAAGTGTCTCTCCTGGGTGTTCTTCGCTCATGCACGACGGATGGAGATCGATGTGTAAAATCGGAAAACGCAGCTGACGATTGAGGCGTTAATCCTTGAGCGCTCACTCACAAAAGATTACACGTGATCCGCGATCGGAATATCTGCCGCGCGCGGTAATTGCCTTGAAGAATAAATTAGACATGCAACATGAAATTATCCGTCATAAATGGAGAAAAATGATTGTCAGATTTCAATCGAGAAATATCCTTGAAGATCCTTGAAGATATTAACTCCGAAATCGATAATTCTGTTTTGTATCAGCGTATAAATTATCTATATTTAAGAATTATTCGTATTTTGCTGTCTGATAAACAATCGAATATTTTCTCGTTAACGTTTTGGTGCATTAATCAAAATTAGTATTTCTTGCTTAGCTAATATTACGAATAACATAATCGTGCATGTTATTAAAATAATCATGTATGTGTACAGGTCAATGTATGTATTTGACTAATTTACGCAATCATCATGAAGTAAATTACGCCACGTCAACTGCGTCTTGGATACACCGTGCGCACTGTAAAATCTGGGCGTATCAAGGCTAGTTCGCAAAATTATCGCTTGGAAGACAAGTTGCAAAATTGTAATGCTTTTCACGTTACATATGTGTTACAAGCGATGAAAAGTTACTTTTAATTGCGTGCGCAAACACACAACGTCGCGAGTAAAATACGATCGTGATAACTCATTGTCGGTATCATTGCACATGAGGAAGTAAAATACGAAGGAGAATGAAAGACGATCGTATGGTATCGCGTGTATGGCACTGTATGGTCCTAATGAGACGCGCGTAATCGTGAGGATAATATATTGACGCATCAACCCGGTGGGAGAGTTTTTTTTTAGTCGAACTACTCCGAAAGAACCACCATGCCTTTATTAGCGATTTCAAGAGTTCCTCGAACAATCACTATCTATGTGTGTCAAGGTATGCGTGCCAAAATGTATGTCAGTGAGTTGCGGTTGAAAACTCTATTTACACGTTTATCAATTGAACTTCATCGTTCGCGTTTTTTAAATCAAAATTTATTAAAAATGTTGGAAAAAGCATAAGAAGCGATTAAAACACTGATAAATTAAGTATCAACGAATTCCACTCTAAAAGAGTATGGCAACGGAAAAGAATGCAAGTATCTATGAATTGTAAAATCTAAAAAATTCTAGTAGTTATACAAATTTAAAAAAATCTAAATATTTCCAAATACGAGAGTTAAAAGATTCAAGAATTCGTGTCAAATGAGTTAAGAATTTGAAGGATCAATGGAGCTTCGAACCTGAGGGAAAGAGCCAAGAACCTGTAACTGTAGATGTTAAACTGGGATTAAAATTCCAAAGTTTCAACGGCTCGTGAACATAACCTCTCTCACTCTCTTTCTCTTCTTTCTTCTCTAATTTACAGAATCATTTAAATAATGATAGATTCTCTCCCCCTCGCAGATAAAAATTCGATATATTAAAATAAATAATGTTTTATCTTAAGTAAAATAAAATCTTGAGAACCCCCTATTTATACATATAAAGAAAAAGATTTTATTTCAAGATTTTATCGTATCATTTGTGTAAACGATAATACGATGATTATGCTTAAGCATAATCATTTCTATTCATTGTCATTATTTTGTTGCCTATACATGCTGCTTCGCGCAGCTCATAATTTCGAGAAAGGTTTTAAAGACGCGAAGAGACGCGCGACAACGCATTCACCTGTGTCTCGAATCTCACGTAGGAACGCGCGGTAATCTCGTGGCGGATCTATCGCGTGTGTTGGCGCATGAATAATAGCATGAATAAAGTATGGCCGCCATTATCTTCATTGATATTTCTACCGGACGAGAGAAAGAGAGAGTTCATCTAAGATTACAATCGGGATTATGAAGGAGGTCAAATTCGCGGGGATTATTGATAACCGTAATCAGTGTACACACGCGTATATTATACATTGCGTATAGGATGTCGCACAAGTTATAAGTACGCAAATGCTGTATACGTATTTACTTGCATCATAAATATAATATTTCTTAATTAGCTGATTGACCATGATTCTCCTTATTATTAAATATGAAATTTTTAATTTTATTCAAATACATCTGTCGTTTTTCCTTTTCACGATCGCTTTGGATTGGCTAATCAAAGTATAATCGAAATAAATCAGAACAGGCTCTTTTTTTTCATTTTTTAAATTGTTTTTTATAAATAAGACGATTGGATATTGTTTTATATTAATTATAATTGTGGACGACGTGCTTCAGATAATTATATATAAAATTATAAAATATCTTTGAATAAAGACAATTTGCGAAGTAAAATAAAGTATATATGCCTTGTAATACCGAGTATATAACAATGTCATTACGACATTGTTGATATTCTTTCCCGTAATAGAGACGATTTTTCAAAGATTACACTGGCGGGTCGTGAGAGAACCTTGACTCTCTCCCGCGTCGTCTCTCAATCGTCTATCACTAACGTCGTTACGTAGAATAGCTACACCGCAAACACATGATACGTGTACGACGGTTGCGAAATCACGAATGCGCTAGGAGTGCAGAATGCAATACGCGGAATACTTTCCCAAAGCGGAGATAAAGAACCTCGCGATTCTCGCGAATAAAGCATCGGCATCGACAGTTGCCCGGTAGGGTAGGGCATCCAAAAAGAAGCAGACTCGCTCACGGATGTGTCGCGCGGTGAGAGTTTAGATGCGCTTTTAAGATTTAACTCTCTGTCTCTCTCTTTTTCTCTCTTTCACGCTGCCGAGAGATTGCGGAACGACGGGCCTATATACGTGTGTCGGCAACGTTGCGACATCGCTAATGCATCGTGAGTGCAGAATGTAGCCGTGGATGCACTGCTAAACTACCATGGTAGAGACGAATAGCGAGTATACGGGAAATCTACTCCCCCTCGAACAGAAGTTCGAGATGCCAGCGCAAATTTTTAGCGCTCGTAGGATCGTGCATTGCAACAGCAACGCGTAGACAATACGCAAATAACGATTTACATGGCAGTGACGTCTTTGCGATACTACTACCTACGTAAAAAATCCGTCACGATCGTATATTGTTTGGATAAAATAACAAAATATCGACGCGATAAACACGATGGCAAATTTTTATTTAAAAATATTGCATCTAAGAATACGATACAAAGATATGTGATCTACATTAATCGCACACAAACAAGCACGATTAAATTGACTCGAAACCAGTTTAATTACTAGATTTATCTTTGAATCTTAAATTATTTACGAAAGACTTAATTCGGATAGAGATTTTCGAAACAAACTTTCATTATGCAGTACAGAAAGGAAACATGTAGTGCATATAGATCGTTGACTGTAAGTATTCTACATTATTCCACCAGAATGCTCGTGGAATAACAAGAGAAACAGGAAAGAGAGCTTGGAATTTACGACTCTATCCTGGTAATGCTTAGAGAATACAATCGATATACCGTGGCAGTATATTCGTTCGTATACATTGTAACGAACAGATGTAATTACGGGAATATCTTCGCCAAGTATTTTTCATTATGTACCTGACCTAAAAATTCACACACCATTAAATTACAAAACGCTTGTTATTTATCTGTTAATTCATTGTTCTTATCTTGATGACATACATTTTAATTGTTTTCTAACAAGCTTAAAGAGATCTACCGTTATCTATTTTACAATCATACGCAAAACAAAACATTCTCATTGTCAATCATTTCTAATCATTTCAAGACTTTAGAAGATTTAAAGTCACATTTAAATATTATCAAAAGATTTCACGGCAATTGTAATCGTTATTGTAATTGTAATAGCAGCATCGCGAGGAATATATTATCAACGCCGATTTTTATTTTACTGAAAAACGTCGCTCGAGAAATAAAAACACGAAAAATTTCTGACGGAATCCCGCGACAAGAAAGAGTACAATCACATGTCGATAGCCGGTATTGCAAAATCACTAATGCACGGAGTTGAGCAGAACTACACCGCAAATACAACGAGAAACACACAGCGGCGAATCCTCTTCTGGCGTGTACCTATATTAAGCGACCTTCCCTGTCACCGAGAGACAATGCGGCGATGCGCCGTGGCGGTTGTCTCACGTATATATCGCTTGCATTTTCTCATGTGACGTTCGATCACCGTCGTGTAAACGCTTTCAGCGAAACAACACGTAGCTCCTAAAGACACTTCAAGGCTTCGTTCTTTTTTCTCCTCTCGTAACTACTCTTTCCCGACGTAATTCCATGCACGCTTTATTGACCATCTCCTGCGAGCCGGGAAAATGCGTGACCTCTTTTTTTTCCAACATTTTTATTCGCGACTGCTAATTTTTATATCTTAACGAGCGCGCGAAGGCGATACGTTATTATGCACGCAAGGCTCTCACGGTAAATCGCAAATGTATATATGTACGTACATACATTATTATACAAGAGTGCGAAAATTGACTAAAATTAGTAACATTTTTCAATGCGCTTTAACTCGGCCGTTGAACTCAACGAGGAAAAAAATCTCGTTATATGCGTTCGCGTGCGCCACGCACCGGAAATTTATCGAATTCCATTACGTGAAGTAATACGTACGTCAAAGTCTTTACGATTGAAGATAACACGGGTGTAATTCAATAATGGCCAACAAACTGCGGTCATATCGGGCTATCAATTATTTTTATTTTTATTTTTCCGGATAAGATGCTAAAGAATGTTTCATAACTGTATTATTCAATAATTCTCACGGTTATTTTATAGTGAAAAGTATTCTCTGATAGTCTCTACTGAGACTTCGGAATGTGACTTAAGGTCTTTTTCTCCTCCCGAATCCTAAACTGGCGGCGGGAATTTCTATGATAGAGCGTTACATTCAAGGAGCGAAGTTCCCCATTTCGAGCGGGTGCAGATGGACGAGGAAAAGATAAATAATACGCGAGATAAACGGACACACATCGCCGATTCACCGCTGGAATTTGAGGAATCCCGACGTAGGGCCAGCCGGCCAGGTAGTCTCGCGCGCGCACACGCAATTCTGCCTTACAATAAATACCTCAGCACACACCGGTTTTTCTCAATTATTTAAGTCACCGCGTATAGTTACGCAATAGTGCATAGCTAACCGCGATCTTACGATTCTCGCCAGCTTTTCCCCGTTTGACGTTTGACGTTCGACGTTCGACGTTGTCGGCCGATATTTCACCACACGCGTAATCTTTAGTAAGTCTTTCATTACGAAAAAGAACTATGTACATCATATCAAGATTTTCAAAATTTGCACAAAATAACAAAAATATCAATCAAAAATTGAGTAGGTTAAGTTTTAAGGCATTAAACACAACAAAGATAATAAGCTGTGTGCAAAAAGATCTATTCTTTAGTTCACACAATTTCGTTGTCGTTCTTATGTGTGAATGGTTCAAATGTTTTCACAAAATATACACAGGTAGTCCGTGAACAACTCTAAACACATTAGCGATAGATTTCCTACGACGAAAGTCCTATACGACGGAATTTGTGACGTATGCGTGCCACATGGAGCGTGAAAGCGTTCACGAATACAAATCGCCACATGTACTCACGTGTAAACGTACATGTGTGAACACGAAAGACTGCAGTGGAGACCTTATCTGCATGGGCGTATATCGGGCGTAAAAAGCTATCAAAAACATGGTTCAAATTTCCTATGTTTTCGCATTATCGTTGACGGAAAAATTTCACAGCTTTGAAAAAGGCAGTTCATGTCAGGATTGCGACTTTGGTCTTGACGTCAATTCATAAAACATTTAAATATATCGAATCGGTATAAGTAAACAAGTACGTAGTACTCCATTTATACTGCGCAATGTGATATTACGCATGAATCAAACGTCATTTTTCTTTTTTGTGTTATATTGGATAAAGTTGATTTATACCATACCGCGTTAAATCAGTAATGTATTTTCATGTTGAGTGTTGCAAATTTAGATAACACGTGCTTAACACGCTGCATATCTAATTCGTGTTCATTAAAACTGCATTAAAATATTATAGATGAATTTATTTAAATTCCCGAAGTTTACACAGAGAAATTTCTCTCTTCTAATCAATTTCTTTTATCATTATATTCATACGTATAATCAACGACAACAATAGCATGTCAGGAAAAAATTTAACTTACAAAAAAGAAAAATAAAAAAATGAATAAAAATTCACTTCTAAAGTACCGTTTCCAATTTGTCATCACATTTGTCGGACGGAAATAAAAAGTGTATTACACCCGCTTACATGATAAATGAACTTGTTAATAACGGTACGCGTGTGCAGACAGCGAAAAGACCTTTTCTTGCTTCTTCTTATCAAAAAGAATGATCACTTTATGATGAATGGCACGGTATTCAGATCCGTTTTCCGTCTAGAAGCGTTCTTTTTCAAACTGAAAAATGATTCCGACAAAGATCTGCAATGTTTCTTTGTAAAAAGAAGATCGAAGACGAATACTCTTTTTACATAAACATTTCTAAAAAATCTCAATTTTTTATAATACACACCAATTTAAAATAAAAAATTCATAGAGAGGAAAAAATTTGATAATGCATTAACGTCATTATTTTTTTGCGAAAAGAAGTGACTTGGATCAAATCTTGACGCGTGTCCAACTAATTTCCCTCGTCAAATCCGACGTTAGACGAGCGTGCGAGACAAGATCCGCAAGATTGATCGCGCTTCGTTTTTAGCAGGCACTCGTTATCATATTATATTACGCTCGAGCCGAGTGCGTCTCGTCAATGTTACATTCCTTCCTCCTTGTGCGGACAACCGCCGCATTGGGTAATCGATCGTGGCAAACGGCGAGAGACAATTAATCGTGCAAGATGGAGAACGCGCGACTAACCCGCGCACGCAGGAATGCACGTGATGTGCGTAACGTCGGCAATCAGGGTCGTGATTGCACTACACGGGAATCAAATTAGCATTGAGCGTCGGCCGTCTTTCGCCATTAGAGCCACGACGCGACGGACGGAAAGGTATACAGAAAACGATAGGCGTATTTGCGGCCGATTGGGAGGAGATGCAGCGAACGAGTCCGGTGTGGCTTTTACGTAACGTTTTTATCCTTGCTTCTCTGTAGATATATCTGCTTGGCGAAGTATGCGCGGCGACGTATCTTTGGTATAACTTTCCAGAGTACGACACAATAGGAACGTTCGCGTAAGCACGTCTCTCTAAAGAGTACCTAACATCTATTCTAAGAAAATATTCAGGCTAACTTTACTTTTACAGATAAAATTGCCTCACAGTTTATTAAAAAACAATCGCAAATTTTAAAAAAATAAAGATCTTGCTTAGACTTGCTTTTCATACTATTTTAAACGTCATTCATTCATAAAGTGTATAATTAAATTATTGATTGAAGGATATTATCGACAATCCGTCAGATTTTGATTTTAGTGATTGACAAGTATTTCTAAATCTCAATCAACAAATTAGACCTGTCACTATAGCGATGGATAACGTGTAGATACAAGGTGTCGCGTATGCACGTGCTTCCGTGTGTAACGAGTACGTACCGCGTGTTGCGCACATAAACTATCCAGGCGTATGTTTGCTGTCTTCGAGGACTACTCTCACGAGAAGATAAAAATCTCCGTCACGCAAATGCGGAAAAAAGCCTTCAAGAATCAATCGCCTCATTGTCTGTGCCGATTGGAAACAGATGAATAGGAAGTGAGTTAATGGGTATTATTTCGGAGCGTGGTTTACTACGCTTAACGAAAGTCTGTTCGGTGCTCGATATATGTAATATGTATAGCTCGCATTGCAATGAATATTTTTAGAATTTTAAACTTATCTCGCAGATACCGTTAAGAAAAGATATATACGTTGTGTAATTATTATTAAATCTCATATCTCAAAATGGAATATACAATTTTTATATCAATATTATAATTTGAAAAAATTATTTATATATGTATAACGTAAACTTTTAACCAACTGATCTTTGCGACTTGAGTGTGATTCTTGAAAAGTGAAATTGGAACACGAAACTGATTATTACACAGAGCAACAAAACTTCAGGGATGACGCCCGTCATCCTTGAAAAATAATACGATCTGAAACTTCAGACTAAAAAAAACTTGAAGTAATTTTATTGAGCCTGTTATCGCTCGTCGCCTTCTCCAAGCATGATGTAAGTCCGCGCAGTGAAAGTTTCGCCACCTTCAGAACCGTAAATTACTTCCTGAAAATTTTTCTTTATTTCTTTTTTTTTTCGATTTAGTAACACGTGCGCACACAAGAGCATACGGAAATACATGCGGTACATTGCCTCTTTCTAGTGGTGTCCTACTTTTCCTGCCAAAATTGCTGGGAAATATCGAAACGCGCTTGCCTAAGAGCCCGTTAAAAATCGTAACAGCGCGACGAAGTTATTAACTATAACAATAAGACCGCGCGAGTATTGCAAAGCGCGAGGAATTTCTAAGATCCGGAGTCGCGGCGTTCGGCGAAATCGAAATTTATCGTACGTCATTATCCGCCACGTTCGCACTCCGAACCACTTACGAGCAGCATTTCTCGAATCGCCGCCGCGTGCGTAATTACGGGACATTAGGAGCACGCGCGGCACGCACAAACGAATATAGTGCACAAAGATCGGAAGGGCCAACCTTCCGAAAAAAAAGCATCACGAATCAGCGACTTATTTTACAGCCGCGGCTTACGCGTTATCTGCTTCCTAATAATAGGACAATTTTCTGGAAAAATGTCCGAACAGGATCACCTTTATTAGCTCTCATAATCAACGACTACCGATATCTCGACAAGACATCCGCTATAAATTTCGACCCACGGCTCCCAGTAAAACGGACGGTCAGCTGGAATTTCGGCAGATAATGAGCAGTGTCCTTGTTCAATGTCAACTCCCAGAAAAGATATAGCATCCTAAAAGCATTATGACGTAGGTCATAATATTTTTAGCAAACATAGTCTTCGTGGAAAGATACTATTTATTAAAGAGAAGAGTTTCATGCTAATGATAGAATGCTAATTGATAGTAAATTAGATAAAAGATGAACGCAAAAAGACTAGCAAAAGATACTCTATCGAATAGTAATGACATTGTAAAAGCTCACGTTATTTCGTCATTCTACAAAAGTTAAAAGTCACACGTATATTTTAATTCCATTTTAGATCGTTATTAGAATATTTCATTGAAAATAAATAATTTTTGGAAAGCTAATTTAAAAAAACGAATCAAATGAGGCTTACCAATAAAGAATTGTTTTCTGCAAAATTTTCTGACGCGTGAAATTACTCAATTTTACTGACTCACTGATAAAATTGACTGAGTAATGATATACCTTTTTTTTCCCCCAAGAAACCCAATATTGATATGTATAATATCATCACGCCTCGTTCCAGCAATGTTCTTTATCTCAGCTCATTTGACTCAGCCTGTAACGAAAGTCGATCTAGAGATTAATACGCAAGAACGCAAAGATGTGTACGTAGTAATTGATAGGTGGGTGACGAACCGACGAGACTCCATGAAGCATAGGTAAACATAACTGGAATAACAGCGCGGCCTAATCATACCGCGATAAACGTGGATGAAGATCTAATTCCAGTATTGCTTTCTCCTGTTCACATTACGAATTATCTCCTCCGGCCATTCATATCGGGAGATCGAACAATCGTACAATTTACATATATACAGTGAATGAGTCTAAAACCTCACTTAAGTGTTGCTCAAATCTTGCTCTGCATATGCTCGAATAAGCACGTATAATTAAAAAATTACTATAATACTTATACTTAAAGTTTATATGAAAAATTTCATATATATATTTTCTATAATCTTATTCATTAAACTTAATTCGTCTAATTAAGCTATTAAATATCCACATTCGACTTACATATAAAGTTTATTTATTTATCTGCGCAAATGCTTGTAGCTACGGAATTTCACATAAATTACTTAAAATATAGCCAAAAAGAGAGAAATATTATACCCTACGAGAAATGCTTTTCGTAAATGGAAATTTAATCGCGTCTTTAATAATATGATATTAATGCCAATATTAGACGGTGCTCTCTCGACAGTATATATTATTTAAGATAGAGCGACACTATACATGAGTAATTCATCTAACCTTAGCTAATAACTGGTAAGCTTTACCACGTCGGGCGTAATTTACTTGTCAGTGCGAACGAAATAATACGATATTAATCGTGAATCGAGTGAAAATACTTGTGCCATGCCGTTTCCTACTTGCATATAGATACGTGTACGGGCTAATAAACAGGTATGTATGTAATGAGTGAGAATCGAACTTGACGGCTAACCGACATAACTAGCACCAACCTCCGAACATTCTAATCGCGGTACTGTAAACGCCACTATCACAAACATCACTTTCTCCATCTTCAGCTCTAAACGACCATCCTGTTAACCTTTTCTAACTGCTAAAAAGGACGCCATAATGACGAGTTGTATTCAATTTCCCGTTTAAGAATGACCATAATAACTAGAATAAAACTCGTATCTCTCTCAGAGACTGTCGAACATATACCTACGTATTGAAGATGAGAATTTTATTATCACAATAACTTGCGTAAGTACGCTGAGCAAGAGTCGCCCGTATGATATATTACAGTTTCACTGATCCATGTATGCAATAAGAACGTAAAATGCAGATTAGCAATTTAAACTCGCTGATATTTAATTCACTTTAATTAAAATCCAAAGATATTAAAAGTTCAAGTACATACAAATTTACATTCAAGATTGTATTGCTAAAGCAACAATTTTTGAAAAAAAATTAACTAAAATTTTTATATACATATAAAAAAATTTTCCTACCGTAACTAATAATGGCTATTTTGAATTAGACAGTAAAAAAATCGAGGACATAATCGGCACGACATGACTAAGAAAAGATGATTAATATATAATAGCTGCTTCGCTCGAGAGTCGAAAGTAAATTTCGCGTTCGCCAGTCGATGAGTCAATAACCTTTAAATATTCCTCGCATGTCGATTAGCCGAAAAATAATACTTGCGAAGAATGCACGATATCCCCTCTTCCTCCTACGATATTTATGACCGATATAAAAACACCTTACGTCGCATTACGGAATACCCGCATTTGTACAGACTTCAGCCGTGTACTTTCATCGAACTGTACAGTCTATAGTCTATAGAGTCTACGTTTATATTATGCAAAGATTTATAAAAACTTATGGAAGATAAATGTAATTTATTCGCGAAGGAGAATTGTATGCGGAATAAGCGCAAAACGTCAAGAATTTATACATCAAGTATACACATATGTATGTACCTATGTGTGCAGATCTGTTTAAAAAATAAATCTCTGCTATATCTTAGACGGATTATCGTAATACATCAAGGTATCTTATGCGTCTTGTTACATGCACGCGACACCGTTTATGCGGTATATAATTCATCGGTAATGGCTTTTCCGTCACTAGGACAACATGACGTAACGACGCAACTAATTAGGGGGCTGCGGAAACATCGAACGCCCTTGCATTTTATGTACCAATATTTCAGGATACTTCAAATACTTTCGCAGAGATAGTTGCGAAGATCGGACGGAAATTTACGAGTACGTCTTAACTTGCCATCAAGGACAGCACGAGATTTCGTCTCGGTCGGCATTCTTGCGCAACAAAACTTTAGATATACTGATTGAAAACCACGCGCGCTCGTTAAGAGAAGTATCTTTTAGTACTTTCAATTTTGATGCACAAAAAAGTAGTACGTTTCCAATACATTAAACTCGATACGTTAAATCTCTCTAAAAAATCCAACACAATTTTTTAAAAAATTGTCAAACTTCTAGTACGTCTACTCATATGTCAATTAAAGACTCGTATTGCCAACTCGAGTACAATATCCCTTCGATGGAATAGAAAAAATAGAAAAGTATTAATTTGCCAGATACGTGCATATCCTGAGATAGGAAAATCTTAACGATACGATTTAGCTGATAAGGGAAACAGTGAGAAATCGTTATATACGAATTATTTTCTGCGGGCAACCCGCACATACGCAGATATAGACATTATCGGGCGTACGTAGGACGCAAATCACACGTACCATTTATCACGCGCGCGTCGAGAGATCTCGCTAAAAGCTCGTCGGCACAACAGTCTCCGCGGTATTAGCGATAATTTTGGCGCGTACCGTTTCGTGTCACACACAAACGCGCGGCGTATAGAATCTCCTTTAACCCTCTGTGGTTGAATATCGGCATTTAACTGACCGCGGACTTTTACTCTTTTGCTCGAATGCGTCGGCGCGTAGCCGCGTCGCACGTATCCGTACGTTTAGAGTTACGAAATCTACTTTAATTAAGTACCCGGGGATATAGTTGATACCGTTAACTCGTCTCTTGATTATTTTTATTACGACCGCACCAACAAACGTGCTACGTATTGCAAGGTGATCTAAATTAGCGTTTGACGTGTTCTGCATGTCGCACGTTGTTTTATATTGCGTTGCAAATTATCTTCGATGACCTTCTTTAAAAAAAAATGACTTCTTCGTGAAAGTCTCTGTGAGCACGGCTAGTAATATAGCTAAACTTAAATTTTAAAAAATAATATCTATAAAATTATCAGACTCTCGAAAGAGTTAGGAATACATATATGACACTGTTCTAGTTGTTTTATTTAGATTCTTAAAACTATAATCAAATATTTTCAGAATATATTATATTAATTTTTATATTAATATTATCTACGACTAAAATGTGTGATTTACGAGATATTCGGATGGTTCTGTGAGCAAGTAGATCGAGTCCGAAAGAGCTCGCGAGAAAGAAAAAGTCGCCGCATAATCGCGACTGCAATAATCAACGTGCTTGTCGACAGCGTGCATTTATGTGCGTCATAAAATCGAATGTTAGATTTACACCGACCCACGCTGAATCGCCGACCCAGTTCAAGATCCGAGAACGAGACGAATCGCAATGGAAAAAAGAAAAAAATACCAATACAAAAAAGAGAGAAAGAGAGAGAGAGACAGGTCGTTCGTCACTTGGCGCGCGGATAGAAAGCAGCCGGTCATCGATCGCGCTTTCCTTCTTACGACCGCGTACGCGCGAAAGACGTCAGGGTTCAGCGAACGACGCAATATACGCGTGTACTTACTATACGTACACGCCGACGCCGCTTCCTTCGCCGCGCGCGATCGAGCGTGTATCCGGCACTTCCTTCACCGCGATCGCGGCGGAAACGCGAGCGAGGGAAGCCGAAAGCCGACGCGTATCGGGAGGCTGGAGATTTATTTCCCTCCTCGCGACGGCATCAGCGATGGCACCTGGATACCAACCGCTTCCTCGCGTGCACCGCGCGAAAGAGCAAGTGTGAAAACGACGTTACACGCCGCGCATTAATTTAATTCGCACGCATCCGCGGTGCTCCCGCAGCTCCTTTTATCCGCGTCACGCGAAATAATTCCGCCCGATTCACTCCGGGGAAAAGCCGTGAGAATACGTGTATTTCGATTCCGACGTGAATCTTTTTTTACGTTTTCCTTCCTTCAGATCAGCATGTTTACGCGACGTTCGTCGTTAGAGATAATAATCGATGCCAACTCGGACTCTCGCTTTTCGCGCTTGCAGCCTCTCTCTCTCTCTCTCGCCAAATATTTAACTATCGACGCGTATTTTTCATCTCTATGTCTGAAGCTCAATTGTGTCGATTATATCAACATGATTTTGAAAGCAAAATAACTCGGCAAAAATGGTGATGTGTGACAATGCGCGCGCGAAAGCGGTACTAATCAACGGACCGCGAGACACGAGACCGAGACACGCGCGGAGAATTTCCCTACGAAGAGAACATTAAATACCGAAGGTAACACCTCTTACTCTCGCATGTATAATGTGTAGCACTTATCCTCGATGTGTACGCGCCGCTACATTAATTGCCAAAGTCCGTTTCGATTTCTACCTTGGAATTTGCGCCGCGGCTTCCCGATTCAAATTTACGCTTTTATTTCTTCGCAATGTCAACGGCGAGCAAGTGTAAAACCGGGACAACGCGACATACTATTCCGATCAGGTCTGTTTATAATCATATCGCGGAAGCACTTTCACACACGTCGCGACGAGCGAAATGCTCGAGGTCGAAGACTTATTCTTGTCATATCGTACCAAATGGCTATAAAAATTGTTTCAATTCTCGTGAAATTCTAGTGGGCTGTATTTTACACATTTATACAAAGACTCACAAGACACAAATGACTCTTACTCTCGACCTACGTGGTCAAATTTATATTAATTATAATAATCACGACGTCGGTTAAATCAAGAGTAAAAGAAAGTACGTTGTGTAAATTGTTTACTGGCGAAAATATAAGTTTCCGATTTGTTTTACTCACAAGACAGTTTGCAATTTATATCGCACGTAATAACACATTACATGCGATTTATTTCGCTACGTAGTTAATTGAACGTTTATTAACTGTTAAATATATCGACCTCACCATTTCTGCGCCAAATTCCTCACGTACGAGTAAGGTTAACTCGTCCGGGGGGCGAGCGGCCGGAGCGGCCGGAGCGGCCGGAGCCCGGGCCGATATCAACGGATACGCTTATAAATCAACAGGGCACTCCACACTCCACTTACCGTGAGCTGCGTCTTGTCAGGCGCAATCGCCGTGATCTCGACCGGCCTCGGCTCCGGCGGGTTCGCCCTGCTGAGAAACGCAGCCGGCATTTTCGCGACGAGGGACAGCCTCCTGGTGAGCCGTCTGCCCACGTCCGCGCGTCGGCGCAGCCTGACGCGGGGTCCGGTGCCGGTGCCCTTGTAGCTCCCGAATTCCATTCTCGATCAGGATCCTTCGATCCTCTCCTTCCTCATCGGCTCATGGTGACACACCACACACGTTACACGTTACACGTTACGCGCGACGACACCGGCGTTGTCGTCGTCGTCGTCGTTGTCCCACCACCGCCGCGCCGCGGTAGATCGTTGCAGTCACGTGATTATTCGAACGAGCGTCGCGTCGTGTCCTCGTCAACGTCCATCTCGAACGCTTCAAGCTTCAAGTTTCGAGATTTCCCCTCACGGTTCACTGATCGCACTGATCGCACTGTCCACAGTCCGCACGAGCCGGCGAGGACTCCGACGTTTCGGAGCTACCGCCGCCATTTGCATTTTGCGCCGGTTTCAAAATCGACTGGCGCCATTCAGATCCCGCGCGCTATCACCGGGATCGATATCCGGCCATCCGGCGTTTCTCCGCGATTCGCGGGGTGTCTCGTTCGAATTATATGTCCCGGACGACAGTCTCGACGTGAATCTCGCGACGTCGCGGCGCACGAGACGAACCGGCCACGCACGCGACGTAAAAACCGACTGGATGCTGGAGCCGGAGGTATACACTCACGCACACAAGCCTCCCTCGCAGCGAGTGCCGAGTGGACGCAGTGGACCGGACGGGGTATAGAGGGGAGGGGACGAGGGCGCGCAGCCACACGTAGCTACGTTCGTGCACCTGCGGGCATATGTGCGCCGTGCGGGCCTGTTCTCCTCTCTTTCTCTCCTACCTCCTACCGTCTCTCCCTTCGTCGAGGATTCGAAAAATCGAGGCGCGCGCGGAAAAGAGAGCGCGCGCCCGCCGACTCGTTCTCACCGCCCTGGCGATCGCTCGCTCGGTCTGCCTGACGCGCTTCGACTGAAATTGAATCGCGGCAGCCTCCTACCACGCGGTCCTCCGCCGCCGCGTCGCGCCGAGTCGGCCACCACACCACTAACTAACCACCGCGCCGCGCCTCACCTCACCCCTCGCCCTCACCTCGCCTAGCGTTGCGCCGTTGCGCCGATGCGTGCGAGGAGCCGCCGGCGCGCGCCGTTGGTTGGTAAACAAAACGTGTCCCCGCGGGAGATTAGCGTCGCGCGACGACCAGCGACGACGTCCAAACGTTCGAGACTGATGATGTAACGGGTGCGCACTGCGCGCACGACCCCCACGACGCGGACGCGAACGCGACTAAATTTATCGCTGCGCGACGCGCAACACCATCCGCGTACGATGTTACGGAACGCGACAACTTCAGACCGTAAACCGTAACGTCTCCAACCGTCAATATGGCGTTAGCTTGTAAAAATGCGAAAACGTGCAAACGTAATCTTTAATTTTCTCGATTGGATTAGGATCGATTGAAGATCGTTCGCTTGCACTTGCTGCACGTACTGGTATTTTTCGCTCTTTCCTTCCTCTCTCAGCACTTGTATCATTTTATAGAAAAGAGAGCGAAAGTAAAAGAAACAATAAGCCTTATTTTGATTTCCAATGTACCTGTTTCTGAATGCAGAATAGGTGGGACAAAATGAACGTGCTTAACACGTCGAATTTGTTATAAATAACAATGCTGCGCCGAATAAAATATACCCCCTTAACTTTGTCATGAGAGCAATTAAAACGAATCGATTTTCGACGAGGAATGGTCTTTGCGAAACGCGATATTGCCGCGCGAGTCGCGAGACCAATTAACTTCGCTGCGCTTTTACGCGATATATTGAATAGGCGAGGTGCTGCATCGCGACATCCGGTGTTTCTTCAGGCGAAAGCCATTGTTTCCCGCGCGAGAGAAGAGAGAACTCGTCGGACGCGTAATCGGAAGCCGCAGAAGGTGCGCGTTCGCGATAAGAAATCGCGGAACGCGCGATTTATATCCGCGATCCGCGCGACGTCGCCGTCGCCGGCAATCGTTGACAGAAGCGTCCTAAAGACGCGCGGCGTCGCCGATACGTTTCCTTCCTCGCCTATAAATAACACGAAGACCTATTAGAAAGCGCATTTCTACGCCGATCGCGTAGCATGTACGTACGACGTCCCGATCGGTTGCATAACGCCATGCGTCGCCATGTTATTTGCCGTTCGATATCCGTCGAGGCTCGATCTTCGACGCTTCGACGCTTCGAGGCTTGTAAACGCGCTCGCGGCATCGCGAATGCCCTATCGCGTAAATATGCGTGCCTATTCGGGACTATTTCGTATTTAGATATTCACGACTTCGAGATAATAATTTAATGTGTAATAATTACGTCCTTGTTGTAATAATATGATAAAATGTAATATAATAAAAACATCAACATATGTATATAATAAAATGTATATATGTATAATGTTATTGATATTATTAGAAATCAATGTTGTCAGATATAAGTGCGCCAGAACGATCCAGGTGTAACCCTTCTATACGACAAACTTTATGTTAGACGTGATTTTCAGCACGCACATATCGCACGTTTCCCATTTCAATTTAATCGTTGGATGTTGCTGCCGTTATTGACATTATAAACGAGCAGCGGCCACCAGCTTTCCTGCAACTCGCGTGTGATTCACGTCTCTTGTGTTCTCAATTCTCTGCGGCACGAATAAAAGACACTGACGACGTCCATTTAACCGCGAAAACATTCGTAAAGTCTATGAAAGGAATAAGGAATCTGTGGAATGGAAGATTTGTCCGGTTAAAAAGCTGCGATCTGTTAGTTCGCAGCAAATATACATATAGGATTTACGACGTTAAGTTTTCCACGAAAACGTGTGTTGAGTTAGGCATATATGTAAATCCGATTTCGCCTACTCTCCTCAAACTTTGAAGATTCAAATTTGCGATAGTTGTCATAAGAGGCCGCGGACAGAGAAGGATCGCGTTTAAAAAGATCGCTCGTCGAGGATTCAGCGGCTGCTACTTGTCTTGAGAAAGGTTGGTGAAATCGACTGCTAATCTACGTTTTTCCTTTCGCCGAGAAGTAGCTATTCAACGTGAAATGAAGTCCGAATCTTGGCGTGCATTTGTACACAAATTGAAGCTTGGCGGAAGCGACATTCGCACCTTTCACCCTTGATCCCGCGCCGTTTCTACGATTTCTTCTACGAGTTCTCATCGTCTGTGTGAGAAGTGCGCGCGGCCTTGCTCAGCTTACACGGCCTCGTCCAAGATGCTAAACAAGATATTACGCTGTATAAACGTACAGAAATGTGAATACCAAAAATGTATACAATTTTTCTGACAAATACGAGAAATGCTGTTAATGCTGAAAATGAATGGAAAATCCTACGATTCTCATTGATTAGTCAAGTGTATATTTCTAATATATTTTCTTTATTTAATCTCCAAACTTGTTTCAAATCTAAAGATTACTCTCGAAAAAATCACGTATAATAGAAATATTGAAAAACTTAAAAAGCTTTGGGCGACTTTGGCCAATTAACTTGATCGGCGATTATTTTAAATAGCAGAATTTTATTTAAAGAAAAACTTATCATCATCGTTTAACCATCGTCCCTAATCTAATTTTTTTAATCGGACGCAAATCGAAATTAGTCGTTGTAGAATGTAAATAAATCTGGCGTACGCTAGGCGAGTTAACGGAGGTGTGATCTGTCGGGTGCTCGGAGTACTAAGCGACATATCGACAAGAAGGCAAAAAGGGCGACATCTTTCATTGGTGTCTGCCGGCTGCCCGACGGGCCGACGCCGACGAGATTTTTTGGTAATTTCGGAGTAATCTCCGGAGTCCGGAGTCCGCGGACGCGGAATCACGCCTCACGCCGGCCGCGTGAAGTAGATGGCGCGTGCGAGTGCCGCGGGCCGCGGCTACGAGAACGGCGGGTCAGCCGTCAAGCGGGTGTAATAATTCGCTCCGGCTTCGAGCGACGAGCACGTCGAGCACTACGCCACTACCACGCACCACGCACGAGTATGACAGATCGGAGCAGAGACCCGGAGTCGACCGCGAGCACCGCTGCCGAGCAAGCGGGCGCGCGACGGAAATCCAGGCGTGGAAACACGAGCGGGAAACTCGCGACGCTTCTTCGGCGATGCGAGGGCAGTCGGCGTCAGGAGTACAAGAGGGAGGATCCGACGAGCGACACCAGGTCGACGGAGCACAGATTCAAGGGTCCGTCAAGCAGCAAGCTGTCATTCCTCGATTTCGTGTGCAATGTCAAGAAGCACCTGCTACTGAAGAATCTGTGCAAATCCAAGAAAAGGGTAGGCTCTTTTTACTATATTTTCTCCTCTCCATGGTTCTTTGTCTGGAGCAAGATTTCTTTTTTAATCTTCTTCTGCTTCTGCGATGCTCTTTGTTTTTCTTTACAACATGTGCCTTCGTGGTCTTGTCTGAAATCATTGTTCCTTTTCAGAGCAAAGAGACAGAAACGACGAGCCCTTGCTCTGGCTCAAAGCAGAACAATGTTATCTCTGTCATTGAATCTCTCAATTCATGTCAGAAGCAAGACGTGTCAACTGACGAGCAGGCCTTGTTGTCGGATAGAAGACTTTTGTATGAAGCCAGATTAGGTGACGTACTTGAAAATTCCCACTACAGTATTGAAGGAAATATAGCTAACATTAGCACGCAATATGGTTCATCTGGCACAAATCTTCATACAGTTCCTACGAGACAGCAAGCTAAATTGATAAGCGACATTGCGACTGTCAACGATGCAACGGTAATGCAACCTACCTATTCTAATACAATGGTGGCAGTTTCTAATGCAATAGCACAAGTCCCTGGCAGTGTAAACGAAACGTTAAATAACGAACATAAAGTCAAAGCAAGTCTCGCAAAAGAACTGCTTAATCTAAGTAAATATGGATGGTATTGGGGTCCCATATCAGGAGACGAAGCTGATGCCAAACTCATATCTGAACCAGATGGTGCGTTTCTGGTTCGGGATTCGTCAGACGACAGGTGCATATAACAAATAATTTACAGGATTTTCTATTCTCATATATATATATATATATATATATATATATATATATATATATATATATATGTTAACATTCTATGATTATCTGTAGGTACGTCCTAACACTCAGCTTCAAATCATCTGGAAAGATGCTGCATGCGCGTATGGAGCACAGCGGCGGCCTATTTTCTCTCTGCAATCAAAGCACCGAGAACGAAGGCTTTAATTCGGTGGCTGCTTTAATAAATCACTCCATGAACTTCAGCCAGTCCGCTGTAATATGTTACTCGAGGCCAAAATATCCGGGATATCCGTCGTTCCCGGTCAGATTAACGAAACCAGTGAGCAGATTCACTCAAGTAAGGAGTCTGCAATATCTTTGTCGTTTTGTCATTCGTCAGTATATTAGATTAGATAATATACACAAGTTGCCTTTGCCAAAAACTATCAAGGGATATATTCAAGAAGCTCATTATTAAAATCTAACAGATAAAAAAATAAAAAATGTTGAGATTAATAATGAACGTATTTTTATCAAGATACATATTAATACAAAAAGAGTGGTATAGAATAGACTTTTATGAAATGGCAGTAAAAGTATGTATATATGTATGTATATGTATATACCTATACGTATATACGTACACACGCACATATATATGAGAAATTTTTTTATCCTCGGTATATACAATATATATAAATGTATATGTTATACCTTGTAAAAATGTTTTCAAAAATATTTTCCTCAAATCATGACGTATCATTATTCAACATCAAAAAATATAAAACAGATAAAAATTATAAAAATTAAATATTAACGTTGTTTTTTTTTAATATTACGTTATTGAATGAAAAGAGACTATTTCATATTTATTAAAAGTTATGTAATCCTAGGAGAAATTTGCAATAAAATTTCTATAAGTTAATTATCGTAGGTAAAGAATTTGACTTTTTCTGCTATCTTATAGTGTTATAGTAGCAGAATATGAAGAGTAGCAAAATTTTTATATAGCTGACTCCAGATGATTATACTTAATTATGATAATATGCAGGGTAAACGAATCATTGTTTTTTAATCTATTGTTAAAAGAATGTTGATATAGCTTTATGTAATCAACAATTTATATCTTTATATTTTGTACGGAGATAATATAGATTTACGACCTATTTTATTGTACAGATTTTGTTAAAATATATTACTGTATAAAATAAATTAGCTATATCTACTAATGTTTCCTTTCTCAACATTGATTTCTAATGCAGAAAATCAGGTTCCCAAATAAAATAAACGTCTCTCTTAATTTTAATAAGAAAAGTCTTAATTTTATTTATTCGAAAACATCTATAGAAATTCTTTTCTTAAAATCTTCTTTCATTAATCTATCTCTTTTTTTCGTTAATTTAATCCAAGTATATTACGGGCCTAGAACAGAAAGGTAATTATATGTACAGTATGTATATATATAAATCAAAGATGGCTTAAAATTTTATTTATAATCGACCGGAAATAACTATACCGTTATAAAAACAGCAGTAGCAGTCTCCGTAACACGGTTTAGAGCTTCATCTGGCTTGTTTGAGCTGGAAAGCATCATTTGTACTTGTAAAGTATCCTGTATTCGTCTCTCTAAGAACAGCCAAGTTTCTTTGTGGTCTTCACTTCTATCTTGCAGCATGTACAATTCAGTGGATTTGTAAATAGTCGCCAGTATCATTCTCCTGATATACCAGTTAATCTAATCAAAGTAATGTACTCTATTTAAACAGCACATATCCGAACAATATCTTTCTTATACTAACAGATAAACATTAGCGATACGACGTACATCAACAGACCTATCGCCAGCATAATAACAAATATCATCGACTAAAGTTAATAAATTTGCCAAAGCGGTCGGTACGTTCGGTGGTAGGGTCATAATAGCCATTGCCTGCGGCCAGCTTTTTTTGTAGGGGATCACCATTCTCAACCGTGTTTCCACGGCGTCACGAACTTGTTGCTCTGGCGTCTTCCGTGGACTCGAGGAATCTGTTTCGATGACCATTGCTTCTTTCTCCAGGATTTGATTTAATTCCCGATTACACATAGAATAAAAATATAGCACTAATGCCGCGCTACCATTTGGAAAAAGTCCGTGTATTACGCCTGGATATCCAACCGACTCAGCACCTTCATTTTCATATGGACAAACAATAATTAATAAAACTTAGTATAACGAAGTTTAAAATACAATTATATATAATTTATACATTTAAAAATAATATTACCAAAAAACTGTTCAATTTAAAATACGAACTACATTTTTTATATACTTTTTCAAAGACTTTTGTAACAAAATATGTTTCAGATATTTTCCACATCTGCAAAGTTTTTATGTACTGATTAATTTCACGAAAGGATCGATTTCGTAATAGAATGCTGATTAACATTGGCTTATAATTTTCAAGACAATAATCATGTATAAAAATTATTAATAAAATGTTTTTATTTTTATTTTTAAAACATGTTTCAAATCCGTTTCCGTCAAAACTTTGATTTAATTCATTAATCTATTTTTAATAGGACATGTAAATCGAGTTACATTTCATTTTTCATAATGCTCAATGGTTTTTTGTTATAAACTACATCTATTTCTCAAGACAGTATAAAAATTAATTAGAAGAGATAGCATATAAAAATAATCGCTCAAATTACCAGCACTGATAGCTTGTTTGCTCCATCCCATGTCAGGAACAAATTTTAAAGAAGCACTAAGTATTTTTGTCTTAATGTTTTTCTCATACTCTTCGTCGTTCTCTTCGTGACCAGATTGTTGCGGTTCTGCATTTCTATTATCATTTTCAGATTGATCGACTAGCAAAGCCCTGGAAGTCCATAAACATCTAAAACCTGATAAAATCAATATCTACTTTTAAAATCATCTACATTAGATATGCATTATACATAAATATATGTTATATAAGAATAATACATAAGAATTCATGTTAATATAATTTTAGTATAATTCTTATCACTCATACATAATGTACTAGTAAAACAAATTCAATTTAGAAAAAATTTTTATTAAATCTTAAACAATTACAATTTTATGGTAATATGTTTCATAGTTTCATTTTCATAGTTGATTTTATTTCTACTCAGTACATTCATCAGACTTTTGCGTAAATTTTTCGTTCATATTTATGCATTCATTAACTCGTATAAGGATGCTTTCCATTACATCTAAACCATTTAGCACTTGATAACAAATGCAAGTTTTTTGAGAGAGTGGCATAGCTGGTAATTGTTCACTGCCAACGGTCAGTGTAACTTCCATGTTAGCCTTCATTAGCTTGCTATAATCTTCTTCTTTAACTAAATCCTTTTTCTGTTGCTCCAAATCTTTTGTCTTCACTCTCCAATGTGCTTTGCATAAATCTATCCCTTTTCTCAACGGATTTAGATAATCATTTTTTAGCATATCTACCATATTCCAAATACCCGTCTCATTGTTCTTATCTCTGATAAATAAAAATCTCAGCAAGTTCAGCGCAGTGATGATTTCGTCTGACATTTCCACCATATCAGACGAACTTCCATGTGGCAGATTGCAAACCTTCTTCAATAACAATTCCATATTTCTTCCGAGAAATTGGGGATTTCGTGGAGTTGAATCGAGACATTGAATGATAGAAGATTTAAAGATGCCAGTGATGAAACTCAGCAGGCCAGAATGTTCAACAATCTCGTACAAATGGAAAATAATAGTATATCTAGCTTCCATGTTAAATATCTCTATATATTCTTGAAAAACGCGTACTGCCTTCTTCCGTTGCTCATCATTATTAGAGTAAATCATCACTTTAGTGATTGGTTGAAACAATTCTGTATATATATCTAATTCCAACACCTTAGAATCTACAGAATGAGGTGAAATGCGTTTTATAACGTGTTCCATGAAAATTAATCCATTGGAGATTGAACAATCTTTGCTAAGCAATTTTTCGAAAAAATATGCACACATTTCAAGGATGTAATAAGAATTATATACTTGCGGTACATTTACCCAATAATTTTCTTTGGTAATAACATAAAAGTAAAAATTGGCGTAGGCCATATTTGATATGTTAAGAGTCCAGATCTGATCATGCGGCACTGCGCGGCATTGCGCTTTGAAGTAGGTAGGTCGTCTTTTACGTTGGCTAACAGTATCCAAGGAATATAATATATCTCCGGTGAGGCGAAGTGCTTGTGTCACTATATTATCCATGAGTTCTTCATAGACAGGTTCTTCACCGATGTATTTGTTCAAGCAGCAGAAGGGTTTCCCGCACAGAAAAATAAAAAAGCTCAAGAGGTAGTCCCCCAATACAGATCCTTCCTCCTGCTTAGAGTTTATATCTATCGCCTCTTCCACCAACGGCTCTAGGAACACTATGACTGCTTTATATGTATGTATAATTCCATCGCTAGCTGCTTCCGGATCATCAACTTTATCTGGCAGTGATAGATTCAAGATATACATCTGAAATCGCTCCAAGCACCAATCGATGACTTTGCCCTTGTTCTCTATCCTCATTATGCAAGAACGCATTGTATTTAAAATAGCACAGAAATTCACATGGTCGCTCGTGTGCGGTACATGTTTTAGGAACTCCAGTATGGTTATCTTGGGATCACAATTCTCAGCTATGAACATCAATACGTTTGAAGAGCATTCAAACGCTGCTTTCTTGTGTTGTAATACAGAGCTCGTGAGATTCAAGACAACGACAGACATAATACGGCCCAAGCCTTCTTCAGTGACCGAGGAATCCGCCTTTAAAAGCTCTATAGCTTTCTCGGTGTTACACTCGTCCAGAAAATTGGTGATCTGATTGACAACGTGCGTCATCATATTGGCCATCTCACCAAGCTGACAACAGTGGAAACATAAAAATGCAGATAAAATTATTCTTCGAAAAATATATTTCTATATTCTGTACCTTCTATATACGTATATATATATATATATTTACCTTTTTATGTGACAATATCAGGTACTTTCTTCTTTGTTTGCGAACTTTTCGTCAAAGAAATACTGACGCAGATGCGCGTTTCCCCTGTTTTCATTCCTGAGAAAGAAACATCGAGCACGACGTGTCTTTCTCGAAAATCTTCGTGCGAGCCGCGAGGTTACGTCTTCGCGAAAGGGCGTACGTTACACGAAATGACGGACTCTTCTATTTTTTACGTGAAAGGGCGTTCACGGAATGGAATCTAATGACGGTCATGTAAGATCGAGAACGATACGAAAATTCCAGAGAAAAACTGTCTGGAATGGAAAGAATTCGTGGGAGGGAACGCAGGATCAGACGCGATACGTGACAAGCTTGGCCGTCGGCAGTGTCGGCACAAGTCGCCAACAATTCGCTTACCGGCTACTGCAAGTCTGCTCCGCGCCGAGCGGAATGAATTAATCATCGCCATATCGCCGAGTGTCCCAGTCTCGAGTTCCTACTTCCTACTGCGCGACTGCTAAGGATTTTCCAGCGTATCGTACAATTCGTGCATGTTACTGTTCTTGAGGCGCGATTAGAATTTCGCGAGGCGACCACGTTTGGCTGCGTTTGGCGGTTGCGCCGCGGCGGTTTTAAGACACGGAAATAAGGACGCGTTGTTCGCGCGGATGCGCATTCCTCGGAGCAGCCTAAAACGAGCAATAACGTGGACTTCGTGTCAAGCGTTCATTATGTTTTTCGCGAAATCAACAAAATGTTAGACATAAACTTAACCTAACATTCGTAAATTTAAAGAGATGCATGATGCATGGCAGGGCATAGGGATCACGTGGGACTGGACCAATTAGAGAACAGATATCTTTGCTCTTTTTGTCCCGACTGAGCGCGTAGCGTGGATTGGCTGCGTTTGATCGCGATTTACCGTCGCGACCAATGAACTCGCGTCCTCGCGTGCTCACGTCGGAGCCGTCTGCTGAGTTTTGTGTATGCGTGTCTCTCTCTTAACCTCAAACGCGCTCTGCGCGACAGCCAACAGCGATTTTAACGGCAATTTAACAGCTGAAGAGACCTTGTCACGTTTGATTAAATCAAACGAGAAGATTACACCGGGGGAATTTGATTCCTCTCGAAATGGGCGATTCAGACGAGGAGAATTACGCGACGTTCGGCGTTCCTCTTGATCCCTTGGACGAAGGTACGCAAACGGGATAAAGTACCGTGTCTAAAGTACCATATATCCTTTGCATTGCGTTATATCAAAAAGTTTTAATCTTGCAGAGAACATCCCGCGAAAGAAGCCCGTTACGATCGAGGATCAATTTGCCTACGACGCCCAAGGTAGACGTAGGTTTCACGGGGCGTTTACAGGCGGTTTCTCAGCAGGATATTTCAACACTGTCGGTACTCGCGATGGATGGAGACCGCAACAGTTCAAGTCTTCCAGGAGTAGCAAGGCGGATAATGTCCTTCAGCGACCGGAGGACTTTATGGACGAGGAGGACACCGGTCTGTTCGGGATTGCTCCTAAAGGTATTCGAGCTACCAGCGATTATGCTGATCATGGACAGAGAGGAAAGAAGAGGGAGAGGATAAGTCAAGAAGGACCTATTCCTGGTACTCCCATCTTAAAAGAGCTTCTAAAACCTGTCAAGTTAGTATTTGCAAAAATTTATAATGTCATTTAATCTGTGCTACTTTGAAATTGAACGTGTTGACGGCATGTTTTTGTCTGAAAAAGAATCAAATAGAGCAATGTATTAATTATTTGCCAATGTGCTCGATTTGCGCTCCATTTAGATTTAAAGTTATATTAATTTTCATATTACTTGTGTAATTGCAGAGAAACAGTGGGTATCATCCTGCTCAAGAAAATGGGTTGGAAACCTGGCCAAGGTGTGGGCTCCAGACTGACGAAAAAAGAAAAGCAGAAGATAAAGCTACGTAATGAGAAATTAAGATTAGGGCGGGATAATCTCGAAATGGCAGGGAGCAATTCTGAGGATTCCGATGATGACTCTATCAATATTACTTTTGCACCTGATGATTATGAGCCATTCAGATGCAAGCCAAAGGACAATTATTTTGGCATTGGTTATTCGGGTCTAGACAGGCGGAAAGTCCTTTCCGGTCATATCAATCTTTTTGATACCCCGGCATTTTGCGTCAAGGATAAAAACAAAAAATTGTCGATTCACGGACAAGCGTTTGGAGTTGGTGCTTTTGAAGCTGACGATGAGGATATATACGAGAGAGAAGACATGTCGCGTTATGACTTTACTTTAGGTCCCGAACGTAAGACTAACAATAAGACGAGGTGGTCCCAAGAGGGCTCGAGTAGCTCGCAAACCGATTGCCTTGAGGGTTTTATCCGCGCGAAGGAGAGACTAGAGAGCAAGAAAGTCTTTAAAGCTCCAGAATTACCAAAGGATTTTGCACCAGTGCACGCTGTTAGGAAAAGTAGATTTTATCCGCCGATTGCAGCCCCAGTAGATAATAAACGTAAGGAGCCATTGAATGCCATAGATAGAGCGCGGATTTTAGAAGACTCCGATGAACGTTCCAAGAAACCACAGGCTTCTTCAAGTACATCCGTTGCCGCTAATATTATTTCAAAAACCTTGAATTTACATGGTAAACAACAAACGAAGGAGAGAGAAAACGTGGAGAGTCAGCGGAAGACGACAGGTAACTCTTGGTTGGATAAATTGAACGTGCAAAACTTTGTCAAAGGCGCCATTGTTGGTTCGAGACCGGACGATACAGGTAGTTTAAAGAAGTTGGAAGATTTTAAAGAATCTTTGTCGACATCTGCGCAATCAAACATAGAAAAATCGACGGAAAGCGATTCCTTGGGGAAGAGTGAAACAAGTAAATTGTTCTTGTCTAATCCGGATAAACAGAAACGATTCGAGCAGTATCTTATCTTCTCGAAGAACGGTGAGAAGGACAAGTTCGAAAGTATTCAACCACTTTCTATGACCGATTGGGAGAGAGAGCAAGAACGCGAGGAATTCGAGCAAGCGACAAAACTGGAGCAGTCGAATACGTATATGGCAGACAAGTTTGTACATAGCGCTGATTATACGACGGACAGAATGGATCCGGAAAAGGACGTAAAGGAAGCGGTGAGATTGAAAATGTTTGGCAAACTTACGCGACAGCGAAGCGAATGGAAACCGGCGAGTATCGTTTGCAAGAGATTCAATATTCCCGAACCAAAAGTTGGCTGTGCGACGATTGCAACGGATCGGAAATCGGCGAGATTCTCCGTTTTTGATTCTTTGGATTGGTGTAATTCATCGAAATTCACGAAAGCTACGGATACAGTTGAAACACAGGTGGAAGAAGTTACCCGATCGAAGGAGAAAACGGAAGAAAATATAAACGAAACGATTTCCAACACTGGTTCCAATAATATTCCATCTAACATCTACCAACCTTCAGAACCCATCTCTGAGAAATTTAAAATCTTCGAAGCTTCCTACGAGAAAGTTTTCGGCAAAGGTATTCCTTCCGCAACGTCGAAAGATGCCAAACAGGATGTGAGAGATAATTTAGAAGATAAAACAGGAATAGAAGAGAAAAAAGAAATAAATTCCGAGCCGGTATCTATGCTTAAAGATCAATCAGAAGAAAAGAAGGATCTATTTAAAGCGATTTTCCTCAGCAGCAGCGAAGATTCCGATAGCGAGACGGAGGATAATGTTGACAGCGAGACTGTCAAATCGATTTTGATCGGGAAAGATCCGAAAGAGCTAAATGTGCAACGCAACACATCGCCACCGCGAGGTATCTTCGCGAAATTGGATCTCGACAGCTTGGTGGTGACGCAACCGAAATGCATTAATGATGAAAGTACGACTTGTAAAATCTCGGAAACTAGTTTGCCAATTACCGGTGAATCGCGGAACGATGCCACGGATCATAACGATGTAATTGATGACGCAGAGATTGCAGTACTGCCAGATATGTATGGTCCGGTTCTGCCTCAGAGATTGTTGAAACAGGACAACGCTGCAACGACGACAGAAGCTGATAACGCCAAACAACTGAAACCAGTATTTCGAAGCGTCGTGGTGTCGAAAACTACGGAGGATTCGAAACTCGGCGGAAAATGGGTGGAACGAGACAAAGTGAAAAAATCGAAGAAGAAACACAAGCATAAGGAACATAAAAGCCCTAAACACAAGAAGAAGTCTAAGAAAGAGAAACGTTCGAAACGTTGATTTCTCCCTATTTTCTCTTGGGAATTCAAGCAATATAAATGATAAATCGATTTATAATCGCCTGATGGAAATACCTGTCAAAGTACACAACACAATTGTATATAAGGATGTTCGAAATACTTCATACTTCATACTCAACTAAAACTGTTCCATATATTTATTAATTAATGTTTATGCGCTTACTTGGCGATGCATATATGTACATCTGTAACATAGACTGAAAATATATAATGTTTGAACTGTGATCTACTACAGTTCTGAGCATGTTAACGAATCTAACACGATTTGCAATCTGATACAAGGTATTTAAAATGACTCCAGGATACAGTCGGTAAAACTTTATACATTATATTTTCCAATAATTGTACATTGTACAAAGGATATGTATATTTTACACACACTCATGATCAAGCACGAGCCATCTTTTATTTGTGAAAAAATTTTTTCGTAAAGTGGATGTATTAAACGAGGACTACTTGTTCTGGACATTAAGACGTTACACATGTCGTGGTTTAAGGATTTAAGTAAATCGATTGGACGCTATTGACATACAAGAATACACGTGTATGTATTATTTTTTTCTATCAACGAAATCATTCCGGTATGTAATACCTAAATACGAATTTGAGCAGTCTGCCTTTTTATTACAACGTTGTCGAATGTAATGTTATTTTCTCTCAAAGGAAGTGATCCCATGTGAGCCAAAGTATATTAAATCTCTTCAAGATCGCACACGTGGGATTATTAATCCGACGTCATGGAGTTCCTCGAAGCAGGCCTGCTGGAATTGCCGGTTCCAGTCTTTTTCTCTACGCTGAAAAGGTATCGTGACATTTATTAAATATTGCTACATTTTCATTTTTTAACAATAAGTTATTTTATACATTTTTACTTATATTAGATAATAATTTAATTTGCAATTTTTTGGCTTACCTACTGCTTCTTGAACCTCTTTTGAACATGGCTGTTAATTTCTTCTTTAGATTCTTCTTTTCCATTTTAAGAGTTTCGTTGATGCTGGTTTCAGATCCAGATGTCTGTCAAGCATTCAGTCATTTTAATATAAATCACGTTCTATTTAAATAATAGTAATTCCGAATATTTAAATATCTTCTTGCCTGAAGTGAGTAGTCAGTCATGTTCGGGTCATCGACGCTGGACGATTTAGTTAACTTGTGTGTTAATTTTCGTATTATCCCCTTGCCATATTTCTTGTCCCGCTCTAACATTTCGCTCTTTGTCGATCCTCCGGAAAGGCGGCTAAATATAACAATTATCAAGTATATTCATTATTCTATCGATATACTCCGAAAGATGTTGACGTGATGTTACGAATTATTATTTTGATACCTGTCTACGCTGGAATCTCTCTGTCGACTAGTTCCACGAGACTCGACTTCCGATCCCTCTAATGATTGCATGCTCGACAAGTTACTGTCCGTGCCCGTGCCCCAAATAGCTGGAGACTATATTTTATGCAAAAGTTAATAATATCTCATCTCACAAAGAATTATTTCCTATAATTCATGAAGAGACCTGTATATGAAGCATCTTGTACTTACTTCTTGACGAGGAGACGTTTGTTCCAAAGAGAGACTCTTTCTTTTCAAACGTGGTTTACCGCGATTCAATACTACTCCTTTCCCTGGATCGCTTTCTACTGATGTCGCTCTAGAACAGCAAAATAACATTTTTCACATTCTCAATAGTTTGACAACAGATCAGACGGATTATAAATCGCGAAATCTCACCTCTTTCCCAATTTCTTCAACCGCATTGCATTCGCTTCATCCGACGTTTTCTTCGAATCTTTAAGCTCTTTCGCCACGCCCATTAATTTTTTAATAGTGTACTCTAATTTTTCTGTTCTTTCGCCGAGTATTGGAGTTACGGCTGCAAACGCGATTACACATGGTTTGAAATAATATTATTATTAATATTAAATTATTTATATTCAATATAAATCAATCAAGTTTTTATTGCAGAATACCTTTTACGTCGCTTTTTGTTTCCAACATTGGCGATGACTCCCTCGATTTTGGTCCCTACGAATAATTGTACATTTTTAAAGCTTTCGTTTTGAATAATGTTAATAATTGTCATAAATGTTTTGTCGCTGCTAATATTATATGCGAATGTAGATATTTTATACTTTCAATCGCCTCGGCGGAGTTGGCGTATATACATCGGGCGTTCCGTTCTCCGTTACGGTATTTAATTCAGGAAACAGCTGTAGCAGATCCTGTACTTGTTGCATAAGGATGTTAATGTTCCGCATTTCCGTTTGTTCCAATTTACATTTATTTAATATAACTTCTTTGAGTTCCTGCCTCTCCTTCTCGTGCCGCTCTTTTTCACGTCTCATTTTCTCGTTGCTCGTTCTTAATTTCGCGTGCGCGTCTCGCAGCTCGAGTAGGTCGCATTGTAACTAAAATTGATTAATTACGATGTAAAAAAAAATTACCAATTTTTTAACATATTTCCAAAATATATGTGTACGAATATTTCGATCGTATATGACTTTCAGTTACCTCCGATAATTTTTTCTTATTTTCTTCCTTCTCCTCGTCGAACACTTTCTTTAACTGATCTTGTCTCCGTTTATTTTCAAGCCGCTCTTTGCTGCGTTCTCTTTCTATCTGCAAACATAATACTCGTAAAGTCGTAAAAAGTTTGAATTGGCTATGTCATCTTATTTATATGTTACGTTGCTAATCAGTACTTCGAATAGCGTTTGTCGCAAGTCTCGCGCTAACGTTGCCGTTTCTTGCAGTAACCTTTGATGTTCTTCTCTCTCTTTTTGCCAAGCCAATTCCATGCGCACTTTCAATCCTGGAATCTTTGAACGTCCGCTAGTGAGCAATCGCTCCTCTTCCATCTGCAATCGTAACGAATAAATGATATAAACAAATCTAGAAATTTATTATTTGCATCTAATAAATCTAATAAATCTAATAATAATTATCTCGTTAATTCGGGACTGCAGTTCAGAAACTTTGACGTGACTAGCTGATTTTTCCGAAACCAATTCAGCCTTCAGCCTGGAAGCTTCCAGTCTTGTTTCAGAAAGTTCGTCTTCCATACAACTGATTTGTTTTTCCAACACTAATATGTTGGCTTTCGTTGATTCTTCATCCTAGAATAAAAGAAAAATATATCTTTTGTAATAGAAGAAGAATTAATAGTAAAGAGAGGATAGTAATACGATTCTATGACCAATAATAAGAATATTTTCAAAATCTTTAAAAATAGCTTCAAGGATATCAGTATAACAATATCAAAGCACATTAATTTTAAATTATATTATTAACTACTCACTTCGTCTGATTTTCCCGAAGATGCATTAGAGAGTCTACCTTGTCTCGTGGACTTCAGCTCGCCTATAGTTTTTTGCGCGCCTTCCAACATGTGCTTGTAAGTGTCACGTTCGCGTTTGTATCGTGATAATTGGTTCTGGATTGCCTGTATCTCGTCGTTGATCGCTGTAATTCTATGCTCATAGCGCATTTTACACTGCGCCAGATCTGCTTTCTTGGCCTTTTCTGTATTTGTCAAGGCATTCTTTAATTTCCGGATTTCTGATTCTAATGCTGTAGTGTCGGGTGTCAACGCTTGATGAATCTTAGAAACTGCCTGATAATCTTTCAGTTTTGCAGATAAATCGTCATTCTATAAATCAAAATGATTTAAATTATATTATTTTTGAAGTGAGAATAGGATTCAAAATTTAAATAAATTTTTTTTTTAGGATCAGCTTATTCTTGCATATAAAGCATCAGTATATTCTTGAAACAGCAGAATTAAACATAAATAATATATAATATGTACTTACCACTTTTCTCACATCCTCCAATCGTTCCAGTAAAGTGGCATTTTCTTTCTTCAATGTATTAATTTCGTCATTCAGTTCTTCTACGATAACTTTGTTCGGCAATTGGCTGTCACGAATTTGGCCCTAAAATCGTAAACCAAGATAAAATTTTTCAAACAAGGATTTTTAATAAATAACTAACAATAACCTCTATACCTCAAGAGCAGATTTCTCTAATCGCCACTCGTTCTCTTTCATTCTCATCGAGTTACGTAACTCTTCAAGTACGGTTTGTATATTTTTCAAATCTTTCTTATGCTCCGAGCATTTGCTATAATAAAACATAGGATTAAATGATGAACGTTACATGAGGCATTTAATATTGCTGGCAGTGAATTCTTACTCCTCACATCGTTAGTGTCGAATTGCTGTTTACCTATTCAGAGATTCATTCTCCCTTTCAAGTTGTAGCTTTGAATTCGTAAGCTCTTGATATTGTTTGGTAAGTGTCTCTTGCTCGTGCTGATGTTTCTTTATCTCATTTTCGAGATCTGAAAATTTTATCACGTTAGCTCCACGATAAGTTTGAGAAATAAATTCAGAAATAAAGCAGAAATAAAATGTTGAGATCAGTAATATATCTTTTGATACTGTACTTAATATTTTTTCATTGTAAGTTTCTTTCATCTCGTTCATGCGTTTTGTATTTTGCCCAGCCTTTTCTAAGGAAGTTATCTTCTTCTTGAGTGCTGCTACTTCGGCTTCCTTCGTTTCTTTCTCACTATTAAGTTGTGATGTTAATTTTTCTTTTTCTCGCTTAAGTTCCGTAAGCTCTGCAGTTAGATTCGTGATTTTCGTCGATGTGGTAGACTTTGCATTTTCTAATTCCTTCTTCAAACGTTTCACCTCAGCATCGAGCTTGGCTTTTGTCTGCTCAACCTGTTTTGTCGGAAGAAATCGGAAGAAATAATACGAGTATCGCAAGATAGATTATTAATTTATTCAGCTATAAATAATATTAAATGTTAAAATAAAAAAGATATTTACAGATGTTATCGATTGCGACATTTTCGATTCTCTTTCAGTATACGATGACAAATCATCCTGTAGTCTTTTACACTTTTCTTGTTCTTGCAAAAGTTTTTCTTTTACTTCATTTATTGTTACCTCCATCGTTGCCGCATCTTTTTCCGACGATTTAGCTGTTTCTGTATTTTAACAAAAGTCATATTTATCGATAGCTTTCATAATATTTATGAAATATAATATATATTTTATATAATACAATTTGGAAATATAATTTAAATATGTCGAAAATATTTGAGACGTGTTAAGAAACTGTGATTTTATAATTAGATTCAAAATAAAGCTCAAGTTTTACCGAGATCTTTTTTTAGTTGTACAACCTCGTTATAAATTTTTAGTTTTTCGGCCGATAGCGACAGAAGTTTAGATTTCAATTTCTCCTTTTCTTCCGAAAGTGCCAGTTTCTCTTTATCCCAGGCTTTTCTTTCAGCTTCTCGTAAAGTATGTGCTTCATCTAACTTTTTCTTCACTGTAATAAGATTTAGAAATTAAACATATCTAATCTCACTGTTATTAATGCAAAATTGATACATTTTCTCTTCTACCATTTTGTAAATCCACATTTTTGGTATCTTCTACTTTTACATTTGGTTGAACTTTTTTCTTCTCTTTTTCGCTAGCTAGTTCTTTCACCGCAGATTCGAGTTTCTCTTTGAGCAGTTCATGTTCTTTCAGAAGTTTTTCGTATTTTAAATTATTATTATCTTTTGGTTTTACATCCGGTATATCTACATTGTGTCCATTTTTAATGTTGGTAAAGATGCTCAGCATGTCCTCTGAAAACATTGACAATCCGTTGAATGAAATATTTAACTTTCAAGAAATGTATAAAAACGCAGTCAATAAACCTATTTCCTTTTCCACTTCGTCAACCATCTTTTTAAGTTGCAATTTTGTTGTGGATTCTGTTGGCTTCTTTTGCGTTCTGTCCTGGAATGCGCTGCTCACTTTCTGCAAAATCTCTTCTGTTTTCTTTACCTAAGGTAAATAGAGAGATTTTAGATACAATGTAATTTTATATTTGACGAATATAGAGTTGCATAGGACATCAATCTCAATTATTAAAATATTATTATGTGCTATTAATTCAATAGAAAGAGGAATATTTGTTTTGTAATTATCACATATATTTACCTCTTCATATTTCTTCTCTAAAGCAGATCGCTCGTTTTCTAATTCTTCGGATTTACGCTCTACTTTTCGCAATTTGAACGACAATATTCGGCAATTTTTGTTCGACTGCTCCAAACTTTTTCGTAAACGAGTATACTCGTCTGCTTGTTCGTCCCTTATATGCGAAAATTATATTCGTATAAAGAACACCGTGATGCAGCGTAAACCATTTGGATTTTATCACGTTTAAGTATCTCTGTTCCTCATAAAGATATGAAAGGATTTTCATACAAAATTTGCGAGGGAAAAGCAAGGTGACATTCTATAGTAGTGTTTTCTTAAAAAATTTCTCTTGTCAAATTTTAACATAAATTTTCTCATTGTTTCTCTGTTTTAATTTCTCCCTCGAAATTGGGACATTCACAAAAAATTAAATGTGATCCCACAAAAGTGAAAATAATCAAAAATCCCACTTTCCGTAACCGGCGAAAAACAAACGGGTGTCGTCCGTGTTGGGATCACATAACGTACATCTCAAATATGTCCAAACCGTTGTCCTGTAAACAATCCATATATAGTTTATTTTGCAAGAGATTTTGCGTTGCATTGCCATGTGCATAACGATTCTGAACAAAACTTTTGGACGTGAAAAAAGTCTTTTCGTAAAAATTGCAATTTGACAATAATTTATTGAAAGGAACAGAGATACCGGTTTTGATATGTAATGTGCAATGTTAAAAAATGTCATTTATGATCATTTATTTTACACAAATAATGACGAGTCGTACTTCGCAATTAGTGATGATTTAAGTATAAATATATTAATGTGTCTGATTAGAATCTTTTCGTAGTATTAATAACCACACATATCAAAAATTGCCATTATTATCAGTTTTAAAACAAAACCATAACACTTGAAATAAAATAATATAGACACATATAGACACAAAATAATGTTATTTTATAATTTTATTAAATATAAAATTATATGAAGAGTTATATATCTTTGTAAAAATACAACGAGTAGCATGCATAATATTACAATAAGGGATCTCAATAGGATATATCATGATATTCTTTGCGCAAGAAGATAATACCTAAAATTATCTTGCAATTCATAGATCTCTTCTTCTAATTGTCTAATTTCCTTTTTCATATCCTCGTTTTCGTCCATTAAGCTTTCGCAAAGGTTTTCCGCGGCTTTCAGTTTCGAACGTAATTCATCGTGCGTTTTATCCCTTTCACCCCTGTATGGTTTACCAGTCGTTTCTTTTTCCAAGCTTTTTATCTTTGCCAGCAATACATTTTTCTCTTGTACAAGTGCTAAAACACGCACGTGTACATGTATGAATTTAAAAGAAAATCTTTAGGCCGTAAAAGATCATAATATAAAAGAATCTCTCTATAAAAAAATGTCTATTGAATTTTTTCTGTAAACTTGGAAAAATGGATACCTTCGTTTTTCTTCTGTAGTTTCGCCACTTCGCCTGTCGACGTTTTGTTCGACATTGTTTCCATAGTCGTCAATCGGCGCAGTAATATCTCGCTTTTTTCTTTCTCTGCCTTCTCGCATCTCGCTCTCATATCGTTTAACTGAGACCTTAATTTTTCTATCTCATTCTGCGAGAAGTAAATTACCGTTAATTGGCATTTTTATCATCGAAATTACACTATTTATTTTTTAATCCTCTCAATTCTGATACTCATAAATAACAGAGATATTTAAACTGTGAAAAAAGTGAAATGTGCGTTTGAAGCACAATTTAATTTTTTTAGCTCATTGCTGCATGTACGCAAATTTTTTTCTGTCAGAAAAACACGTCAGATCTGAGAGGTTTAAATACATATCGGATATACATACAGATATATGCATTACCATATGAAACAAATATTAAAATCTTTTTTTAAAGAAATTTGTCTTTGAATTATATACAGACGTAACATCGATTTACATACAGTTAATATCTGAATAAGTTAATTAACATTTAAACAAAGTAGTGCATTTAATGAAAGTTTTGGGGTAGCATCGCGAGAATGCTTCATAATTCACGATATACGATATTATGAGTCTGGGTGTATATATAATTGCAATAGCACACAACGATAGGCGGCATATGATCGTTATTAATCGCAAAGTTTCCGTGGTGCGTCGAAGTAACGAAAGCGACGATCGTCTCACCTCCTCGATGTCTTCTCTTTTTACCGTGACATTATCCAGCCCGTCCTGGACCACCTGTTTTGGCGGTGCTGGTCGTGATTTCCTTACCTAAAGTAGGTGTGACAAATGAGAGCGCAAAATGGAATTTTACATTTGCTCACTCTTTTATCATTGAATGTCGCTACTCGCTACGTTACTGTCTGCTGTACAACTATACAAACTACAAGGCGCCTTTGTATAAAGAAGACGTTCATAAGCGTACATACGTGCGTGTTCGTATGTAGATGTGTGTGTGTTTTATTACGACGACATAGAGCAATCCATGCTACTAGTGGGTTAATTAACGAAGGGATACCTGAATAATAAATTCGACGTCGTTTTCCGAAGCGCCGCTGTTGTTGTTGCTTATCACATTTTTTATTTGAAGCTTTGCCGGTCTTCTAACGTCTGCGTCGACACATAGATCCGCGCAATCGTAAATTAGCGTGATTTAAGGAAGAAAAAGAAAATCTAGCATTAGTTATTAATTTCAATATTAATGTGACGTTTTACCATCTCAATACTTCACTTTTATTACTTTCTAATTTGGAAGCGTCTTCTGGATTCTTATCTATAGCGGAGAGATCCATCAGGGATGTCCATCCAGCCGTCGCCGCCGATTGCGAATGATTATTCTTGTTTTCGTCTTTCGCCAAATTCGTAGCGGAAGACCATGTTCTGTTGCTCTCGGATCCGCTTCAAAATTCATTCGTGACAACAATCAATTTTTCTATTATAATATTCACAGTTCCCCGCAACGATCAACGTATTACTACCGCGATGTACCACCTTGCAGATATTTTACTATAACTTACGCTTGTAACAAATATCCGTTATATAACAATGGATATTTTGTGACAACGGAAAAACCTACCGTGTTGAATGTGAAGAAAGACTGGGGGATGAAGACGTGATGTCTCCGAGGCTGTTTCTCCTGCCGCCATGCTCTTTATAGTCCCTAAGAAGCAATTATTAATACGAGATGCGCGTTTCTCACTGTCTTAGCTTTTGCTTCTTAAGCAATTACCTGAAACATCGTTTGCAACGCGTTGGCCACCGAACCTGCGGATGAAAACCCAGAGGGCAAAGAGGATCGCCTTTCTTAGACGAATACATGGAGTGCATCCTGCGTGCAAATCGTTTTTTCCGATTAGATTTTTTTAAAGTGTTTTGAAATAAAATAAATATACATTTATATTTTCGAGGAGAAAAAGTGTATAAAGTTCAATTTGCAAAATTCGTGAATCTAGCAGGTCATCTAATGGAAATAATATTTATTGTTGTTAAGTTTCTAAAGAGCAACTAACATATACCTATCTATTGCTATCTATTGCTCATTCGATATTTAAAAATAATGCACAATATCACGAATTCTAAATGTTCGTTGATATTATTTAATTTGGAAAGAAATTTACGTAAAAAATGCACGAAAGGATTTAAATCAAAATTAGAGACAAAAGTGAAATCACGTATTAGCTTATTGAGATATTTCTTAACTCGCAATTATACATCCCTACGTAATTTATTTGTTCCTTAATTACATTGCATGACTTTGCTGATATGCTTTGTATAATGGTATAGTTTTATCTCTCGCAAGCGCGATCAAAGGAAAGAAACAGTATAACAGGAAAATTTAAATCCAGTCAGCGCGCTGCGAAACACAATTGTCAGGAAAATAAGACCTGCATTTCATTAAGTTCGCCGACAATGAGTTTATATCGTTGCAACTGCATATCTGCCGAGGGATTTATCATTATGAGTGAATTTAAAAAAGCTTGCAAAACAAAAAAGAGTTACACATTGAGTTGAGCACTTTAGTTTCACGTTGACACGCCTATTAATATTAAGAAGAATTCCTAATTGCGGTGAAAATTGAAATCTATATAATTCCAACGCGCTATTTTCCTGATGTAGTCAATAACGTACGTAACGCGAAAGTTATTGCTGCATGAGCGACGTTTGCAATTTTACAATCCCATTTTTAATGATCGTGCGAGATCTGTGACAAACATCCTAATAATTCACGTGGTAAATTCTTCTTCTATTCAAAAAATAGAAAGAAAAGAGTCGCGATAAAAATTTGCATGGAAAGTAGATTTTATCAATGAATTCGTCGCCAGCGAGCATTTATGAGTTGCATCGTCTTCACATATTTCTGACAATGCACATAGGCACACGCACACATTTAACAAGCGTGGCACTTGGAGAACCATGCGCACCGGCGGTTTATTTATAAAATTTCAATGCCACGCTGTCTCTTTCCCTTTTTTTCCATCCATCTTTTGCCTATATAAAACGGAGGCGTCGGAGGCGGGCCAGAGAGGAGACCGGAAGGAACGCGAGGGATGGACTTAATTCGACGTTCTCCATTTGATCGCGATGCCTATCTATCTCTTACGCAATCCGTCGCGTCGGTTTTTATACGATGCCTGCTACTCACTCGATCGGCGCCGATATTAACCCAAATGCGGCGGGCCGACGTGAATTAAATTTATCCTAGGCTGTTGCCGGTCGGTCGTCGCTCGGTCAGAAACGAGCGTTCGTCGTCGCGGGGCTCGTTGTCTCTTCCGTCCTGAATGAATACGGTAATCGCATCGTAATCGCGTAATCGGACGGCACTCGCATCGTAAAAGGGGAATAGGTTCTCGCAATCTCGTCCTTCCCCAGGTGACGGTCTTCCGCGTCTACCCGCGGATCTCGCTCATTTCTTCTATTTCTTCCTCCTCTTCTTTTTGCACGCGTCCGCGTTCGAGATTCCTACGCCGCGCGCGACGTCACTAATAGCACTGACACAGCTCCGCTATTACGGGGTTTGTCCGTTTTCCCCGTAGACTGTGTGCGGGTATACGGGCGGTTGGACCTACGCCAAGGTGTATATTTGTCTCTAGCTATAAATATAGGGAAGCGCGAAGACATCTTGAGCGCGTGTCGTATGCGTGCGTGCACGCGTCGCGGCGAAGCTTCGTCTTCATTCATTTTTTAACTTAATTGCGCGAACAGGAGTAACACGTCGCGATCGGACCTAGAAAACTGCGACAACCGGAGATATTTTCCCGTCACCGCTGAATATCCCGCTGGAAATTTCCTCGAACGGCTCGAACCCTTGCATTCCGAGCGATTCTTGCATTTATGCGCTTTTTGCTGACCTGTGTACCTAGAGTAGTGTTGAAACATAACTTATATTAATATAATTAATTAAGTAATATAAGAAACTACATTAATCTAGAAAAACAATTGTTACGCAGCTAAAGTGAACGAAATAAATGTTCATATATAGTGAAAAACATGGAGAAGGCGAGGCGTGTAGCGAAAAGAACGGAATGAGATAGGCAGATATTAAAAAAAAAAGACGACTTAATCATTTTTATTAACTTTTATTAATACACCATACATTTCACCCATCTCCGCCACGTAGTATAAAATTGTATAAACATCGTATATAATATATTTATACATATATGATACATCTCTATTTTATAATACATCATGATAAGCGACTAACTTGCCGAATGCGAAATTTTTATATTTTGCACATCTCAAGTTATTTATCCTTACTAATCACCTTAAAATACAACTGAAGCGCATTGCACATTTTTGGAAGTTAATTTCTCTCAAAGAGAATAATTCAAAGTCTTGAAACTTTCTATTCGTGCTCATATTGCGTGACTTTATTTTCATAATATATGTATATTGTATGTAATAATTAGAATTCTTAAGAACCTCGCGATTATGGAATGTAAAGTAAAAAGTGTAAATTCTTCCTTCAACGAAAAATAAATTTCATAAAAAAAACTACTTTACTCCAACACAAATCTTAAATTTTTTAAATAATTAATTTTTGTATTTACTTGATATTATTTACACTATGACTCCTATACGTTTATTACACCTCTTTATAGAAGTGATATTAAACGATCCAAGTTCCACGTCCGAAATTTCGCTTTTCGCACAAGATTGACAAGATATTTGAAAAGTTATTCTAAAAAATAAAAAAAAATTATAAGTATAAATATAATTCATTTATGCTGCTTATGGTGCATTTACTGCATTTATATAACTGCGTTCGTATAATAGTGTATAATTACACCTTAGGGAGTGACAATCCAATTACATTATACTTCTTGCAACAATATATGGCTGATCGATAGTAATTCGAAAGTTGTAAAATATAGTTTATATGCGATTCGATTTACAAGCAAAGTACGATATAGTACGAGTGACCCTCATTCCTTAATCGGAATGTAAAAACGCGTAATCTTTGCGTCTAGAGAGATACGCATATAATTGCTCTGGATTTAATTGAGAACATTTTACTACTATTTACCACAGCTAAATGATGAGCTGTAGAGATTATTTATATGTAATTATATATAAAACGTTATATTTTGTATTTAAAAGTACAAATGTATACATTATAGAGACCATTTAAAATGTTTATATCACTTGTCCCATGGAAAAAACTATACTTATATATTGTGCAAGTTATTTTCTTCATTTGCGTACAACTATCGTTTTCTGCAAAGGTTGATGTTTAAGGAGGTTGGTTCTTACAATATTTAGGAAGGACTTTTACGAAGACTGAAATGATTTCTCTACATAATTATCAAGAAATTGTAAAAATAAAACCTCATATTGCAACATTTCAACGTGAATAACGTATTTGGGTTTCAATTGTACAAACAATGATTTAAAATCTTGAAAAACAGCTAATTAAATGCGTTTTACATAATTTATAATTAGCTGTTTTTCAAGGTTTTAAATCATTGTTTGTACAATTAAAACCTAAATACGTTATCCACGTTGAAATGTTGCAATATGCTGTTTTATTTTTACTAAAACTTTTTTGCTAAAACTCATTTATTTCACGCGACGAAAACACAACTATAGGCTTTCCCCTGCCCCGCTGCCTGCCCCGCAACAGACGCAACCAACCTCCCCCCTTAAGTGAATATCAATACGTCCTCGGAAGTTTTAAATTTGCATAAATTTACAGTGTTTCAATACGAGATACATATTCTAAAAGTTGACTACAAGATGAAGATATTAAATTGAAAAACTTCTGTACTACTATGTTCTGAATATCATTTCAGTGACTGTACATTTGTACAGTATAAAGTATCAAGACTATCGCATGCGGACATCATGCACGAGAATATGAAATAATTTTATTATCAATTTTATAGAATAATTTTTGTATCACCAATATATACAAGGCTGTTTTTATCGTCTGTTTATTTCCGACTGAAGCTTTATCAGAAATCTGAATCTCATAACACACTAGATTACATATCGTAATTATCATGTTTAAATTGTCATGTTTAATAGCCAGATAGACAAGGAAAGATAGAGCGCGCGAAAGAGACAGAGACGTGTTTTGTTCCGTATACTATCTTAACAAATTTCACTTTTTGACATCTTACAATCTTGAGCGAAGCAGCTCGATCTTTTTGGCAGCGCGTTTCTGCAAATCAGGCAATTTCATAGCAAGCCCCATGTTCCCTTGAATCTTGACCTTCCCTTGGAAGAAAGCCTTTTGCGGATTTAATTTTCCAGAAATAAAATCGACGATGTCGGTGTCGCTGATCGTGAATGTTACGTCGGGTTTGATTTTGCTGTTATACTCGACTTTGCCTTTGCCCGTTTTTGCGTTTACAACCCAAAATCCTTCGGCGCCTCCGGGACCGTTTATGACTTTAAATCCGTAAACCCCGCGCATTTTCTCAATCAAATTCTCATCGTCTTCCTCCATCGCGATTGCCAGCGTTTTAAACAGCACGTCCGCTTGGAACATGCTCGAATCAGCGGCAACATTCACGTTTTTCCTGATCACCCCTTGTCTCGGAAAGCCCAAGCGATAGAGAGCCACGATAACCGCACCGCCCAGACCTATGTTGTGCTGAAGCGCCAATTTCGCGTCCTGCACTTGCCTCTTGCCGGCCTCACCGCGAAGTTGCCAAGTAAGCTCAGCGCACTGCGCTAATCCTGTAGCGCCCAGAGGATGTCCCTTCGAAATCAAACCGCCGCTCGGGTTTACGACATACTTGCCGCCGTAGGTATTGTCTCCGGCGTCCACCATCTTGCCACCGTAACCGGGAGGACACAATCCCAAGGCTTCATAAGTGATCAACTCATTTATGGAGAAGCAGTCGTGCAGCTCCACCACGTCCACGTCGCTTGGCCTGTAGTTAATCGATGAAAAGAGTTTCTCGGCTGCGTTTCTCGTCATGTCATATCTGCAAAGTAATCATAACATAATCACATAATAGATTGGTAAACTAGCGATCTCGTCGAGAAGTATAATAGCTCCAGCTTATTTTCCATACCCAACAATATTCATGCACGATTTAGTGTTAAATGTCGTGGACAGGTCAGTGGACATTTCCATAGCCAGGATTTCAACGGCCTGCGATTCCAAGCGATGCTTACGAACGAACTCCTCATTAGCTAGAACGACAGCTGCCGCCCCGTCGGAAGTGGGACAACACTGGAGCTTGGTCAACGGTCCAAATACCTTGGGAGAACTCATTATTTGCTGGAAGGTGTATTTCTCTTGGAATTGAGAATATGGATTGTTCGTGGAATGCAGATGGTTCTTATACGCGATCTTTGCAAAGTGCTCGGGCTTCGTGCCGTATTTCTTCATATGCTCGATCCCGGCATTGCCGAAGAGTTGGGCGGTGATGGGACCCTCGGAAAGGCCTGCACAAACGACGCGTATGCGGTAAGCAAATTAAATACGTAAAATATTATTCTAGCTCATGTTTCAGAATCTTGTATCTCACCTGCGATATCCGCCATGAGCTCGACATGTTTATCCATAGGATTTGTGCGATCCATATACTTTGACATCAGAGAGCCACGCTCCATCTTTTCGAAGCCAAGCGCCAGGACGCAATCCGCGTTGCCGCTCTCGACGATCTGCTTGCCAAGATAGAGAGCGGTGGAGCCGGTGGAGCAGTTGTTGTTGACATTGTAAATGGGACAGCCGCTGAGGCCGACCTCGTAGACCGCCCTTTGGCCGCAGGTCGAGTCACCGTACACGTATCCAACGCAGACGGCCTTCACGCTCTTGTAGGGTACCTGCGCATCCTGCAGGGCCTTGGTCACCGCTTCCTTCGCCATTTGCGGATAATCAAAGTCCTCCCTGCGACCGGGCTTCTCGAACTTGGTCATCCCGACGCCGATCACGTACACTTTTGGCTTGTAAACCATCTTGGCGATGATTCTTCGGACGCGAGCGAAATACTGGGAAATGTTCGTCGATCGAAAGAACACGAATAACTCCGAACCTCCGAACTCGTTCTTCTCGCGAGACTTCCTCGCGTGCCGGACGTGGAGCGTGGAGGTTGCGAAATGGGAAAACGGGAGAAACGAGGAAGGCCGAAAGAGAAAAAAGTGACGACGACGTAACGATGCTGCCGCGGAACTGTCGAGCGTCGAGATCAGCCGATCGTACTCCGAGACGAACTCCGTCCGGTGGACTTTAATCCTCCATGTATCGCGGTGAAGATTGGGAAAGCGCAATGACAAAGCGGTTTCCCCGAGTCACGACGATAACGAGCAACGATCACCATTCATCGCCGTCTCGCCACGGCGCGAATGGCGACCTAGATCGACGCCTCCGGTGAAAATGATACGCTTCGCGCGAGGCGTTAATTACCCCGCTGGCACACGTAATCGAACCTCGCGAAAAGGATATGTTTCCACCGATTAAATTTTCCACGAATTGAATTATTAATAATAACAACAACACGCGCCACATAGATGAATCTTATCTTATGTCCGACGTTTTATTAACAATCGATTTTACGACGACACGTCGATCGCCTTAATTTTGTGTTTTGTCGATAAGACAAAATAAAGGATTAAATACGCTTGTAAACTGATAAGAATAATGTTACATCTATATAATTTCCATTTCAAAATTGTCGATTTCCCGTTCGCTGTTTTACGCGATGAATAATTCAGGGAAAAGAAAAGCGCGTACGCGCGTGATTTTATCGTGAAACTAATTAGTATAAGATGCGTAATATTTAAGAATCTTTTAAAAATAATATATTTTAAATTGAAAAAATTTCCAAATAGATATATTTTCAAATATGCGAGTTCCCGAGGCATTAGGCAATTATAAACAAATACATTCAAAGGTAATATGTCTATCCTTTATAACTGCATTTATTTTTTATTATTTGCATGAGAATCATTGTTGAGACTGGAATGGCAGAATAGAAGATCAAATTGTTTCGCACGTAATCTCTCTCTCTCTCTCTCTCTCTTTCTCCTCTCTTTGCCACTTTTGGAGGTTTGAAAGTATGTTCACTCGTGTTCGCGTGAGGTGCAGAAGGTGCGAGTGAGGTGCAGGCCGCAGGCCGCCCACGAACGGACCCGTTTAAAGCTCCGCGCATTGGCGTAGGCCCAGGCGGACTCGCGCGTCAATCAACGTCTACGTCTATGGGTGGCGCCGCGCCGGCCATGGCGGCCATTGCGCGGTCGTGTTTTGGCCGACCGAAAAGATGGCGGACCGTTGTTTTCGAGATCGCTCGCGCTCACGGCACGTCGGCAAGGTACGGCGAGGCACGGCACGGCTCTGACTGAGATCCCGCGATTTCCGCGCGAGAGTTGACATGCCGCGCGCGTGGTAGATCGTCGTTGTTGGTCGTTGTGTCAGTGACAGTCGCGCGTGCGACCGCATCGTCCAGCGTTCGCCGCACCGTCTCGGCGTCATTGTCGCCGCCGTTGTAGTGGTGGTGTCCGTGGTGGTCATCGTCGTCGTCGTCGTCGTCGTCGTCGTCGTCGTCGTCGTCGTCGTCGTCGTGGTGGTGGTGGTGGTCGTGGCCGTCGTCGTCGTCGTCGTCGTCGTCGTCGTCGTCGTTGCTCCGTACAAAGCGACGTAAATCACAGAATCCCTGGGTCCTGACGGAGCGATTCCGACGACGTGTCGTCGTCGGCGCGTCGAAGAATCGGCGCGAGGACGCCGTCGAGTCGGTAAAACGGTCGCGCTCCACCGCGAGCTTTTCTAACCCCACTGTCGCTATTTACCGCTCCCCCGCGAGAAACGCGGCTTGGTTAGGTTGCTCGAGGGCCCGCGGCCCGCGCTGATCCTATGGCACCGGAACGCCGCCGTCGCGCGTGTTCCCCGTGGTTGCCCGCGTTGACAATGTGACGTGCCGTCGGGAGTTTACGATTTGGTGAACCGATGGATAACCCGCGCGCGATGGCGAGCAACGATTTCGACGCTGAGCAGTTCGAGCGAAGGCTCCACTCGCTGAAAGACTCGCAGGAGTCCATCCAGGGACTCTCCGCGTGGTGCCTGGACAGGAGGCAGCATCACAAGAAGATTGTCGCCACATGGCTCCAAGTTTTAAAGAAAGGTAAACTCCAAGTCATAGGCTTACTATAAGCTTGTTCGTTTCACCTCAACCTCAACTTCTTGCACGGTCTTTTTCCTTTTTCTTTTCACATTGGAGAGAAAAAGGGAAAAGATCAACTAATTGTGCAACAACGTGAGCTAAAACGAACAGGCCTTATGATTCTCATATAGATCATGTAGAACGTAGCTTTTATCACAGATAAACTCGCTCGCGTGTGTTACAGTATGCGTGCGTCACAATTTTATCATCTTAAATGTATAATTTTGAGACACATAGCTCCCAAGTATATAAAATTCATTTTTTGTACAACAGTGAAGGTGGAACATCGGCTGACGTTGTTCTATTTGGCGAACGACGTTATTCAATACTCCAAAAGGAAGAATTTCGAATTTGTGGAATCATGGGGCACTACTCTACAACGTGCGACCCCCATGGTCCGCGACGAGAAAGTGAAGCATCGTATACTGAGAATTTTCAAGATCTGGGATCAGCGGCAAGTCTACGACGAGGAGTTTCTTGCCGATCTGTCCGGCTTAATTTCGGCGGCACCGAAAAAGAAATTGGATCCCCCACCGACCGCTCAGCCCGAAGAGTTTCAGGCGGCTTTACTCATTTCTACGATGAGGTCTTGCGCGACTCTGGAACAAGCCACTGACGCCAGACTGCGCGATCTACGGGAGAGCAACATAGACATCGAATCCGCAGAGGAGTTACGCGCGTCGTTAAAGGACAGGAGGCGTGTGGAAGATGCGGAGAAAGAGATAGATTTGGTCGCTAGGAACGTCGAGAATTATGTTCGTTCGTTAGAGGCAGAGATTAGGGAAAGGACACAAGTGGTTGATTTGTTGGAGCAAGCGGATCAGTTTTATGAGACTCAACGTGGGGAAGTTAAAATAGTGACAAATGTAAGTGTTAAACTTTGCGAGGCGATTCAATACCGCTGCGTTCTCATGTTACATTTTTCATGAACAGGCCTATCGGAATTTTGGCAGTCGTGTCAAAAATTTGAAGAAAAAGTTAGACGAGTTACTACCTACGTTCGTCTCGCCTATACCGTCGCCGGACATAAACGCGCCCTCGCCGAGTCCCGACAGTGATATAGAGCTACCAGGAGATGAAACTCAATCAGTGAATAATCAGTCGGGAATGATTGACGTAGCCCCGCCGTCTATCTACGGTTCATATTCTCACGAGTACGATCCTATACGACCAGTGCCCGCACCTGACTTGGTACAAGGCAATGAGTCGGCGGACTTTACCAATAATTTTCCCTCCTTTATCGGAGGAAATGTAGATTTTGGTAATATGGTAAGATAGAGCAATAGTTGCATACGTATTGTTTTATAAAGGAAGGTTTTTTTGTCATAAATGTATTCGAGACACATTATATATTATTCTTTTCTGTTTTCTGTAGAGAAATTTGTTTAATGAAAATTCTGAGACACCTGCCGGGATGTCTCAACAGTACAATGAATCTTTAGAGGTAATTAGATTAGATAGAAATTTATTGTTCCCCTTTTGGGGTTACACAATCTTTACAAAATCCAAAAATTACACTAACTTAATTCTAACTTAGTCTACGCCTTATCCCTTTCGCACGCTTCGTACGCCTCGCACACCTCGCGCATCCCGCTCGCATCGCACGCCTTCTTTAGAGGTTTAATTATTCGCCATATATTTGCAAGATTCTATCAAAGTATGTGTTTTATGAGATAATATGATTTTCAGGCAAAACCAATAGAAGTGATCAATATGAGACCGAAAAATGAACAGAACAATGCGGACTTTAATATATCTAGTTTCCTGAAAACGGTTCTTCCGTCTTCCGATGGAACGTCAGATTCAGGTGGAATTCCGGGTCTAGGCCTGGACGTTTCTGAAGGTCAAGTGGAATCGCCGCAACGTCCCAACTATAGACATTCGCCCTCGTTAGGGCCGCACCCCGTAACGCCTGTGATCTCAAGAATGATAAGCAGTCAGGGTACACCATCCCTCAGTGGGAGCGGTGGTTTAAACAATTGCCAGATGAGTCACAGTACCCCGTTGGCGGTTCGCAATCTGTCCGAGTCGCACACCCCCTCTCCGTATTCCAGTCAAAATAGTCAAAGTAATATAACTGGTCCCTTTGACGGCCCCACTAATGCTAACACAGTTAACCCTTTACCTCCCCCACCTTTACCACCACCTATCTTCCTCGATGATGAGAATTGTTACAACAAGCTGCCGCCAAAGTTCCCCACGTGGACGCCGCCGAACGAGGGTATTAAAGACTCTGCCAAATGGGAGGAAAAAGGTATACACAATGCACTGCAAATTTAATAATTCGCTTTTTTATTGTTGCGCAGCAATGCATAGCGTTCCCTATAGCAAATTTTGCTACATGTTCAGGCAAGAATAGTATGAATCCCACATGGCCTGGCGAAGGCGATGATAAAAACAAAAGTTCATGGATGGATGGCGAAGGAGACAGGTGGGACTCCAATAACGATTCCACATGGCCGGTCAGTGGCAGGACAAAAAATGATATGCTGTCCGAGACTCCCGAATCGCCGCCTATATATGAGAAAACTGGTTTCGCTGAACCGGTGCAGTACAACGAGCCACAACCACAAGAATCTCTGAATACCACGGGAGACGTAGATCATAGGTAACACAGTTTCTACCAGAATTTCATTGTTCTGTTTTTATTTTTAGATTGTTGATCACGTGTTGACATGATTTTCCAGTTATTAAAGTTACTTTTTATTTACAGAGTGATTCCAATCCCAATGGCCCGCGAAAATCAGCTACCGTATCGTTTGATGAAAGCAGGGGATGTGGATCATCGTAATCTAATCAGTCTGACTGGCAGCCCGGCAAATCATCATAATGTTGGTGATTCGTCGCTGTCTTCTTTATCCAATAACAATAGTTTATGGACCACAGGCGATCAAGATTATCGGTAAGCTTTGTGCTACTTTCATGAGCATCTACCTGTAGTTAGACATATACGTTTTATAGCTAGACATATATTTTTTATATAATTTTATATTTGTGTCTTATATATGTATATTTAATTCTTATATAATTTATATAATTTAGGCGACACATGCAACCTGGTGACATCGTCGAGAGTGTTGATATGGAAATGTCGGACGACGAGACTGATAGCAAGCCAAAAGGCAGAGTTCTCGTCGATCTTAGGCAGGATCGCGACATGCGTGTAGGTGCACCGCCCCATCACGACATGGACATGCGTACAATACCTCTTCCGAGTATGGGAATGCCCGGCCCGCGTGATAGTCAGCCCATGCAAGATATACACTTGATACATTCAGGACCACCTCCACCGCCGCCGTTACCGCAGTTTCAGCATCAGGGTCAAGGTGGTTTCCGGCAAGAACAGTCGGTAGATTTTCATCCAAATCAATCAAAGTTTCAGCAGAACAGACCACCAAACTTCTTGCGAAATCAACAAGATTTTCATTCAAATCAACAAGAATTTCATCAACTTCATCAATCGCAGCAGAACTTTGAGTATTGCGATAGAGAACACAATATCCGTTCTAAGCAAGATTTTTTGGCGGAATCACCGGGACGCGGAAGATACTCGACAGATCATCAGCATCAACACGACACGTCACCCTTTCATAGAAACGAATGGAACAATCGTGGTGGTGGCAACCGTGGATTTCCGAGAAACCGCCGAGACAGGTACTCGGAAGATCACAATATACAAAAGCAGCGGAACAATCTGGCAAACAGTCGCAAGTCGAGATCGCAGGATCAACAGCATCACCAATCCCCGTCGGAGCTCCTGCCCAACAATCGATCGTTACTGCAACCACCTGATACCGCCGTTATCTTCGACGAGGAAGGTATACCGATCGGCATGCCGGAATTTAACCAGGACAACAGCACGATATCTAACAAAGTGGATGCTCAAGCAGAATCAGAACGCGATCCCGATAACTGCCAGAGCTCTTCGGTACCACATGCACGGCGGACTTCGCATGACGTGTCGAGTTCTCACGATTCTGAAAACAACCAACAGCAGCAGCAAACGGCTTATCAGTTAGGCCCCGATCAAGAACAGCGGGCATCATCTTTGACCGAATCAAAAGATCAGTCATCATCGATAAATCAAGTTACGATTATTCCGATAAGGACGAATAACGCCGGCGATGAATCGCAGCAAAAGCAGCACGTTCCTATTTCAGAATGCGAGGAGCACGTCGAGTCGACCGAGCACTCCGATCCCGCGGAGAAGACAAGTGCGGCCGACAACGAACCGATTAATCCGGGACAGAACGTAAATTCCACGGAAAGGGAGTCGTTAGATGAATCGATGAGTTCAACCATGTTAGGTAAAGAGATGAAGAGAACGGCGAACGGCGATTGCGACGAGCAAAGTCACGAAGAAGGAGCCCTCAATAAAAAAAGGCCTCTCTTGCAAAACGGGCCGCAAATGCTGAACGACGACTTGTCTGGCCCGAACGGTCCCACACTGATGTCGGAATCTCATCCCGCTATCATGTACGAATATGATGGACCAAACTTCCGACCGCGGATTGGAGCACCTTACCCACTCTGGCGAGGCGGACCTCCTCCGCCTTCTCCTAGAGGAGGTAGAGGAGGTTTCAGGGGCGGGCCGGTAGGGCTGCCGCGGGGCCCGTGGATGGACAGGGGACCGCGCGGTCCCGCAGTCAGTAACTTCTCACCGAGAGGATTGAAACGCGGAGGCAAACAGTTTTGGGGCGGCGGTGGTTTCAGAGGCCGGGGACGAGGCAGTAACTGGTAGATAAAGCGAAAAACTTTGAAAGACTCGACGACTCTCCGTCGTCATAATCCGACCGGATACATATGCGAAGCGCGTTTCGCACTCTGTAAATAAACGAACTGACACGCTTCGGCATTCACACGCGTGTGCGCTCGCGCGCCCACACATGCATACACATATATAAAAGTAGACACAGATTCGGTTGGTTCCGATGGAACAGTGAGATCTTCGATAATGAAAGTTCGTCACGTTCTCCTGTGCGATTGATTCGCCTATATAAATATATAAATAACAAAAACTATATATATATATATATATATATATATATATATATATATATATATATATATATACATACATATATAGATATATCCATACTTAGTAGATACATGTTTCGTTAAGATCTTAACAAATGTTAATGAAGCGGCTTGCGTTCGCATACATGTATATACATGTGTACACACATACGTGCTATTATCGATCCCAGTAAATGATTAGGAGCAACGTACGATGAATCTGGACGCGATACGTCGCTCATAGTCACTGCGATAATGATCACATTTGCCGCCACTCCCATAGGTTTTTATGTCAGGAGGGTTTGTGTTGTTTATGTATGCGTTGAGAGAACGACTATGACGATAAATTTCGCCGAATCGTGAAGAAAGGCCGCTTTGAGCGAGGTCAAGCACCAAAAATCGCAAAATCTACGATAGTTAATTGACGGTAGTTAATTGATAGCATCGATTGAAACTGAGCGTAATTTCGCTGAATTCAAATTTCCGTGTAGATTTACGAGAATGATTCCTATGAAATGATTAAATTGGCAGAAAATAAACTCTCTCTCTCTCTCTCTCTCTTTCTCTCTTTCTCTCGTCGAAATTACGGCAGTTTCAATTTTTTGACGAATAACATGTGCTTCTGACCCGATCGCTATGGTCTATATTTCATGGGTCTTCTATTACTTCCTTTCCTCGTCCACCTTCAAAAAAAGAACTGCAGTCATTTGTTTTCCCTCGCCTACGCCTTCAGTCCATCTGACTACGTTCTCCATCGTTTTGTCGAGGTTCATTATAAGAGAAGAGAAAAAGAAAAAAAAATGGAAAACATACAGGCGTGTCAATGAAGATTTTTAAAGTGTACTAATAAAATACAGTGTTTACGTTCTGGTCCGCTTCGTACATTTTCCCTATTGTTATTTTTCGTTTATATTACGTAAGTGATGAGTGTTTCTTCTCGATCGTAGAAAAGAAAACGGCAATAAATAATATCCATCAATAATCTGGAGACTCAACCGAAAGTCGCGTTCAATTCGTTTTGTATTATGAGAATTATATATAAAAATCACAAAATTGTTTCGTTTTTAATATCGATTCGAGAGATAGGCTGACGATTATAAGGTGCTCTTGTAATAACTAATATTTTTCTGTATTTATGACGAAAAAGAAGATTGTAAAGCGAGTAAGGCTTTAATACCGGAACAATACGCTTGCTTCATTAGCCATCTCGTCAAATTCTTCATTATTTTGCAATTGATCGTGTATTCAGACGTCGCCAAATCATTAAATCGTGAATTTCGGGCTCTCGTTTAGAAATCTTTCAATTAATTAATCAATTAATTTTAATTTTTATTATGTTCTTCGAAAATTATAATTAGTTTTTATTTTTATTATGTCGATCAGTACATTTACAGTACAACTGTAATCGATTTTACATTGTTCTGTTGAAGGCAAGCGAATCGTTGCAGCATTCAATCCCAATATAGCAAGTGCAAAAGAAAAACCGTGAAATTCTCTCTTTCTTTTTCTTTCTTTCTTTTTCTCTTTCTGGTGGTTTAATAAAATAATACCGAGGACCCCCTTTTCTCTCTCCAGCTTAAAAGTTTACTCGTCGAAACCGTAATATTCCCGTTCTCGACGACGCCGTTTTACCGACGCACACAGGTCATTCGCGACTCGTAAATATATTGTTATACAATTACTGCGAGAACGTAAAACGCACGTGTATATACCTATGCCATCTCGACGTGTATATTTAACCCGTCGTACTTTTCCCTTTTTTTGTCTCTTTTTCTTTTCTTTTTTTCTCTTTATGAGAATCGCGATCTCGACACGCACTGCCTTATGCATTCCTCATCTTTGATCTTCCGCATGTAGTTGCAGAAGTACGAAGAAGAGAAGATGCAATTTATCGATCCGTTTTGTGGCTCGCCGTCCGCAGTCCGCTTCCATTCCTTTCCGACCCCGCGGTGATGGCGATTAAATTAAATTAGGGCACCTCTTCCATCGGTCGGCGATACGAAAACGAAGACGATATTGCTCTAGATCTAGATTACTCGTGAAGGGAAAGGAGAGAGGGAGGAAGGAAGAGATATGCGGAACACTCTCTCGTGGAATATGCGACCGCAATGCAATTTCATGAACAGGATATTGCGTAATATATATGGAGAGGTAAAAGGCATAGTGGTGTAAGTCAAATTTTTTAAGACATTGATTCGTGTGCATAAATGCAATCTATACAATATATAAATTTCATCTATGCACACACGAGTGTGCCACTATGGCTTTTACCCCTCCATATGTCGAGCGGTCGGTGGTCGAGCATCAGACTCCTAACACTTTCAGAAGATGTAGGATATATCGAAAGATATATTTGCGATATAGGCTGTCTCGGAGAGGTGTAAATTAGTAATAGAATGTTATCCCCCGTGTACAATTCACGATGTTTCTTCCCCTTCTTTAGGAGAAAATAAAGTCACGCAATAATTTTTCTCTCTTGTAATTAAAACATCGCTCACGAAAATATTAATAAGTAAGGCATTTTTCGATATATTTATTATGTAATTAGTTGAGGTCGTGTGAAGCTGCACTTGATTTGTGAGCTTAAGTAAGATAATTGTTAATTAACGGCATGTTACAAATAGATAATTTTCTGTTATCGGCTTAAGTTTTGCAGCATAAATAAAAGAGTTCCTTACAGGCGTTAAAGTGTTAAACAATCGAAGATTTATTGATAATTACAATAAAAACAATGTCGAATGAGTTGTTTCAATAAACAGGGTGCTCCTGAGGTGTACATTGACGGCGGAATCACGTTTCTTTAATAATTATTTCATTTCTATTTTTTCTTTTATATTAACATAAATATGTATTTGATGTTAAATAACGGAAAATAGAAGAATCTGTTAGCGATAGAAGTTACACAATATACAAAAGTACTTAATTTTTCTAATTTGTCTTTATTGCATGAAAATAGATCAGTGCTTACTTGAATGATACGTTAATACTTGCTTTCTCAAATCTTTTTAACTATTACTGATATACATCACATTTGAGACAGCCTGTACATTTGTGTACATACTACTCTTTTTCTTCCAGAAAAAGCACTTAAAGTTTCGATAATGGAACCGTCCTTCATTATCGAGAACGTGCAACTTAATTATATAAATTTAGTATGAAAATTCTAGTTAGAAGTGCCTTTTTCTCAGTAAAGCGAAATCTCAATCTTGCATTTTGTGCGGAGAAATATAACGCATTTTATCCTCTGATGGGGAGGGGGGGAGTTGTATAAATTACAAATGACAAAATTACAAATGCTTCTGCAATTTAATTTAATTAGTCGAATATATGCACGAATGATGAAAGATGAGAGAATGAAGATGTGTGTATGAGAGAGTGAGAGAGTGGTAGAGAAAGAGAGAATGGGGATGTGAGAGAATGAGAGAGGATGGGAAGAATAATCGATCCAAAGTTCTATTAATAACCGAGGCAGCGAATTATCCTGTACATTAGATTAATGTTTAATTATTTAATTCTACATTAACGTTAATGTTAACAAGTTTTATATCGGGATATAAAACGAATATGCATACTGTGTATGCGAAAGAGTTTTGTACATTGCCTAATAAAAGATTGATCTTTATTATTGTAAACCTAATTTGTTGTTTTAATTACAGAATATTATATATTTATAATATATACTAACATATAGATAAATCATATGTTGTTGCCAATTGACAGAATTTTATTAAAAAGAAAATTTGCACTTTTACACTGTTCTAATTTTTATTGCTAGAATTTAGAACAAGATCCTTCTTTTGTTTGAAATCAATTTCTATGAAAGTATAAGTTTTACAAGTTTGTATTATTATATGCTGCTTTTTCTCTCTTATTTACTTATAATTATTTTTTATACATTATTTATTTATAAAAATTATATGAAAAAAACCACAATTTTACAGTAAGTGACAATTAAGCAACACTTAAAATTCACATAACATTTATATTTTCAACATGCAAGAAATGTACTGTCAAGAGTTTCAATTCTATATAGCGATACTTAAAGTTTTAGAACTATTAACTATTAAAAAATATAGTGAATATAATAACATATTTGATGAATTAAACAAATAGAGAACAAAATGTAATTTCAAATTTAATTATTTAATTTCAAACAAACTTAATCTATTTATCATATCCTGTATATTACTTTATATCAATCAATATATTTCTAAAGGATCGGCAGGATAAGTAGGTTACACGTAGACGAATAAAAATTGATCGAAAAAATACACGGTAATAAATATTTTATTTCAAATCGTTAGACAATCACATTAGTCTCGATTATTTCTAATATTTAAAAAATATATACAAAAGATATTTACAAATAAACAATTAAACGATCTGCCGTTACTGCATACGATATAAAAATAAATGTGTCGTCACGCGTTTCCTTCTCGTAATCTTTGTATCTTATGACACGCAACCGCAATCGTAAAGGAATGAGTCGCAACACTTAGGAAAATACGCAAACGCAAGAAAAAGACAGACGTGCGTTATTGTTAGTTTTGTGATGCACGCTCACGAATTGACAACTAGTATTCTTGAATCGACTTCAAGCTCGTCGTAAATTCTCTCGCCCGCCTTAATCGTGAAAGCGAATAAGAACTCTCTTTTCGCCGTACAATTTTTTGTTGCGACGTGTTGTCGTCTATTTGGTCGGTAGATACTTGTTAAAGAGACAAATATTAAATTACATCCTGCTTTTCGATTGTACCATACTGCTTTTGACCGAATAGGTATGAACAAACACAACGAGCACGATTTTCCAATATCACTCTTTTCGCATAGCAAAATATAATCCCAAGAATATCCAAGAATATCTTCGGACGTTTAGATTTGATCCATAATTTAATTGTATCTGCGATAAGATTAATTATCCAGTCGTTAACGACTACACGTATGAGATATCCTTAGGATACACGCGGATGTTCTTAGAATATTTCTTAAAGTTATAATACTTTTTGTCTTTTTAATATTTTATCGGGACAAACTCTCTCTTCGAGCCATTTTACACTTTACACTTTAATATTGTATAATGCCTTTGGATTTCTATATGGAGATGTAAGTATCGGAAACATTGTTCTTAATTAGCTACGTCCTTATAGTTGTTAGACGGTCATCAGATATCTTAAAATATTTTCTTTTTGACGGTCTGAGCAAATCGGAATATCTTAAAATCGCATGCTACGTGAAAATCGAGTCAATAATGTCGATTAATTAGGATGTATCACGTAAAGTAGCTAGATGTTATCTATAGATATCTCTCTTTGTGCATATCTTTCGAACAACATGACACTCTAGTAAAAACATTGTAATTTTAATTGCGTACAGTACATCATATATATATAGTCTCTTTCATTTTGATTACAAGTGTTACTCGGCGATAACAATCGGTCCGCGAGAATAACGACGCTGTTCTCGCGTTTTCGCGTACAACCTAAATCATTTGAGGTATATCTCCTTACGTCATTACTGTCATTTCGCGTCATCTCGCGTCATCCCACATTCTTTGGTCTCTCTCTCACACTTTCTTTGGTTTTCCGTTTTCTCGTACTTGCTCAAACATTACAGGGTGTAGCTAACGTAAATAGCTTCTTATATTCCCACAATATATCTTCAGCTTTGTCCATTGTCTTTATTTACACTGTAAATATTAATATATTATATGTATACGACATTATAGATCATAAATAAATTTTTTGTATAAATATTGCGTGAAATTACGTGTTACAAGTTTGATTAATCTCATCGATAATAAGTGATTTTTTCCTAAATCTGATTAATACTCCGTATATTAAATTCGATTGGATATAGACAGACCTGTATCTCAGAATGAAAAGGTCTTCTCACATTTTCAATCGTAATTTTTTATCGTTCCTAGTTACTTAGAAGTCAGCTTGATAGCAGAAAGTAACCGTTCGACTACACCCTGCACGCTTTAAACGATTTTTCAATCGGGAGAGCTCGATCGCTCAAGTTAGTTCGAGTTATCGTTCATCGTTTGTCATAAACTAGTACTTTCTTCTCCCGCATCCGGTCTTTCTAACATTCCCTTCTCGTCGATGCCTATAAAGTACGTTGTGACCTCTCCTTTCGGCTTGACATACGTCTCACCGCGTAGATGACACTTGACACCTTGCTGTTCCAAGATGGCAGCCGTATCCGCTGTTACCTAAACGAAATGCTCGTTTTATTGCACGAATTTATTAAACATTAATATTAAATGTAACGTCTAGACTTACCTGTATTTTTCCTGGTAGTCCAGTGGTGTCCATTCTGGATGCCATGTTTACGGGGTCGCCCCAAATATCGTACAACGGCTTTTGAGCCCCCACGACGCCAGCCGTCACCTCCCCATGAGAAATGCCGATCCTTAATCTGAAGACAAATTTCGGATTTCGTTCAAGTTTCTTTTAATTTTGCCGCTTTTTATCGTGCTTAGAATCTTGTGAGGTCGTGCTCACTTACTTGTGAGGTTTCGACGTGGTGAACGACCTCGCGTTCATTCTATCGAGCACGGACATCATTTGTACGGCAAATTGCACCATCACCTTGACCACATTGTCGCTGCAACTCTCGTCGCTTTCAGTGCTGTGCATTGAATCGCGTCGATTCGCTTCTAGTCCGCAAGCCGCCATATATGTTGTACCTAAATAAAAAATACGATAACAGATGAATTCAAATTGTCATCTAGAATCCAGTTTTTATTCATGTTGTTAATTCATTGATGATTATTCATGATTATTCATGAGATTCTCACCGGCGACCTTTATCTTCTCTATGCGACACATGAAGCAAGGATCGAAGAGTAACTTGTCGAATTCACAAATAATCTCGTTCAAATCACTAAGGATGTTACTCTCGACGATCGACAGTTCTGTCAGAGAGGCAAACATCACGGCGACGTTGTTGTGAGCCTCGTGATAAGGCTCGTTCTCCTCGGTTCGGTTCATGTTCAAATAAAACTCCGCTAAAAGCACAACCAGTCACGCGATCAATCTCAGACAATAATCATCTCGATTACTGAACGTTATCGTTATTTCTAATCAGTATATCAAAAAATTGTAAGAGCCCCGTAAGATATTTGCGGGGACCAACGCACCGACGTGTTCCGGCAGAATATTACGAAGTAAAAGCTTGTTGGCATTTCTCGTATGAAACGCTTCATCCTGTTCCTTCGTTAGCTGACGTTTCCATTGATAATCCAGCCTGCTCAAGTATTCTGCCTAAATAAACATTCGTAAAAATTAACTCGTTGACGAACAACGTCGAGAACATTTCGCACAAAATTGCGATTTCGGGGCTTACCTGACGATCTATGAGATGCAAGGAGAACGTGAGAAACAACACTGTCAATATATGCGCCAGTCTCGGTTCCATGTGAGGATTCCACGCGTCGCTCGACTAAAATGCATACGTTTCATACTGTCATTTATTATTAATAAACAATTCTGTAAATGTAGCCAAATATTTTGAGACAATGGTGTATTTTTCATATTTTCATATTCTTCTTTTTATTAAATTTGTAACAAGAAAAATATTTCTTGAAAGAAATACGGATATAACACCTGAAATATATTAGATCGGTGCACCCAAACGTTCCACGCGTAAAAGGCTACCACGCAGATGCTTATCACTAATTTCAAGACGTAGTGGACCCTTAGGAAGAGGAAACTCGTGATGATCGCCAACGAGCAGGTCTCTGTCATTTGCTGGAAAAGAAAAATGCCGATGACGTGCGGGAACATCAAGGGCAGAATCGTCGAGACGGGAAATTTCACATAATTTCAACACCATGTACCTACTAAATAATCTTACCCAAGGTGTAGATGTGCATTCAAATTTGGAGGCGCCAACCTCCAACACGCTGGACGTTATGTTATTGTCCAATAGGTTCACATTTTCACATTCAAACTGAAAAGAGTTTTAACTCTTTAATCGTAGAGGAAAAAAATTATCTTTTGATTTACGGCTAGACAATTGCTTCGATAGCTGAATTCATGGATGTATACGAAATAATCAACAGAAAAGAAAAAAATTGATCTGTTAATTAAGAAAATTCTTAATTAAGAGAATCCTTACAATCATATCAAGCATGGCGCATGCTGCAAGCATTATCGTGATCACCAGGTACAAGACCGTCCTCAGAAGGGCGCTCCATACAACCTAGAGGCGTAGAACATGAAAGTGAACAGAAAGATAATGTTAATTAAGTTAATGTTAATTAAATATAATAAGTGCAAGCGTGTTAAATATTCAGCAACGCTATAGCTACCTTTACGCTCGTTTGATAAAAAAAGTATAGCAGTTTGTTCCGTGGATGTGGAACGTGTCCTTCGTGCTCGTCGTGTGGGTCCTTGCAGCGATTCCACACAAAGTGCATCCACGTGAGGGGTATTAAAGCGATCAGGAACATCAATGCCGACGAATAACCGACAAGCGTGTTCAGATGCCATCTAAAAATTTAACGAGTCTCGCATTATTAAGTCGATATCGTTGGCCTACGATTACCGGACAGATACTTAATTAATTCTAATATGCGTACTTAGAGAGCATAAACGTGGGCACGAGGTACATGAGTCCCATGAAGATAAGCACGAAGGCAGAGCAGCCGATGTAAAACTTAAAGACGGGATCCGGTTCGCGTAGATATGGAATCTCCCAGCTCCATTTCCGAAATGTTAAGAGGAGTGGATTTATGTGCTTCCAATTGCTCCATTGTCTGGAAAAAAGCACGTTTTTTTTTATCATCACTCTCCGATATTTTTCTATTGAAATATAATACTTCGCCCAAAATTTTTGAGAAGTTAACAACCGGATTTTCAAATCTGGAGAAAAGACTCGCTGTAAAAATGCTTACTGCCATTTGCTGAGAGGCATCTGATTAATGGCGTTCTCCATCTCGGCGTCCGCTGCTTTCAACATTAGATGATAATCCCGTAGACAAGAATCCATGAAGTGCGTTCTTCGTCTGTAAGTGCTCGCGAAAACGTCCGCTTGATTGTTTACCATCATCCTCGTTCTGGAACTGGTGCTGATGATGGTATTGGTACGTCCATTGAACTTGACGTAGTGCTTGTTAGACATGGGATATGACAATATCGGCGAGTCCGGACTAATGGCCTTCAAACTGTTCTCGCTGTTCTGCAACAAAGTTCGCCTGTCAACACTCGGCTGGGAATTCGCTCGATGTGAGCACAGGGTGATAAATCAGTGGCATAGGAGCATTCGTTCGTGGCATTAAACGCTAATGCTTTTGCAGCATGTAAGAGTCACAGAGAAGCGCGTATTTAAGGAATTGCGCGAATTGTATTTGTAGATTTGTAAGTGGAAAAATTTTTGTGGACCTATACATACGTATACAAGTAATAAAAGTTGATAAAAGTCGTTTAAGTTGATCTAAGTCAAAATATTGTAGCTCATATTGATTTAAAATAGTATTTTAGACACGAATTTGATTTTCCCACGCCACCGGGAGACACGCACCGCGTCGGCGACGGTAATGGCGTTTCCGGCAAGGACGGCGTGATGAGATAGCTGCGTATTCCATATTTTCGTAAAACCTCGTCGTCCAATCTTTCGACTGGGATGTAGTTGTAGTCATTCGCATTCACGAGATCCAGCGTCTGCTGAGTGACGTGGACCTTGCCGGGCTTCCCGGTCTGCTCCATTTTATTCGCTATCACCACGTCGCGCGACCAAACGTCGTATTGCCACTTGTTCGTGCCCAGGATTCCAGATATTATGTTGCCCGAGTGCACGCCGATCCTCATGTTCACGTCCACCCCGCTCTCACGGTAGACTCGCGCCCTCACCTCGTTGATGATTTTTATCATATCAAGTCCTACGTATTATTTTACGAAATAATATTTAATCAGAGAAAAGATTTGGAAATGTTTTCTTATAATTGAAAACGATCATCAAATATTGCAATTATTAAAAAAAAAAAAAAATGAACACTGGAATTCCTAAGATTTTTATAACAAATTAATATGGCTATCTCTGAAGGATTAGTTAAATATCTTTAGAATAATGTCGTGCGCGACTTGCGTCAAATTTTTTTCTCGATACAATTGGATTCACGAATTAGAACTTTGCCTATTTCCAGATTTGGAAATAACTACATTGTTTTATTTTTATAAATATAAAATGTATAAAATAACATTCTCCAAATGTCCGCTCGATATTTATTGATTGCATCACATTCCGCTGGATGACGGTAATGCATAAATAGACACCGTAATTTTACCGAGATCGACGCAGCTCTTGGCGTGCTGGGAATTCGGCGTGGGCACACCGCTCACGCAGTAGTAACAGTCGCCCAAAAATTTGATTCTCAGCACATTGTGCCTCTCAGACGCCTCATCGAAACTGCCGAACAGATCGTTCAACGTCTCCACGAGTTTCCGTATCGGCAGCGTTACGGTCAACCCGGAGAAGTTCACCACATCCGCGTACAGGATGCTGACATTGTCGTGCGTCTCCACGCATAAATCGCTGAAATCGGAACAATTGGAGTAATAATATTCGAATAAAACGGAATAACATCGTATTTGCCGCGGAGACGTCGTACCCGTACCTGCCTTTCGGCGGAGGACTCTTCTTGTGCTCCTCCACAAATTTGAAGATATCCCGGAAATCCTTTTTGATTTTCGCTACTATATGTTGCGGCAGTATACTCCGCGTCAATTGCTCCTGCAAATGATTATTTCTAGCTTCAAATATGTTCGATCAGAGTTTGAGTTTCTATATAATTTTACATTCTCGCAAATGATCACCTTTTTTATTGTATCTTTGCAATTCTCAATTTTATATTCTTGTATTCTTCGTGGGCGTAAAAATATAGCAGGATTGTGGATAAAATCATGTCTAAAGCGTCGTCTACAATGGCAGCAAGAGTATGCAGTAAGACGTAAGCAGTAAGCTATTGACCAACCACAGTCAATTATTCTTGAATTGTAAAATCCCATTAGTCAATAACTTACTGCTTACGTCTTACTGTGTATACTCCTGCTCCCATTGTAGACGACGCTTAAATCAGTCTAGGGAGTTGAAGCGCAAAGCACAAGAGAAACTCAACGTATTTATCGTGGCTACGTGTTTACGTGCCCAGCATCGCGAATCTGTTTCTCGCATTCCCCGTACGTACTTATTCGCCTCCAAAGACGAATTATTCGAATGAAACAGGAAGAAAGACAAAGGAAAAAGACAACAGAATGAAGATAGAATAGATTAGATTCGACACACGGTTTTCGCTAATGAAGATTACCTCGAGATTAGTCAATATCTCATTTTCAATCTGACGGGCAATAACGCAATTACATCCGTTTAAACCTACTTCTTGATCCTTCTCATAGTTGAGCCTGAGCGTCGACTCGACGCATTTCCGGCGATCCAGGAAGGAGCGCCTGATGACGACCTCGTTCATGAACCTGAAGTAGAGTCCCAGAGCGTTCACGCACACGAAATATATCGCGTCGCTGACCATCTGCGATTAGAAAGGGGACAAAAGAAACAAAAGCATTCCATTCTTAGATGCTGATGGTTTACTGAATTTACTCGAGCAATCGCGCGGCGGTTTGCGTCAGCGCGATTACATCGCGCATCGTCGGCGTAGGGTTTACCTTGGTAACGTAATCGCCCGTGTTATTGTAGGTGATTATTGACAGGGTCGCCAGGTAACACATGCTGGCCGTAAGGCCGAGCACGAGGGCGTGCGAATTCTTCGTGATCGGCAGGAACACGTAGCATGCGAGAAGCGAGTGCGTTGCGTACGCCGGTCTGAAAAAAATGAAATAAAAGGCTACTGAAGAAACGCATGTACATAGCGGCGCACGTGAGCGAATTCGCGGATGCGTGCTTATTGATAAGAGCTAAAAACGCGATCGCGCAAAGCCGTGATAGCGTTTTTAGTTCTTCAACGAGAAAAAAAATGTGGCCACGCGCACGCAAAAACGATCGGTAGAAAACGTAAAAAGCGCGCGCCCGTATATGCGTACCAAGGATGTTTCGATCTTTGTACGCCTGATTATTCCGCTAGGAAGGCCTTTTACATCATTAGGCTAAAACCAAATCATTAAATTAATTTCTTGGAAACATTTTCTTCATATTCGAAATATGACACAACGATTGAAAATGTCTGACTATACATAAAACTTACATTATTATAACGTTATAGTTATAGTACTGTATAATATATTAATATTGTGGTTTCTTAATTCAAAATAATCGTCTAACTAAAAAAAAAAACGTATCGTAATCGTGCAAAAGATTTGTCTCGCGATAATGCGACACCTGTATCGCAACACTTTGAAAAATGTTCTTAAATTGATCATTATATTATTTTGTGCAATACGCCGGATAGAGATAATCACAATATCAAGTTATAATATCAGTCGCTATTCCGGCAATTGTTGCGTATGCGAGGACAAAAGCACGTCTTTATCAGTAATAAATATTTACGCGATTCGCGCTACGTAGTTATCGGGGAATAATTTCGATAAACCGTGCGCCAAATAAACGGCCGCTAGTTTCTACGACGTTGCTAAATAGTGATGTTAATCGGATGCAATTTCGCACTATCCCGATCATGTTATCGGTACCTTATTGGCGGGATAACATCCTCGAAGGCGTAATACAGAGGTATGGTCAGATCACAAATGACCAAGAGCACAATGATCATCCAGGACAGCATGACCGGCAAATAGGTGTTCTTAGCCATATGCCTCGACCGGAATGATAGGGCGATCACAGGACACAGCAGAGCGCCCACGATGCAGTAGGTTACGATGTCTACCAAGCATTTCTTTATGCCAACCTAAATCAAGAAGAAAACTCCAGTTCATATCCCAACGTTACTTATAAATTTTTAAAAGTTGCATCATTTATTAGACACTTCCAAGCAGCAACAACGTTATTAATTGAAGAGTTACTTCGGTAGGATTGACAATAAGGAGCTAAGTGATTTAGTAAAAAGATATATTTTAATATTGATCTATTCATTGAACTATTCATGCAATTAAGAATTTATAAATAAAATGAAACGTTCTCTCTCTCTCTCTCTCTCTCTCTCTCTGTAAATGTTTTTAATTATAATAAATAATAAACTTACATTTTTGATCAAGGACAAGCAATACGTAAATCCAAGTAATAGGTGTAGTAAGATGAATATCGAAAGATAACCATATTGTATTCTCCTGTGATAGACCGTGTACAGCTTTTCTAAGTTCTTGTATTTGAATTGTTTCTGAAAGTGGAAGCTTGCGTGAGATCGTAATCAACTTGCTGAATCAGTGAATTATTACACATTTGATGAAAAATGGGAAGGAACTTATTGAGACAAAATCATTAAATTGTCAATTGTTATAAATATTTAGGAATTCAATAAGGAGATGAAGAAATGTCAGGATCTTATTTCTAAAGAAATTTTATCTGAATATCCTATCCATCGTGATTTTTTAGTTTTTAGTTTTATGTAATTCCTTAAAGCTTTTAGTTATGTTTTTAATATAAATTTTACAAGTGTATAACGATAATTGGCCTTCTGATCAGATGCGAAAGTAATAAAACAAGAAGAGAGCACGCACGTTCGATAATAAAACAAACAATATCTTTGCTTCGTTTCAGAAATATCATCATTAGATAGTCGCAAAACCATAGATTATCCGGAGTGTGAGTATCGTTATCGTTCCGTATAGAAAGTGTCAGTCAATACAGAAATATTTGCACAAAAATCACTTTTCCGTCAACGGCAAAGTCCTTTGTTGTTCATTTTGCATCACGGTCCCGTACACGAAGCGATTATATTAATTAGAGTTCCTCTTTTTAGTGAATAATTGTATTTATCAAAATGGAAATGTTCTTTTATGGAGCAATCTTTTTTTATATTGGAACGTCATTTTGATCGATATAGAAGTATCTTTAGAGCGAGAGGCATCATCGTCGCATCATTACCTATATTATTTTCCGGGGAAGTATCTAAAATTAAAATTTTCGTGTCAGAAGACCTACACGCAATCACGCGAATGGAGGATACTCCTTTATTTCAAGACTCTCCCATCCTTGTACTCCAACGTCCATAACGTGTTCCAATTTTGAGAATTGATCATTTTCAATTTGTCATTTCCAAAAATGAAGATGTGTTTAACGATCAAGGGATGGATAATGGCTACGTGGCAACGTAGGCCAGCGAACTGATAACTGCACGTTCTTTTTCACTTTCGCTTTCGTAACATATCACAAGGCGGTACGCACTATAAATCGGCGCTCGAAGATCGTGACGGGAGAGTCCTTATGAATTCTTTCCTCGCGAGGAACTCACAGGTCGGGGCTGTGCTTCCGCCAGCACGTTCGCCCGCACGACGATCGCACGGCGATCTGCCGATCGCGTGTAGACTGTGGCGCGCGCAAATTATACACGGCTAAGCTCGTAAAACGATAAAGCTGTCATCCGGCGCAATCGCGCAGTCCCAGCGTCCCAGCTCCTCCAGCATGCATCGTATGCGTCGTGGAATGCACCGCAAACTCCCGCTGGAATTCCGCTGGAATTGCGTGTCTTCGAATTGCTTCAGAATTAATCCCTACTGATGTACCCGCGCGAGTACCAGGGTGTGCTCACTCACAGCTTTGCTCGATCCTTTCTTTTTCTAACTTTGCCCATTATATATAATTTGAATAGTTGATAATTTAAAAAGGTCGATGGTCGAGCATACCTGCACGAATCTAACGATTTCAAATTCTTTCATTTGAGAACTCGCTTAGATCGTTCTAGTCTTAATAAATTTCTGATCATTTCATACTTTTTGCAGCAAAAATTAAGAATGAATAAGTTAGAGTATCACGTGCCGAGTTTCAAATACCGATTGACTGGGCTCGAGATAACCGCATATTTTTCTGAAGCAATTTATAAGAAAAGTCTCGAGAAATCTCTTATTCCTCGCGATATCTCGCGGTACATTAAGCGAGCAAGATTATCACAAGCACGTGGACTTATCCAAAGGCATCTGCGTGCATGTTCTAAAAATAGATTCCTCCCCAACACGTTTCACGGGATTTCATCATTGCGGTCATCGTAATGCAAATAGAATATATTATCGCACTCCGGTGGCCAATATTCAGATAACGCGTGACGTACTATCAGATGGCAAGAGGTCCATAAGACGGAACATCTGCTTTCACTTGACGGTACTCACGTGCGAACGGCCGAAAGGCCCAAAATTTGCGCCGCGAAGCCAACGTGCGACCTTTTTCCACACAATGCACGACCACACCCGTCGAAAAATCGCGTCCGTCTAAAATGCAGCGGTTAGGCAAGGTGCGCTTGAAGGCACCTCCACTTGCAGCAGCAGCAGCAGCAGCCGGGGGAAACGTGCTTCCGTGCTTTCGTCTCGCGCGTGCGTTTTGTCCGTACGTTGCTGTTCGCAGCTTGGCGAATCTTCTTCTCTCTCTCTCTCTCTCTCTCTGTCTCTCTCTCTCTCTCTCTCTCTCTCTCTCTCTCTCTCTCTCTCTCTCTCTCTCTCTCTCTCTCTCTCTCTCTCTCTCTTTCTCTCTCTCTCTCTCGTCTCGCTGAATATTGATCTTCAATCCCGAATTCGCGCAGCAGGTCTCCTTTGCAACCTCCTCCTCCTCCTCCTCCTCCTCCTCCTCCTCCTCCTCCTCTCACCCCTTTTTGTCTTTCACTCTCAGTATTGTTCATCGTCCTCCTCGTTTTTTTCATTCTTCACCCCTTTCGATCCAAAGTTATTCGTATTGTGACGATGATAATAAATAATGGATTCATAAATGATTATCACATTAAATAATAATATTAGATAAAACGCGTGAGAATAAGAGCCTTGCATAAGAGCCTAAATACTTAAATTATCACATTGCATATTCTTGCAACGTTTTTTAAATTGCGATATTGTGCAATCTCGCAATTCGACATCTCTGAAATGTTTCTGTAGCATTTGCAATGTGTTGGGGGATCCCGCGATGTATATTGGGATAGAGATATCTCGTTATTGAGGAATTCCCCTTCCTCAAACAAGCAAACGTATATCTTCGATGAAATCTATCGGTTAACAAACGCATCCGAGAGGATTGATTGGACTGAGATTATCGTGAGTCCTGCCGAGCGTTGATTTATTGGTATAACTTTCGGGAATCGAACCAAAGCAAATTTGATCGAAAATGATTTCAAGTAACAAAATTATTCTGTTCGGTATTCACGAAAAAATTTACACGATTTGGAACAGATTTTCTAGTAAGAAACTATAATAGAAATTGTTTATCCAAGAATAGAATCTCCTCCACACAGAAATAACATTATCAATTTTTATGACATTTCCTTCTTGAACTGCTCATTTAATCGGTAATTAACTTGTGGTCATATACCCTGCGCGAGAAAATGATCGCGCTTTCCTGTGCGAGAGTAATAAAAAAAAGCGACGGTGCTTTCCCGGCTCTGCATATCTTCTTCTAGAGCTTTGTAAGCTCGTGCTCGAGCTCGCTTCACGGCGAACATCCTTCGGTCATTCAGATAAATCGATCGTCGCTCGATAAGTTGCACCTTCGAAGAATTCATGTTCTTTCTCGCTCACTCAGCTTGGCGAGTCATTCTCTTCTGATAGTGACTCTCGTGCTAAAAATTCCTCGACAATCTTGTTTTCCAGGTAACATCGTCTGAGAGAACGTTATCAATTCCGAATCGCTGGTGAAATTCTCTTGGTTGAAGCTATATGTCGCGCATTTGTTGCGATTACGCTTCATTGACGTCGCGTGCAGATTCTGAAGTTCATCGCCAAGTTTTTTTTATGTGCTTCAGCGAACAGTGACTTCGACATATATCAGAGGTTTGAATTCAAAATCAAGATGTACAATTTCTCGCAAATTATATTTATATGCTTCAAAAGTTTCGCAGTATTTCTTTTGTAGACTTGAAATGAAGATGAATGATCGCGAGGAATACTCGAGGTTGTAAAAATTTGGATATTAAAATAGTCGTTTAATCCAAGGTTTTAAAATGCAAAGTGCACTCGCAAAACTCGATAAGTTAAAGTACTTGATGAGATTTACGAAGTACTTTAGCTGCCGTAGATCTTTCAGTCCAGAATTTGAGTTTGAAAGTCCAAGAAAGAAAAATATCAAACTTTTAAAACTACAATAAAATTTTAATATAAAAAATTGCATTATTACGTTTACATATAATAATACAATTCTAAATTTTTATTACTTAATTTATAATTAATAATACGTAGACAAAATGATAAGTCTGTCAATAATTTTTTAAGTTATAAGCTCATTTCATTTTATACAAATAATTTTCAAATTATGCTCATTATAAGAAGTAATGTCATATAATCTGAATCAATTATAATATAAATAAAAATGTATATTTATCTTATATAAACTGCATTAATAAAAGAACAATGAACAAAGCCGAAAATAAAAGAGAGTTATCTAAATTCGAGACAACGCGAATCAGGTGATATGACGCCGTATAGTCTAGCAAGAATGAGGAGCAAGAACAAGCTCACAATCAGTAAAGTACCCATCCTCGCGATTGAGGCTATTCAAACATTCACCGGTAAAGACAGATGGTTCTAATGTGATTAATCGATCACTTACCCTCAGACCGGACCATGTCCATTCATCAAAGCTATTGGGAGAGACAATGCGGCCATCGTCCACCTTCTGCAGCGAACTCAGCGACGCTCGGGTCACCAGTTCCACGTCCATCCTGGCCCCGCTGTTGGTCGATCTCGGATCATCCATGTCGATGACGGTCACAGCAAGACGACGACGGCGGTGACAGCGAGCTCGCGGCTGTCATAGATGCATTCATCGCGATGACGGATCTGCGACTGGAGAACGATCGCGACGAATCGCAAAAGTGAATCACCCCGAGCGTCAGGCGTCAGGTTCCGCGATGATCGCGCCAAGCCAAGCCCAGGCTTTATCGTGATAAGAGAAATGGGCCACTCGAAACGCTCCCCCTGCGACTACTGATCCCTACTTCGTCCCTCTCCTTTCTCTCTTTCTTCCTCTCCCTCTTTCTCTCTTTCTTTCTCTCTCTTTCCGACCAACTATAATGCACGTTCCTGATTTTTTTTATATTTGCAAACTCTGCCTGGTGCACTGCACAGCATCGATCGTGAATGATAAAGTGACCAACGGGAAAGAAGCGTTCTCGTTGTCTCGTTGTCGAAAAAGACAAATAAAATATATTTCTGGATGGAAACACCTTTTCAAAGAATTCGCATGGATCTCGGAAAGAAGAACACAAATATCTCAATATAATAACGTAATCAGAAACATCCACCGCCCGCTGGCATTCAGAAAGGATTCACGTTACTCGCTGGCGTAGAATTCACTTCGCGTCAAAGAATACTAATATATTTGTGCACGCGCGCTTCACGTGTCTATTTTTAAACGAATTAAATAAATATGGGATCCGCGACTGTTCTGTCGAAAACTTTCACATTTATCGGCAAATTGTATCAGGCAAAATACGACGTCAAGAATAGCTTCCAAGTTCTTCTTGCCTTTGAACGTGGTGTTTTCAAAATCAGGTAATCGATCCTCGCTGCGTCCGACAACTGAATTCGTCCCCCGCCTGAAAAGAGAAGCTCTTAAGCTCATATTTGGTGTCATGAAGTGCCGCAGAAACGTAGTCATCGATCATTAGAGGAGAGGCACAATTAAATCTTCAAAATATCTGTTACAAAGAATAATTGAGAACGATTACGTTTCTGTTGTGCGTTAAAAGCTCCACAGAACGGAGAAACTCTTATATATTAAGACTCAACACTTTTATTCTGCCACAGACAACTATAGCTTTATTGTGACCGTTAATAAGAACATCTGACAGGATAAAAGCTTTAAATGCTTTTTTCTTTTTTGAATAGCAACATGCTCGCACGTTCTTTCTCCAGCAATCGCCAACAATTGAATTATCGAACCAGATTGCGGAAGAACACTCGATAGCAGCTCTCCTGCGTCTATTTTTGCATCTCTCGTCTGCAGCTCTCTTCTTCGCTCGCCTTTATGAAATCCCCGCGAGATAGCCGAAATTGATCGGAAAATTAGGTAGATATTTTTGCCAGACGATAACACTCGGTTCACGTGGGATTACGACACGTTTTTATCTCGCTGACGGTATCAAGTATATTAAAATAGAACACATGTAACGTTTACAGAATATTTGTTAAATTATTCTTCTTTGTTATTACAATAACTTTTTTAATAAAATTATTTTTTTAACAACATTTTATTCAGGGATATTTAAATTAAACGAGAATTTCAAACTGAGCTGCTTGCGATAAAGCGTGGCTAATTAATAACATCATTACAGTATAATAAAACTAATTAAAGTTAAAATTTGGAGCATTCTATCCAATTCGCTAGATCAAGGTATATTTCGAGGTATTATATCTCCAATCTTCAAAACCTTCATGCTTCGTCATATCCTTGCCGTTTAATTACATGTATCAAAGATTAACCGAGTTACATTTCGTTACGATAATGCGACAATCAACAAACCGTGACCTGACTCAGAAAGTGAAATCTACAAAGAAGCGAAGGAAATATTTTTGTTTGTGCAGTTATATGCCATCGCGAATGTTTTCATCCCCGACACTTTCTCCGGCGCACAATCACGATAGATCATTTACCATCTCGCGTTGCAGCGTAAAGCGTGACCTCACCAACGCCAACGATCGCATGTTACCTCACGATAGAAGACTACGATTACCTAATCGTTGAAATCGGCTGCTACAAGCAATAATAATATTAGAGATTTCGGACTTTGATGGCTTCTGCCGGATAGAGATGACCACGGATAACGATTTTGGCGAGCCATAATTGTGGAGATCTAAGTAGTAATAATAATAGAATAGAGAGCCCGGACGGGGGAATTGGATAATGAGATTTGGTTTCGTGTAGTGATATATATGCGCTTTTGTATGCGATTTTGACGATCGCACGTAAGTTTCAAAGGCAACTTTCCGAGCTCTAATTGTATTCTGCCCCATCCGGCTTCGCGGCCAAATCAAGCGGTTTAAACGATCATGTCTGTTCGAGAAAGGACGCTCTTAATGGGCCCTCTTTAATGGGCCGTCTCGACAGAATAGAATATTTCAAATGAATATTAATTATATTGATCGATTATCGCGATGATTCAACCGAGAGGAATCCCGAGTTAACGTACGAGTATATCGATCGCCGCGCGTGCCGAGTCTGCAGGCGTCGTATATTTTGATTTATTTTGATCGATCATCAAAGGTTTACCGAATTAACGACCGAGCACACTCATTAGTATCAAGAACGTGATTAATGATAAAGTGTCTGATAGGCGCGTTTTAAAACTTGAATGGCTAATGACTGCTCGCAATTACTTCAATCAGAAATACAAATAAAACAAAGTGTTTTTCGTCTAATACACGCTTCACATCGAATAAGAATATTAATTAACGCGTCAAACGAATTGGAATAAAAGGAAAGGAGTGATTAAAGTCGAAACTCTTATCACCGAAATAAAATAAATCGAAGTAGCCGAATAGATAAAACGGCGGAAATTAAAAAGTTAGGAAAAATTACGACCCTCTTTAATACTTTCATATTGAGGAAGAATCCAACTTCAAATTCATCCAGAGCTCATCCTAAACTAAAGTTACGGGTGACGAAGCGTTCCGTACGTTCCGATCGCCGAGAATTAATTCTTAACGTCGTCGACTTCCGTTCGCCACGATCGAACTTTGCGAGCTTCGTATCTCTCGATACCCACCTGATCGACGGCTCCTCCACTTCCGGATAAAAGGTCAGCCGGCAACTTTCGCGGTAAACCACAGCGCAGGTATATACGGAACCTTTTACGCGCGCGTTTCTCTTCCCTTTTGTTTATTTTTCTTTTCACATAGACGTTTATTCTTTTTTCACGCGCGTTACCTCCGGAGGCGCGCACGGGACTCGTCGGCGTTTCCTCGCAAGAAATGCGAGACAAGACCTCTTTCCACCGCCGATATCGCCGCGCGACGCGCGAGGCAGCGGGCAGCGGGCTCGGCAGGTGTGACGACGAGCAGCGCGACATGGGTCGTACACCCGCGGCTTCTTTTCGATTCGAGTCATGGTAGAGGCCCTCAAGGCCTACCCCGCGCCGACATCGCGCGCCTCGGCACGCACGCATGCATGCATATTGCGCTTTCCGTCGAGAGCCCTGGACTCCGAAGACTCCTGATGACTCTCAATGGCATTTTTTACGACTTCCGCCGCGCCGGGTTGCCGTCTCGATCGGGAAGGTCGACCCCGGGCGATCAAATCGCGGAAATTCGCTCATAATCTCGCTCATGACCCTGGCAAAAAGATTATCTCGAGCCATTAAAAGCCATAATTCCGATATGGAGCATTTAATCAGACTGTAATTGTTTTTGTTTTCTAAAATTCCAAAAAAAAATGAAATACAATTAAATAAAATTTTTAACGATCTTAGAACGATCGTGTTTGCTAGATTTTACGGGAAGATTATCACAAAAAAGTAATTCTTTTATTTATCATTTTAATGATCACGTTAATCAATTTTATAGCTCGACGTGCGTGAATGTTAGAGGAGTACGAAGATAAATAGCGGTATATAAAATAAAGATTGTTATCTTTTATTACAAATCAAGATTGAATACTAAAAAAATATTCCTGACATCATATCTGTCACACGATATGGATATTCAGAAGAAATTATTTAATCACTTTGAAATATATTACAAATAAAAACGAAATTGCTTGTCAAAAATTCTTTTGCTCCAAGAATGGAATTGAACGGATTAGCCATTAGTTCATTTTCTCTCTATAAATAGAAAATATCGATTGATTGATAGATCTTGAGACGATGCATATTCACGGAGAGTAAAGCGACGTTTAATGATAATTGTCATCGCCGGACGCGATGTTTTTACACGTGATGTCAATTTTCACAACCGTGCGATGTTTCATGCAGAAAGAAGCTACGCTGACCTCGATTATCTGGTGTTAACTGGAGGAGCCTGACGGTGTCATGTCATCGTGAGTTTCGCGTCGAGCGTTGCACGCATGCCGGTGACAATAATTAACGATCGGATCGGGCTTTAGGCATAATGAAGGAGGTGCGTTCAACGTTGCAAAAAGCCTGCTGTATGAAACTTTATAATATTATTTGAAATAAAATCTGTACGGATTCTTCTCGATTCCTGCAAAAATCTCGAAGTGCGGGCGAAAAATCTAGTATCTATATAAATATCCAGTATGTAATTTATTGTAACGACCAACAGCCCAAATTGATTGAAGCAATTCGCGTGAAAATATAGGATTTAATCAACCAGTTACGCATCAGACAATTGGAGACTATATTTTCCTCTCCTTTAATTAAAAATAAAATAATATCTCAAATGTTTTAGGGGGGGATTAAAAACTTTTAAATCGCATCGATCTATGTAAATTATATATGCTTCGAGCAAAAAAGTTTTAAATCTTTTAAAACTGAAAACAATTAAGGCAATTAAAATTGATTCAAGACGATTCGTATAAAATGATGGATATAAAATGAGTTGATGGTGGTTTTGCTTGATTAAATTCGAATATCGTGTACATAAACACACACACACACACACACACACACACACACACACACACACACACACACACACACACACACGAACCTTTTTCAAAGCATCCGGTACTTTTGAAGCTGCACTCCTGAGCGTGTGTTTATTCGTGAATGAGTCGACCAAGGCTTATTCGATTAAACACATTTGTCACATTTGTCTTCGGCATTCCATAGTCTTATCGGACGCGAAAAGCACAAGGAATCTCACCTGCCGTGGCCCTATCGTGTTTAAACTCGCCTACGAAAGAGCGATACCGCTATTATGACCTGAGCAATCTACGTTTACTGGACGCAACGCGCGCGAGAGAATAAGAGAGAGAAAAAGAGAAAAGAAAAAAAGGGAAAACGATGCGTAACTCGACTCGACTGTTTTTTTAGCGGTTTAACTTTAACTAAGACGCGACGATTCTCGGCGGATCGCAAAAAACCGCGAACCGTGTCTCGTTCGTGACTCCGTGCGAATACGTTGCACGGAGAGCCGCGGCTGAATTACGTTTGACGTGGGATTTTTTTAGAAGTCGATTGTGTAGAGTTATCTCCGCCGCCTTTCGATAAAGCGACGATAGCATCGTGCCCGATATCAGTTGAGTCGCCGCACAAGAATCCTGATGTCCATTAGGAATTTTATTCTCTCGTCTCCCTCGCGCGCCGAACTCGCCGATCGTGTCTGCTCGAAAAACGGGCTATTTTCGCAAAACTATCGCGACACATCGATAGCGAGAAGACGTATTAGTTCTCTCGCAGTTTCGCGATGCTGTTCAAATATCATCAATTCAAAAAACATCAGGCGGTCCGCCTGATATCTTTGAATAAAACGTCATGTAAATTCTATACAAGAATTAGAACAAATTAGAAATGAAAAAAAAAATGAAAAATAAAAGGCATTTTGTCGGATTTAACGTCGGGGTGACGTTTATATAGTTCTTTCATATTGTGTGTGTTGTAACATCAACAATGGTTACATTATGTATTTCTTTACTCGATAGTACAACAAATAAGATTTAACAAATTATTTTTAACCGCGATCCATGCTTCCACGAAATGGAAACGGCGAAGGAAAGTTTCAAGATACATTTAAGACACATCGCGAGAAAGATTTATAAGCGTTTATAAAAAAAAGAGCACGTACGACACCTTTATTAATCACATAATACATTTATTTTCAGTACGCTAAGGTACGCTAGACTGTACGTTTTTGGTTGCAGTCAGAAAGAAAGAAGACGAGCTACCTTCTGTTCATCGGTAACAATAACACCGACTCCTATGCCAGAAACAGAGCTTCGCCCGCTTTCTCGTTAGCGTTTATACCGCTTCTGTATGTCAACCAGATCTTTTACTTGTACGCTCACTGGACGCTAAAGAATTTATAAATCTACACAGACTCAATAATTCCGTGAAAGCGCAAGTCTAAAAGAAATCTATCGACGCGAGAGGGAATCGCGAGATTCTCTAAATCATTCCGTAAATCAGATATTCTAGAATCTTCGCTCCCTAGACTTTTCTCTCCTTTCTCGCTTTACTATACAACGTTTACAGACTATCTATTCATATTAGGAGAGTAGAGGAAGAATTGTCTTGACGCATACGTCATAAAGATAACGAATTGCTCATTTAATTGTAAGATAATATAAATTATTCGCTTATTAAATGATATTGTAAGTAACGAATAAAAACGGTGAAAAGCGAAAAGTAAAAAAAAACCGATGAGTATTTGTCTATAAAGCTGATGGAAATATATATTTAATCGACTGCAGACATTCTCTCGCCTCGTGTCTTGTTTGCTCAATGTTATCTCGCAATAGGATTCGAATTGCGAAGAAGAAACGACGGCAGAAAATCTACTTTAAAAAAATATTTGAAAATATGCCTGAAAAGAACCGTTTCCTGCGGATCAACGTGCAAATCAATTAATCAATAAACATTTTGAATGTTCAAAAACGATCAAATGCCATGCGTGACTAATCGTTTACATTAGGAAAATATACGTTGAATATTTGTGACAACTTCTGGAGGCAGCTCGGAAAAAAGTGCATTCCAATCGTTCACAAAATCTCGCTGAGCAGACTTGATAAATTCCATGACGAGATTTTGCGTTTCTGTAAAAAAGAAAAAATATATTTGTAATCCAGTGAAGAGAGAACATTGACTTGCTGACTATATCTTGGTTAATATTGTAGCAATCATTATTAAATTAATTTGAAAGACACTTGATGCTAAAGAGAAAATAAGAAATGCTATTTTTTAAACAAAATTACGTGAAAATAAATTATATGCGACATTATGCTCATATTTGTTATAGAATTTATTTAGAGATAGGAGTAAGTTAAAAAAAAAAACGGAAGCATACTTTAAATTTTTAAAAGAATTTCTTAAATTATTTTTAAAACGTTCGTTTTATTGATCAAATACTCACCGACGTCGACAGTCTTTTCTTCGTGTAATATGATAACTGCGACTTTCAATAACGTATGAATGTAAGACTGCAGGAGAGTGACTCCTGCTTGATATAATGTAAGAATACTTTTGAACACGGCTTTATGTTCCTGGAAGTCTGCTTTCAATGGTAACTGCTCAACAAAGACTGGAAATACTTGTTCAAGTGGCAAATTCGAATAATTCGTGATAATAAGTCGCGCAATTGCCCCAACCACGTTATCACGTGCAGCTGCATCTGTCTCTTTTGCAATGGCACACGATAAAGTTTGGAGAATATTAGGATAATGTCTGTGCAATAATTGTTAAGGAATATCAAAGAAAAATTTTACTTACGCAATTATTTTCATGAAAATCTGTTATGTAATAACTATAAAAAGATTTAGAATCGCAACTTTTGTATGTAAAATGGAATTATATGAAAATAATATTTTTTATATAATGCTTATCTACTATGGATATTTTAATTATAAAAAAAAATAATTATGAGAAAAATTAAAGATATTTTTCAGATATTTAATTTCAAAATATCTTCTAATACTAGCTTTTTAATACTCAAAACAATTAGATATCGTTGGACAATAAATAATTGTCAAACTTGGAAAGATAATTAACATTAGATGATTCATTACAAAATTACAGAAAAGGATACGGATAAACTACTTCTTTCCCATAGAAAGCAAGTTCTCCGATTCCGAAGAAGCAATTGCTACGAACTTCGCTGCAAGGGTCTTGGTTCCCAGTTTGTAGAAAAGCCGGAAGTAATTGCGTAACAAACATACCCGTCATGTGTTTAAGCCCGGGCAAGCATTCAGCTATCGTTCCAACAGCGAAGGACCTTTGTCCCTCCGAATTGTCCATTTTCTGTAAGCATTTGGCTAAGCTAAAGTTAAAATTGCGAATTTTCAGAGAAATGCAAGTACAAAAATCGCCAATACCAGTCTTTTTATAAAGAAAGGCAACATGGTCTGAAAGTAGTGCGCGAAATCTTCTGCTGAGAGCACTCGTCCCAAACTAGAAAATACAGTCCCCGCGCATTCTATCAGCAACTCATCTTGTTCCGCTTCAGTATCGATGCCTTCAACTTCCTCCTGATCCTGACACGCTGTTTTGCCTGCGATAAAAATTATAATTCCAAATTGCGCGTTGATTTATTGAAATATCGAACGTGAATGAAATACACAACGGAAATACCTTTCATTACATCCATCACACAATTTACTATAGCTTCTTTGTGACCTGTACCGACGATAACATCCGATTTGACTTCCCTTAAAAGTTCCTGGTACGCCTCCAAACCACAAATGGCGACTGTCGGCTCTTCATCTAATCTTATTAGCTCCGACAATTTCGGAATAAACATGGAGAGAGCTTTCAACAGTGCCTCTTTACCTTCATCGGTATTGATTTTCGAGAAATTAATACAGAACTGTAACAGAGCCTCTATACTCGCTTTCCGTATATCTTCTTGAGGATAATTGATCAACTTAAAAATCTCCTCGAAGGATTTCTCGAGGTACGGCATAAACGCCTCTCTGTAACAATATTTTTATTATAAACATGATTAATTCAGTTATTAGCTAATGCATCCAAAAAGAAAAAAACTTACTCTGTGTATTCGGCAATTTCTTTCAGCGCCATTACACTTTCTTCTTTCTCTTCCATATAAGCGTTTTCAACACTGTAACCGTCAATCTCTTCGTCATTATCATCCTCGTTATCAGTGCACTCAATGTCTTCTTCCTCTTCATTCTCGGTGTCGCTAAGATCATCGTAAACCGTAAGAGCGTTAGCTTCGTCGTCCTTAAAGTGCATCTATAACGATGACATTTACATATTACATTTGTGCCATTTCCGTAGTTTTCTCGACTCTCGTGATTTGTTTAATAATTACCAAAATCCCATCTGCACTCTGTATACTCATTATCATGTGCTTGACAATTTCGGGCAAGGTTACAGCCATCTCCTTCTTCATTACCGTGCTGATAGCGGCGAACAATCCGTAGAGAGATTTTCGCAAGTCTGGATCGATCGTATTTCTCAATAGTTTTATTCCGAGATCAAGTGACGTGGCTGCCAAAGGGGCAAAGTGTTTCTCGCCTATTGACCTAGCTATCACTCCGAGAGTATCTAAAATATCAGAGAGATGTAAGATATAGAAAATATTATAATTACAGCTTCATTGTAACAGCAAGTAACTAATCAAGTAAAGCAATTCTCACTAACCGACTGCTTGAACTTGAAGACACATGTTTTCCTCGCTCGGCTCGGTGGTGAGATAGTTGTTAAGAATGTTTATGATTGTTTCAAAGTACGGTAGCATATGCTCCTTGCTGGCACAGGCGGCGGCCCCTATTGCGCTCAGAGTGAGTTCCTTCACGTGCGGCGACGTATCCGCGTTCAGGATATCGAACAACCTTTCCATCAGTTTGGGCAAGTACGGCAGGATCCTCTCGTGCAAGTTCTCGCAGAACATCTCGAGAGCGTAGAACATACGGCCGACCGCGTGCGGTTCTTTCTTCTCTTGCTTAATGTACGTGCACACCTGGCCGAGATATTCAAACAATACGGGCAGCAACTCGGACGAATACTGCGAGATCTCCGGTTGCAGATGCTCGGAGTATTGCCCTAAGGCGTAAAGGGCGGCGTTGCGCACGACGGGCGAGGGATAGGAGATTCCTTCGCAGATACATCGCAGAAAGAATTCCAGGTAGTTGGAGCGAATGTATTCCGCGCAACCTTCCGCTAACACTGCTATAGCCACGTACGATGTCTTCTTAACGTAATCGTCTGTATGTCGGAGTCCAGGTTCGATATGTCGCAACTGTGAAATTAATATCTCTTCACTTTGGAACAGCCTTCTTAAATCTGATAGAAAGAATAATCAAAAAGGGGGCAACCCCAACAACCAACGATTCGCGAAGACAAAAAATGCATACGTAATGCGATCAATATATCAATAGAATTCTGAGAAATATTAAAATATTATACATAATTCTATAATACTGAAATTTTCTGATAATTTAGTTTCTTACACTATGAAGTGAGAAAAATTCGAAATATAAAACCCATACGTTATCATTAAATTATAAACAAATTTTAATAATATTACAATTAATCAATATATTTCTGATATTATCGACAAATTATTCTGAAGCTTACCAAATGTGGAATTAATTTCTCCGGCGGTAAATGCATCGCGAGCAAGTCCAAAGTTTGAGTAGCGCTCGTTAAAACAGTATTTTCGTTATCTGTATTTGAATAATCATCGTCGTCGTCCGGCTTGCTCATCATGACTGCGAATAACATGTCTGGGAATAAAATGCAAGGATCAATTAAGCCTTCTTATCAATACACACTACGTACTGAGATATTAAGATCACTCACCGACGATAGGCTCCACTAATTTGTGCTTTACAAGAGCCTTTTTCTTCAATCTCGCCAACCAGCCGATAAAACTGATCACTCTAACTTTCAAGACTTCGTCTATACGTTTATTAGCGATGATCGTAAGGCACATGTGGACAAGAGGTTTCACGTGGGGCGTTATTACAACAATCATATTCTCGCACAATTCGTCCAACAAGTCGAAACTTTGGATGGCAAAGGTGTCGTGATCGATTTCAGTTAAAGCCTGAACCGTGGCCATTATGAGCGGCATCATTGTAGCGTAAGTATGCACTGTCTGGAATTACATACATTCGTCACAACAACGGTATTTTACAATGATCAAGATTGGGGTGACGCGTAGCTACGTGTAGGAACGATCGACTCGTAATCGGCAGGTCCCGAGTTCGATCCCCGACCTTCACCCCATGTACGCAATTTTCAAGAGGTTTTCTAAGAGATTTACCTCGACGTGCAAGAGATTGATTCAAGAGTTAAAAAAAAGTTTTTTACTAAAAGTGCATGAGATAATAATTGTAATCCGTTTCGGGAACGGATATATACTACATAAATAAATGATAAACTCATGTAAACACACAATGACAAAGTATTGTATACATAAATACAATACAATAATAGAAAATTTAGCAAAAACACCGCGTACGATACTAACCGTTTCGTCGTGTTTAGCTACAGGAATGAGATGTCGCAATGTGTTCAAAATGTAAAAAGCGGCAGGGTTTCCTAAGCTCTGAAGACTGCTCAACGTTTGAGCGAGCAGCATCACCAGAGATCTGGCATGCGAGGTATAGGCATCCGGAGTAACGTCTGTCATAATTGATAAAGTGTAAAGGCCTAGCTAGAATAAAATATTTCATATCATAAAATAATGGACAGACTCTTGAATATCTTCTTGAAATAAAATCTCCAAATTAAATTGAACTTTTCTTGGTTGCGTGTTAATGAACATGATATTAAACATGAATTTAATATCACTTTGCAAAAAAAAGTTGATATTAAGTTAAGTTTAAAAAGTAAAAAGTTGATATTTAATTTTTTTTACTTACTTCTTTATCCTCCAATCTTTCATTAGTGATTAACCGTTGCACGTAATGTATAATCTCTGGCCAGCTGTTTGTAGGTAATTCATGTTTAACAATGACACCTATTAATTGAGCTATATTATTTCTAACGAAGTTTTCCGATTCATGTTCTAGGGCCTGAAAAAAAGATGTGTAACAGTTAACATGAAATAAAATTGGAATAATCATAAAAACTAATTAAATAGTAAAATCTCGAGTTTCTTTGTCTTTGATATCTTTGCCTTTTATCTAAAAAAGTATTCTAAAGAATATTTTGCTTTAAAATATCTCCTTTGAGATTTGTATCACTTTTTTTCCATTTTTTAAAGAACCGATACAACTTTACAATCGATCAACTTCAAAGAGTGTGTATACAGTAAAAACTATGTAATGGAAACACTGAATAAACTCAACAATGATACAAAAATCTACGACTTAAACCATGGCATCGATGCGATGTATTATACAAACGTCTCACCTGTAATAGAATTTTCTTAAATTCGGTTCGTATAGGTATGGACAATTTTGTCCAGTACTTTCCTTTAGTGTAACGTCTCCTAAGAATGAGAGTCGCATACTGCCGTACCTAAAACAATGCATTCTCATATGTTTGGTTTCAAGGTATGAACAGCGTGTGAATCAATCAACTTAATTCTGCGAGAAATCACAAACCTCCGGGCTCGCCGATGTCACGATAAGTTGGCACAAAACTGGCACGCTCTCTGGAGTCTGTAGTACCCTCTTAAGCTCCTTGGTTGCCTGAAATTAAACACCGTGGATATGCAGAATGATGCAGAACCATTTCGAGAGAGTTACATGATAGTTGTCTAATACTGCAATGGATAACAATAATATAGATAATCAAAACAGAAGACAGGCGAACTGAAGCGTACTTCGCGAACGAGACACTGGTCAAACTGAGACAACTTTGCGACGTCGAGTGAGATCTCACGACAGTCGAGCGGTCGTCCGGCGAAAGAGGGTAAAAACTAATCGATGGAACGGAACGAAAACACGTGTTCGCAACGAACCTTTCAACAGGCTGTCCGATTTGTGACAAAGGCGAAAGTATGAATAATGAGAATACACGAACCTCCTGTATCGTAGCACTGTCGGACACGAGCAGATTTAACAGTAAGCTCTCCATTTCTCGTTCTCCCTGGTTTTTTCTCTCGCTTCAGCCGAAAGGTAAAACGTCGCACGAGAGTACAGACGGAAGATCGAGCCGACTGCTGCCCACCGCCGCCATTCAGATCTACGAGCTACGAGGGACGAGGGAGTCGAGGAGTCGAGGGACCTGTTCGGAGCAATCGGAGCTCGGAGTCTCGGAGCCTGAGCATCGTGATTCATGTGATTCAGACCTGTTAGCGACGTCTATGCGGATATTGCGGACAATTGCGGATGCGCCCATGCGCCTCGCCGTCAGATGGTTCGGCTTGCCGTCTGCCGACACGATATTGGCTTTTTCTTTGGCTTTGTTTTCTTCTTTTTCTCTCTCTTTCTCCCGCTGATGCGAGACGCCGCAAAAGGAACGCGATTAAATATTAAATTGAAAAGCGGCACGTGTGACAATCAACAAACGTAAAGTTTTTTCCACGCGGAAGCTCGGCTGAAGCAAAATATCGAAAATTACACGCGTAGAGCGTTCGTGCGACTGCAGCTATCGGGCCGTAAAATTTTTTTGTTTTTTATATTTGATTTTACACGTTTGAAAATAATATTTTCTAAAATACGTTTTATCTCTGTCAGATAATACCTGGTGATTATTTAATTGGTGTAGAATACTAAATTTGTATACCGTATGTCTAATACGCTACTATGCGATTATTACCAACGCGTGGTCATGTCAACACCCTTTAATCTCCATATGACGTGGTAAGTAAATAATTCAAAATTATATATTTTGCCTGCTAAGACATTTTTCCATTGTTCTATATACTTTATTAAATTCTATATATTTACAATATATTATGCAATAGTACGAGTAGTCTTATAAATCAATATCGCGGCCTTCGTAATTTCTTAAAATTTTCAATGTACACGTTTTGTGCAAAAACGACACAATTATCTTATAGCTATAAGTCTTCGAATTTTGTCGTTGCAGTTAACACGTTACTAAAAATATTTCAAAGCGTCTTATTCATATCTACATAACTATAAAGATAATCAATTTTGTGCAATTAAAAAATCTATATGTATTTTATGACGTTCGTGATTAATTACGTAGTAAATACTATTATTGTTATACTACGTGCTAAAGTACGTACTCTTTTATCTTCGATAATATACTCTTCAATCGTAATCGCACTGATAATTAGTTATACATAAACGTGATTTATTTTAGTCGATTATCATGTTACATAATTACATAATCGGATATAGCGAAATGAAAATATCGTTATATCGACATGTATGTATGTTATTTTTAAATCAGACGTTTATCAGTTTTATCAGTCGTTGCTTATCATTGCAACGCAATCTTTTGTGTTTGGGGACATTTTCTTTTTTCTATCTAAACATCAACAATAATCTTTTTTTATCTAAGCGTCCGCATAGGGTACATCATACTAGTCTGCTCGCTCTGGATCCAGTCTTCCCGCATTGTCGACCAGTTTATTATTTTAGAGCGAACCCCCTCCTACGGGATGCCTGTCCTCCGCTGTATCCCTCGTCCACTTCTCGTCTCCTTCCCTCTTTCTCTCTTTCCTGCTTTCGTTCACGTAGGCCCCTCGAGATAATGCAGTCATCCAGATTTTTTCTTCTTTCTTTATTAATACTGTTTTAAAAATTCACCCGTACTGTGAGACGCGCGCGTGCACGCATCAACGAACGCATGCGTATGATGCATGTGATGATGATAAAATGCGCGCGTGCAATCGCTGGTCGCGGTTTAGCTTGCATCTTTCTTACTTGAATTTCAATATGCTTATGCTATACGAAAATTTCAAACGCGCAAGCAAACTGGCAAACAATAATCTATCAGCAGATTATTGACAGATTTGAGTAGAAAATGCTGCAAACTGCGTCCGCATTAAGTTCGTTTTCTGCTAAAGACAAACTGCAGAACCCGGCGCGGCGTAAGCATGAAATATGACGACAGATCGCTGGCGAATGCAGCTTCCACAGCTTTTTGTTGATCAAATCGAGCTAGATACATCCTTTTGTTATATTCCGTCGAGAAACTTCGCTAGGTTTCTGCCAATATTTTACCGATAGAATTTCTGGTGATATTCTATCAAATCCAATTTCTTTCCGCCGATGGGGTATTTATAACAAACACGTAATTTGTTTTCGGCGAATTAGCTCTGTACAGGATAAAATTTATGAAAGGCGTATTAAACTTAACCGTTTCACTCGAGATTAAACGCATTTTTATGCAGGGCTGTCTTCAACGCGCGTGTGCGATACTTGGGGTATCTTTATGCGTTCTCCACGACATGAAGCTTGACATGAGTGTCGGCACTTGAGCTGTAAGAGCAAATCTCGAGACTTACCTTCCTTGACCTCCTTGCACTTCTCATCATTTTTATTACCGCTCGTTTATTTGATACATAGCTTAATTAATTAAGTTTCTTAACGGATAAGAGTTTGCCAGTTACGTTGATGCGATTATATTATCTTTCGAATAGAATACAAAGATATGATTTAGAACCTATTACTTTACAATTTACATGTTATTAAAAGCGATACAACGTGCTATCGGAGTCATCGAGATAATTTACATAGGTATATAATTGTAAGGTCTGTGTATATTATCATTGCGCGTTTAGTCTAAAATCTTTTATTTAATTAAAATATCAAATTAAATAAAAAATTTGTATTTTTTATTTATTAATTTCTAGCAATTCAGTCTTCAAATTATTACGGAAGAATTGTTTATTGAAGATATCTTTCTCATTTGTCCACGTTAATGACATTTAATTAATTAACTAAAACACAAAGGACATAACTGCTACAATTTTTAAGACAACTGGGTAGAACGATATAACTACGTCGTTATTATGTATTTTGATTTAAGTTTTCGCAAATGTATCGACAAATTTTCTATTTTTGACTGAAAGAATTAAAGTATTTCTTACTTCGCGTGAGACTTATCTTCCTCCTCCATGGAACTAACATCGTCTCAGCAACACGAACACCAAAACAGCACGGAGGCTGTCAGCGATGTCGTTGAGTGACTCTTCTTGCACCTCATGTATGCATTCGTCGTCGGCTTAATGTGCATTCCGCTCGCGACGTTCGCTAAAGAAGGATTCCTCTGCGTGCTATCTCACTCGCTTCCAATAGCTGGAGAACTTTCGATAAAATTCGGTCACGAGGTCACTTTTTCAAAGTTGAAGGAAGATCTCGATAAAGTTCCATTAAACTGCCTAGTCCTCAGTTCATGTAGTATCGATTGTGTTTACACCGCGAATTTAATATATGTAATATACATATAATATTAAATTATATAATGCTTTTTGTAACAATTGAAATATAGCTTAATTAATTAATCAATTAATTAATTTTATAATTAGTACGAGAAACATTAAATATAAAGAAAAAAGGAAATCTTTAGCACCCAAAAGCCTTCTCGCTACGCTACAATTTTTTTCTTACTTCTCTTCTCATTTCTCTTCGCAAATGTTAAAGTACTTGAATCGTTGAGAATGTTCATTATAATAGCAATAAAATTGTATTACCAAGCAATGATATATTGTGCAATGCTAAAACTATTGTATATATTTACATTATTACAAATAAGGAAGAGATATGTTCACAATAATTTTTATTATAGATTATACTTATATACAATTAGTTACTGGAAGCGAAAGGATTGAGCGTTCGTAATACATTAACGTTGATTATATGTGCATACATTTACATTGCGTCCAAGTGATTTCTTCGCCGTCGCATGCAAGGGAGTAATCATTTCAAGCCTTGCGTTCACGTGAAGTCTGGAGCAATCGGGATCCGAGAAAAACCGAGTAGAACAGGGACATCCTAATTTCATCGGAGGGAACTTACCTCATAGATAATCTTTTTTCCATGCCGTTTCCTCCAACCGCATCGATAACGTTCTAAGATCAGCGCTAATGTCAGCACTATTTCGGGAGGTGACAAGCATCGAACGCCGGTCGCGTTTCCGCGACAGAGGAGCGCGATTCCCCGTGGGTCTTACGTTGCCGATTTTTTCAAAAGACGACGAGGTCGGTGTCTTTGAACACGTGACGGACCTCTCTCCTCTCCGTTGTTGCTCAAATAAGGCGCGACCGTCGACCTAAAAAGGCTGAAAAAGAAGAAGCCTTCCGCCGCAGTCACTTTTATGGCGGGCAAACATGCCCTTCCAACAAACGTGGCGCGCAGAGTTTCTTAACGGCAGCATGTTGCTGTCTGTCGCTCACGGATGCATCCTGTCCGTCTACGAATACGTCACATTTGAAATCTGACGTTTTCGAGATACAAATTTATTCGCGCGGGAATCGTGCAATCTTTATTTTGTGAATAAATATCTCTTTTTCGTAACGTATTTAATTTCTTACAGAACACTGATCGCAGTATTTTTTTTTTCCTATACAGAATCAAGAATTTTTTAAATGTTATAAGAAAGTAAAAAAGAAAACTCGCTCGAAGTTTGGAAAGCCGAGTCATCGAGTTCATCCGTCACCCGATGACGATACGTCTCCGAACTGTCTGATGACTGGTATTGGGGAATTTGCCAGTCGAGGCGATGTAAATATCTGGGAGGAATCTTCCGCGATATCAACAAACTGCTATCGTCACCGCAAAACCATTGTGACGTAAATGACTTGTGTAGGGCTGCCGTTCAGTGGATCATTCGCATTTATAGCATGCATGACACCCCCTTGACGTCACAATTCCCTTGTCTCGAGCAATTCTATTTTGATGTTCTTAATCATCATAGTTAAAAATCACAGTAAATTTATCACAGTTGTAATTTTTTAAAAATATTTCTACTATGTTCCAAGCGTCATTGAAAAATTTTATGTTTCAATAATCTCTTAAAATTTTATCATTACAATTTTTTAATTACTTTGCGACATTTATTCTTATTTGCGACAAAACGTAGAAGTGTTTTTATAAAATGTGACTGTGTTTTTTTACAATTATTAATTTATTACCCTACATCTCAAAACGGTATTTTAATTTTTTGAATGTAAAATTTAACAAAATCGTTTATTAAAATCCATTGTTTCATGAGAATACCTCATTAAGTACATATCTATTTGAATAATATTGGGATGGAAAATCGGGCACGAAATCAACGAAAAGATCAACAAAAAATTTTCTTAGCAAACGTTATTTAATTCTACAGACTTACTTTCAGCTTTCAGCATCCTAGACTTAAATTAATTACATCAATAAATCATAAATACAGATAGGATACGGTCGAGATGCATTCACGTTTTTTTTTTAAAGCGGACGTATCTCTGGATGCGCGTCGCGTTATACGTGCTTGAGCTACGATCGATCGGTATCTTTTCTTTTCCATAACTATATTTTACATTTTTCTTTTTACATACTTCGCTTATTCAAGCAAATCGAGAATCAAGTTGTCCCTTTTTCGCGTATATTACTCATCGATTTATAAATCGAATACATTATAACTCGACTACGAAGATCTTGAAAAATCTGCAATTCTAGAACTGTGCACGCGCGTACTTAAATCAGTGTCTTCCAATTCTAAGTAAGGTAAATCAATGTTAACGAACTTAATGAAGCATCAATTTTTGTAGCTAGTTCTTGGCTATTGAAATTATCGTCTAATCGCCTATCGATTCGAAAATATGTGCGATAACTTTTAGAGAAGAAAAATGATAAAAGCAAACTAAAAGATTCAAGATTTATAGCTAACTAAAAAATTTCCACTTTCTGCGTATGTTTCCGAAGAGACGACAACGGAACGCACAGTAATGAGAGAATTTAACTTAGGATTTGCCAATTCTTGCTCACAAAAATCCGAAGCGCTTCAACATTCGAGATACGAAAGTTTCGATACGAAAAAACAAGTTTACAGGTTTATTGACTTTTCTCTTTTCTTTTTCAGAAAACAAACGTCTTCACATACTGTACTTGATCTGATCGTAGTACATCGTCGTAGGCGGAGGTGTCGATGCGTGATGAATATTCGTGGAAACTGTGCCAGGTATGTTGGATATGCTCAGACCGCCGATGTTGCTCAGATTTAATGAACCCAGCGAGCTCAGAGAGCTCAAGGTCACCGAGCCTCCAGGGTGCGCGAAATAGGATGGCTTCCGGTCAACGATGCCGCCGCCAGAACTGTTCGAACTGGAGCTGGAATTGGCGCACTGCATTTTTATTCCTAAAACAGATCGGCAGATTATAAATTATTTCGAAGCTCTCTACGTATCTCTCTCACATAAGGATACTTCACAAAGAGAAACCTTCTTATCAACCTAGGATTAATTTTTTCTTATCGAAAATACAATTAAATTGCTGCCTTAAAAAGTTGATACCTCAATCTTAAATCATCCACTTAAAATCGGCTATTGATATTTTGTAATCTTTAGTAGCTTATAACTCAAGGGTCAACGATACGTACTCGTGCAAATATCGCTTCATTTTAACATAAAGTGTGAACTCCAAAAATATTTTATCCCGATCTTCAAACAGTCTACGTATCCGGATAAGATTTCATCCAGTTTTGCTACTTAAGACTGCATGCGGTATAAGAGTAACGGTGGAAAGAAACGAAAGATCTCACGATAGAATAAATTGGTACTTGGGCAGGCATCCATAAATCTAAAGCTCCGCCAGTTCTCAAGTAGTTTCCTCTCGAGCGACCACTTCACTCGTGTCTCGATTTTGTTCTGTTTTTTTCCTTTCTCTTTCGCATCCTCATATTAATTTTTGCTTTTCACATGTGGATCACGGATTGACGGATTCGCTTGATCCCCCTTCAAAAATTCTCTCTCTCTGTCCTTTTCTCTTTTCTTGCTCCTTGGAATATTCCAATTTTTAATCCTTTGGGAATCAGTACCTTATTTTCTCGTGGTTTCTCGAAATTTCAAAATTGTGTCACGTCATTCCTCGTTCCTCGAAGATCGGTTCTCTCAATTCGACGTCGCGACGCCTGTCGTCCACGTGGGTGGTCCGATGGCGCTGCTGCCAGTCAAAAATCCCTCTCCGTGGATCCAAATGCTCTCGACTGTGCTCGCGCCATTTCTTCTTCTTCTTTTTCGTTTTCTTTTTCTTTTTCTCTTTCTCTTCTTCGGGAGCGCACACGCGGCAGCGCCCGCGCGAGGATGCTGGCTTTCAAGGAGCACAGAAGTCGCTTCTAACCGAATACCGGCACAACAGGCCATAGTTCGAAGCAAAGAGATCGCGCTCCAGAAATATACGGAGAGCGCGGCGTGTAAGAAGAGTAAAAAGGCGTGCCTACGTGGCGTCTGTGTGGATCGATCTCGTTTACACTTCACTATGACTGACGGAAGACGAACAAGAAGAACAAGAAGAAGAAGAAGAAGTCTGCGGTGCACGGTGGAGGAAGCGTGGGTGGCGGCGTTTATCTCCTGTCGATCCGCGTTGTATCGAGATACAGAGGGAAGAGACTTACCCTCCTTAATCGAGATTAGGCCGTTCGCAAACCGGGATATTTGTAGAATCGTAGAAACACGCCGGTGAACATTTTTCGCCGGTATACTTCGCTCAAATTTGGTACCTTGTACGCGTCGTGTCAAATTACATATAAATAAAATACGTATGGAATTTTTTTCAGATACGTTAAGTATTAGTTTTTAATTTGCAGAAGAGAGGCTAATATACAATAAATAATCTGACCATTTTTTTCCCTATTATGCTTAAAAAGCATATAGTTTTCCTCAAGAAGTATTGCAACTTTATTCAAGATTTGCAAAAATATCAAATCAGATAATTGTCGAAAAGATTAAATTTAAGATTGAGCCGAAGACTTACGAGAGTTTAAATGAACAATTTGCGGATCTCGACATGCTGTTGGTAAGTTAACACCATAAATATTACGGTGCTCCATTCTCCGTAGGGTTAAGGCCGAATTAAGTCACCTCGTTTATACCTCCGATAAATATTTAGGCGATAAAAGATTCGAGCGCGCACTTGCTAGCACGCGGCTACGCTGAAGAGGCAAAAAGCTGCATTTTAAGCGTGTTTTGTGATTATTTTTACGATGCGTCTATCTAGTTATCATACCGCCTTCGCCAATGAAATGATTTCTCGTTAAAATATTACGACACAGAACATTCAAATCTAAGAAAATTTACGTACAGTTACATAAGCTGCAAATAAGATATTGCGAATCCGACATGATATTATAAAGTACGATATATATTTGCCTCGCATAGGGAAAACTGTCAAGTGTTTCGTTACCGTTGCCATAAAACGCGGTGTTAACGAGCGTTTTATTATCGCGTTGTCGGACGCAGACGCTGGCTAAATTAATCTCGCGAGAAAAGGAAACGACGCGCCTCGACGTCTCGGTCTTACGGCGGGTTACACGTGTTAAGTTACAAGGTACAAGTTACGAGCCCGAAGCGTCGTATAGGCGTGACAGGAACGTCGCCACGGTTAATCGTTTCTGTCAGCGGCGACGACGTGCACTGTATCCATACCCATCCTGTGTATTCCATGATATTAATCTTTTTAACATGCTATTATGATCGCGCCCCCCCCCCCCCAATTAGAATTATCTAAATATCCTATAATTCTTACTAACACAAATTATCTAAATACACTTTGTCATGTATGTTTTTTATTTTGAAATAAATTGTGTGAAAAAGTAAACGTAGTACTCAAAATTCATTATATTTAATGTCGTGCATGTTTGCAGATATAATTATATTATTAAGGCATTACATATTTATTTAGCATCGTATATGTAATTAAAAAGAATTAAATTAAATCGAGGTAATATATTAGATATGTTCGTACAATTAAAATTATATACTGTCAAAGTGGTCGGACATGAGAATAATTTCAATCTGAGTGGATCGAGTGAGACGTATGCTTTCCTAATTAAACTTTACCTCTTCTACGCATTTGACGAACTTTGACCTGGTATACCCATGAAATTGTAGCTATAGAGGAAGGATGGAAGGCTCGAAAGAATAGTCGTACCGTGGTTTCACTTTGCAGGACACGGCGCCTGAAAGATCGTAAACTGTCTCCAATTTTCCAGATGGCCCCTGAATGACGTCGCGGACCCGTCAACGTTGTCCTCGCGATGCAAAGAAAGTTCAAAGGTCACAGGCACGATTTCGCTTCGTTGCATTTGTACGCGTCATGTTCTGCGGTCTCGTATTTTATTCAACTCGCACTTTTCAAAAATTTTTCAACAACGCAGAGCAGATAGCTTCTGACTACGTCCTCGCATTATCTTCAATTATCGCTCGCATGTAATTATCTTACGCCTCTCTCATGTTTAGATCGTTCCATGTTTCATTATTTGCAAGTTTTTTTTCTGTTTTTATTACACATTTTGTATATTACAATTTTCGTATTATTATATTATTAAAAATTACATAATTTAGGACTTAATATTAGTCCGTTTGTATATCATTAAAGCTTCAGAGATGTAATATTTTATAATGTTCTCTAAAAGGTTATTTAAATGTATAAAGTTATTTAAAAATTAATAAAAATTAAACTCATAAATAGTGTAAGAACAAAAAAGCTGTTCTAAAAATTATAACTTATTTGCAATGCTTTGGCAATTAATAACGCGATTAAAAATACGCATGTACCCAGCAGAATGGAAAATACCGCGAAGACTCACCGTGGTCCGCGGCAGGAGTCTGACATCCGCTGTGCGGCGAACTGACGTTGGTCAGAGGGCTGCTGTTACCAGGTTGCTCCTGCATAGATTGCATGGCAATGTTGACGTGGCCGGCAGCATTGTTGACCCCCGCGAGGCCGTAACCGACATAATAATCCTGTCCGGGCGCTTGAGTGGTGGGCGTCGAGTTGGCGCACTTGTAACCCATCATGGCCTCGTCTTTGTAATCAGCGTGATGCTGAGAATGATGTTCCTTTACCGTTGGGAATCCGTCGGCCGGCGGCCTGTAAGTCGTCAGCTGATCCTGGCCGCGGGCGCCGAAAGACCCGGGCTCGCTTTTAAACGTCACCAGCTCGCCGTTTCTGTAGACCGACGGGGTCGACTCGCTGCCGGTCTTGTAGGTGACTTCGGTGGTCTTGTAGGTCACCTCGGCTATCGGCGTCGCGGACTTGTACGTCGTGGGTGGACCCTCCGGGTACGCCCAATCGGCTGACACCGCCGCGCTCGGCGCGTACATCGCGTACTCCTGATAGTTTTGATACTGGTTCTGATAGCCGTTCGCGTACTCGATACCGCCGGGTCCAGCGGCCAGATTCTCGTACGGGCCGGGCGTTTGCACGCCGACTCCGGGACCGGCGCCCGGAGAGTAATATTGCGTATACTGCGGCTTCAACACCTGACACTTGCGCCGAAAGCCGCGTGGTCGCCGCCGAAAACTGCCCTCCTCGAACATGTATTCGGTGGACGGGTCGATGGTCCAGTAGTGACCTTTGCCGGGCCGGCCCAGGCCCTTGGGCAGCTTGATGAAGCACTCGTTCAGGCTGAGATTGTGGCGCACCGAGTTCTTCCAGCCTTGATAGGTACCGCGGAAGAACGGGAAGCGCTGCTGAAGAAACGAGTAGATCTCCGAGAGGGTCAGCCTCTTGCCCGGACTCGACTGGATCGCCATCACGATCAGCGCGATGTACGAGTACGGCGGCTTCTCCTGGCGTCGCGCGCCTGGCTTCCTCGCCTGCATCTCGCTGCTCGTCGGTGTGCACATGAGCGGTTCCAAGCTCGTTTCCTGGGGCAAACTACCCGCGCCCATTGGCAGCACCGCCGATCGCGCGGCCACCGTCGACGAGTTCGGATGCACGACGACCGTCTGCTCTTGCTGGTGGTGCAGGCTGCTGGCGTCAGACTCGTTCTTCATGCTCAGCCGCACGCTGTCGGCGCCGACGTCGCGGGGCACCGACGGCACGATCACGCTCTGGTCCATCGAGCTCTGGTTTCCCGATCGTCAAAGTCCGCCCGTGACGAGCATTCTACACGCGAGTATATCTTTCGGATTTCCACGGCGCGATACAGGTACCACAATCTTCGAATACACTGCGCGCGGCGGTAACGCACGAAAGATCGCACAAAGAACCGGCCTTCTTATCGCTACGCGATGTGTTTTACGCGAAAATCAACGTCGAGCCGATCCGATCGAGGATCCCATCGTTTCGCGGAGCAATGACCCCCGTCGCCGCCGAAGGGGGACCTTCGCCGCCTTCCAGTAAGCGCGACGCCGAGGTCGCGGATATTTACACGGTCGGATGTAAATTGTTTGCGCGATTCCGCCGCGGAGGGGTCAATTATTTAGACTTGCTTCGTCGGGGCGCGTAACAGGCTTACGTCGGGGCTCGAGTCGCTATGATGCGCCGCTAAGTGTTTTCGGATGACTGCCGCTCGCCTCGCACGGCACGGGAGCGGAATCTGGACCGCGTCGATGACGTTGATCGCGGCGTGACAGGGTCAGAAACGGGCGTCCCCCCACGTGGGCGGTCCGGGTCCGGACCAAGTCGGGCACCCGAGACTCGGATTGGCCGTGGGCTGATGTTCACGAAAAGCCGAATGTCGCGCCCAATGGCGTCCCGAACCGCCCTTGGCTCCAACGTCTTCTCCTTCGGTCGTCACGGAATTATGGGGAAGTGAATTGCGTAATGGCGTTATTCGGATTCGTCAGTCGATGGTGCGTGACAGCGTATGGCTTATTACGTTTCGTTACACGTATTACAAGGATATTACACGTATCCTCGGTGCTGCAAGAAGAGAATGGGATAGGATCTGATATTCGCTTGAAACGAGGTGAAAGTGCACACCTTAAGAATTGAAGAAATACTTGTAAGAACCCGCATAAAAAAATACATCATTTTAGAACACTAAAAGAATCCAAAGGACGTCTAAAGCCCATATTCAGCCCGTTCTTATTTTAAGACCGTCTTTAAGTAATGTCTTAAAATGCTATAATGTGGCTCTGTGATTATGAATGAACATCTTAAGATTATACTTAAGACGGTCTTAAATATAAGAACGGATTATGAATACCGGTCTAAGAATCATCAGGGATACCTCAAAATTTCGAAAACATTCGGAAATGCTCACTTAGTTTTTCACTAGTGGAATCTAAAGTTGAAGATGCAAATCAGACTGACATTCGTGAGAGAATGTAATTTTCACGAACAGTAAACAAGTTCAAAAAACGTCTAAAAGTGGTCTAAAAAATATCACGAAACTTTAAATGTGTTTTTTTAAATTGCGTTACGTTATGTGGTTCTATGGCTCCATCATGCATAATTGCATTTAAAGAAAAATAATAATCAAGATATGCCGTCGCTTTAGTAGATGATGACGGATCAAAAATACAATCCGAACTTTTTTTGATAAAATTGTAATTTATAATGTTTATTAAATGTTATTATTTTGCGAAAATATCCAAGTCGCTCCAAGATCATCAATCCTAAATCTTCACAATTCTCAAATTAAAAATCTGAAAGTATGTTAAAGTTCCATTTAAATTATAAATTTTTAAGGTTTTGTTTGTTTGTTTGTTTGCTATTTATACTTCACCGAAATATCCAATCGCTATAACTGAAGATCTATTTAAAAACTTGTTGATATATTTCCATAAAGGAAAAATTAGCTCCAGATTGATTAAAGTATTCGCGAATGTATACATTGATTTCAAAATATTGCGAATGTATTTGACTATTTAACGTCAGTTTATTGACGTAAATGAAAATTCCCACGACGAAGTAAACTGTAAACGAAGCGTTCGCCGATACCCTTTGCACAAGCGGATCGTACTTAGTTTGCTTGAAAATTGCAAGTGAGTATTGCTTCGTCGGATATCGCTATCTGTATACTTACGATGAGTAATGTATCCGTCTTCGGAACCGCGCGATGCACAGCCGCGAATGCATACGACGCGAAGATGAAGGAAGCTATTGGTCCGTTTCTTAGCCAACGGGATACTGCGGGTTTTGCTCCGCCCGTTCGTAGAACCGCCTTAAGCTGTTTCACGACAGAGTCGTCGCCCGCGCCGTCGTAAAACGCCAATTTTTTCTTCGTGTGAAAATCTCCTATGCCGATTTTCTTCAAATTCGAAGCCAACATATTGCTGCTATAAAGCTTTAAACTCGACAAATAATTAAAGTTATTTATTTATTTATTTATTGCTAGCATATCTCGTCTACGTGTTTCAATTAAAACTTCTTTCTTCAAATTTTATTTTCGACGTTTTATCTAGAAGAAGATAATTAACTGAATGTCCGTCTGAATTTCTTTTAAACGGTCTCTTTTCCGCGAGGATTTCGAGAATTTAAAAATATATTTAAAAATATATTATTTCGAAATATATATATATAAACTAATAAATTAAAATACAGATAACATTTTCAAATATATGTGCATTATTCAGACATCCAGTAAACATTCTTTTTCTTTTAAAGTAGTGGATAAAGAATTATCACATATATTTTGCCTTTATGGTTTAAATACGATCACCAAGAGAAAAAAACCGCATTTTTTTCAATAAAAAGATTAGGCTAATTCGATATAATAAAGGGCAAGAACGTCTTCTTAATCGAGGGAAAACCCGTCAAGATTTCAAATAATCCGACAAAGTTTAGAAGAATCTGATTAGAAAACATCCTGTCCGAAAGATCGGTTCTTTACTTGTTAAACGCAACTCTGTAAATCCAAGTGTGTAGATTTCTACACTTATGCATAAACAGCATAAACGTTAAAAATAACACATTTGACTGAAGCTCGTTTTACATGTTTTGTTGCGTGTTAAATTAACACGTTTAATCGTATTAATACATTCAACCGTGTTAAATAACGTTATTTAAAACGGTAAGAAATGTGTGAGAAAAGCTTCAGTTAAAATAACACACTTGGATTTGCAGTGCGGATAATCCGATTTACATTATATCCAATCAATATAGATTCCAAGATCCTGATTAGAAACAGATATTACTTATCAGATTAACAGATTAACTTATCTATGAAATGTTTAATGACCTCTTCTTCATAACTGTGAAGGCTAGAAATAATTTTCTGGCGGAGTTATCGCGTGTGTACGTCTTCTAACGATGCTCATCAGGCAATCGTCACTCGATACCAAAGAGGACCGTCAGTGATCGAAGTGTCAATGTCGATCGATCGGGACGAGATGTTTATTCGCCTTCACGCGTGACCGAGTATCGAATGATGAACAACGACAGAAAGAGAGTTCATGCCTTATCACGGCGCCCTGTTCCACGTGCTTCACTTTATTGCGATCCTTGAGAGACTAGCCCGGAAGGGATGGCACTTTCGAGCGGTCGTAAAAAGGAAATTTTACTCGCGTAAAATACGAGAGTTCGCCCTGCCCCCCCCCCCATCGAGAGAGAGAGAGAGAGAGAGAGTGTGTGTATCCATTAAACGAAAAAGCAGAGATATTATGAAATTACGAAACGTATCAGATAAATCAATTTCTATAAAATTTATTTATTTATTTGCAATATGATAATTAATAACTTGTAAAAAATCTATTTAGAATCTTCTATAAAATTTATTTGCAATAACTGATAGTCACCCACCAGATAAGAAATCAATCTTTAATTTAGAAACTTTTACTCAAATTTGTAACAAAGATCAATAACCTCTCGATTGCAGCAATAATAAATATTTAATTTCTAAATATCAGGTGCAGGTTTTTTTTTAATCACGTCCGAGAAAGAAGACAAAGAGCAAGTAGATCTATTCTGTCAATAATTTGTTATCAGCCAAATTGGACATTAGAGAAATGATGGCCGAAGATGTTAAACTACACGGTGGATGCTGTAGACCACGAATTCTTAGGAGGAGTTTGTTTGCCTTAGAGCAAACGAGCCGACGAAAGAGGAGCAGCGCGGCCATCTTGTCTCTGTCTTCGTACTTCCTCTCTGCAAAGAGCGTCAGTTCTTCTCTCGTGATCTGCGTCATTCATCCGTTTTCTTGGCTCGTCTGCTGTAATTAGGATAACGAATACCGATGTTGATTCTTCATTTTAAGTTCTTCGGAACTTGAGAAATTCTATAAAAAACGGTTTACTTCAATACAAAAAACAAGAATATTCAATCAGTTAATTCAATCAGTCGGCACGCGAATATAATCTTTGTTCGTCAATACTAAAATAAGTTCATTTTTTGACTCCATACTTTTGCAATAATGATTTTTATATTTAGCTTTCTTATATGTTTATGTGTATATGTTTAATATTTAAAAATTGAAAGATTCTTCTTAACAACGTATTATTAAAAAATTTACATTACTTTTTAACGGGACTTAATCTTTAAAAAATACATAAATTATTAATTTTGTCATTCTGTGTCAATTGTAATTTTAAAACTGTCCTTAAGTTAAACTCAAATCTTATATAATTCTTTCACATCTTGTAACTCGAAAACATTGTGTTTCAAAGAATACAAATTCAGAACTCAAGATTGGATATTAGTAATTTGTGAACTTTTTTTACGTAAAGAGAACTTTCTCTGAAGAGAAATCTGTGGAAAAGGAAAAGGATATCCATGTTATAATTACGCTTATATATATTTAAATGTCCTTAAACGAACATTGGCTAGAATCAGTGGAGACTGCTTATACGCGCCAGTAATGGGTCTCGTGTCTTAAGGGTTGAAAGTCAAGTGTTTTGGTCCTCGTGATGATCGCTCCTCTCCTCCTCCTTTAAACCGAAGAGCAACCCTCGTGTTGCACCGCCTGTTTACCGTTTTACTACTTTCGAGCCCTCCCGTGACATTTTCTGCGACAGCCTCAAGTGCCTCTCCAAGGGAAAGTAAATTGGCTTCCGCCATAAAAACCGGAGGAAAGTGGGAAGATGCGTGGCACATCTCGGGTGACAATCAAATATTTGTACACAAAATACTTGGATTGCTGACTCTAAGGGCCTCCGCACAATGAAAAATATAAGGAACGAGGAACAGATATTAGCGATTAGGACTAAAGAATCAAGAATAAAGTTGGATGCACGATGAAAAATACAGGCAACAAGAAACAGAATAACACAGGCAATAGATTTTTAACCTATCGGAAGCCGTGTATTAATGCTACACCGCAGCTTTATTCCTGATATCTTATTTCTAATCGCTAATATCTGTTCTTTGTTTCTTATATTTTTCATTGTGCGGGGGCCTCTACGCTACAAGAAATGTATCGACATAATTTACCACTCCGTTGTTTTCATTAATTATTATTCGTCAATTGCTTACGATATAACGAAAAAATGTGTTTATTGCTACTCCAGCAAGATTTCGAAGAACTGCAGTCGGCGCGGCGCGGCGGATCGGTAGTCACTCGAACGATTTTATTGCGAGGGTCGTGGATGCTTTATTTAAAATAAAAGCGCCTTAAAAAACGGGACCACCCCAGAAAAACCCGTGTCGGTTGCACGTGTGCTCATAGGAAAACCGCAGGCCGGAACCAGAGATTACGGTCAGGGCGGCTTCCGCACGTTTATACGTATATGACAGGGCGGTACTTTTAATTACCCCGGCTGCTTCCGAGAGCGATTATGAGATGCTGTCCTCCCCGCTGGATGCAAATTTACTGCGAGAAAAATGTTCTTCCAAATGAAAAGAAGGGTAAACTATTCTGCTATCCACATAATTCTGTGGTGACATTTTCTTTTCTAAAAGTTATCGTTTTAGTATTATTATAACTTCATGTTGTTTTGTTGCGGGCAGTGTGATCTAGTGATAAAGCTCTAGACTCGTAACCACGAAGAAACCGGGTCCGAGTGCACCCAGATCACAGGAATTTTAATATTCTAAACTGCACCGCGGTTCCGCACGAGAAATTAACGGGGGAAGCTCTCGTGGGAGAAACTGAGCTCCGTTTTTCGAATGAGAGACGTCAAGCCTCGATCGAGATTGTAAAGGATTGCATGGCACATATAAATGCGCAACTTGGGGTGGCATCGTGGATTAGTAAATTCGCAATCGTGCGAATTTATAATGCACAACGAAGCATTCTCACGTTCCTCTATTTCTATAATTTCTCCTATTTCCAGCGTCACACTATCTCCATTTGAGATATTGCGTTACATAATTTTGCATTAGAATGTATCTACGTCACTGATGGTAGCCGAATTAGTATTTTCACTATGCAATATAAATTGTGCGATATTGTTTATACTTATGTCTATTTTGTCACGCATGCTTGAGTAGGAAAAAGATCAATAAACAGCCGCGTGATGAGGGCAAGCTAATGAAACGGTAGCGAATTCCGGGTGACGTTCCAAATGAATTTTGAAGCGGCAAGACGCGCGGTAAGACGAAACCGTCAACAGGTGCATCTGTGAATGGCCGAAACGAAGCCGATGCGCCGCGCCGCGCCGCGCCGCGCCGCGCGGTAACACGCGCGTATCGGGTGCGCGCTAAAAGACGACGAGAGGGTTCGTAAGGCGGCGCGGCAACCACGATCGACGGGCGACGGTATAAAATTACGGTATCGTGTAAACAGAGAATCTCGTCGGCGCGTCTGATGGCGGCCTGGGTGGCCGTCGGCTCCGGAGCTTCACGTGTTTCTTCGCAAGCGCCGCGCCTGCAAGGCTGCAGCGGCGAGCGAGACGAGTCAAGCCGACCCGAGAGCGTGCGGACGAGTTTTTCCACGACAATAGCCCCAACAACGTATTTATAGTATCCGTGTCGCTTTTTCCGACTGTTTTTCCACTGAAAATCGCGCTAACTCCCTCACGCATTTTCACGGATCTACCGTCGATCTCCACCTCGTCACGCTCATCGAAAGTCTTGACGCGGATTTCCACGGCGGCGCTCGCCGTGTTTGTTATCCTAACGCGATCTCTCCCCGTGGTTTATTATATCACGGTTGAAGATCGCCAGGAGCGAGGATCATCAGGAACACGTGGAAATTCGACGATCCATTTATAAAGTTTTAATTCCATAAATTTACCGATCGGCAAATTCGGAAATCTCGCAATTTATATATTTCTGTTTTTTAAATATGAGATCTCGCAAATTTACAAATAAAAGGCTTTTCCTACCATAATCGTTATCATCGAGGGTTAAAAAGCGTATTGACAATTTAAGATGAGTTGCGCTGAGGTAACGTGCACGATCCACCTACGGCGCGGCGCGAACCTGTGGTTTTCGACAGAAATCCGCGTATAGAAGAACCCTGCGCTTTCCGAAATAACCAGCATGGCCGGATAAACGTGTCTTATTTTGAGAGCTAGCCTTCCCTCTCTTTCTCGCTGTCTCTCTCGGCGTGTTCCACCGTGATCTTACGCAAAAGGAACACTATCCAGACACTGCGTGCGCCGAGGACGAACCGCAGAAATCGGGAGAAATTACGGCGCTTGAGAAAAGCGGAGCAGACGAGTCGTGGAAATTTATGGAACCACCGCGTCCTAGATCGATCCGCTTTTTATTCACGTCCTTAGTGACACATTTTCTAGAAGAGGGAAAGAGAGAAATGGAAAAAGGAAAAAGCGGTAATCTTTGCGAATTTACAAAATATTTGCATCCAGTTTCCGTTTGCTAAAAGTTAAATTAATCTAAAGTCCCGATTTGTCCCATTGCATTGTTGTAATTAAATTATCCCGCTAAGAAAAAACTAATATAATATACTTGAAAGAATGAATGAATCACTCTATGATGACATTTTTCCCGCACCCCATAGAACGGTTTTCCCGCACTGTAAAAAAATTCTGTAAAATTACAACTATTATAGTGAGTAATTTGAGACCCACTATAATAGATGTAAATTTCCATACATTCTTAATTTGTGTAATTGTAATACAAAATTACTTTTTCCTTCCGTACTGTGATTTTGTAAAATTACAACTATTATAGTGGGTCTCAAAATTACCCACTATAATAGTTGTAATTTTACAGAATTTTTTTACAGTGCGGGAAAACCGTTCTATAAGCGACGTAATAATTTATCGGGCGTGTTTGTTGCTTCTACCAAGTGATTTATAGGATTAGATCTCGTATCTCGCGACGAGCCCTAAGAACGCGCTGAGATTTTTCACTATTCGTGGCCGCACCCCCGTAGAGCTCGGCTGTTTACGCAACGTGTGTACCCCACTTAATCCCATGTTTTACTATTTAGATCTCGACTACCGTAGGGGGTTGTTCCGACACGATCTCTCTGACATTCTGTCCCGGGTCTTCGTACTTTTTCTCCTCTGGCATCTCTCCTTTTTCTTTCATCGACGTAAAGCAGGTCCTCACGGATGTGCTCAAGGCGAAAGATACTTCTGCTGCGCGAGATAAGACATCTGATGAAAATGAAGATCCGAGGAATCAGTAGACTACTGACGTAGCCTAATAGCGTATTCTCCTTGTCTCCTAATGACATTTTTATCTTAACACGTTCAAATTGTTCTAAATTATAACCTTTATATAACTTTTTTCTAATAATTAGCAATTATATATCTGTAACGGCCAACAAAGCTAATATGTATCTTCGTACTAATTAAAAATCATGTAAAAAACAGAGAAAAAATATAATATACAAATAAAATAAAATTTGTAATATATATAATTAACACATAAATATAATCTTTTAAATAATATTAATATAAAATGTTCTTCCAATAATTATTTTATATATACTGTTAAATCTGCAATTAATGATGTCAAACATCATGTAATTAACAATTGACTTATAAGGGTATAATAATTATGATTAATTACTTCAAGCAAACATTGTGCAAGTACGAGGTGAAGAATTATCATTGGTTTTCTCTTACACGATCCAAATGGAACTTGAAGCATTACAGCTGCGGCCATCTTGCCGCCTCGGAGCTTAACAGCCTCGTTAAACATTAACGACCGTTTGTTAGAAGGCTCGAGCTACCGGAATAGAACAAGGAGCCGCGAATGCAACGCGGCTTTTACTCCATGAATCATTGATGTCGATTCGCGATTCAGCTTTCCGCGTTCCGATACTCATTGTTACCCGCTAAATGCGCTCGATTCGTTTACGTTCACCGACGACCAGCTTGAAACAGTTTAGCTTAATAAAAAGAATAATTAAAAGTATAGCTCAATTTTTTTCACTCATTTGCGTCTACCAAAGGACGAATCGGACCAAAACAACTTGACTTGAAAAAAAGAATATATAAAAGTAATTTAATTTTTACTGATGAACTTGGGATTTAACTCGATCATTAATTTGTGTTTTTAGTTAGATTTAAAGATCTGATTATTACTAAACTCAGATGAGAATCCCATCAGCGAATTATATAATATCGCTTAATCGAGCTGATAATCGACTTGTATGTACGATATCGTCTATGAAATCAATTACAACAATGGTTTTCGCGCGTCGCGCAGCATCTTCCGGGAACCGTGTTCGCGACGAGCCGGAAGATATAAATCTCAACTCTTTCTCCCACCTTCAAACGTTCACGACGAGTCGGGGATCTGAAGACCGACCCTCACGCACGGGACATGCCTCGATCTCACGCAACGCGCGGACAATTCTTTTCCGTCGGCGCGGTGTTTACAGGACGGAGTATCGTTACGAGCTATCGGACGTGAACCATCTGTCCAGCGAAGAGCGAGAGACCGATACCAAAAAAAGTATCTCTCCTCGCCTTCCATCGTGCACTCGCATTCGCCCGGCGCTCCTCCGTATGATTTTTCGACTGCGTCCCTATCCTCCGACACATTAAATATTGATGATAAGGAAGTAACGAAAAGACATATAGAGAGAAGCACCGGACGAGTACCGGCGCGATGCAGAAAGTGCGTGAAAGACAAGGAAATATATAATTTCTCGATGCCCACTACTTCTATAGCCATTTGATTAATGTTGCACGCTTGACTAACGATCTAATTAAAAAAATCTTCTATCTTATTTAAAATTTTGAAGATAACAAAGTAATTCAGTTAAAGCAGAGCTTGCACAAGGCTACTTACAACTGAAGAACAAAGTTTTATCATATAAAAGGTTTATATCTGTGTAGCTTAATTTATCGAAAAACTCTTTTATATTTTTAATATATCGTTCGAAAATTAACAATATGTTTGTTCAAGTCGTATGCCAATGACTTGAGTAGATGCTTAAAAATATAAAAATTGGTTGCGTTAAATAAAATATTTAACATCATTATATCATATCAATGAAATATCATAACGCGCATTTGAAAAAGGAATATATATATGGTCACACTTTTGAATACGTTCTATCTTCTGCTTTACTGTCCATCGATATCGTCCAACGTACAATGAGATACCTGCAGTCGAGAAGGAAGTCGAAAGGAAACTGCTTTGAGCTGCAGTCAACGAAACAGATTCCTCTTTCAGTCGATAATAATATCTCCTACAGCTCGCCTTACGTCGCAATCTCGTTATCGGCTCGCCAGTAAATTCATATTCAGTATAGCTTTTCGAATGTATCGTACGAGGGCTCCAAGGAAATCAGAATTACCTTCGAGAGATCATACTACACGAGAGATGTACTACAAATCAAGAAAACAAATCTTCGATTTATATACAATTTTTATACGTATAATCGGTCTTTTATTTTTAAATTTCTTCATGATCAATATTTCATTCACAAACCTAGTTTTTTTTTAACATTTTCTTTCTTCGTCCGTATTAAATTTTTTTTACTAAATTTCGCGTAATTATTAAATCTTTTTTCTTCAGCAACTTGACTTATTGACTTTTAGCGTCTCGAGCATTTGCATCCTTAATCTTCGAATCTCGGAATATCTTGAGTCTGATTCCTTATTCTGGCGGCCATCTTGTATCCTAGAAGCTCCTTAGAAGGCTGAATCTACTAGCGTCTTCATTGTATCTTCAATCTGCTCGAAATTCCTCGAATTCCTTACGTTCTCAGGTGTTCAAGACCGACAAGACCTGATCTCCGAGTTTCTCAAAGGACTGCCGAGATCTTTTAATGACCCATTTAAAAACAATCTGTTGAAGAGAAAGAGATAGACGCTGCGCCCTATAGTTTGAATTCTTAAACGCTTTAACGCCAGACTAAATAAAAACACCGTGCACCTCGAGCTCCCTATCCCGACAACGACCTGTTCTTGTGCGGACAGATTTCGTATATTTTCTGAATCAATATTGAATCTTCCGCGTGACCTTGGTATAACAGGTAGCACGCTTAGTTGCAACGTATCCTCCCCCGATTCATTTTCTTTTCTTCATCGCTGTTTTTGATCCGGATCTCGCACTGATTCGCGATTTTATGACGCATTTTATTTTCCAATTTTAATAATTTAAGAACGACGTTTCTGTCCTTTTCCTCGCCGCGCAACGTAATTTGTACGTCAATAGTTAATATAGATTCGCATGTGATGCAATGAGCGCGACGATATTTTCTCAGTACTAGCTCTTTTTATTCGTCACTGGATTTGTTATCTTAAACAATCGCATGCTGCCATTGTTTCTCGGATACAATAATTTCGCGTGCAATTTCGAAAGCAGTCAAAGCACGTACTCCGAGCATACGCAACTACTTCCGTTTTGAGACAATGTGCCATATATATGCGTCCAAAACTTTAAGCGTCTGTTGTCTATAAAATTTTGACAAATTTTGACGCCTGTACAAAAAAAAAAGATTAAAATGAGCACAATAAGGATTATCTCTGTGGAACTATAGGTATTGACATCCCCCGGATCATCCATCACAATCCGTCATAATGCAGCTGTTGTCTAAATTCCCGAGAGTATTATAAAGAATTTATCTAAAAACTTTTCTTCAATTCTTTTCTTTTCTTCTTTTTTGAATATTTTAACAAATTCAGTGTTCCATGACAAAAACATGTTAGATCACAACGTTGTAAGTATTTGTGAAAAATCGAAAGCAGATTACAGATGATAAAAACCCAAATACATGTTATAATTAATGACAATTATAACAAAAAAGAAAATACTACAATTGCGGAAAAAATGCAAGGTTGTATATGTAAATTTAGGAGTTATAATATATATTTTACAATCATATTTATAATTGTATCATTTATATTTCTCTTGACATCACATTCTGCCAATTATTATTTAAAAAATTTATATTTTGATTTTTCATGGTTCTATTAATTTTTAAAGTAACCCGTTAAAGTTTTTGCGTTGCATATTTATTTAACGTGGCAGATTATTATCATGAAAAATATTTGTTTCGGCTTGAAACATTTTCTGCATGAAGTATTTCCTTCGTTAATAGTAAAGAAAGAAAAATCTAAAAAAAGGTTACCTCGAAGGATTTAAAACATATTGAAAACTGAAAAAAGTATGTCCAACAGCCTTCATTATTAGAGTCTTTTCTTTTCATAATTTCGATTCATATGTTGACAGTTCAACTCTTCAGTTCTTTGTCGACAGATTCGTCTGTTGACTCAAGATAAAAAGTCAAAGATAAAAAAAAAATGAGTAGATTTTTTGTACCTATAGAGTCAAATTTCACAAAAAATATCTTCTATCTGTTGTGCGTTTCTGTTTTAATTCATTTTATAATAAATCATTTATCATTTTGCGTTCTTTTCTCATCGAAGATTGACAGCGTTTGCAGAAAAATAACGATCGGTTTAAGACACGTGCGGAAACGGATCGAAGTCATACGATTATATGCATCTTATAAAAACAATTTACAAAGACGTTTTATTGATTTTGACGCAGGTGCAGCTGTCGCGATGTAACCATGAAATTCACTGAAGTGACGAAGGTCAAAGCCGATTGATTGCGATTTCGAGAGAAATGCATATGCAGGCCAGAAGAACTTTCGCAAATATTTTCCCCGGCGTTGGATTAAATTTTACAATTAAAGCCACGCGACGTGTCAACGGTTCCATCAATAATTCATCTTTTTCTCAACCTTAACAATCGATCCAGTTTATGAACGATCGACAAGCAAATCCATCAGACCAAATGACATGATCGAAAGTTTTGATAAGTGCCTTGTTTAGAAATAATGAAAATTCTTTGTTCGAACGGTAATTGTAAAATATTGTCGACAGAAACAGGGTTTAAAACACACATACATACGTTTGAACACCGCACGAATTTCTTCAACAGCATAAATTAATTATGTTAATTGATTTTTCTCGCTTTATTATATATTATCAACGAGACAGGAAACTAATCTTAGTTAGCTTTCATCAGCATCTCGTACGTTTGACGTTACTCGGTCCAACATTAAAATGTCTCTCGCCGATACAATCCACAAGACTATGACAGAGTCAATTGTGAATGACTCTAAGTTGTTCATAAAATCTCAATGGCGTTTCTATATCTCTAGCAATAGTTCTCAATCGTCGAGGACTTGAGAACATCTTTGTCAAGTGGCTGGAGTACTCGCGCGAGTAAGGTGATTTCTCAAACGAAAATTATTTCAAAGTGACGCGAGTAGACATAAAATCGGGTGATAAAACTGGTGCAGTTAGTTTAAATATTTAAATATATAGGTACTCGTAAAAATAACAATAAATTTTATATTTATGAAATTTCCATTTAGATTGCTTGATTTCTATTTTTTATATAATTACACATGTCACGAGATGTGGCTATTGTTATCAAGGGGCGAATTTCTATTTTTTTTTGTTTCTCTGATTTTTTAATTCTGTGATCTTTGGATTCTCGAGCCTTCAGATCTTTAGTTTGTAAATCTAGAAAAGCGAAAAAACTCAATACACTTATGCATATATAGCACCCCAAAAATTGCGAGAGAATATATGTATATCCCACGGTAAAAATACAGCTTTTCTCCGAACCGCTCTAATTTCTTTAAATAAATTCCTTTAATCTAACGCGGTATGTTTTAAGGAGAGAGCGTCAAATCGATAATTGAAATAAGAGATCGAGCCGTGCGCGAAACCAAAGGATCGAAAGCTAAAGAGTTTAGGCACCGCGTCGGTTCTCCACGTGGTGGCTGTGGTGCTCGAGGAAGAGGAAGCACGGCCGTCGGGGGACCAGGCGCTGAGAAAAAGCGGCGGAAGGCCGAGATAACATCAAAGGGAAGCGACAACGGATATGCGTAAACCGTGGGCCGCGCGAATACCGAAAAACCGACAGAGCGCCGCGGTTAGGAGTAGCTAACCGTGGCGAGCGTTCTTGGGAAAAGCTCATCAAAGAACCGCGGACGGATAAATGTAACCGGGCCGTTTAGCGCGAATCCCTCGCTAATTTTAATTACCGACTGATTTACGTCTCGATATGTTTTCTCTCGCGTGCGCGGGTTGATGCACTTCTTTTTTTCTCTCTCGTTCCCTTTTCTCTCTCCCCACAACGTTCCGGTTTAACGCTTCTTCTTCTCTCCTACTTCTTCTTCGGCGCAGTCGTCTTCTCGTTCCCTTTGCAGCGCACGTGGGCGGAAGATGCCTTAGGAATTCGTCCCTTTCTCTTTCTCTTTCTCTCTCTCTCTCTCTCTCTCTCTGCTCATCTCCTCTCTCTTTCTCTTTCTCTTTGCGTTAACACGCCTGTGATTGCCCGCAAAGAGGAAACGATGAATTCGTCGAAGATAAGCGAATATGGATTAGCGTGATTTGTCGTCACCGGATAGCGAGGATTTGTCGCCTGACAGCGTGTTAAATATTATTTACCAAAACAATTTTTTTTATGTGCGCTATAGTGGTGCAGCGAGTAGCGTTTGTCCGCACAGAAATATGTATAAGCTGAGAAGAAGGGAGAGAAAAAGGGTGATTAAAAAAAAACTCTGAATAAAGTATTTTCAAGCCTTTATTGTTTTCGCCGAATATTATTTCTCGCTCACGCGCGATCGATCGTTACGCGGGCGGCACGTCTTATCTCGTTTCCGCTCGTTCGAGAAGGACGTCGACGTTTCTTCCGCGCCTACTCCGTTCGAGCGTAGGGGTAGCCTACCTACCTACCTATCTACCCAGCAACCTACCTATCTACGTGGGCACGAGAACATAACCGCCGGTAGCCGCCTACGTAAGCGTCGGGACGCAATATTCAGTTCGATTTGATGCCACAGTCCGTCACCCCGCGGAGGTGTTTTTACACAAAACACAGAGAAACCCATCTCTCCCCCGTCATCGTCGTCCTCGTCGCCGACATCGTCGCTGTCGATATTTCCTCTTTCCTCTCTGCCCTTTTCCGCCCGCTCGCGCGCAGGCGATCCCACCCTTCCTTTTCCTTTCCACCTTCCTTCGATCGCACAGCTTCGGCTAAGCCCCCGCGAGGAAGTACGGGGGCGAGTGGAGCGCTTGCGGGCTAGGGTGGTTGCGGAGAGGTCGCTTTCAAGATGGCCACCGCCTCGTAATCGGCACTCCCGCAAGTCCCGCAAGTGCATTAATCTAATAAGCTCCAACTCTATCATAAAGTCCTACTTTACTATTTCGTGGCAACTACCCGCTGCATTTCTTCGACTATACGTAACACTTTATATGATAATACGCGATTAACCCTATCTTTTAGATAATCGTTAGAAACATGTGTTAAATTGTGAATTTTTTAAATTTCTTTACTTTCTTTTTTCTTACTAGACTTGATCCGCGTTAACTGATTCGGTGCGCGTCGCTCGAGACGCGATTGATCGATGCAGAAAAGGATCGGATGGTCCTTAACGGCGAGATCTAACTGACTCGATTATCACAGATTACACGGTGTATCCATCGGCTGCAGGAAGAAAAATCTATATAATGGTAACCTATCTAGCTATGGCAGACAGCGTGGCACCGAAAGTCTCTCCTTATTTTTTTCCTCCCGGGCGTGGCAATAAGGAAGTGGAATCGTGCTTAAGAAAACAAAAAGCCGCCAATACCGGATAGGCCCGACCGAGTGCCTGAGAAAACATCGAAATGTTCTCGGAATCCTGTGGAGGAATCGTGACGTTTCTGCTGCTCGCGTATTATTGTTCTTATCAATCGCGAAGGACTGTGTAAAAAAAAGCGGATTATTCTCTCAATATCGAAACATTTAGCAGGGTCTATTTTAATTATAGTCTATATTTCAATATAAGATCCTTTGTTACAGTACAGAATTATTTTATTCCATTTTACCTTAGAAATGTAGATTATAACTGATGGACCTTGCTAAATATTCCAATATTCCTGCAGGAATAATTGGCTTTCTAATCCGTCTTATTAATAATTAATCATTATCGCTATAATGACGGATAATTATAGAATTCGCTATAATTAAATTGATTCCACGTGCAATGCAATTCTAAAATTATTATACCGATAATTTACAGTTATTTACTAATTTTGTAATGTAATTATTTATTATCATTATCTGTCTCTACGCGTGAAACATGAGAATGATCTCACGTGTGAATAGTGTGCAGTTTCCGCATCGAGAATGGAAGAAACATGCTTCTTCTCGTCGCTGTGCCAGACAGCGTGGCACCGATGGTCAAAAAAAATTGGACCGACATGTCGGCGATGGGCGGTGGCCGACTAATTAACGATCTGACGAAAGCCGGCGGCGATTAACACGAAACTCGCTTCCTCTTGGTCTTAGGAAACTTCTAAAACAGGGGAAACAACTTGGAGCTTCTTGAGAGGGTACCGGGCGTTCACGGAAATATTTCCAGCACGCTTATGCGTGTGGTAGTTAGATAAAAGTTAAAAAAAGAATATAAAACTCTACAATTTTTTGTCTTCGCGTAATTTTGCTCTCTTGTTGATCGCGCACGCACTTCCGATACGCATTTTGGAAGTTTTATCGGAGCCCATCGTCGCCCACCGTCGCGTAAAAAAGAATCGAGTTTTACGACCGAAGGTCGCCCACGTGTCAAATAATTCATCGCGCACTATATCGATCCCACGGGGCTCATAATACACCGGCCCGTTATTCCTCGCACTCGTTAATCAGCAGCGCGGCGACCTGTCTCGGATTAACGACTCGTCCGTCGTCGCGCGAATGACGCGCGACGGAAGAGTTTCGTCCGGCGAGTCGAATATTGTGTATCTTACGAAGAAAAGGCCATAATGGGCCTTAATGGAGCTGACTGTCAGCGGGGTTCCTTCTCGCGGAGCGGTGGCGCACACCGGTGGACTGGACAATGGCCGCTTCGGTAGCCATGCCGCGCGCGTCTGTGTGGAGCGTTTGCGTGTGCGTGGACGTTACTCGACAGAATTCCATATGTTTTTCCACGCACGGCAGTCCCCGGACTCCCCGGCGGATGGGAGATTGAATTAAGAATATTAATCCCGCGTAATATACCATATAATACGCGAAATTAATAATAAATGCGCGCGTATAATATAACGTCAAAATTATTGTCCATGACACGGTATGCACCGTTGCAGGATGAGTTACATACATTTTTTTTTCTTATTAGGTCGATATAGATTATACGGCGCCACGGATGAAATGCAATTTTGTGCATCGACTTGGCGGCTACACGACGGCCTCGTTAACAGGAAGCTTCGAGTGCACGCGCCTTTCACGTTACGCCTACGCGATTATTATGCCTCGAATCGAGAGGCAGCTCGAAGCCATGATCGCGAACGTTATGGCCGCCAGTTTCTATTTTACGAAACCTTTATACGGGACCATGCGCGAAGAATATCTCGTTACTCGACACGTCAAAGCGAGTTTGAAGAAAATTATAATTAATCAGTATTATAATTTCGCATCGAAATATGAATCTGAAATTCGACTGTGACCTTTCCATTGCGATTATATAAAAATAAAATTCTTATCTTGATTGACAGTGTCAGCAATTATATCAACCGTTTCTTAGAAATTAAAGTAACATGTTGTACGATATCAAAGATCAATTCAAAATTCAATAATTAAAATTTTTAAGAATTCTGCTTTCTTCTCGCAATTATACATATATTGACCACTTTAATTCAATGTAACGCTATCTTTTTAATTACTAGACGCCATCATTGCATTACCATGTTAAAGCTATTACTATGATTGTTGGTAATATAAAAGATGTTATAATTTTGTTGAAAAATTGCCAGGGAGAAAGATTACAAATAAACGAACTTGACTGTTTATTTTTTGAAAAGAAAAACATTACGTAATCTTATCGAAACTTATTGGTTGCATTATGGCCAGTTTAATGGCTTAATGGATCTTTAATAATGCATCTATTGTCAACTAATGTTATAATTTCTTGGACACCCTTCCTTTCTTAATTTACAATATCTCTCTTTCTCTCTCTTTTACACGCACACATAGCCGAAATTTTGACTACAACTTTAGATTTTTAACAACTTGTGACAGTAATTGGTCGTTCCATTTATCGTTTAAATTTTTCTGTGTCTGTCCTAAGTCTCTAATTCTATACACCTTTAACCCTTTACACTTTTACCTTTCACTACCCCATTATAATCACCCTAGTCAAAGTCAAATCATCCTTTTCCGTATTTTGGCACTTACGACTTGGTGGTGAGCCTTCTTTTAATCCCCATACGTGGGTGGTCGTGTCACTTCACCCACAACCTTCCTTTACAATAATATTTCATCCGGACGTGGTCAAATTTTAGCACGGTGGGCGCCCGGATACAATGTAGCCGGAAACTGTCGGATTAGCATTCCCCGAGGAATTATAGACTGATTATTCCCCGAGCTATCAAAGGTTAACCTCGATTAACGTTGATGTCGATGCAAATTCGATTACACATTTCTGTTCGATAAAGCTGTAATAAGTGAAAAAATCCTTCCTTCGATTATATTATCCATCTCCTTTTCCCCCAAAAATAATTCTTTAAAGATTTTCTTGACATAAACATGATCAAAAAGAAATTATTTTTTATATGATCTTATCATATATATATATATATTGCGATAATATAACGTATAATAGCAAGATCTATTTTGCAACTATAACTTAGAAAAATAAAACAAAGTAGAGTAATATAAATTCCGTGTAACTGTGTTTAAAAAAGACGGCTGAGGGTGTTATCCCTTTCGGGATAATTTGCTCTTAAAGTTTCTATTTTTTGTTCGGAATTCGAGGCACAATGCTACCTTTATATGACAAAACGCACGCGAGCACATTCACACAGAAATAAACGCGTGTGCACGTTGGAAAACGAAGCCTGGTGCGAGCCTATAACCCGATATCCGAATACAGAACCGTCTGTCAGACGGTCGAGAATCGTGGAAAGCTGCGAAGTATCGAATTAGAAGGAGGGGAGAGGGGTATCGTTAAAGATGCTTTCTAATCTCGAGATCTTTCGAGACACGTTGCCTGTGTACCTACTCATTCATATCATCCCTAAATTTTTATCTCAATAATTCCAGAAAGGTACACGGTTTTTAAACCGTGGTAAGTTTTAAATTTAATTAATTAAATTAAATTAAATTCATTATAAAATTTACAGAAAATAAACATTGCTTAAAAACATTTGCAATCTTTGTATGGTGCGTGTCATTTCAAGGATCTATTTCTTCATCGTCTGTTCGATGTGTATTTTTCAGACGAATTGTTTCTTCGATAAGTATCAGCTACTTATGTTCAGCACATAAATCGTTGGAAAGTTTTGAGCACCTACGTGTTTCTTTTGTCGCATTAACATAACAGAAATGCCCTGTAGGTATTCCATTTATATAGGCGATGCTTAAAACTTATTTAGAACATTGAAAAGCAAATAGCAATCGAGCAGAGCATTTATCATTGGTCCCTAAACGAAACACGACCGCACTTGGAAAATTTCACGACATTGATATTATTTACTTATTGTGACACTTGTCGGAGCGCGTCTTAGTTTGCCACAAGTTCAATCGGTACCATGAGAAGCGCAACAACAAAGCAACAAGGAGACGTGTCGGTGGGTCTGCGGGCAAAAGAACGATTCATTATCGGCATCTTTAGTTAAAGCGGAAAATCCACAGGCTTCGAGGGTCTATCAGGTCGTGCCGTGGTGTGGCCACAACCTTTGTCTCTTTACTTCGCGGCATCCGTTTCCGGCCCTTATCTTACGTTACACATGTAACCACCAGCGCTCTACTCGACCCATTGTTGGCCACATGTGCCTCGTCTCGAGGAGTTTGCTTATGTTGGCCCATCTAACACAACGAAGCTATACGGCCAGATCTGAGTGTAAACGCAAGCGTCGAACCCGCGAAATCACCGTAGATAATTGTATCTAATCGCCGGGCGATTCGACGAACGATTCGAGTGATCTTCGATAGCGCAGCCGGCGCCGGGATAGCCACTCTGACTTGTACTTGACGAATTACGAGGATATTTTGTCTCGACGTAAGCACTGATAAACGCACGTTTCTAGAGAAATTTAAAGAATACATTTTTTCAAAATATATGACATGAAAAGTTTTCCTTTTATTTTATATACTACGAGATTATAAAACGCTCCAAGATTCTAAACTGGCAATTTTAAATCAGTCGCATTTGCAACTTCGCTAGTTTTACGTATACGGAGACGTGCGACGCGTGTGGATATTTGATTCGGGAGTCTGTGAGAAAAGTTTCACGGCCTCTAGCTTGCTACATTTATCCAGGATAATTCCTCGATACCTCGCGCGATTCCGCGCAAGGGAATTTATACGAGTTTCCGCCTGTTACGAACGTAAGCAAGGACGAGCGTCGTCCGCTCCGTTGACTCGGAATCGACGGGATCACGTCGAATCTCGTAGAAATCTCGTTTCCGACGGCGCGGCGGCGACAAGACGGTTGTGGCGCATCTCGAATGTTGCCAATTTCTTTTATCTACTGACTGTAACTGAGAGAAAATGTGTTATCCCTAAATCAGGAATAAATATTTTTTTGTTTGTAAAATTGTCATGTTAAAAGTATTCCTATTCTCCTAATACTTAAATAACTGTCCAGTATACCTGTGTTATAAAGAAGATTAAACTGACACGTTGAACTAAACCAAGAAAGGTTGAATTAAGCACGTCTAAACGAAGAAAGGTTGGAATTATACATGTCTAAACCAAAAAAGATTGAATAAAGATTTCCATAAACAGAAAATATTCAAAGTCCGGTGTATTGTAAAGACTACAGATTTAGCATCCATCACGTTTAAATAAATAAATTGTAATGTGTGCTCACTAATTATAATAAATAATAATATAATAAATAGTAAAGTATGTATGCATTTCAATCATTTTCTAATTTGAGATAGATATTAACTTCATGTTCTGTTCTTTTCTTTTTTCTTTGCAAATTTCTTCTATTTCTATTTCAGTTTTTATCTTTAGTTTCTCGCACTAAATAATTAATAATTACGTATACTAACTTCAGATATTAAGCGCATAAAAACCTTTCTGAAGTTCCATTTCGATAAGTGCGCGAAATACCCGGGATTGTAGGGTTGCGTTTAGTTTTACTCATGGTGAAAAGATGATGAAAAGCTATGGGGGTACGGAGAGGAGGAAGGGAAGAGAAGAGGGCAAAGAGTAAAAGAGAGAGAAAGACAGCACAACCGCTCTGTGTTGACTTTGGCTCGCAGCCTCCAATTTCGGCGACGACGGCGGCACGGATGGAAATATCGGCCGCTAAAATAAATCGACGACAAAGAACGGCGATTCAACGACACGCTCGCTCGGTGGAATGCTCGATCGACGAGTCCTTTCCCTACCGAAGATAACAATCCTGCCCGACAGATTGCGTCCGGAATGCATTAAAAGCAGCTCGATTGAAACCTCATATTTCCTGGTCGGTCTCACACGTTTTACATACGTGGCAAAAATTTCAAATCGTTTTCTCATTAGTTTTATTTTATAGTCAAAAAAATATTCAGGTGGAAAACATGACTGTGGCAATTTATAATAAGTTAAAAAGATGATTTGCTACTCCAATAGAAAAAAAACAAATAAATTTGTATTGAAATATAAGAAACTAAACAACAGGATGGAATAAAATATATTATTTCAAGAATTAAGTATGAAGAACGTGAGAATTGAAAAGGTTTTCAGGCTCATGCTTCGAGAAGTTAACAAAGCATGTAGGTACCACAAGAATAGCGCATAGAACTCGGCCTAATCTCGGTCAAAATTAGGAGTCGTTTTCTGCATTATATTTTAGAGTTTATCTCCTGTATTACTCTCCCGTGAGAGAGAAATTCGTATGACAGCTTTCTGAAACGAAGAGAGGGACAGAGATCAGCAGTTGAAAAAAATCGCGTGCGATTCGCCGCCTAAAAGTGGCGAATTCGTCGCGCGCGTGTTTTTTCTTTTTTTTTCCCCCCGAATCAAAAACATTTTCCATGCCGATAAATCCGCGCGCGGACGCGCGCAATGACTACCGTCGGCGACATAAGCCGACGCATTGAATCGCGACGTAAACGTCACGTGTATATCCGGGGACCGTGATAGCGCGACGGAGAGGAGAGACGGCGGCGGCGTCCGTTCAGCGTCTCCCCGTTAGCGAGTGTCCGCGGAAAAAAAGGGACGTGTCGGAGGAGAGGACTCGCGCGAGACGTGGGAAAGCTCGGCGGACGAGGGACGAGCGAGAGCGAGAGCGAGATGCTCGTGACCATTCACCTGTCAACTGTCTTCCTCCGTGCCGTGTCCCGTCATCGGTTGACGCTGCTGTTGCTCTGCTCTGTTCTGCTGTTGCTGCTGCTGCTGCGCGCTCGCTGGCTCTTCTTTTTCCACCTCCTCCTCTGTTCTCCTTCACGGTGGCACATCGGCAATGCCATCGGCTGGCTCACGTAGCGTGCCTACCAAAACATCCTCGACGATCCTCCATTTGACTCGCCATTCAGCACCGGTGAAACAGCTTAATATAATCCTATTTAAGAAGACGGCCATTGTGTGTGGTGGGACTCGGGAGGGAAATCGATGGAACGTGACCAAAATTATTTACTCGTTTATTAGGATCCGCATAGATTCGGGATTAGAATTCACATTTGACGCACGCGACAACATGAGCTTAATGGCGACTTGGCGGGATTGCGGGGACTGATCGACATTTCCTAACTTCCAACTGCATATCCCGCTAATCGGTAATAAGATAAATCCAGTCACCTAAAACTCATCCTTCTCTTTCACATTGCGCTTAACCAGCAAAACATTTTATACATTTATATATAATTGTTATTTCTTTAGGGATACAGGTATGTAGTTAAAAATATAAACATTTACCCCACATGTGTTTGTTATTTCAACCTAAAACAACACATAAAACAACACACGCTGCGCGCAATACGGGCAAAGAGTTAAGATGTCAAAAGAGTTCGTCTTTCTGTTATACAAAGCTTGCCGAAGAAATCGCGTCGCGTGCGATGTCGCGCGGGTTTGGAGGAACCGTTTCTGAAGAACTGATTCTAGGTGTAGATTTCAGGAACGCGTCCGCGATAGCTGGCAACGAGGGCACACATTTTCAACCATGTGTTCGTAAAGTGCCTTCGGTGGAAAGCCGCGTACGTGTCCAGTCTTTGAGGGTTCGTGTGCCGCGTGAGTGCGAGGGCGGACGGGGGTTCTGTCAACGACGTCCCGGGTAACGTTCTTCCCGCCGTACGGCAGAAGAAGAACGGCCTTTTTACGTGACACACCAGACGCGCCACTCGCGCCCCGATCATAGGGTGTCAACGACTTGACCGATGGATCGACGATTCGGATTCTCTCGACGTCGTGCCTGAATGACGGCACCCGCGACGCACCCGGATCCCGGATCGCGTGATCGATCGAGAACCTCCGTGACGACGCTCCTCCGATCGTCGACTAGTGGATCCTCGCGTTCGTGTTAACCCTTTTGTGATTCGCGCTATAAGGTGAAGTCACGTCGGTGAAGACACATCGGGCATAAAATTAGATCCATTCACTCCTCCTCGCATCTCGCATTGTGCCGAACTTTTATTGTCCGTTTGTTCAAGTTGCACCGTCTTTCAAGGCAGTGACATAAAAATTTAAGAATCTGATGATTTGACGACGCGAAGAACGTCAAGAACTATCTATAACAATTTCAACGAGGATCCATCGACTTTCATGCGAGATAGACCAAAGTACGATATAAAAAGTCGCTTTTTGATATAATGAACTGAGAGGATTGGTCGCGTTCGATCGCGCGAGGCTCTCCGCTCGTCGACGTAAGGTCGCATTGTTTACGGGCGACGGGTCCCGTGTCGCCCCTTGGAATGATATCGCATAAATGGCCGTGCGCGCGTGAGTCGTCTTCCACGACGAGACTCGAGACTAGTCATCGTCTCTCCGGTCGCCGCGCGTCTTCCATTGTTGCGCCCTTCTCGATGCGCAGGAATCCCGCAGGATGTGTCACTGCCTGTGACGCAGCAACCTGCGCGCAGAGCAGGTCGAAGTGGCGACGACGGCGGTGGCTGCGGTGCGGCCGCGGCGCGGCGGGGACGCGCGGGAACGCGTTTTTATTGTTGCCTTCGAAAAATGACCACACGAATTTTTTTCACTCAGTTCCATTGAGCTCCTCCTGGAGGGCCTCGGGACGGATCCCTCTCGCTCGCATACCCGGAGCTGCCCCGGGGCCCGCACACCGAACCGGCTTTGCGCGGTTTCATTCATAATGCCGGCCACACCGGGCCCCGGGGCCTCGGACTCGGACCAGTCGGACCTCGAGTGGAGGACTCGAGCGCGCGAAGTGGACCGGATGGTATTTCACTCCTTGACAGCCGTCGCTCCTCCTCGTTCGCTCGTTCGAATTACGAGTATACCGAAGGCAGGCATTTTGCTTACTGTATAAATAGTCACCGTGCGATATATAGATGATCCGCGCGGGTAGCGTCGACCGCGAGGTAGCGAGGTGGAAGAGAAGGTAGACCCCGATAATGGCGCGGACCGGTGTGTGTGTGTGTGTGTGTTGGTATATTAACGGGTACGCGTTCCTCTGTCGACGTGTCAAAGAATAGTATAGATCGATTAATAATGAGAGATAACGGTACTGAAATATCACGAAAATTACTGAAATATCACAAAAATTCCTTCATCCTGTAAGAAAGGTAAAAACTTGGTCGTATATTTATCTATTAATATATCACCTAATATTCTCTGATTTATAAGTAATTCGTTAATTCGCTCCAGTTTAAATACGATTATTAAAATACGACGGAACTACGATTAAAACGTAACAATGGTAGAGTTAATCTTTTGTCATAATTGTGCGTTATGTAATTCGATGCTGAATCTTATTCAACCTTGCGATGGAAAGATTAATGATCGGAGTAACAAAACATCGTCATGATTTTCGCAAGTCTATTGCGCGAAATTATTTCTTCTCCTGCTTCGATTCGAGCAAGGATACTGACTGAATATTATGTTACGATAATAAAAAATTCGTTATTATTCGTGCTACTAAAAAAAAAATGACATTATTTTTTTCTCTCTCCCTCTCTTTCTTCAGAAAAGATAAACATTTTTTTTTATTTTTTTGCTTAATCTATTATATAAGGGGATCATTTAAAATGCAATTATTTATCTATCTTATTTTCTCTTTAAGAAAGAAAGTCTTTCTGCGTTTGTGAGAGAAACGAGATTACTTTTTGGTGTCCCTAGTGTGAGAAAAAATTCTATACAAAAAAAGTTATATTCAGTATCACGTATTCGAGTAAGTGCGACAGACGGTCAACGTCAGCATGGCGTATCTTGAAGTAGCCAGGCTGTCTAACGCGAGAACAGGAAATTTCGGTGGAATTTCACCTTACTCCGTCAAATATTTGCTTTTTCGCGAGGTACTCGAGGCGCTTTGACGCCTCACCGCGGCTTCGGGAATGCTGACGATGATTTTTAACTTAGTGTTAACTCCACGTGGGTGACTTGAAGAGTTCGCCTCGATGATCCGCGGCTAGGGGTGGACCGATCTTCTTATGGTCCTCGAGATTTATTATTCATACATTTATGCGACGATGCATCGACTTATGCATCGAAATATTCATGGAAAATACAGTTTTCCGAGAGTTTTGCGAATCCCGCCACGGGAGAGTCAATTGTAAACAGCTTACTAAATGTATTTGCAATATAATGTTGTCTTTATTTCAATTTATGCCGTAAGGGAACGCGCGTATGATTCTGCTTTTAGACTTCTGTGAAAAATTAACGATAAATATGTTGAAAGATTCACGGAGAACGTGATTTGAGTTTGTCGAGGAACTGTTAACCGGTCAGGAGGATTAAGATTATCCAGAGAAAATTTAGGAATTCGCGTAGGATCTCGATAGCTTCGCCACCGCTCGTCTCTAATCCAATTTCTCGAGCCCCCGTCGCGGCGTCGTTAAAATTCGTTACCCGCCGCATTTATTTTTATTCCCGTTTCCCGAGGTAACTAGCAGACGGCTTGGCACCACGCGCGCACGGTGCCATCATCGAGCGGCACACGCCCGAGTATTATTCTTCCGGTCGACTCATCGATCGCCAGTCCATTTTATGTGCTGATTTATCGCCTGTTTGCTCTCGTCCGGCAGCGAACTGCAGAAATGCGGCAAACGACCGATTTACGATCGACGACCGGAGAAAACATGGCATAGGAAGCGAACGAAGGTCGAGAAATCCATGTAAGCCTACGTCTCCGATAAATATTATCACTTTTAAAATTATTAACAGATAATGGCATTTAATACATAGAAATAAAAGCGCCGGGTAATCAAGTGATGGCTTGCGAAAGTCAATAATACATGTTATTTAATTCCTGTTTTTTCAAAAAATATTATTTTAAAGTGATTAGAGTTATTTGTTGAAAAGTCTTACAGCGGTTCACTTGTCGACGTCAAATGGTAATTTTAAAGACGAAAGGAAATACTCTTCATGCGGGAAAATATCAATATTTTAATAATTTATTTAAAGTCATTCATTTATGTATCGAGTATCGATAGATCCGCGAATACGCTGCCGTTGATTTTCTATCCTCCTACTTCTATACAACAAAGTTATCTGCGAGGGTTGGAAGAGTTAATTGGTCCGCAGGGTTTGCCTTCGGACTTAGCGGTGGGTGTTCTTACGGCTTTTCGAGTAGGAGCGGAAAAGAGGGCGTCGCATCGGGTGGTTTTGCTATCAAACGGCTGAACGCCTCCGAAGACGAATGTCCCGCATCACCCTCGAGTTTTCGTCTCTTTCTCGTCGTTCTGATCCTTTCTTTCTCCGTCGAGCACGCATCCTCCCCCTCCGTCTCCTCCTGACTCCCGTAAAGACACGCCAGCTTTCATGCCCCATTACCACCGCTTTGAAACTCGCCACGGCGGACCAATGAGCTTTTTTATTGCTCTATTATTGGCAGCGCGGTTCGCCGAGCCCGCTCGACGGCGGGTCTCGCAAAAGTTGCGACGCGTATTTCACAAAAAGCTGCCGACCGTGTTCCTTTAGCTCCCTGCCGCTACGAGACGGCGAGCCGGCAACCAAGTAGCTTCCTCCACGAGAAGTTATCTCTTAATTTAAAGGCTGGCTGAGTCCTCCCTCGGCTCCCTCCTCTTGAGTCGCTCGTTAACGTCGTGTTCGCTCTTCGAGCAATATTGGCCGCGATCGGAAGAATTCAGGTTTAAGTACAATTAAAAGAGAGAGACCTGGTCATCGTTGATTGTTTTGATATTGCTACTACTCATCGCTTTGAAAAGATATTAATATTTTTTTTTCTTTACACTGACTCGGTAGAAAGTAAGATTAAGCAATCGTGTCTGTAGATGATTGAAATAATATCCGGAATAATCTTATAGTCACGAAAATCGTGATATCGCAATCCTCAGAGGCGCGCGGTCGTCGGATTACGAATGCCTGACGCTTTATTTATTGACCCGCCAACTAACTCTTTTCCAGGAGAGAGATCCACGATTAGATCGACAGAGCGATCCAAGTCGGTTCTCTTAATCTCCAATCCAGGCGCACAAACAGGTTGTTAATCGATAATAAACATAATAACAAAGTATAAGTGTGCAAAAATGTATTAAATAAGAAAAATGATAAGAAAGGTTTTTTCCAAGTACTTGAATAAAGAAAGGATTTTTATCATTTTAGCGCGACTGCAGATAATCGCATTCCGTTCCATCGGAGGATTATTAGAATGTTAAGCCAAGGTCGCAGTCGATGCCACTTCGGCTTTAAATGACAATAGACGGTAGTCAAATTCATTGCAAATGATATAGACTATATAGAGTATTCAAAGTCTATCCTGAAGCTATACTCCACCGACTACAATCTTCCGCTACGAATGGTCGACATATTCGCGTGACGTATCTGTCATAAATGCTGTTCCTAATATACTGCAACGTCCATCACGGCGACGGGTTAAGTCAACATGGCTTACTGTCATCATTAGCAGGACATTATCGTACCTAGATCAGAAAATGCTTCTACAACCTTCTGAATGCGTCTATGGTATAATAACCGACAGCTTAATTATCGCGCAAGATACCTACATATTCGTTTGCATAATATATTATATTGCCACTATTAGCTTTCTCGTAATTATTGCAACTTATCGCCTTTTGCACGCAGTTTGTGTAAATCGCTTTAGACTTTCAAATTTTCAATATTTGAAATTTTAAATGAAGATTAAATCGAAATACAGAACAGACTGGCTCTCCAGGGATTTAATACTATATTTATTGCGGCATGAGATTTTCTATTCAAGTTAGATAACTTATCGCTTATATTATTTTAGATTAAATTACATATAATTAAAATTTTGTTACTGATATTAAATTTAAAAAATGGGCAGGTTCTTTTTAAATATTTGAAGGATAAGAGAATACTCTTGTCTCAAATCAAGAATTTCCACCCTTTTCATTAAACGATATTATTTTCGCACCAGAGACAAAAGGGAAGGGTGTTATAAAGGAATCGAAAGTTTTTATATCGCACCGGAGCCTTCCTACGCTTCCTTCAGGTTCAAAGTGTATGTACATACACGTCGGACAAGAGAAAGAGAGAGAGAGTACTTTTTATTCTACCTCCACGTCCTACGCGTATATTTAACTTAGCATTCCTACTTCAACACCTCCTGCGCATTATTCGCGTCGAGGATGTCTGGCACCTCGCTGATCCTTCGCATCTTTTTGCAAGATACCCCGCGATTTTAACGTCGCGCACGCCTGCGTTGAATTTCCATCTAATCTCATGGAATCTCTTTATACTTCCGCACGCTTTTACGCTTAAACATTCGATAACGTCCTTATTACCAATGTTACACTTCCACATAATAATTATTTAATGTTAGACACGCGTGCCCGATATCGCGGCGCGGAACTCGCCGGCTCGCGAAGTGTCAAAGATTCCACGCGCCGCAAAGATATACGCTCGCTGTTACGTACTGAGAATATTCTGTCAATCGTCGGCGGAGCTCGTTAGCGGCATCCGTCACAGCCGCGGACACGTCTCGGCGCCTTGGCTTCTCGAAATAATCGCGCGGACGCGCGCATAGAATATAGACCTCGTCTTTTCTCCGGTCCCTCGGCCGCCCCCTCTTTTCCACCGCGAGCGTACAGCTTCCCGCGTGATCTATCGCCCTGTTAAATCTCGCATTTTTGGCAGTAATTGATTTATCGTCGGTGCTCTCGCTATACGAGATATTTCAGACAAATAACTCTGCCTTCTTTTATCTTCAGTCTGATAATGCTAACGGTTGAAGTATTTTAAGGTTTCTATATCCAAAATATTGATTGGTAAAAGTGTGGAGAGAGAGAAGATTACTTTCAATAAATGACAAAGTTTCTGTGAACGAAAGAAGACTTTCGCATATCGAAATTATATCAAATCGGTTTGCAACCGGGATCTTTAAATACCTTAAGCAACCGTTACATGTATAAATAACCAAGTTTTTCTGTTATTTACAGTTCTAATCGCGTATCTTTACGCGATGCATTTATAATGGACACATAATACATATATACATGCATACATGAGACATTTAACTTTGACAATAATAATCGCGGCGGGATTAGGTGCAGGGCATTATGTAACGCGTTGCACAACGGACGATCGGCCACGACATCGTTCGAGCGAGCGGGAAAACAATTCGTGATGTAATTCAGCGAATTCTGAAGGGTGTTGCAACTCCACTTCCGTGCGTGGATCTGCATACGATGCGGCGACGAGCGGCGAGGAACTAGACGCGAGGCGCGAGTAAATAAGTAAGAGCTCCGCACGAGAGGGGAGGTGGAGGAGGAAAAGGGAGGAAGGAAAGAGGGAACGACGATCGCGATCGCGGTAGTTCGTTCGTCCGTGCAGGTGGTTTTGCGCGAGGACACGGACGAACCGCCGCGCGCCACGGCCGACGTTGTTTTCAGAACAAACCGGCGAGCTTATACTCATAACAGGAAAAATATTAAATCACCGTCCGCCGTTGGCCCCCTCGAAGCTCTCGTCACCCCTTCCGCGCCCGACGATCGAGCGATCCTTAATCTCGCTAACTCCTTTCCGCCGTTTTTCGAACGATCGCGCGCGATTATACGACGATTAATTATGCAGATTATTATGTGAGTTACTGAAATAATCGGTTCCGGGAATATCGCTCTCACATCCCCGCCGTAATCCTATTTCTCATATTGCGAAAGCGGAACAGCAGGATTCCGCCTGATTTATTAATAACGTAAAATCGCCACGATGCGGTAATTGATTTTTATTCTTTCAATAATATAAAAGGATGAGAACGTTATATCGTAAAAGAGCGGGCTATACGCGCGATCCGCGAGCGACGGCGAACGGGTAGGAATAAGAAGTGACTCACCAGCTCTTTAATCCGTAATTACACCCTACTACTATCCGGCGACTACACCGTGCTATTATTAATACTTAATCCGTTGTACGGGACACGCGTGTACCACCTCAGAGTTTGTTGGACGTCTGCCACTTTTAAACGAATAATGATTTATGATGAAACACAAGCTCTCCACGCGAGCATAATGATTTACCTTCCTTCCCACAATGTAATCTCCCAGCAGTAATCTCTCAAGCATCGTTTTCGTCGCACTTGGAGAATTAATCTTTCTCGCTGTATATTTCCCGCTAAAGTCCTCATCGACGCGGAGCGAAACGCCGCGAGAAACGCGTATTTTTTTTCTTTTTTTTTCAGGATATCGCGATGGAGGATACGAAAACACCAGTTCAATGTCCAAAACAAGAGAATTGTTCTCTATTTCGAGCTCGCGGCAAGTAGTAAACAATTCCGCGGATGCCCGCGTTCGTTCTCCCCGATCTCTCGCTTCTCTCTCTCTCTCTCTCTCTCTCTCTCTCTCTCTCTCTCTTTACGTTGCTCCATTCACAGCCGAGCGTATACAATATGTGCATCGGGCGGGCCCCAAATAGCATTAAGTCATTGCTGCTGTCCAGCCGTGCGCGCTCTATCTCCCGCTGTCGCAAACGATCGCGCATTGTGCGGGGCGCACCTTAAAGGATCCCTATTCTCGCAGGCCGAGAACCGAGAAATCCGGCAGACCACAATGCCGATCATTGTTTCTCAATTCGATCGGGGGCACCGCCGAGCGAGAGAGAGGGTGCGCGCCCCCGTCGCATGCCGCTTTTCAGCCGTCGCGGTTGGACGAATCTCGTTGTCACGTCTCATCGCTTTGTTTCTCGCTTTCCTTTTTCTATCCGTCCCATGAGTGTTTAAAGCACGGACGCATTTACATTACAAGATAAATATTTAAATCTTCATGAGTACTTAACAAAGGGTTTTTTCTACTTCATCATAAAAGATCTATATAGTCAAAAATAAAAGTTTCAAGGATATAAGATCTGTGCTCCATCGATGTATCAAAACGCAAGGAATATAAAAATTATTCGCGTATCTATCAGATGCAAGCGTGTTTCTATCTGTTAGCAACACACCAGGACCAATGAAGACGAGCTCAGATCTCCGAAAATGATCAACGGGCCTCGGGCCTTGGGGCCCCGACCCGAGGGCTAACGGGGGAGAACGTGTGCTCGCGGATGCGTACACAGATTTCACGGTAAATCGAACGCTTTTAACGGCGGGTACGTCGCTGTTACGCAACGCTATTGTGCGCGAATGCCTCCTGCGGTGTCACGGTAGAACGCCGGCCGACGCGCGGTATCTTGGCAAATGGAATTACAACGGGGTTCTATAATGACTCAATCGACCCACCTTTGATGCGGCTTAGCCGGGAGGAGAACGCCGCGCGCCGCGCCGGCGTGCTTGATGCACGGAACCGGGAGGGAAATACTCCCTGTATTCCGTCCATTAACGGGATACAGGGCAAAATAGGTTACACCTCCGCCTCCGTCTACGTGACGCACAAGCGTTCCGAGAAAGCGCCTGCAGCCTGATGCATTTTGTATCCTTTAAAGATATCTCTTGCGCAAACATTTCCACAGTGCGTAATCTCGTTCCGCTATTATTTATAATACGGTCAGGCTTATACAGATCTCGGCGTACCCTGCTGACAGATTATATCGGAGAGAAGCACGAACCTTGAATTTTATGTGAAAGCATCGTTCTTGTTTCTTACGTTCCATTTCGACGTATATAGTGTAAGAGCTTCACACACGGTTTCCTCGATAATATAATTCGGGGTAGCTGCAGTGAGGCAGCAGCCTTAATTTAGAGCTTTTAAAGCTTCAAATTTCCATTAGAATTCTATTTCTCATCTATTACCTATCGCTTTTCTAGATACGTTTTTTGACGACAAAGGTCGCCAGTTCGAGGAATCCATCGAGGAATAACGACGCCAGAAACACATCGAGCGAAGAAACGAGGAGCAGTTCCGCGGATACCGGCGCTCGTAACGCGGCCGTCGCGTCGCGTCGGTTCTGAGAAGCGGCGGGGTTCCCTCGCTCCGAAGGCTTAACAGCGTCGGGGAACCCGGGTGTCGGAATTCCCTGGGACGCACGTACGTGTAAACAACGCGTCGCGTCGGCCACGGTGTCGGTCGACGCGCGCGCATGCAACGACCGGGGGGGTGAAGCACCCTAAAATTAGCCCCGCGGGAGCGGGACACCGCGTGCACGCGGCCCGCCCGGGGCCCGTCCGCACCCACCCGCGTCGGAGAGCGTGAAAAAATGCTTACATTATCATCCGTAATTTTCGTAAACACCCGACCGACCTCGTGGACGACGCGCGACGCTCGTTGCGGGTGGCCCTCGAGTAATCGACACTCTCCGCTCGCTTCCGTCGCTGCGCGACTACCGGGAGTGCCGGGCCGCCCGAGCCCTGTCGCGTACCGTGTCGACCGGAGGCCCTGAATTAGACTACCGCAGGCAAGTTCCGAAGACGGATTTTATGGTCGGGGAAACTCGACACTTGCTGCGATCGGAAGAATTTCGACCATGCAGTTCGAGAGAAAAGATCGTTAACGCGACGTCGCTCCAATGATATTTTAATTGCGCCGTTTGCTTATATAACGAAGAATTAAAAGCGAATAACCACTTTCGTAGAAATTATGACTGCCCACTCTTCTCTGTTTTTTTAATGCATTAATGAGAACGTAAAATAAATTGACTCAAATAAAAATTATGGATACACACTTTAAATTACGCACATTACAATAGTTGTTAATACTACATTCATTGGTGTAATCGAATAACGAGAGTAATAAAATCAATTTTTTTTATAAATGTCTATATAATTATGTGACACACTACTCACATTCACATGATACCAACTCTCTCGGTATTTATCCAGTTTCCCGTCGCTCTAACTTGAATGATATTTTGATATTATGTTCGATTCGTCGGAATTTAATTGAATTTTATCTGAAAATGTGTGAACGCGGATATTATAAAGCGGCGCGTTGTCATGTCACCTGGATATAAAGTATCCACGAGCGTGTTATAATTCGGCATAACCGAGTCGCGCGGCAGGATCATCGTTCGCGCACGCGGTTAATTAATTGCCTATTTCAAATTCGAATTACGTGTCGCACTTGTACCTGTGCCGCGGAATAGCCGCGGGCACATATATGCCGCCCTCGTTATAGCGGTGGGATGAACGTTCGGGCGGACGCGAACTGACGCGAACCACCATCCGGCGCCGTCTACCCTCTCATCGCGGTAGATGTGTCAATTAAATACGAAATTAGCGGGTAAAACGGTCCCGATAGTTGGCCCATAAACAAGATCCGCCTCGCGCGCCCCATTTAGCGTTTAATGTCATAATGACGTTTGCATTTTCGAGCGCGCGGGCTCCCCGGCCAATGTTTACTTTATTTCGCATTAAAGCGCGATTAAGCAGCCGCCCGTCGCGTGGACTCGCGCGTCCGAATATATATTCGTAATATTAATTCGATATTTCTCGCCGCGTGGCGCGGCGACGTCTCGCGTTCGACAAAAACTCTTCAACGAAAACACGTTATCGCGACGCGCGTTTCCTATTTTTCTTTCCATACTCTCGATTATATTTCTACAGAGCTCTCCCGTCAGCGAGATATCTCGTTACGTTTTTCCCCGGCTGTTTCGACGTTACATCGAACGATATACACGCGCATACATACATATGCACGTACGTACGCATATGCTGTACGGTACGGTAGAAACTCGCGATTATGTGACCGAGTGAAGAACTTGCTCGCGACAATGTACAGAAAAATAAATTACTGGGGCAAACAGAATTGTTGGTTTTATCTCCCCACGCGCACGTTCGACTCTGCGGAAGGACTCAACACGGATGAGAAGAGCAGGACAAGGAAGGATGTAACCCCGTCGTTGGATAACAAGTTGCGGATATTATTTGGAGTGTTATCGCGAGTAGCAGATAAATCGTAACGACGATTGAGGTGGGCGATAATGCTGCAATGTCAAATTGGATCAAAATTTCATTTCATAGAACCGGTTTCCAAAAAATCGGTAACGAAAAATTATACACTTATGGCAATCCCCGAAAAATTCTACCCCTACTTCGTATATCATTCTTTAAGATTCGGTTCATTAATGTAAGAGGAGTTCGCGGACGGACAGACAGACAGACCAACAGTCGGGTTTTATATTATAGTATAATATACAATATACCTACCGCATTCGCAAAACGGTTGCGCAACTATTAAACAAATACAATAAAAGCAGATTGGAATACATACATGTATATACCAGACCCATTCGATTAGGTTGCTACAAATCGTTAACTCGACGACCGCCCGTGCTGATCGATTGCGTCCGTATTACAGTTATTATAGAGAGCCACATCGATATTAAACTTATTTCAAAGTCAGAATAAGGTATCTTCGCGCAAAATAATCGCAGATATTTGAGTAAATTCACTGAATCTTTAATACAGCTTCGAGTCGGGGCGCCGCGCGCCGCGACGGTAGGTACTCGATGATGCTATCTCATCACTCGCTTTATCACGCATCCTCTGGACGCTGAGCTCACCCTCCTTTTCTCCACCTTCCCCTTGCTTCGTGTAACACACGACGCTCTCGCGGGTTCTATCAATTTTCGTCTGGAGAGACCGCGCGCGTTGGTTGTTCGATTTTTCCTGTGTACCGACACGCGAACCAATTTCCATTGGCCCGCCGCTCTCCAGGGCTCGTCTCTGTCACCCTTCAATTTTCCTTCTCTCTGCCTCCCTTCCCCCTTCTTTCCTATCTCGGTTCCCCGCGGAATTATTGCTCTCTTTCTCTCTCTCGTCGCTGATTTTTGCGAAAGGGATGGGGAGGCAGAGTGAAAAGGACGGAAATTGCCGTTGCACGTATAGTACACACGAGGGTACGTGTGTATTGCGGTTAGGTCATGACTCTCTCTCCCCCCCCCTCTCTCTCTCTCTCTCTCTCTCTCTTTTCATCAGTTCGAGCGAGTTCGCGTTTCGCGTTTCGCCGCGGGTCCCTGGGAAACGGTGCACCTGCGATCCTTCCGCTGAAACGGGCAGACGACGGCGGAGCAGCACAGTTTCGCCTCTCGTCCTCCCACTAACTGCCCTTCACCCTTCGTCCGCCGCCAACAGCCATGCGGGCTCCTTCGTCTCGCCGCGCCTCTATCTCCTCTAACATCCGCTGCCATCCTCCCTCTACACTCTCCTGGTATTAATTAATTACGATATAACGGGCCACATCTGTTAAATTCCGAATTACGAGCTGATACAATGAGCCAGCGACTATACACATACTACTCCAAAATGTATTCTTATACACATCCCACGATCTATATCTACTATCCGTACTCTCCGTACTCTTCTAACTGTATAACATTCTGCGTTCGCGATATTCTTTCAGGCTAATCGAGGGAACGCGTATGATCGCTGACGGGCTTTCCCACATAGTGGGGCTTCGGTTTACGATCTCGCGTAAGAAGGGAGCACCGCGCAAAAAGAGCAGGAAATAAAAAGACGTCGGCGGTTCCACGCGAGCGCATAAGGAGAGGGAAGACACGCACGCACACGCCGCCCTACGTTAGTTTCGTAGAGCAAAATGTTTGTTTAAGTAAGCCCGGAGCCAAACTCTTTTTACTTGTCTTTTCCTTGCTCGAAATTGATGATTGCGCGCACCGCTAATATGGCCACAACGGTTACGCGTAACGGAGGGCAAGAAAAAAAAAGCGAGGAAGAAGAGGATGCGATGACATGCGCAGACTATGCAGAGAGAGATTTTGCAATCTCAAAATAATTATCGAGAGAGAGAGAGAGAGAGAATTGGAGAGAGAGAGATTTTCTTTTATTAAATCTGATTAAAAAATAAATGCCGAAACTGCAAGTTAAATTGCCGCCTCTAAAATCTTGTTTTATAAATTTTGCAAATAGCACGTAATGAATAACTTAATCACAGCTGCCATAGTGATAGATTTCGTAAAATACTATTTTTAGTTTATATAGTTTATATAATATATAAACTAAAGTATATACCTGTAGCTTATAAATATTATACTTTGTATATAAATATTTTTCTGGATATTAACTAAATAAAAATTAATTATTTAGCATGCCTTTATGCAAAGATGATTTCATAATTTATACGTTACAAAATGCTAAAAAATTTTAAAAATACGTAGCCAGAATGCTGTTTTCATATTTCTGTCTCGTCATATAACACCGAAATATTCGAAGCAATTTTTCCGTCTGTTTACAGTGCACATGTGTAGGAAGAGGATTTTACGTTCCAACTTTCTGAAAAACGCTTTTCTGACCAGTCGCATCCTTTTCATTGCCACCATGTGTTTAGTATTTCAATCCTTTGACGCTTAGCGTTCAGTTCGTTGCTCGTTTTTTATGACAATTCTAAAAAAAAAAGAAAAAAACGAAAATGCTAGTTACAGCAACTATTATATCGATTTTCTATACAATATTTTCAATACTGCAACATGTTTTTTTTAATCTTTCTATAATTTTTCGGGATTTTAGTGCGAAACGTATATTACTGACTCTTATATATATATTATTTATTTTCCATTTTTTCCCAAACATCACTTTTACCTATCTAGAAAAAATCAATAATTTATTTATTAACTTAAAGATTAAATTTCAGCCTACGTCGCAATATTTGCCCTGTCGAGTGGAAAGTAACATCGCGCGAACAACCTCGGATGGATAACGTGAAATGTTTGCCGTGGAGATAAAGGACGAGAGGGGCTGCTGCATTGACTTTCTCACCCTCGAATCGCGGTTCTTAGCGCGGGTGGATGAATTTGTGTGTTTGCCTGGATTATTGGAAAGCCAATAATGGCATGGGCGTTTACGCGCAGTGCAAATAGCTCTTTAGACGCTTCTCTCTCTCGTTCTCGCTCGTTCTCGCTCGTCGACACTAATTTATCCAGCTGCATAAATATAGCGAGTACACATGTAATAAATATATGCATCTTTTTATATATTTATTTACATCACGTGGTTGATCGCTATACAATTGGAGATAAACAGTTTTATATGTATAATTATGTGTATGATACAAATTAATTAATTGTACGGATCAAATATGCTTTATATATGTCTCGAGAGACACAAAGGGGGACTAATTTATGCACGTGAAATTTACAAGGCAAATGTACAGTGACTCACAAAAGCGATTAAATATTAATATACTATTTATAAATTAAACAAACGTCTCGCTCGCACAATGTCGCCACTACGTAAGTAGCGTAATAAATTATATCATATTCAATTAAATAATACGTGTATATAATATTATTTAATTAAATACGTACACAAATGAATGCGAGCGAAAGAAAAGCATCCGTGAGCCCCTGTAACATTCAATCCGACGTTAATTGCAAACTATATTAGCGCGATATAACAGTTCCCACGAGGTTGCATATAGTCGAACGAGTGCTAACGTGAGGTCTGCGCGGAGAGCAGCCGCGGATTCGTTTAAAATTACATTCTGCAAACGATTCGACCGGAGTGGTGCCTTTTGCCCCGGGCTGGACTTAGCCCCATCTGCCGAAACACGTGCCCTGGACAAAGCAGACGGATTTTGGAACAACGTTTCGAGCGGGACCAGCAAAATCCGTTCGCTAAAAGTATATGCACCTATATTGCCTGGCATACCGTCGTCGCCGGGATCCCAGATTCCAGATCCCCTCTCGACTATGTCAATTCCCGTTGATCCTTCCCACTTAAAAATCGTCTCGCCCGGCTCGCCAAAACTCCAAAGCAGTTCTTTCTGCGTGTCTCGACGAACTTACGCTTTATGTCTTATGAGTGACCCTTTTTTTATGTCTTATTTATAAGTCGCAATGACTTATGAGTCTTATGAGTGACCCTTTTTTAAGTCGCAGGAATCTTCTAGTTCGCGAAATCCTACATTCCTGCAGTTATATCTTGAAATTCGTGCGATTGTCGCGTTTCGAAACCCAAATTTTTCTACCGCCAAATTTTGACCTGCAGAATGTTTATTTACGGAATATTTTACCATCCCTTGAGTTTCCATCAGGATTTTCAGGGTCTCCGATAGACCACTTCAATCATTTTCGTTCCATTGTCTGTCGACAGTTTTTTCATGAATGCGGTTTATGAAGTGGCTTATGCAGAAACTTGAGAGAACACGGATACGCGGTCAAAGGATGTCGAACATGTTGTGTTTTTTCTTGGGGTCGTTCCTTTTACACGATCTGTTCGCCTAATCATCGTTTCAGTTCCCAATGTCTACATCGCATTATGTTAACGTATAATTACGGTCGTGAGGGTATTTCGGTGCTCGATATCCGGTCAGCCACAATGCGCCCTCGCCGTTGACGGGATAACGGATTCTCGGATCGTTACCAAAATTAATATTTCTCGTCGAGCAATACAGATCGGGAACACGCGGACGGATCAGGTGGATGCGCGACGCGTAAGATCCGCGCGATCGCCGTAAATCCCGCGGCGCGGAAAAGACGAAATGCCGATTCGGTTTGGTTGGACGCCGCTGGTGCGGCATAAACGTTTCCGCTCTCGTGTTACGAGACGCGACATTAATCTATCGAGGATTCCGCGAAACTCAGCTCTGTCATTTTCCTCGCCAACAATTTCGCTACGGATTTTACGCGGAAATGTCTGGGGCTGCTCGTTTATCACGAAGAATGTAAACATGGGATTAATGTGAGAAATTAATTATGTAGAATTATGTGTCGGAAAATATATAGCGGTATGCAGGTGAAACGTTATTTTTAACAAGATATTAACGGAAAATCTTGCAGAAGGGAATATCGTGGGGATCCAATAAAGAAAAATGTCGGCTTTACGGATATCACGCGAATGAATTGAGTCTCATTTGAAGTTTTTAATAATTTTGTTCTGTTTTTAATATTCGTAAGCCTTGCGTAGGTATATTCATAACAATGCGTATTTCGTCGATACGCGCGACCAATTTTCCTTTATTCTTTTAACATCCTTTGTTTTCAAAACGTGCACAAGTACAAATTATTAAATGATAAATATAAATATAAAACGATAAACGCGGGCGAGCAAAATTGCAACGATGGGTGGTCGGCCGCCGCGATGCAACAATTAAACATCGAATTATTTTCACGTCTACTTAGCTTATTTTCACAGCGCGGTGATCAATATTTCCGTCGGTAGTTTCGCCGATAAGTAAAAACATATTTCGCGTCCAAACACGAAATGTCGCACGAGCGGCAGGTAATAAACATTCGCGTTATATTTTCACTAATAATACTTTCATAAGTGCACGCCGTGCAAACAACATGGTGATGCGCGTGATGCAAAAATGGATTTCGTGGCGGGGTGTGAAAGAGAGGCGAAACATCATTCGAGATTTTTTCCGTTTATTTCGTAGGTGTGTGTCTTACGTACTGATACGTAATAGCGTACTAATAATAATATTAATATCAATATGTTCCGCACGTATAAGTATATACATGCACATATGTGGTTTTATATATATATATATACGTCATATATACACAAGATATTGTATATGTATACATACAGATTTGTTCTATTTATTTTATCTATGCTGCTTCATTCTTCGTAATAATATACACGCAGATTCGAGCATTATTAACGCTAATTATTATTCACATGATCCGTGTTTAAAATCAATAAATATACCTATGTATATTATATACATATATATATATATAAATATACTTCTGTATATATTATACATATACATATATATACATATATAATTATCTTAATTCTCTCTTTCATCGAATACCGCACGAATCTCCGGCACCGAGGAAGGTTATCACGTGATTAAATGCACAAGGACGCGATGCAATTTTGCGAAGAAAGTACAATATCTCACTAATCGCTAAAGCTATTATTCTTTTTACAATACTTTTCGTCGCCTTCCATCGTCGTGACAACTTCAAACATTCCTTTGGAGGTGAAGCGACTGAAGCGCACAATAAATTTTCATCGCCGCGACATTGAAAACTTAGGAGATTACAATTAATTTTTCTCGGCGCGTACTATATACATTGTTATGCTAATTTCGCACCTCTATCGGGACGCTTGAAATCGCGATAATTATCACCTTTCGCGATTTCCGTCGATTAAAATGTTCGCGTTAAAATTTACCGGGGTATCTTAATTTGCAATCAATCGCGAGCGTATGTTTCCGTTAAAGCAAGTATAAATAAATACATGAAGTTACATTGCATACTGCCGAAGTGATTGTTAGATAGTAGTGAGTCGCTATTAAACGTTAATATAAGAGGAATTCCCGCGGACTCTGCATTCTAAAATATTAAAACGTTAGTTTCTATTTACGTTAAAACAACCTATCAATATATTCCAATATATATATATATATATATATATATCCGTTTGTTCCCCGAAGCTGCTCGCGTGACTCGTTTATTCGTCATGCGTCCGACGATATAGCGTCGCATTAAATGCGAAAATTCTGGGACGCTCGTTCGGAAATAATCACGGCCACCGTGCAAAAAAAGCGGACATTTCGAGATCGGGAAATACTCGATGCAAAACGCGCCGCGCAAAGCAAACAATGACTTTTTTCAACCCGTTCCAAGGGCATTCTGGCGGAAGGAGCGGAAACGCGTGCAAACGCGGTCGCATTTGTGGAATATCGGAATAACGTGATTCGACGCCGTGATGCGAGTCACGCGAAAGATCGCGAGCCGAACGATCTGAGACGATGATTCCGACGTGTCCTTATCTATCGGAAACAGACGGTCGGCGGAGACGTCTTGGTATTTTCGCGCGATTTATACGGTGGTTTGCATTTGCACAGATGGCCGCGAAAACGGCGACGGCCGAAGTAAGAAAAAATTAATCAGGTAGGTCAGCGACCGGTCTCGCGATGTTTGCGTAGATGGGAGCGATTACGCTGAAATTCGCATTTATTTCCTCGTCCCGGACGTTCACTCGCGTATCATTCATTAAAGCGAAGCTTTTGACTGAAATAAGGAGAACCATCTCGCACGTGATTATTGAGTTTACAATGCTGTTGAAAATGGCAAATCATCTTTCAGCGTACGAAAACAAGAAAAGTCACCGATCAAAATTATGGATTCGGAATTGTTTTAAATTTGATTAAAATTAGGATTGGAACTGTTTTTCTTCACTTGTTGACTTTTTTCGCTAAGAAAGATCCTAACTTAGATCGAAATGTTCATTTAATATATTAAAACCATCAGAGTTACTCGATTAATTTCGTGACACAAATTGAATTTTTTCTTCTTCGCGCACTGATTTCTACGTCCTGCCTAACGCCCCTCCTTTAACTTTTATAAACATATGTATTTCAGAGTCTAATATTCTTTTAAAAAATTTTTTTCTTTCTCATACACGCACATTTTAATATACATTATACATCGCGCTGGAATCTATGGATTTTAATTATTCTGGTTTTACAGTCTTCGAAATTTTTTAACCTTTTTCTTTGCGAATCTAATTTAATCGGACATCTCAATTTTTCAACGCTTACAAAAAATCTGCTGTTTAACAAATGTTTTTCACGAATATAAATTTAATAGACAGTTACAAATATTACATATAATGCAGAATAATGAAGAAGATCGGTACCGTGGGTCCGTTTGATGTATACCCCCACAAAGAGATTTCGGCAGAAATTAGAATTTAGCCCGCGAGGGCTGCTCGTCGATTAACGACGCCCTTGGCAGACATTCGTGATTCATTACGTTAATTGTCGCATTAGTTAATCGCCTATGTACGGATGATTCTGTGTGACACGAGGGTTCGATCCGATACGGGAAACTAGATTTTTACCAGAGCTCGTTACGACCCGTCTAGTTCCATTCCTTGGCGAGCTCGTCCGTCGTGGGTATCCACTCTTGCTTCACGTAAATCAAGCCTGGATCATAGTGATCGCCGTGGTGCTCTTCAAGGCTCCGCTGATGGGACCTTGAATTCCGATATTCTCAGTACTTCTGCAACGTTATCGGTAGATTGCCACTGGTGTTGACGGCGTTACAGTCTTGGTAATATCTGTGGTATAGCGGCGGGGACGCGCTTGTCGAAAGCGGCGTCGGCGGGCTGGACCTACGATAGATCAGACCGTGACTGATTGAGTCTGAAGACTCAACTCTCTTCTGTAATCTTATCTATTGTCTACATTGTCAACAATTTCAAAAAAGATAATCTAACACGCCACTATTCTTGGTAGCAAATACTGTGACTATTTTTTTTCTGTATTAACGTGTCATCCATTCGAAGATAGTTGTACGTTACAGTAGACGTTTCGTTATCATAAGGATATAATGACAAAATATTGTGTAATATGATAAAATAAAACTATAATATCCTCGTGGGTTGCGTGTTGAATGGCACACTTTTTACTTTACATTGTTATCTAGATGCTCATGTTATTTAAAATTTTATATTAAAGATGGCATTTTATATATCATAAAATTCTATGAAAAATCCACGTCATTTGTTCTTCGTAGAGAAATAGATTTTGCGCCTATTGACCGTACGAGCACAAGATTTCCATCGTCGAATTGGAATTTCGAGACGAGCGTCAAGCGTTTTCTCGACCGACGGAAAACGGTCTTAGGTACTCGTTCTAGTACTCATTCTGGTACTCGTACCTGTAAAGCTGACAGCTCGGGGATTGGGTGTCCTGATAGATCGCGGTATCGGGACTGGCGTCCTGATACCACTGCGAGTGGCCCACGGCGTTGCTCGCGTGATTCCGCGCCGTGTTGTACTCGTGGTCCATGATGGCGTATCCGGCGGCCGCCGGTGCGCAGTACGGCGTGTACATGGTGCCGGGCGGTGAGGCGTTGCCCCTGGAAACGGTGCTGGTGTGCCCGTAGCCGGTGGTGGCCATCATCGCCGCTACCGCGGCCGTCGTGGTAGTCGTGGTAGTGCCTGCGGACGATAGGTCCCTGCTGCCGGTGCCCATGGACTCCCTGCTGCTCATGATCGAGTGCGGATGCTGGAGCCCGTGCGGATGGTGCGAGTGGTGCTGGTTGTCGCGCGTCATCATCGCGCTGTTCTCCCGCGTCGTCATCAGCGCGTCGACGCTGAAGCTGGTCGGATCCAGGCCGGCCATCGACACGTCTTGGATCGACTCCTGGTGCACCTGATGCGCCTGATGCACCTGATGACCCAGGGCGGTTTGGATGACGCTCTGACCGGGTGCGACCGTCGCCGTCGTCGTCTTGTCCTCTTGTATCGGGCTGTGCAGGCCGTATTTGCTAGCTTGAACCACCGCGGCTGCAGCCGCCGCCGCCGCCATGCAATGGTTATCGTTGACCGGTTCTCGCTTGGGCTTACACAGGACGGTGGCAGCCTCCAGAGCGCTCAGCTTTTTCGTCGGAGTGTCCGATGGCGGCGGCAACGTAACCTGACTGCTGCCGGACTTGACGTCTTCCTGACGTTTCTCCGGTAGGATTCCCTGCCGTTTCAGCGCCTCCTCCTTCTCCTTCAGCGCGTCCTTCTTCTTGAAACGTCTGCGACGTCTCAGGTAAGAACCATTGTCAAACATGTTATAGCTATCCGGATCTAGGGACCAGTAACTCCCCTTACCGGGTTTTTTATCGTCCCGTGGCACTTTTACGAAGCATTCGTTCAGGCTAAGGTTGTGCCGGATGGAATTCTGCCAGCCCTGCTTGTTCTCGCGATAGTACGGGAACCGGTCCATGATGAACTGATAGATGCCGTTCAGGGTAATCTTCTTGTCGGGCGCGTTCTGGATGGCCATCGCAATCAACGCGATGTACGAGTAAGGTGGCTTTACCATATCTTTGCCGGCGTGATGAATGTGCTGCTGGCCGATACCCGACACTGGGTATCCTGTAGCCGTCGCGTAGCCGCCGTACCGATACTGCTCGTAATAACTCCCGGGAGCGCCCACCGTCGGGTACGACGGCGCGCCCATGCCCATCGGCACCGTCGCCGCGTGCCGATAGTACGCATTCTGCTCGCTGAAGAGCGTGTGCATCTTCGCGCACCCGCTCTCGGTACGATCCACGGACGACGATCGCGATCGAAACACTTTGTTCCGATTGGAGCAAAGGGGTAATTGTTCTCTCTACAATAACGTCACTATTCCTCCAGAGGCGATCCTGTAAAACACATGTTTCTCGAAGCCGTTGTTAGCGTCTGATTCACACAATTGTTATTCTTCGTGGATGTTATATAAAGGGAGTGTCGCTTTCTCGTTATATTTGGAAGTGACACTTGTATTTAAAATCTTATTTTACACAGTCTTTTATTTTCTATTCTATTGTCCATCACTTTTCGCTCCGAATTATTTTCTCTTGAAATTCTGAACTGATCTTTAGATAGCGGTTATATTTTCTTTCTTTTTCGAATTATAAGCCACTTTTGTAGTCTTTCTTCTCAATTCACTATAGATAGAAAATCATAATCGTTAATCTATTAAAATATATAAATAAGAAATAACGTGTTCCTTGAACGTTAAAAGTTTATTCTAAGAGTGTGCCATTATTTTTCCAAGTTATATTTTTCTGCATTTATTCTGTGTTATCATTAAGTCCTCTCTTCGCGCGGTATTAATTCCACTCGTATCACTTATCGGACAAGTATTAAATATTCTGAAGCGATGTAATTGTCTTCCTTAATTTTTCAATCGAACGTTATTTTCATGAATCGTTGCCGTGGTAAAACTCGCGTGTTCGCACTATCACTCATCTGTCGCTTGGAGCACTTGGAGCGCCGTCACTGTACCACCGCGGACCACGCAATGTGACAGATCGATAGATCTCTAATGAACGATCACGCTCATGAGATATCCCGAAAAACACGTACCGCGTCGTCGTTCATGGAGTCTGCGACGCGTCCCGCTGCTGCGTGATAGTATTTTGTTGACCGTATCCCAAAAATCTCATCATCTTCTCATCTCAGACACGGAAGACGGACGGATATGCGAGGCCGCGGTGAAGACAGGAGGCGAAGGTGCATTCAGTTGAACAGTGCGACTCGGCCGCTAGCGCGAGGACGCACGCTAACCCCGTTAGCACCCGCGTGTGCACGCTACGGTATTATGATACACAACAGGCCGGAGTTTACTCAACCCCGAGTAAAAACACACTGGGAGCTCGGCGTCGCGCGCGGAACGGAGTGCTCGGCGCGGCCGGAGGACGGCTGCGCCGTTCGTGCGTCTTCGAAAAATCACGAGGTTTCCTATACACGTCGCACCATACTATTGGCCGTTCGGCAGCGGAGCCGCGCGTGATTCCGCCCACACCGCAGGACCAATCCGCTCGGAGCGGCGAACGCTCTTACGAACGACCGCCCTGAATATGATCCTGCCAATAATCGCGACGTAGTCGCTCGCGTGGTCACGCCCTCGTCACCTCGCGCAAGGGCTCAGGAGGGCTGCCGCGCCGGCCGTGAGCCGTGACCAGCCGTGCCGTACGCCGCGATGCGGAATTTTTCCGCGGCCATCGGCCGTCGGATACTTTTCGCGATACCAAGCACAGACAACGAGCACGAGGATTAAGGTGGTGATCTCGGTGGACCTTGCCCGGAAGAGCGGAAACGGCGGAAGCGAGTGATAGTTGCATGCGCGCGGTGCGCGGTGCCTTAGCCAGAAATTGAGAAAGTGTCCAGAATGTTTAGGGTGACAGTGACAATAATGGTCTCAGACGACCGTGCGTGCGATTGAGGTTTCATGGCACTCAAGGAAAACGAGCGATACACGTCATCGCGTAACGGAGATGCTTATTTCATCAAGTATTTCGAAATTTTTAAATTTTTTTCTTAAAAGACACCAATGGCGAAATCAGATTAAATTCGAAGATAGCATTGATATGTTACGTGTGAGATTCATCGATTGTGAAGTATTTTTATGTCCTTGTTATACGATGCAGCTCATCGTAGTTCCGAAAGTGCTTTATGAATATTGAAAGAGTTAAAAATTTATCCTTCAAAAGCTGTTTATGGGTCATTTTAGACTCGTTGCAAAGTTTACTAACTTCTAATTAAAAAAGATATTATTTTTTTATCCTCAATATTTCTTGTTTTTATTTCTATAACGTAATATAGTTTATTTCCAAAATTTGGATTTTTTTAAATGGCAAATATTATTACAATAACGTGCATTACACGTGGATCAATTTGGCTTTAGCGTAAAATCAGTTTCAATAACCTATAAAGGCTGTTATTATAGGATATAGCAGTCCATATTCATATTTCGTATTTAACGTTAAATCTGTTCAACTCGAGATAACATTTGCACGAGTTTGATATGATACAAATGAAAGAAACGATAATTTAGCGTTAAACGCAAGTTACGCGCGCGCACGCAGATACATCAGGAGCTATATTTAAACGAGTTCTGCGAAATATTTTAATTGACTAAAGAAATCATTTAACTCTGAATTTCAAGTAAAAGATGCCAATTACAAAACATGTGCTTAACATGTCTTTATTTTTTAATTGATTAGAACATGATTTAAAATCAACAATAGAAACTTTTATATATTTTACAAAAAATTATTGTAAAAATTTACCCTAAAATAATTTTAGATATATCCTAGACAAATAATTGAAAAAAATTATATAATCTTATTCTTTTCAAACGCCAATAAATTTTAATAATTTACTTTAGTAATTTACTACTTCTTCGTATATTTAAAGCAATCCACGGCGATGTTAAATATCATATAATTTGCAAATTTATGCAACCAAGAAACTCGATGAGGACGTTGAGGACGTCACGACGATAATGTCACGTGGAATAGATGGAAAAGAGGCAGCCTCGCGTTCTTGCAGCACGACACTTTCAATTTAGCGTCTGTTTTTCCAAGGGTTCGACTCCCGCCTTGCGAAAACACTCGACAGGACACGTCGCCACCCTCCATTTCTCGCCACCAAGTTTCCGCCTCCGTCCGAATCGCGCTATCCAGGTTCTCAAAATACCTTCGATCCTTATTCCAGACGTTCTACTTTCCGCCATTTAAATTGATTCGACGCAAATACTGAGTCTGTTATCGAAATCAAGTTGTGCACAAACTGAGAATAAATTCGCCGTCGAAAACGATTTATCTAACGTGCTTAATTGTCTTCATACATATACTTATAGTGTATGTATAATTTTAATAATATATATTAATAAAGAAAAATGACAAGTATTCATGCATATAAAAATTCTTAATAAAAATATAATTTGAAATAAGATATGTATGTATATACGTATGTCTTTACGATATTTTTATAGATCCTTAAATCCATATAAGATCTCACTATATAAATTTACAAGCATTTAAGTATAATATTCAATTTTGCTTGTTTTAACGAACTTTTCGTTTAGAACATATAGAATATATATCATTCTAAATGGCATATATTATATGTAGTACATATATGTATATTATATAAAGAGTCGTAACTTATTGAATCCGTTTCAATAAGTTACGACTCTTTATTGCACGTTGTGTATAAAAACGCGCAAAGAGCAATTTTTCATTCGCCCGATCGCGTTATCGTATATATTTTCTTGAGCCGCGCGCGAGTGTCAAATTGATCATCGCCTCTACCAGGCGACCAGAGGCGGCTAATTTTCATTTAAATGAAACGACAAGCGAGCGCTGTAGGCATCCCACCTCCACAGATCCACGCGATCTCTTTCCCTTGCCCGCGGGCTAACTGCCGCAAAACCAAGATGCAAAACGTTCTGAAAGTTCTGGCGAAAGTTTAATTGTCTTTTGCTTGCGTTCTATCTAGGATTCCGCACCAACGAGACGACGTGCTCCTGTAGCACAATTTATAATCCGCCCGATAAGATCAAAATTCGCTGTCTCATATATATTCCGGATATGGCAACCTGTTTTCCGTTTTTCTCTTTCGCGTTATTACAAATCATGTTGCACAATAATTTATCAAGAGAGAATGTTTGTATATTAAATTATGTCTGAAGAGAAGAAATAAAAATCACCGTTTGTACTGGTTGACAGATTCCTAAACTAATCAATCACAGATTTTCCAGTTCATTGAAATTCAATGCACCATATTATCTGATCATCGCAAACAATCGATCAGGCTATATCTGCAATATTCGAGAAGGCCGGATTTACTTAGCCGACGTTAAACTTAATAAGATCGCTTCATGAAGCGGAGTTTGTTCGTAATCGGGATCAGCGTCGATTCTACGTAGGGCGTACACGAGTGATTTGCATATTTGTTATCGCCCCGGGGCTCGAAATCGATTAAACAAGCGAAACTAAAATTAATTATTGAAATAATTATCGGCTCCCAACCGTGGCGTCGTCATTAAAGCTTATAGACTGACTCCCGAGATATCATTAAAAAAGGGTACAACTTTTGAGCGTTTTCGTGACCGCTCGGGGATCGTTTTATTCCTACATTTTCTTATGTATTTTTCTTCGTAGAAACCGAAAAAAATTATTATTATAATAACGCCAGCCAAAATTGTTAACTTTACCACTGCAATCATTGCAGTCCCAAGTCCGAATGAAAAGAAGGAGAGGGCATCTCTTTAGTCATTTTTTTCAAATGAGACAATTTTTATTTGCTCTCAATTATCAATATATTATATTCGATATAAATCGAATCTAGAAATACAAAATGATTCGTAAAAGGATTAGTTGAAAACCAATAATTGATGTATTATCGTAGTGTCAAGTTTCTATGTTTCTCATCATAGCATTATTTTTGTAACAAAGAGTTATAGTGAAAAATATAATGTAATTAACATTTTGCGACGTGCAACATTACTTGCATTTGGTCGCTCTTTAAATTAATTTTTAAATTTATTGATGCGTAACTGACAGCGATTTCATAACAATGCGAATATGAAATTTTATTCACTTTATTTCAATGTAACAATTTTTCCTCAAGACTGGCGTTATTATAATGATCTTTTTCGGTTTTTTCGAAGGAAAATACATAAGAAAATGTAGGAATAAAACGATTCCCGAGCGATCACAAAAACGCCCAAAAATTGTACCCTCCTTTGCGACACGAACAATTTTTAACGCGCATTTAACGGCACTAATACACAAATGGTCATTTTGCAAGCTCGAGTTGCTCGACATTTTAACACATGGCGCGAACGGTAACATGTGGATTGTTTTGTTAACTTTTACTTGTTTACGCCCACGCGCAGCTACGTTTTTCGCACTATTGTCCAGGACGCGCATGAATTCATTGTACGAGATGTATTTTACACTATTTATTTACTATTTGAATCCTGACTGCTTGAAAAAAAATACATCAGCGCAGATTTTTAATATCAATCGCGCGATCGATTTTCAAGTAATATAAACAGAAGTGTTCCCTTGTAATGAACTCTGAATAGAAACTTGATAGATAAAAATGATGAAATCCCTCGTACCATCTAGAATTCTAGACAGTTCGGTCAACAATCTAGACTATCTAGAGAGATGATCCGTAAGGTCGAAATAAGAAGCGAAAATTCGGAAATAATGTTAGACGAGAATGAAGGATATTATATCGCAAAGTATTACATCCCACACACAGACTGCCTCCTTTTTTCTCTCTCTTCTCGCGATCAAGCGAACTTCCTACGATCGAACGGATCAACAGAACGTTCATGCGACAGATTCACCAAGTGTCGGCATCGTCGCGCCGCGCTGCTGCGCCGGTCAGATCCTCCGTCGCGCGTGGCATGCTAATCGCGTGGACGCGGACGCGGACCTCGTCAGCTCGTCACCTCGTCATGGGAGCACCGCCGTTTAGCTTCCGTTTCATTTGGTCGGAACACAGATCGGCTGTCTAAAAGACACGAAGCAACAGCCAAGACAAACCTTAAATGCTTGCTAACCAAACAGTCGGAATTAGCCGCGTTACGCCGCCCACGAGAGACGGAGAGACGGAGAGAGAGAGAGAGAGAGAGAGAGAGAGAGAGAGAGAGAGAGAGAAAACTGGTGCTTTCACCGTTTACTCCTCTCCACAGCTATTATCTCTCCGCTGCTCCACCGCCGACCCTGCCTACCACTTTTTGACCCCCGCGCTGTTAACCATAACGAAAGTCGAAACGCGTTACGACGGAGTCGCCCGTTCCTGCGACTAGCACCTCTGATAACTAGATCGCGCAAAACCGCATTCGTGCACGGATGAGTGTGTTTCGCGGCCTTTCCCGTGAATCGTGTGTTGGCAAGCTGCAATTTAATGTCACGATTTTGCTCCAATGTAAGAAAGTAAGAAATACAATGTTATTCCAGATATATATCTGATTTAAACGAGAAAAGAAAAGCGAATCTGCTTTTATAATACAAATGATTGCGAATTTTACGCTCGACCGAGATTGAACGATTTTCATCATTGTCGATTTCTGCACAGTCAGATCGATTAATACATACCGGAAAGAAGAACGCGAAATGGGGCGCGTTGATGGCAATCGGAAGCGGTGGCAGTTAGAGCGTGCAAACTTTACTAAACGGGATTTGAGTCGACGCCGCGCCGGTGGATTTATTTCTTTAAGCCAGACAATGAGGAAGGAAATGCGGCTGATACGTTTTCAAGAAAAATAAACGACTCGCGGTCGCTTCTCGAGAGAGGGAAGCGACGGGGCCGGATTGTGCGCCACCGCGCCGTTTGTTTTCGTCCTGAACGAGTCGGTCGCATTGTAACGTAACTAAGCTCGAATCAAAATATTAGCGACGTTCCGTCTATCGTAGAAAGAGAGGAAGAGAGAGAGAGAGCACGCGTCGCCACTTTAAGAATGAAAGACGACCTGATGCCGCTACCATCCTCAAGTATTCAACGTACAATAGCTCAATGACGTAGCAATACGTCATTAGAGAAACAGAAACGACGACTGTCGATCTTTAAATCAATATTTTACTGACCGCTCTTATCACTTTCGGGGGTCATAAAGTAACAACGTAACAAAAGAGATATAATACATAATATCCGCCAAATCTCACTCTTTCTCTCTTGAATTGGCAAGTAGACGGCAACTAGAATCGATATCCTTATGCGGGAAGATAATAGACCACCGGTCCTCGTCATCTCGCGTATGAAATGTGTCTCCGTTTAATCTCGCGCTTGTGCGAGCGCGTTCTTTGGGGGATGCTGCGGATTGATTCGCCGTATTATACGTATACGCGGTGGAGAGGCGAAACTGCGCAACCCTATCTGTCGGTGCCAACCGCGGAGTATCACTGTGCAGCGGCACATCCAGATAATCCCGCCCGGGCCGGGCCCATTGATATGCTGATGGCGGGACTTGTCGCGTGAAATTGCCACCCGGTATGCATTGTTCGCTTGAATTCCGCCTCGGTACCGCTCTCTCTCTCTCTCTCTCTCTCTCTCTCTCTCTCTCTCTCTCTCTCTCTCTCTCTCTCTCTCTCTCTCTCTCTCTCTCTCTCTCTCTCTCTCTCTCTCTTCATAGCTCGTTCCCCTCACGCCTTCCGCCGTCGCCGTGCGCTCACGACTCAATCCTATCGGCGACCTCGCAGGTTTCCTGCGCTTTTAACGGCGAAATTCTCGATTCCCAAGCCGCGACAGAGAAATTCATCCGAGAGACGAGAGATTTCCTCCCTGAAACGACGAATTGTCGAATCACGAATCACTTCGCGTATCTTGAATAACTCAATCGCGACGGAATGAATATCCTTCGATACGTGAATTCGTATTAGAATTGCTTTCGTGATTTTCAATTTGATTACAAATTGCAAGCTAATTACAAACGGAACATTACGAAGGTACGTAAAAAAGCTCCTCCGAAACGAGGCCAGATCCCGTGACGGAGAGCAAAGTCTGAGCAACGTTTTCAGCAAACCGAAAGCGGAGAATCGGTTGCGTCGGCCGGATTTTCTTTTCTTTCAGAAGCAGTTTGAGAAACAGCAGGCGCGGCGCACAACGCTTCGATGTTTGTTATCCTTATGCATACGATCACATGAGTCGTGGCCGCGCGCAGAAACTCATGGGAGCGTAAACCGACCCCGACGGATTGCATCGCGAGACACGGTGCAGAAATTCGGCGGGTGCGGCGCGGATAAATAAGCGAAAACTCGCGAAAATTCGGAGGCCGCGAAGAACGCGGCTGGCGGACCAGACCACTTTGCGCTGCTCAAGTTCGGCTCGTGTGTGTATCCCTTGACAAACGTACCTATTCGCCAACGCGCTCACGTATTCGCGAATCCGTCGCTCCAGCGTTTAATTGTAATGAGGCCAATAACGAATGAATCAATCTCTTAATCTGAAAAACGACGTTGAAGAACGGCGAGAAACTAGACCTACTTAGGGATTGGTTCTCCGAAAGCGGTGGGAGCGGGAGGACGTGCGACGACGTGCGGTAATCAGAGGTTAATAGTGTCTGTTTTCTTTGGACACGCCGATCCGTCGGGCTTCTGGAAATTAGAACGGAAACGGTTTCGGTGTGGCGTCTCTCGGAGCGGCGCGTTATCTCTTCCTCGAGTCCCTTTTTCCACGACGACGGACGGCGCCATTTTCCCCGACGTCAGATATCGCCGGAGCGGGCACGAGTATAGGTTTACACTCGGCTCTGTGGGTTCGAAGGTCCCGAGAATTAAATTTCACCGCGCTATGTAAACACCGCCGCCGTTGACCGAGACGAGAAACATACGGAATCCGAACGGAATACGAGTGTTCTCCTCGAGTTAATCGGATCGCGCGATGCGCTTCTTCGGATGGAGTCGCGCGAGCAAGAGTAATAAGAGCGCTCGTAAGAAAAAGGAGGACGATATTTCATATCGTGGCAAAATTAAATTTTGTTTCAAAATTGAATCGAAACTACATATTTCAAAAATTTTGTTATATTTTCCACTATGCGTCGGAAGATAAAAAAATTATTTTACGAATCCCTTGACTGTGTTTTGGAAACCTGAAGCTTTAGAGTTTCGCTAACTTATCATATGAATTTATGTGATATTTATTTCTATATCTTTATTTCTTTTCTTTTTAAACATAAAATTTAATATTTTCTCTTATAACTTTTATAATACTTAAAACGTTCTCTCCAGCAAATGCTATTATCATTATTTTTTAAATAATTTTAGACTACCTTTCTTTATTTTTAATTAATATTAAATATCTTGCTGGAAACATATGTGCAATAATAATATGTCAGAGAGATTGATATTAAAGCAGCGTATAGAAACGACGATTTCGTCCGTGAAATATCTCGTGTAAAAACTTATGCTTTTACAAATACAAAGAAAGTTATAAGGATAATATATTGACGCAAGAGTAAGAGTTACGGAAAACACGCAAAGTGCTTGTCAAGCAACGGCACTGCTTCGGCGAAGAAAACACGCGAGACAATAAACGTCGCGCAATCCGCAGACGAATTATTTGCGCAAAATACCGATAACGTTAGTCGACGCTATTTATAGCATATCTTGTGCGTCACGATGTAATTTCTTTCGCGGAAATTGCGATCGATTGGATCGGTTGATGGAACGATGACGACGACGACGTCATACCGAAATAAAAAGTTTATTGTTTCTGGACGAGAAAGAGGAGAGGGAGAGAGAGAGCTTAGAGGGGCACAGACGTTCATATCGTTCAGAATCCGGTCGCGTGGGATAGGTCAAGAGACGTCGTTTATTTTGAAAAGTTTTGAAATTTTCCAAACACGTCTGTGGCGCACTAGAAAGAAAATATTTTGCAGCAGCACAATGCGAGTCAAAATATAAAACGTTATTCCCGAAAAATCTCAAGATGCATAAAATGTCGCGAACGACGTTTACGATGCGTTTAAACTTTAAACAAAACGTTCCTTCTCACGTTTATTTTATCGTCCTCTCAAGATTTTTAAATTTTGATGGATTTTTCTCTAATAAGATTATACACAAACCCCGCGTAATCAATTATTTAAATAAAGAGCTTAGAGCTGTTTCTATAATCATGCAAAAAAATATTACATGCAACGAGATTAGGTTTCATAGGTAGGGAGAGATGATAATAGCGCGACGTATATTTTACCGAAATACACGGACGAATTACGAATCGTCCATCCGAATCGGCGGCTTTTAATTTCGCTATTTGTCATCAATACACATCTGTGTTTTCATTGCCCGTTCTCGTCCATTGACACGTTTTTTTTTTCATGCGATCGTTACCAAAGATTTTTTCCCATTGTTTCACACCACAGAAATTCCGCTTCTAATTCACGCGTATTATTTTACGGAATAATTCAGTCCGTGGAAATAACAGTTTTGTTTGATTTTGATACACGCGGCATATTAAACAGCTAAATATTCCAAAAACTCGGGAGAACGCCAATCGCCTCGCGATAGAAATCGAAGAACACAAAAATATCAAATATTCCCGCGAATCAGAGAATGCCGAACCATTCTAACTTGGCTCCGATCCGAAATTCACGGGACTTTCTTCAAGAATAAACAAAAATGATCTATTACACGATTTTCTGTTTAAGATCTGCGTTTAACAACTCGCCCACGTTGCTGATCGGACAGATGAACGTGAACGACCCTCCGCCCTGGAGACGAACTTTATCGGAGCGTCGCGACGCACCGCGGAGACGCGCCGGGCATTTGCGCGCGTATATAACGGGCACGACTAGGACCAGGAAAAGCCGAAGGGTGGAACGTGCTCTTGCGCCGACGGTGTTTATTCAGCCGCAACTTCTCTAAATCTTTTGTGCGGCACGCGGAGAGCGCGGCGCGGTAGACTCGCGTGCACACGCGGTTACATGCGTTTCAAAGTAGCCGCCTCGTGCGATCGCTCGGATACGTATATAATCGGCGTCAAAATGGTTGAGGCATTCCCGGGTACATTCCGCAGGTACCCGAATTTGCCCCTTACGTGTGTAAGATGATGATATAACGTTTAACAATCGCCATTGTCGTCAAGCATAAAATCTGACGTACCCTAAATTTTGTCCAAGATTTTATTTCATGAGAAAAATGTTCATACGTATTGAAAGTAGCATATTGTAGGAAGCTTATTTTATGCGGAAAAATAATTTAATATATATTATAAATATAATATAAATTCATAACAAATATTATATGTATATATCGATATATTATAAAAATAATATTGCTTCTAAATTTAGATCTTCAAACGAGACTTTAGGACGTAACTTTTACGCCGCTTTTTTCAATGGAATGTGCAAATAATAGCTATAAAACAAGAAATGTATAATCGTTTTAACACCGACTACACACAGTTACAGAAGAGTTTGAAGATAAAAAAATATCGCTACCGATTACAAAACGTGACTGTTTCAATGAAAAGGGGGGATCAATCGCGGGAACTAATTTGGCAGCGATATTCGACGGCTCGTAATTCGACGCGGAAATAAGCTCGCAGAGGCAGACCGCAGGTCGGATAATGGCGTCGAGCTGAAAATGCGACGTGTGGAAACGATGCCTGTTGTTGTTTTACGGCAGGGGGAGACGGAGCAAAGCGACGGGGGCGGCGGCGGGCGCACACGTTAAACCGATTTGCACATCGGATGCACTCCCGATTTCTCGAGCAGCGGACAATTTCACAGGCCGGATCCCGTTTGTTCACCCCTTTTGCCGCATTATTTCCTATTTAGTTGGCCGCGGCGCTCTCCTTCCGCAGCAAAGCTTAATCCTCGCCAAAATATACCGCGCACCTACATGGCAGCGAATGACTGATCGATAAAATTGAGTTATCATGACCTTTAAATGTACAGTCGAGAAGTACTATCGATTTAGGATTCATAAGCTCAGTTTCATGACAACGGAATAAAACACGTCTATCAACGTACCGTAGCACCTCCACTCAATTATACGGTTATAAAGGTTGCAAGGGAAATTTATTCCAACCTTTCCGAGACGATCGAGCGATTCTGTTGCAAACGGCCTACGAATGCCGACGGAAAGCTGCAAGAAACCCATCTTCCAGGAGCGTCTCTCCCAGTCGCGCCGATGACGAGTTGCAGCCTGCATCCGTTGCTTCGCCGACGGAAGATGGAATCTCGTCGGTCGTCGACCAGTAAATCTCATCCTCGTTCGCTCTTTCGTTCGTTCGTTCGTTCGTTACGTATGTACATGCATCACGATGGGTCGCCCGTACAACGAAAAAGAAATCGGAAACATTCGAAACGTCATTCAACCAGACCTCCGGATCGGATAATGGGGTGAAAAAAACTCGGCCTGTTAAATGTACGGCGTGCGTGTGGCGTTGAAGTTCCTAAATGCTCGCGACGCTACTTTAACGATTAAGACTAAAGAAGAAAAGGCCTAATTACGTTTTCCAGCGATAACACGATAGAAATGTTAGCTTTGTAAAATTACGACAGAAAGAGAAAGAGAAAACAGTAACTATTCTGAATCTCATATCTCTCTGAATTCGTGCACGATAGAACGAATATGGAGAGCCAAACAGTAATGGTTACAGAATCGCACATAATTGAATAATGATTGAAACTTCTCAGTAATTATTTCTTTTTTATTATTTCTTTCAGACCGTATCGCTTACGATCTTAATCTTTAAATATTACTGTTTTCCAGCAAACATTTTTTTTTTTAAGTAAGCATCTGTGTATTGAGATTAAAAGTTGAGAATGAACGAAAATTCAGAGACTATCCTACTGTTTTTCGATTCTCAGTACAGATACGCTCGAGGTGCTCGTATATCGAGGCTAAGAGCAATAACTGACCACTTCGGATCCTGTGCAGGCTCCTATATGGCGCGAGGAGAATCCGAGGGTATCCCGCGGGCAACCCTCGAATAATATTTTGATATCTCCCGAAAGCCCCTCTGAACTTTTCTCCCCCGCCTTCGACGCGCCGCGTATCAGCGGCAGGAAATTATTTTTCGCACTACCGTATCCTTTCGCTCGCTCCCTTTCCCTCCCGTCTTTGTCTAATTCCTTTCTTCGATTAACCCTTTAGGGCTTGGATAGAATTTCATTTCCCTGTAATATTGTTTAACGAAAACAGGCAAGGTTTAGCGTAATCGATAGAGGTAATATATCGTGAAAAAAGGATATTTATGTTTATGTATATACACACACACACACACACAATATAGACAATATAACAGAACAAAAAAGAAATAATTAGACAGTCATTAACTTGTAAGTATTAATCGGTTTGTTAAAATTTTTGAGAAAAAGTAACATGTGTATTAAAAAAAAAAAATGGTGTGGACATCTATTTAAGAACAATACTCTATTTTATTTCTTGCTTCAAATTCACCTTGCATGTAAAACACAAAGAAAGAGAAGGTGTCACCATCGGGGTAAGCCAAGGACGTTGTGAAAGGACCGACCCGAAGCAGGATTTTCTGACTTCAAACACGACGGCATAAAAATCCTAATAGGCCAATAATGGACCTGACCTAGCTCATGAGACAAAAGTTGACACCACAAATGCGAAGTGTAGGTACAGGCAGGTAGTTAAGTAAGCAGGGCAGGTAAGCGGGTAGGCAGGCAGGCAAGTAGGCAAGTAGGTAGGTAGCAAGAACGATGTACAGATACCGCATAAGTAACAACGCCTAAATGTTATCTCACTCGAGCCGACGCGACGGGATTGGTGCTTTCTTCGGGGCGTATGTATCCTCGCTCCTGGGAAGGAACGAGTTCGTCAAATATGTATGCGGATAAACATGCGGATGGTTGACAGAGATAATATTCCCGAGGTACCTACGTGAGGGCGCGCGGTACACCTGCTAGCCCCGAAAAGGAGGCGACCCGGTTGAGTCACGTAAAAAACGAGCACGTGAATTCGCGAAGCACCGACGGTTTCCGGTAACGGAGAGATCTGACGATGCAATGTGCAAAATATAAATTTGTGTGACAATGTATAAATCTCTACTCATGCCGTGATAAATCAGTGCGATTCTTGCAAGCATCATTTACTACGCATGCAGTATAATCTATTCTTTTTAGCTGCATTATATTGTATATGATATTATTGTTCTATTTTATATTAAAGTCTTTTAATAATAATATTTTATTACACGCAATATAATGGCAACAATAATGTATGAAATGGTAAGTGCAGGAAAAGCGTTGCTAAAAAGGACAGATTGATTATAAAATTAATCAGCACTCATCACGTCGCGACGTCCCTCGATGTCCACCGATGTATCTTCCGCCGCACGTACATCTACAACAGTATCCGGAAGTAGTTTAGGAGGAGCCTCTCTGCATGTTCCAACGTTGCGTGCACTTTATTTCACTGATACACTCGCGACGCGAAATCCGCGAAATTGCAATTTCACGAAACTTAATAATTCATGTATACTTGGAACGAGATATACGGATTTGGTTAAAAAATACTACATGTCCATTGTACTTTGTATTTCACTTGACAAAGCACTCGCGACGCGAAATTCACGATCTACTTTGCAACATTACTTAAAAGGTATTTTATAAATGAAGTTTAAAGCATATATTTATAAGCGAACGAAACATGCGACGTATTATAACATATTATAAATTTAATTTACTGCTTCGCAATACTTTTGCGAAGGATTGTCTCGTCTTGTGATATCCTGTAAAGATTGTTCTCGCAATATTTCTGCGAAGATCACTTACCCTCGCATACTTATGCAAAGCTCAATTTCGCAATTTCTTTTGCGAATATCGTTCAACGGAGATCGTAACATCATATTAAGTAAGATGAGAAAATAAGAATATCAAAATTGTAACCGTATCTAAAGAATGCGAACGTGCTACGTAACTGCGAAATGATCAATTTTTTTACATTGTCGCGAAAATCTTACGCTCGCGAATTTAATTCAATAAAATTTGCATTATTTAACTTAAACTTTGTCGCAAAAATATGAGTAATAAATCGAATATAAAAACTTGCACGTTTTCCGCGAAATTTTATAACTTCCGCGACGTTAACTCTGTAAAATTCATACGTTATATGCAACGTGAATATTAATATATAATAAAATGAAGCCGGAAAATGTGAAAGGGAAAAATTAATGAAGTGAAATTTACTTTGACATTTAAAACAAAATTGTAAGGATTATACAGTTTTACTTAAACAGATTGCATTTGACGCACGCGAAAAAAAACTTTTACTTTTTATTAACGTGCTTATTCAACGGCAAGTTCATAATTTATTATAAACCGAGTCAAGAAAAGAGGGATAAAGTCATACGTATGATAAAGTGGTTTTATTCTTTGGCTTGCTACGTGGCCAAATATCTTCGTTCTTAAAGAGGGATTATAATACGATTTACACTCCCTCGCTCAACGCTTCGTACACAAAAATCTACATCTACGTATAAAAATCTACGCACCAAAAAAAAAAAATGAATCGCACCGATTTCAAAAATGTTAATTTTGGTGAGAAAAAAAGACCATCACCCGTACCCTAAATTCTACTCACATGTTTCTCATCATGATCTGCAACAAAAAATTATACCGATTAAATTCAAGTTAAACTAAGCAGGTAGCTTAGTTTAATCGACCCAATTGGTCACATTTATTAAATTAAATTAATACATATAGTTAATTAATTATTTACTGGCGAAGCAAAGTCATTGTTTTTACCAAGTTAAAGTGTAGTTTAATAAACAAATATAAGTTTTCTTTTCTCTACGTATATCTGTCTCATTTTAAGCGCAGAAAATGCAGCACAAATGCAGTTACGAAGAATAGACGTAATTAATCGCGTCTCATTGATGATTTTACGAATCGAATGTATCGTTTACGCGAAAAGCGTCTTTTTCTCCTACTTTTCTCTACAAGCGTAAACGGACTATGGTGGTGTTTTAACTCTTCAGGTGTTCAGGTCTTCAGGTTCTTTCGTTCGTCGAACGCACGTGAACATGGTTCTGGTATAAGTTCTCGCTCCGCAAAAGTACGACGCGTACACGTGATTATGGCAGAATCCCGTGAAAATAACACCGCGCGCGGAAAGAACGCGTTTGGTTTATCGATCGCGACGTCGCAGCCTTTTATTTTGTCTCGAGATCACTTTGTTCGAGTTCGATTAGCACATGCCCTGTCCCTGTCCCGCTGTCTCGAACGATTCCCACGTGTCCCACGAAATACATAAAATAAATACATTAAATTTAACAATTACATTTTGAAAGCAGAAAAGTGCCTTAAGTTTAAAGTCAGTCAGCACCGCGATATGGATAATTTCCGGCCAGTCAGACGTCGATTCTGACGTCGAGCTTAATTGCATCGGAGCAGGCAGGGCAAGCAGTTGTGCGGAACAATCAATTCGAAACGCGATAATCCAGCATGATCTCGTCTCCTATTGATGTGGACTTTTGTTGACAATGCTGCAACGCCACGTATATCCAACGAGCTTTCCCTCCTTTCCCTTTACTCGTGACGTAAGCCTGCAACGTGGAACAGGTGCGTATCAAAGGTGGAGGATCCTTTGTGCCGAGACGAATCGAGAAACCCTCCTCCTTTTACGCTGCAAATTCGAACATAATGTGGCGATAGAGCGAGAATTCCGTGCCCATTCGATAAACTCGGACAAGAGCTGCATTCCTGTCGAAGATTTCATATTATAACCCGGATTGTCGATTCCGCGTGATCGTCGATTTGGTTCTTGAGCCCTCCGAAAACTGTGTTTGGAAACATTTTCACGGTTGGAACCGTAAGAAGACACGCGTGACGCGTATTTCCACAAACTTCGATCACGGTGGTCTACCCCTCGTGTTTCCTAATGCGGAGATAATCCCATCGGTCATACCTCGCTATATCTTCATTTTTATTTAGCCAATTAGCGCGCGTTTTTCTTTTTCAAGTTCACTGATCGCCACGGTAGCAACTCTATTCGTCTTAAATATGAATAATAAAACATAAAGAGATATATTTTCTCTCTTTTTCTTTTTTTAATACGTTTTGTATTTTCCATTGTATCAACGTGTGGCCATAAAGTGGTTCACTTTAATAATATTTTGAAGATAAAGCGTTTTAAGATGTCACGCTAATCGCGAGGACATAAGCATAATCCCGCAAATTGCCGGCGAAAATCCCCCAACTGTAAAATAGCTCATCAATTGTCGAAAATTTGTGGCCGAATTAACCGCAGTTCGCGCGGCATGCATGCCGAACTCGTAAAGTAGTCACCGCTGTGTGTTTCGGACGAACGGTATGGAAAAGAATTCGGCGCCTAATTCGAGATGTTTATCCAAGCGCCGTTTCGGTCCACCTTAATTCATACGGCCTGTTGTTGCAGCTTACCCAGCGCCAAATTTATTAAAATCGTTATGGTGCCTCCTCTCTCTCTTTCTCTTTCAGTGCACCTTATTATTACGTTGTCGACAAACGGCGCTTCTTCGCCTTCTCCATTCCTCTTTCTCTCTTATTTGCGTTTCTACGTATCGCGCGGCTTTTATCCGATCGAACCATACGAATGCTCTTAATGTCCGGAATATTATATTACTACAAAATTTTTTGCTAATAAAATGGCGAGAGAATATAAAATAGCAATGATTAACTTTGAAGAAATTAATTCCCTACGAATTAGTAGAATAACTTGTAAAAAGCGAGCAAAACTGAGAGAATTTTTAACTTTTAGAATCTCATTTCTCTTTCTATTTCTGTCGCAATTTTACAAAGCTAACATTTTTATCGTGCCGTCGCTGAAAAACGCAATTATACGACTTTTCTTCTTTAGTCTTAGAGCCAATTTCACCAATCACGGTTAGCTTAACCAACGGTTAAAGTTAGCAGGGTGGATTCATTTCTATTGGTCAATCCTGCTAACTTTAACTTTAACCGCAATCGGTTAAGCTAACCGTGATTGGTGAAATTGGCTCTTTTATATAATCGTTAAAGTCGCAGATCGGAAGTTGAGAGTGAGCAAAAATACAGTAATTACTGTTTTTCAGCTTTCAGTGTGGTGAAAGTCGGACGACGCGTAAATCAGAGTGTCGAAAGTAGGACCGAAGGCTGGCCGTGGACGGTAGTTAGTGAAGCATCACCCCGAGATTGAGGCCTCTGCGTCAAGCCGCAAAACCAGAGCCTCTCTTGGTACGGGATCCTGAGGCGCGCGCCCGCCCGCTCTCGCGCGCGATGAAGAAACGCGGAGGTTATTCCTGGTTGAACAAACACTGGAATGGGTCGCGTGCGCCTCCCACATATTTATAGATTTTATCTCCCTTTGACTCTGCGCCTCGCGTCATGCCGGCCCAGGCGTCCGCGTGCATATCCGTGCACAGTACGAAAAAAAAAGAGAAAGCGACAGAAAAGAGAGAAGACGAGGAGAGAGGTAACAGAAGGAAAATGCGAGACAGGACGCGAAATATGCCACGATGACCTCGTAATGGGACAGTTACGAGCGGCTGCGGGATGAGCGTCGACATCGTCGTTTCGTTTCACGTCATCTTTCGCGAATATTGCGACGTCGGATTCGAGGATTCGCTCATTGGCCTCGATTACGTCGATTCTGCTCTCTTTTCTCCGAAAAAATCCGACATTCTCTAGCAAGTGTGAATTGAAGCAAAGAAAGAAGCGAATAAAAACGTCTCTCTCTCTCTCTCTCTCAGAGATGGAATTTTTTATTCCATCTCTGGTCGAGTAATAAGTGTGAATAGGCAAATTATTAATATTTTTTACACAGATTGAATAAAGACGTGTAGAAATAAAATCCCATTTCAACGTCATATAAAAGTTTACATAAAGTCGGATAATGCAATCGAGACTAATAATAAGAATTAAATGAGAAAAAAACTGATAGAACGTTGAAACAATTAATTTAGATATATAATCACTGTTTTAATAGCAAATTCAGAGACACGGTATCTCGATAAGTTTAAATGTTGGAAGCATAAAAATTTCGTGTATAAAGTACTTGTTTGTTATAGCGCCTTAAACAAAATATTAAACGGAGACAAGAAAGTGACTATTTGTCGGAAGATTTCGACGAAAAAAATGAAATAATGAAATTATTAAAAAAACAATTGGCAGTTTTCGATATATCCTACAATTTTATTTACGTTGCCCAATCCCAATGCAAATAGAAAAGGAACGCATGACAAGGGAAGCCAGATATAACAAGAAATATAAGAAACTAAAAAGAAGTTTAGGAGGACCGAAATATTTGAGGATGTTACACATGGAGAAAGAGGATTCAGAGGATAGGCACTATTAAAAGTAAGATGCGGAAATATGGAGGATAGGAATAAATATTGGTTAGAAGAGGAGGAAAAGAAGACAGTGTGTGTTTTGCGGTCAAGGCGAAGACAGTATAAGTCATTATGTAAAAGACTGTGATACGATCAAAGATTGATTTAGGATTTTAGGTAAGAATTATGTAGAAATAATTAATAAAGGATATGGAATGACGTGTTAGATAGTACAAAAAGTGGGATACACTGAGGAAGCTCTGGAAGGAAAAAGAGAAAATAAAGGAAATAAGAGTTTTAGACAAGAAATGGTACAAATTTAGATTAGAGGAATGATTGTAAGCGCGAAATATATAAGTGTGTTAAGGGGTAAAATTGTACCTAAACCAAGTCCACTTCTTCATGGCAAAAAAGCTGAAGTTAAATAAATTATTATATATATTATTTACGCTGCCCAATATTTAATTGCTAACTAAGCGAACGCTTTGCGCGTTCTATCATGCGATGATGAAGTACAACGATGAAAACGCTCGTAAAACGTCTGCGATAAATTTCCATAACAAGTGAAGAAATGAGATTAAATTATTCCGTTAATGGCAGGGGGTTTTAATTCCGATCAGAGCTCGGTAACGCGCGGTGCAAAAAACGCAGAAAACGGTTATCGCAAGTTCCCCAGGAACGCCGGTTTACGTAAGTGAATACTCGCAAAAGAAAAACATGGTCGTCGTGCAATTTGAAGAAAAATAAGGACGTACGCGCGCGGCTCCCAATTAAGCGTACATAGCCATGCACCATCGCTTGTATCCGGACAACCGCGACTCCGAGAGAATTCCGGATGAAAGGTAGACGAGAGAGGAAAGGGCGAAAGAGAGGAGAAAAAAAGAGAGAGAGAGAGAGAGGAAAGAGAAAAGATGAGAGAAGGAGAGGAGAAAAGTGCGAGGTGGGTCTCGAACTTTTCACAGCTCCAAAGCGACAAAACGTCAGCGACGTCAGCGTCAACGGCCCGCGCGAGAGATCCAGCGATTGTTCGATCGAAGAGGAGGAGAGGGTTGGTTGGTAGTGTTATTTTTATAATTCGCCGCAACCCCCGTACATCCCCTCGCCACGTCGACGTAGTGTTGTTTTTATTGGCCGCGTTTAGGGAACGGATAAAGGAGAAGGAGCGAGAAAGAGAGAGAAAGGGAGAAAGAGACAGAGAAGGAGGGGACGAGAGAAAGAGCAAGAAGTGGAGTTTGGAGGGAGGGGTAGCCGGTGGGAACGGGGTGTTGTTTCACCCCTCCCAGCAACCGTCTATTCTCTGCTCTACTGTACTCCAGCGTCTAACTAAGCCGCGGCTAGGATAGGTAAAACTGGAGAAAGCGAGATCAGAACTAGCGAGAGAGAGAGAGAGAGAAAGAGAGAGAGAAAGAGGGAGGGAGAAGGAGAACGGAAGGGGACGATGAAGGCAACGAAAAGGGTGGGCGGCAGTGAAGAGGGTGAAGGAAAAGAGACAGACAAATAGAGAGAGCCGGGGAAAGAAATAAGAGGAGCACGAGAGCAACGCGACAGGGGTTGACAATACCACAGTCACCCAATGTTATTCCAGCACGAATTCCCTTCTCTCCGTCTCCTTCCTTTTCATCCCCTCTCGCTTCCTCTCCTCTTTCTCTTTCTCTCCACCTATATAGATATCCGAGAGCGTCCTCGCCCCCTATCCTCTCCTGTGCATTTCGTGCGCCCGCCCGCAAAAGAAAACATTCCTCGTCTTTCGTCGCAATTATTGCTTTCCCGGATTTTCCATAGACGCGCGACGAGAGAAAACCGAGAGACCGGGATAGAGGCGAGAGAGAGCTATCATTCTGATTGTCGCGTTGATGGGCTGAAAGTTCAGTCGTCAGCCCACGTTGAGGACGTGTCAAATGTGCCCACAGAGGAATATGTTCAATATTGTGTCTATATAGACCTTTAGAGAAGTTTCGATTGGCCGATCGATATATCCCCGTCGCATCTGCTTTCGGATTTCTAATAAAGATTGCGCTTAATCTTAATGATAAATCGGCTGCATGTAATCGCGATTGCTAGAAAATAATGTTATTCTTATATATAAAACCAAAGAATGAGATTTTCCTCATTTGAAAATTAGTGTTTAAAATTGGCGAAACGTACAACTATGTTTCGGACAAGATTCTCTGTATTCCTGTCAATCTTTGTCACAATCATGGGAAACTATCCGTGCATCAGGTATGAGGTACAGATAGCGGCAATACTGACCGCGAAAAAAGTAATCTATTCCGAGATTCCGTATTTTCTTACGCGTGCAACAAAGCTTATAAGATACGATTGCACCCATCGAAAATCAACGTAACTTTGTGTCGATGCGTCCGCTTAACGCGCGAATACGTGAGAATTCACTTACGATCGTTGCATTTAAATTTGAACGTAACTGCCACGGTAGAGCAAGTTTAGTCTCCAAAATAAACGATGTTGCATCTTGCATTGATAAATCGAATAGTTTCAATTGTTTATTAATCATGCCGTTGCGAATAAAAGGGAAGTGATTCCGATAGAAAATAAAGGAGAAATTGAAAAAATAAACTGTGATAATGTATATTATATATTAATTTTGATACTTTAGGAAGTATCTGCGTATTTATATTTCCTTTAAAATAATCTAGAATTGATAATATAATAAGCTGCAAAAGATTTCAATATCGATCCGCATTGCAAATATGAACGTTTATGAATTGGAAGATTCGCATACTCTTTACTTTACAAATTGGCATAGTCAGTGAGACAATCGCGGGTCGAAAAATTCAGAAGTTTCCGAATCCGTGAAAGAGCGAATAAAGAAAAGCTCTCTTGATTGATAGCTTCGGTAACACGAGAAATAAAAAGAGCAACGTCCTTCTCGCGAAAACTCAATTACAATTAAATGTAACGATCGTCGTCTTGGAATTCTGATCATTTGTCGACGATGGCAGAGAACGTGGTCCGCCGCGGAAAGATTAGCCAGACGGTAGCACAAGCGAGTTGGGTTAGTTAGTAGTAAGCGTACCTCATCAATCTTCCTCGAACGTCGGCGCGCGATGTACCGCGGATCCAAAATACCCGCGACACGTGTATCCATTAAAATACTGGATGCTGTACACCGCGGAAGTACCCACGCCATCCGTTTTGCCGAGAAAGCAGCAGAAACCTTGAAAGAAACAAAAAAAATCCTGATCTTTCATTTTAAATTTTAATTTTCCAATATCGCTCATTCCAAACTTCCAATGGATGCTTGGTATAACAGGAGCGTAAATTTTTGCAAATGTATATTCTGGTATATAGACAAGTATTTTAATATTAATAATTTCGTATTTCATTTGTTGCATAGTTAATGAGGATATAGGTTTAAGCGTAATGCAATCTGAAATGTTGTGCTGTGGTATAATGAACACTCATGTTGGCAAATTGCAACAATAAAATACTCTGATTCATGCGTAGCAGAGTAATTAATGAATCGTATATGATATGCAAATGTGTTGTTTCAACATCGTATATTTCGAATCTGGAATTCAAGAGAAGATAACACCCCCGTTCCAACTATATAAAAAAATCGAAAAATGTTTCTAAAATATCCTCCTCTAATATTAAAAGCATATATTCTTTTAAAGAAGAAAATTTGATCCATTAGTTACTCAAGACGCACGTCAATTTTCCATGTTCACTCGCGCATTTGTGTGAAAAATTCGATTGTTGCGTGAAAAATTCGCAGTGTTGGAATAATATTAATATTTGTCTCAAGTTCGACATTTATGTAAGAAAAGCTCACGTGTTTCAGAGTAGCCCGATTAAAATCTCGAGGAAAACGTCGACAACAATTAAATACGTAGAGACCGCGGCGAACGAAAGAGAACGAAACGGCCTCGGGGCCTTCGCGTTTCTTACGCGAAACCAAACACCCCCGGGAGAGAGGAGATCCGTATCCCGGAGGAAGTCCACGGTCCAACGGGACCGGATGCGAATAGATGGGGCGCGAAAAGGGGTTCGATGGGGCCGCCACCGAGGTCCGCCATTCTCGACACCTGGCAACAGCCAATCGTAGGATAAAGCGGACGGTAGAGCGAGAAGCTTCTGGTCCTCAAATGCCACACCCTTCATTGTGACCACATATCGACCGTGGGGCCGCAGCCGCAGCCACCGCCGCCGCCACGGCGGTGCTAAGTACTCGCGCACTTGCGACGCGCATGTGTGACGAGCGAGCGGACGAGCGAGCACGAGCGTGCACATACGCGCACGAAAGCGGACGTGAATTAAGCGGAGCGATATCTAATCGCGCTATGACGCCGGAGAAATTTATTTTCCGCGCCGAGACGAGGGCCGGTCGCGGTCGTCGACTCGCGAAGAACCGCGATCGTACAATTGCGACGAACGTAACATTCGCTAACTCGGCAACAATCTGTTTCACGGATCTGTGGTTTATTCTTAGAGATAAGGCAGTGCTTGATTATATAAATTATAAAACTAATTGATATTAAAATTAAGAAGTTAGACACCAGTATTCACTACGCTTTATTTAACGGATACTATACAATTTCGCTTCACGTGTGATATACGCAAAACTGTTGCTGCAAAATTTCGAACATTCTTTAAATTAATAATGAATAAAATACGACCGCTATGATATATTTAACCCTGCAACCATACACTCTTTTTCGGCATCTATATACTAACGGTATGTGGAAACGTTTGCGTCCGCGGTATATTAAACAACCTAAAACTTTAGACCAAGAAGTCTGAAAAAATTCATAGGTTTCCTTGAGATCTCAACTATAAAGCTTAAACATAATAATATTATAAAATAAAAATGAATTTTGCACGTGTTAATTTAATCGTTAAACCTTTGAAAAATACCGCATAGTCAAAATGCCGAGGATGCAAATGACCCGCATGTATTACGGTTGCAGGGTTAATCACACTAAAACAAATCTTTGGAATATTATTTAATAATAATATTAAAATATATTGATATTAATATTCTTTAAATTATTTGCAGTACAAGAGATTGTTGCAGGAAGATATCATGCATATAATTTTTATTTCTTATTTTTAGGTAGGAAAGGCAAGACCAAATTCACGTGTCATCCATATCAATGTCTCTACTTTAATCTATCCCATGACTACTGAATCAGCTTTATTCGTCAATGTTCGATTAATTTCAGTTATTTTTCATATTAGTTCATATCCATACGCGAGGAAAACTGGAAGGCCGGGGAGGGGGGGGGGAATTTCGCGACAATGATGCTCCCATTAAGTGCGTAATGTTCGGTCGGCCTAATCGAACACACGAAGCCCAACTCGCGCGTCTCGTTCGCGTACTCGCGCACGCGAGGGGGAGAGTGGACCGTAAGAACGGCCTTGTTATTACAGATGCCGCTCGTTCAGGGATCCCGGGGTGTATTTCAGGCACAAAGAGAGAAGGCCTCCTTCCAATCCGGAAGAGCGACGCCTAATTTTTGGGATCCCGTACGTGCGTTTCTGAAAACGCGCGTCGCGCCGCCGACGCGCTGAAGTATCGATTTTGTTCGCAACAGTCCATCATCCAAAATACCGGTGCCAAAAAAAATCCGATCCTTTATCTTCTTCATATGTGAACCACTCTAATCGTAAGCGGCTTAGATAACTTGCAAATAATATTTGCTTGAATTTGAATATTTAATAAGACACACGTAACCATATCGTTTACTCAAATATCGTGTCTCGTTAAATTGACTTTATATGGTAAACGCTAATTAATGGCTAATATTAAAATGTAACGCAGCGAGTTATTCATAGTAATAAAGCCAAGTCAGAAAGGATTAATGTAATTTTCACGTCGCTGTTCGTTTCTGCGCGTGCATTAATCATCACAAGTACCAATCGGGTCACGACTCGTACGTGTATTTGCGACGGCGAAATACACAGCCCTTCTAAACCCATCTATTTACTACGCGTATCTGAAATAATATTTTTCTTGCTCGAAAAGGCGAGTACTCGTCCTTCATTTTTTTTCGTCCGTCAAGGGACGAACGTGAAGAGGAAGCTCCCGGCGAGGACATCGTCAGTCGTCGGCGCCGGTATCCTCCGGCGGATCTTCGACGCGGGGTTGAATCTCGACGTAGTATTAACGTCGCGACGCGACTCTTTCGCTCGCTTTTACCAAAGCAAACATTCGCGGCGAAAAAAAAAGAGCTGAGCGCCGATGCCGATGAGCGACGACAGTTCTCTCGTTTAAATCGTCACCATGACGGGCGCGCTCTTTCTATAATTACGACGATGTCTTTTACATCTTTTCTCTTACACGTATTCACGACTGTTAACACGTACGTTCTCCAAAATTTCCGAGTCTTCACCGCGTGTGCGCGCGCGTCTTGCTCTCGCGGTCTCATTATAATACCCGGAAGAAGTTGAAGGATGCCAAGTGAGAGGTCCGGGGATGATAAAACTGTGAGGAACGAGGAGGAACAAGGACGCAGTATTGATGCCGAGAGCCGACGGCGCGGCGGCGCCAAGACTAGGCCTTGTTCGCGGTGGGACTACGCCACGCGATGAGATCTTCATCGCGCGGCGGCAAACAAACGAAATCGAACACGTTGTTTTCGTACGGCGGCTAAGTAGCGACCGCTATCCGGCGCGCGTGTCTTAGATCGGGAGAAGCAAGAAGAAGGGTATCGTCGATGAGAAAGAGAAAGAGAGGACGCGAAGGGGATGCGCCGGGAATATAAGTGATGGACGGGGGAACTGACGAACGCGAAGAACGAGGAAAGAGAGGAGGTACGACGACGGTGACGAGGGCGAGGGGCAGCACGGAGACGAGGCGACAAAATCAATTATTTTGTTAAACAACAAGCCGTGTTATGTTAGGTTTGCCAAAATAACCAAAACAACGACGCGCTCGCGTTTCTGCGTGTACGCCGCGCCGGTTCATTCATCCGCGCTCTCACCGCGCCCACCGCCATTCCCATTCATCCTTCCGGGGCGAGAACTTATCATCGAAACGGATAATCGACGGCGAAGCGGTTTTTCCGGCAGCTTGGGACCCGCGCGCGCGTCTGCAGGTGTCACCTTTGCGAGAGATAAACTGATTTCGGGATCGCGCGAGACAACGTATGCGTTTGCCTGAAATACAGGTGCTTAAAAAAAATGTTAACACTCATATAGAAGTAACTTTGGACTGTATGGAAGTGTTTCAGGGCTTTGGAGACCACCTGGCCACACCTGGCGAAGATTCCAAGAATATGTTGACAATGGTGATGATGATGAGACAAAGAACATTTGTTACTATGACATCTTGTGTTGTCGGTTCAGTTTCTCTAAAAAAACTTACTTCCATATAAGTGTTAACTTCTTTCAGGGCGTAGACGTATTCACGCTTAAAAGATATATATTTTTGAGAAAATCTCTATGACGCTGCAAAGTAAAACGTGCGATAACGTGTAATAAATATAGAATCGTAAATTCCCGAAAGATTACGTGTCCTGCAGATGTATTTTCTTCAGACAGAAGGTAAGATAGAATGTATTATATATTATTAAAATTATGTATTAGGTATATGTATAATCGCGTACATATTAAACGTAACATATATATTAGAAAGTATAAATTCAGGAAGATAGATCTCTAGGGTTACTATTCCCTTTAACGTTCTTCGGATCTGTGAACGTCCAGTTTTATTACTTCGTTCTTAAATGTACATACGATTTCGATTCATGATCTCTGCGTGCGTATACTATCGTCTTTTAATCGCAACTATTGCAAGGAAAAAAAACACGTATCCGGTGTAAAACAAGACTATTCTACGTTCATACGTACATATATCGCTTGAAACATCTTGACCATCTTTAAGAGTCACGTTTAATGTCAACTTTTTTATCTATATGACTTTTTGATCAGGCTATCAAAAAACACTTATTGTTGACTTAATGAACGTAGCTTTCATTTACCATTTACCGCTGAATAGATGGCTCAAAGCGGAGCCGAACGAACGTCCGTTTTAAAATGTGCGGTTAATTATAATTAAATATTGTCATTGTGACTACTTACGCACCAGCACGCGCGTTGTTCTCTTCCATTTTGATTTCCTCCCCACTCAAAGATCAATGCACGACGTATACATATTATAGGTACAAATGAATCTTCTTTTTTCAAGACTTGTACACTTCTCGCTCCCTGTAAGAGAAACACATATATGAGTGTTCATTCCAAAGTATAGCGCGCGCTGAAGAGAACAAGGGCCACGAAATTTCGTGAAAGCGCAAGGTGCCGTGCTGGTGCACCGGGGTGGCGAAGGGGAGGGAAAGAGAGGGAGGTTTCGCGGTATCATGAGCTGTGCACTCTTCAAAAAGTACGGAACGAACGAGCGAAGAAGCGATCCATTAGGTAGGAAGTCCCGGCTGACACGCCCTGACGCTATCAAAACACGCCTTAAAACTTATATTCCAGCGCCGGCGCGACGGTGGTAGTAGGAAAGCCGCGTACGTGAGATAAAATAACAGAGTGTAGTTAACAGGCTTGGGTAAAAATATTCACGCTAGCTTCCATATCTCCCTCTCGCGCGCGCGCGCTCGCTCGCTCGTCCTCCCTCCCTCCTTCCTTCCCGCTCCACCCTTCCTCCCTCTTCCCCTTTCTCCCGCTCCACCCTCTCACGTTATCCGCGTCTACGTTTCTCTCTCTCTCTCTCTCTCTCTCTCTCTTTTCCCTCTTTACCGTCCTTGCCCGTTCCTGCGCGTTTTTGCAGTCACAAAAATACGTATGTACACGTATCATTCGCATCGAATAATCGAAACGGTCGTAAAAACAGCGGCCGCGCGCTTGCCACCCCCGGGGAAGGAATTTATAATAAATTTTCCAACGATCAGTCGCGAGAAAACGTGTTTGGGTTTATGCAACGTATTCTGGGAATACCATGTCTGAGGCATGCGTTCCTCTACCGAAATCCAGCGCGTGCGCAGAGTTCGTACGCGGAGTAGTTGTCCATAAGGTTCCGGCCTTTCATACTCACGTACTCGAAACATCTTTGATAGGGAAAAGCCGCTCGCAGTGGTCGTTAAAGAAATAAAGCGTACCGTGAATCAAGAGGCATGCTATTCTACAGCTGCCGTACGTTGCGTTTTCCGCACTTAAAACAAAATGGCCGACAAGACGTCGAGGAAAGAAAAAAAAAAAAAATACAAGAAAGTTTAGCCGCAAAGAGCGGCGAAGATCAACTCGACCGTCGACACGCGCGTAGCTTTAATAATGTAAGAAATAAAGATATATATTCTTGAGATTGATCATGAGTCTAACGATATGTAATCATACATGTAAAGTGTATGCGTACCGAATAAGGATCCGATTTTGGTCGAACAGGTTGATCGCCGCAGTCCGCACTTCGCACTCCGCACCCTTCTACGGAGTTGTGCGGCTTTAAGGGGGGATTCTGGTTTAGGAGGCTAAAAAAAAGGAGATTTTTATGAATTTTTTTCATTGACAATAATGCAGTTGAGGTTTCTAAACCTTTTACAATATTTAACTGCTTATTTGAAGAGGTAAAAAAAAATTTTATATCGTAAAATAATTGCAAAATGGCGCCGTGGTGTATCTCTAGTCGGAGCGCCTCGCCAACAATCTGCGGGAAAGATAGAGAAAAAACTAATTGATCAATCGACTTGATTCAAAGTGCGTTAGCTAAAGAATGAACAACCATTCTATGCATGTGAACCTCAAACTTTGGTAAAAATATTAATTTAAATAATTGTTGATGCATAAAAACGCGTTTCCTCCGCGGAGGATATTTTTTCTCAAAAATTTCATGTTTTTGTTCAAGTGCTAAAAAATTTTGTATTTAATAATACAAAATTTTTTAGCACTTGAACAAAAACATGAAATTTTTGAGAAAAAATATCCTCCGCGGAGTAAACGCGTTTTTATGCATCAACAATTATTTAAATTAATATTTTTACCAAAGTTTGAGGTTCACATAGAATGGTTGTTCATTCTTTAGCTAACGCACTTTGAATCAAGTCGATTGATCAATTAGTTTTTTCTCTATCTTTCCCGCAGATTGTTGGCGAGGCGCTCTGATTAGAGCTACACCACGGCGCCATTTTACAATTATTTTACAATATAAAAATTTTTTTTACCTCTTCAAATAAGCAGTTAAATATTGTAAAAGGTTTAGAAACCTCAACTGCATTATTGTCAATAAAAAAAATTTATAAAAATCTCCTTTTTTTAGCCTCCTAAACCAGAATCCCCCCTTAATCACACTGTCGCCATCTCTCGCACTCGACTGACTCGACACGTTTACCAACCTCGGAAACGCGTGTACCGACAGTCGTGCGTTCTAAAAAGTAGCAACACATAAAAGTTTATCGACAATCTTATATAATACATCTCATATGTATAACAATAAATAACGACGTTAATACTACATTATAAATTATAACGTGCTGCAGTATTTATTAGGCGCTTTCCCTTTACTGACACAAGTGTCGTTCTGGCTTTGTTATTTATTGAATGCTAAGAAAGATAGATAGATAGATGATAGATAGAAGGTCGCATTTGTCTCGACTTGGACAAGTTTAGGGTATATCGACAGTCCAGGCAGCGCGGGATCTTCTCGGTGCCGAAGCGTCTCGTATCGATCGACCAGTCGGGGCTCGGGCACTCGACGCGACATCTGACGGCGGCACTATGCAAATCGGGGATCGGCGAATAAATCAGAGACGTCCGTATCTGATGCAAGCCTCGAGGCGACAGGTGCAATACGTTGCGTGTCCGGTGTCGCACGATCGACTCGACTACCGCCACCGCGTTGCGCCACCGCCACGTCGTACGCTTCTGCGAGGCAGCCGGAAACACGAAGCATTAGTAGGTATCCCGATTATCACGTGTTACGTGTCAGCGCAACGCACGCCTGCTCTTCACGAACATATGGAGTGCCGTTGTGCGAAACGGGTCTCTCCGATCTTTCATTTCGATTCGCGACACGTCGCGATCGTCGTTCGATCGGCATTGGAAATTTTACGCCTACGTCGCGCGGCGCGACGTAATGCACGGTAATGCCATATTTGGAACGCGCGGAAGCTTCGAAACGAGGTCGCGCGTCGCGATAACGTATCGAGGACAAAACTTTATATTAATAAGGTACTATATAAGTTTATACAGGATCTATAAAAGAAGAGGAGAGAGAGAGAGAGAGAGAGAGAGAGAGAGAGAGAGAGAGAGAGAGGTAGGAGCACCGAGACGGGCGAGTTTCGGGTTTCGGGTCGAACGTGGCGCCCGCGCGAAGCGCGCGCGTCGCCGGCCAATCCCAGGTCGGGGCGCATGCGCGGCGTGGTCGCGCGCCTACGCGCCGACGCGTCGTCGCGGCGGGCTTGCGGGTCGGACTTTAGCATCGAACGTTGCGGTAGCGACGAACGACGCCGATTGGCCAGCGTGGCCCACGAAGGCTACATCCGGTCGGCGGCGCCGCAGTATTGGTCGATCGCGCGCGACGGCATCAACGGCGATGGTGGCGAGCGAAGTTGGTCGACGTTCCTATATACATTATTGATAAATAGCTCGCGTCGTTGTCGAGTGTGCGACTTTTCCGTGAAGCGGCCCCCGGGGAAGCCAGCCGACGGTGCGGTGCGCGGGTGCGTTGGCCGATCGCGCGTGGTGCTACAACGTCGGTCAACCTCGTCGCCGTGTGCTGACTGCTGAGTCGTTTCGCGCGACGGTGTCTCGTGCGTGAGCCCCGAGCCTCGAGCTTCCCGTCTCGCGCGTGGAAGCCAAGGAAGAGAACCGCGGCGGACAACGGACGGCCGCGGTGCACGTACACGTACATACATACGACGTACCGTGACGACAGTTACGTGAGGGAGAGAGGGAGGGAGAGCGAGCGCGACGGAGGACGGGAGGAGAGAGGAAGTGAGGGAGAGAGAGCGAGGAGAGAACGCGCGCGCGTCGCCTCGCAAACGGAGATCGGCGGCGGACGGGAGCAGCCGAGCGCGAACGACGGGATTATCGTGTGCGCGTTTCTGGGTGTGACGGGACGTGGTGGTTCGCAGTCCAGTATCGGTGCGCGTCTCTTTACCGGCGACATCGTGCACGAGGTGGTGTTGTGCGCGAGAGTGGGCCCCCGTAGGGCCGGGGCCCAGGCAGCGTTCCCTCGCTAAAGCCTGCGGCGCTATCCCACGAGAGAGCATGCCGAGCCTGGCCACCAAGAGGTGAGAGCGAGCGAGATAGAGATAGGGAGAGAGCGGGCGAGCGAGCGAGAGAGCACGAGCGTATCAGAGAGAGAGAGAGAGAGAGAGAGAGCTTGAGCGCGCGAGAGAGAGGGACGGAGACGGCGCGAGAGCGAGCGAGTGAGCGAGCAAGAAAGGAAGGAGAGCGTGCGTTGTAACCCGTGAATCCGAGGGAAGCGACTACCTTCGAGGCCTGTTTTTTTGCTCCGCCATTGTACCATCGCGAGACGACCGACCGTCCGACCGATCGTCTCGGTGGCGGCAACCGTGGAGGGACTGGAGGGAGCCGCTCGTTTTTGCACGGATGACGCGCGGGCGTGTTCCTGTACGGCGTCTTCGTAAGCGGTAACGAGGAAGAGGAGAAGAGAGGAGGTGATTGAGGAGGAGGTGGAGGTGGAGGTGGAGGATATCGGTCGTCGTCGTCGCGGCCCCCGGTCACGCCGCCTGCGTGTTCGCGTGTTGTTGTTCGGGCGTGCTGCTCCTCGACGCGACGACGGCGTAAAACGGCGCTCGATACTCTCTCGCCGTCGCGGTCGTTGCGGGAACGGAACGCGGGAGCCGCGCGGCGCGGCGGCGGCCGCGGCGGGGAGAGGAAGGAGGTAATAGTGGCCGCGTCCTCGTAGAGCAGAGTGGCGCGTCCTTTCGCGAGGAAGCTCCGCGTTCTCGCGCGCGACGGCGCTGAGAAATCCCACGAGACTATCGGGCGCCTCGCGCTGCTGCTCCGCTTCTCCGCTTTTCCTCCGCTTCTCGTCATTGTCGTCGAGCGCTTTCCGTTACGGGCAAGTACTCGTACTTGGTACTCGTGAGTTCTCGAGCCGGCCTCGTAGATTATCCGGATTTCTCGCGGCTGCAGTTCGTCGATAATCGGCTAGCTAGACCTAGACGGAGCAGCAGCGGCGGGACCGAGCCGGCTTCCGAGCACCGCGTGCTGAAGCGCGTTCCCGGAGCGTCTTGCGAAACGCTCCGCCGCACGTTGCGAGAAAAAAGTATGCGGCACGACGCGGCGCGTTATGCAATAGACGCCGCGCGCGCGGCGCGCGGTCGACGACGACGATGACGAGGACGTGGAGGAGGAAGCGGCAGCAGCGGGGCGCGACTCTCGTAGTTCTCTCGCGGCTCCGTTCTTTTTCATTAATTCGCCGCGAGCGTATCACGTGGTAATGCGTCAGACCGTGTGCCGCTGCTTTAATTTACCTGCCTGCGTTACGAGCGAGCGCGTGCGTTCGTGTGCGTTCGTGTGCGTGCGCGTTGCGTGTGCGTACGCCGCGCGCAGCGGCGATGATAAAATTACGGCACGTCGCGCCGGAAGGCGCGTGTCTCTCCCGTGAGCGCGGAGGAGAGAGAGAGAGGACGTCGCACCCTCGGAAGAGCCCTGGCTCGCCGTCCTTTTTCCTCGGCTCCCGTTCTCTCGCCTCCGCTCCTCTCTCTCTCTCTCTCTCTTTCTCTCTCTCTCTCTGACGCCCTCCTCCTTTCTCTCCCGTCCTTCGCCCGTCCTCCTGCCGGCACTCCCGGTCGAAGTCTCCCTTTTCTTCCCATCCCCCTCTCCTTTCCACCGGAATCCTTTTTCCTTTCGGGCTTTTGCCCGCTCTCGATTCCTCGTTCCGTAGGTTGCCGTCTTTTTCTCTCGATTCCTTTTTCCCCCGCTCGCTGACGAAGCACGCGAAGCTCGCGTCCGTCTCCCTTTGTCTCACTTGGTCGCGGCCGACACGACGCCCGCGTGCTCCGTCGCGGTGAAATATCGGGCTGCTTCCGGTGCGCGTGCACGCGCCGCAACGCGTTCGTGCGCGCTTCATCTTCCTCGTTGTTTTTCGTCGTGCGACGTGCGGTGAATACGGCGGGAACGCCCGCGCCGTAGATCTCGTCTCGCCGAGATTACCCCGCGTTACGATCTTTAAAAACTCTTAAGTTTAACAACATTCCGCTTTGCGCCGCGACAACGTGGATGAGGACGCGTGCGCCGGAGCTCCGCGTTGGTAGCGAAACGCCTCGATAAGAGGCTCGCGCGGCACGGAGAAGATAAAGGAGAGAGGACGTTGCGTGATAAACGGGCGTGCGCGCGAATCAGCTGGCCCCGCCGAGCGTCTTTCTCGAGAGCGTGAAGAAAGAAAAGAAAAAGAGATACATCTGTGGACGCGTAGCCGGGAGTTTACGCTACCTCGTATCTATTGAGATTTCGTTGTTTATCACCGGTACGCGTGTGAGTCATTTGTATGTATCGGGACGCCTCCGATTCCGATGGGCGATGGGCGCTTGGTGTCTGTCGTCTGCTATATCACGTGTTCTCGACGCCCCGTATCGCTCCCCCGATGGCCCCGATATTTGCCGATTTCGTTTTTTATTTCCCTGACGCGCAATATTATCCACGCTGAAATGCCGCAAACATTGTAACTATAGCAACGTCGCCGTCGTGCCGTCGGACACACTTTGGAAAGTTCGACGCTTATCGTCATCGAGATCGTCCTCGACGCGAAGCCTCGAACGATGAAGAAAACCGCACAGTTTTGCGATCGAGACGCGTTCTTGCTACGTTGCCGCGATAACATATTTTTTTCAGACGCGTTCTCTCTGAGACGTATGTAGAGCGAACGCTGTCAAGTATCGAGTGCAACGCGAATGTAAAAAACTGCAGAGTTAAACACATCAGAGTTTCTTAATGATACTTATAACACTGTAAAAATCTGATAAGATTAACTGTCTGTTGAAAATTAAAACGTCGTATAACGCGTTGTTAAGCGTGACTCATCTATCGAACGGCTTGGGAATCTCGTCCACGTGCACCCACGGTACCGTTCTACTCTCGAGATTCGTCGGGCGTTGCGAGCACCGTCTAAAATCTTTGTGGACGTTCAGAAGCGTTGCGTCAACGGCCGTGGGGGCAAGACGGAACCAAAGTTTATAAAAGAAAAAAGCACGACGAGCGACGTCGCGCGCAAAATGAAAGTTACGGCGTGTACCTCCTTCCCGCGTCAAAGCGCATCTCGCTGATCCACGCCGAGCCGGCCGAGCTCGATGGAGTATCTCGGACGGCGAGTACTCGACCGTAAACGTGCTTTCCTGGAATTAAGCTAATGATCGTAGTTTGTAGCTTTCGCTGCAGAAACGCGCGCGTGGCGTCTTTCGCGAAAGACGCGAGCGTGCGGCGTAAAGGACGTTTGTGACCTGGCGTTATCTCCTTTTCTTTTCTATCTTTTCCAGGACGCACTCGCGGAAGAGGAACGGCATGCGGAACGTGGTGCACCGGATAGCTCCTGTCCCGACGCGCGAGGAAATATTTTAATAGCGCCACGTCGCCGACTGTAGCGAGCGGCCTGAGAGACCGCTGGGACGTATTGCGCGGGCACAAAGTCCGACTCTGGAAAGTTGTCGCCCTAAAACTAAATAACGTCGTTGAAAGGGCTACAAGCGTGCCGTTATCATCGTCTTCTTCGTCGTCGTCGTCGTCGTCGTGGTGGTCGTTGTTGTGGTGAGACGTTTTCATTTACGTTGCGAGAGGATACATTGGGATACGCTTAAGAGGACCGTCAAGTATGCTACGCTTCCTCAAACGTGGAAACGAAGTGAGTTGGAGTTTCGTGTTTGCCGCTCCGTAATTTCGCGCTGCTCCTTTTGGAACAAAGTCTATTGCGAGCGTGGCACAGCTCCACGGCAGTTTACTATGTGGCTTAAAAATGTTATGTAATTTTTGCGTCACACACAGATAACCCCGTTTGAGTGTGCGATTAAAGGGCTTGGCACTAACGAGTTTTTTTTTTCGAACGTCTTCCATTGAAAGATACACGGCACTTGTTTGCAAAGTTGACAATATTGTTATCTGAATTTTTATTTAGAGCTCTTTATTATTTATTCTTTAAGCACCGCGTAACTCTCGCGTGCTTCGTGTATTCATTTCTTGAACGTTGTACGATAAAACGCATGATGTAATATTTCGACTTTTTGCAGGGAACCGGTCGTGCCTTGTGACAATGGAACGCCATGCTCGACGACATGGGAGATACTGTGGAAACGACGTACGTATGTGGCCGCGGATGATGACGACCCAATGATAAACTGTTTATTGGAATAAAGCGGAAACACAGGACACAGAGTCAAGTCAAACGGTCAACAGGGGCGGCTGACGGTAAGGGAGGCAGGACAGAGCCGTAGTAATGGATGAATGGGAGTGAGCGCGGGGCACGGGGAGTGCAGGAGCGGCGGACGCGCACTTGGCGGCACGTCGTGGGAGCCTCTGGATGTGGAGGCCGCGGCACCGGCAGCGTCAGTGGCAGTGATGGCCCCTGCTCTGACGGAAGGCGGTCCTCAAAAGCCTGAAAACTTGCTCCCTACCCTACCAGCCGCCAGCGGCTTTCTGTCCGCCGAGCAGGCCACGCAGGTGTGCCAGAACCGTGAGATCTTAACCAAGTTCGTGGTGCCGGCGAACGTGCAACCGTCGAAGATCGACGAGCAGTGCTTGCGCGGTATCTCAAAGGACCTCATACGCGATGTCATTAACTCCAAGTATGCAAACGACCTCGACTCGCTATCTGCGTTTACGAACGCGTCCGACTTGATCGGATCGAGGAACGGTGCGGCGTGTTTGCAACAGCAGGCGGCGGCGCCGGCGGCGGCGGCGGCGGCGGCGGCGGCGGAGGGGGAGGAAGAAGAGGAGGAGGACTTTGAGCGACCGGTCACGCTGCCGGACGCCGGTCACGCCGAGAGGAAGGCGATCGACATTATAATGAACGACCCATCTATGGGTGATGAAACGAACAACATGGGTTTCTTGAAATCGAGCGTGGACTTGCCTCTGGTGGCTACCGAGACCGAAACGGAAGACAATAAGAATCTGGACGTCGATCAGATCATGGCCTTCAGTACCGATATCACGGCCGAACAGTGCAGTATGCCGAATGTCGCTGATATCGGGCACAACGTGGAGGAGATTTTGCAGGTCATTAGTTCGATAGAAGGTGCGGAGAGCACCGAGAACATTTCCACGAGCGGTGGTGAGCCGGTACAAGGCGCTGTCGACAGTCTCGGACATGGCGAGATGTTTGCCATGCCCGAGGAGGGATTCGCGTCTTTCGAGCGGGATTTACTTAACGACGTGGACGTAATGAGTCTTTGCAACGATAATATAAATATCCCAGTGGAAACGATGGACCAGCAAAAGTCCAACAGTTTGAGATCGCAACAGGACATTGTAGCGCAGAAACAGTTCGAGAACGAAAGGAGATGTGCGTTTTTATTGAGAAGACTGAGGAAACTTCAGACGAGAATAATGGGCCGACACGTGGCGGAAGAAAACACCGGCGTTCTCGAATTGGCTCATCACGGAGTGAAAAAATATCTTTTACAAGAATTGGTTAATATCGGTTCGAAATCCAATGTGAGAAACTTTCCCGAAATTAGCGGCAGTTTACATTCGTTTCTGCAGAAAATTGAGAAAATGTGTGTTGCCCAGAGTAACAGTGTGAATCGTCAAAGAGTGTGTCGATACTTTGGTGGAGGGTCGCGCGATAACGTGGTTGGTACGTCCGGCAATAACGGTAATCGCCAGCCAGTGTTTGGTACCCCTCAGGTTAAACTAAACGGTGAAGAAGTGGAAAATGTGGCTGGATCTTTGTCCACGCAATTACATATTGTGGAATCTAACTTGGATTCGGACTGTACGGCATCCAGCAGTGGTGGAGAAAGTTGCGATGAAATGCAGACATTCAACAATACGCAACAACAACGTCTGTCCATGTAAGTTACGTTGAACAAGAGATTTAACATTAGTATTAATTTAACATTAAGCATCAATGCGGTTTACATGTTCTGTCCATACTAATTTTACGCAATTTATTGATTTATACTTTTACGTTGTGCTTATCTAAAAAAATATACGTTAAATATAATTATGACGCTTTATAAGAGGAAAAATAATGTATAAAGAAACAGGCTGCTTATTCAACTTGTGATAAATAGTATTTGAAATATTCTGAATTATTTTGAAACAAGCGCATTTTTTTATATACATCATGTTCAATTGTAACAAGCACGTATTATAGCAAGTTATTATAAGTAATAGAGTTTTAAGAGTGTTAAAATAATGGACTAGAGTTTTTGTAATAGATGATTAATCCACAATATTAACTTGTTTATTCATACGTATGAGTTTTGAGTTTATCATGTATTCTTCTTTTGACATTTATTATGTTTGGTTTTGATATTCTCTTAGCAGCTCAAGTATTCAATCTTCATTATTAAATATCATAGTGTAGAAAGCCAAACTTTATTATTTAATTAATCTTTAAATGTCCTAAATGATTTTTAGATAGACTTGTTAAAATTCTACGTTTTGATGGTTTATACGTCGAGACGTATGCCTCGATATAAAAATAAACGGGAATTTTCTTAACTTGGCCTCTGATATAAAGTTTTGAAATTTTTTAGTTTGTATAAACAGTACAAGTATCAAGTACCGCGCGTTGAAGAAAACGGACCGAAATATGTTTTTTGGCTCGGTTCTGGATTCTTTATCGTTTGCTTATTTATAAAACACTTTGTTTCGAAAACACGTTCGTAATAGTTTGACGTTTAGAACTCGGATTTAACGTGTATTTGGTTTCTATGGCTGCAACAGTCGTGTGCATATTATATTCGAGTTGAGTGATTCTGTAAAATGAGGCGATATAAGATTGAAAGTAATTTATTATTCAGTTTCATTTATCGAGTCCACGCTTCTTAAGGTCTCTCGGCATTCTATATAGTTTCTGCGACACGAGGCTACACACTGATTCGTTATTTGCACAGATCCAAAAGAGCAGCATGGAGATATGCACAGGATCGTGCAGGTGTAGCATCACGGTGGACATGGCTACAGGCACAGATATCAGATTTAGAGTACAGAATTAGACAGCATAACGAACTGCAACGGCAGATCAGGGCCACGAAGGGTCTGGTCGTTCTTGAAAATGCGGAGACCGTTAATGGATACAGTGGCGCTCTACCAGGGTCCACTGGACGATACACGTCACCCGAGGGTGAATTACCAGCTAGTAGGACGCGTCCATTTGTATGGAGTTTTTATAGAAAGCGAAAGCTTTTGCAAGTGGACAGGCTACACGAAGTTTCAAAGCGCGCAGCTAAAGCGTCAACAGTCAGATGCACGTGTGATCATGTGTTGCCTGCGTGTGCTTTATGTACAGGAAGGCTAGATCCAATGCAGTCACAAGAACCATTTGAACAGCTTTCTGTACAGGAACGAGTAGCACTTGTTGATCCCAGTTTTCATCCGGTGTTGTCGTTCTCTGATGGTACGTTTAGTTATGAATACAAAAAAAAATCCACTATTTAAATTGGAATTTCGTTCAGTACTGTCATGTTGATAGGACTTGTTATGTGTATATAATCCAGGACAGTTCATACTTGTAACATTCATAGATTACTCTTCCCTGCAATGTTGAATTATTTAAAATCTGAATGGAAGTTCGAAATTGTTGAGTAACAACGAAAAACTTGTTGGCTGTATCTCTCACGTGTTTTATTTTATTGTAGAAATTGTACATGGAACACATTTAGAAGCTATTATGAAATCAGTGGAGTGGCAGCAGAAAATGTTGAGAGGCAATTTACGAATTACCCGAGTGAAAGATAAAGATAGCAACGAAAGAAGAAATAAGAAACTTCCTAATAGAACAAAGTATACCGCGCGATTAAAGAAATCATCCTCGACCATCCTTACTGCAAGTACGTATCGCGAGGACGTCATTTTGCAATCTATCGTTCTTGCCTGTTAAAAGAATGAATCACTCTCCTTGTTTGTGTCTTTTTGTTGCGAAATAACATTTGTTTAAAACAGGGATCAAGAGAAAAATGTTGAAAAATGGAAAGAGAACGAGACTCAGTCACGAGAGAAGCGTCGTGCCTGGATTGAGTAAGAAAAAAGTATCAAAGTTGCCGACTGAGGATGACGACGACGTTAGCGCGCTTTCAAGTTCCAGCAAACACTCATCCCCAGTGCCTTCTCCATTGCAACACGTTACTGCCTCGTCGGAGAAAAACGTTGTTAAAGAGAAAAGTTCCAATTCACATGGGTAAGCGTTGCAACGTTCACGCATCACGTGCTTTTCCATTAGCGAGATCACTATATCGATCCCGCACGTAAAGTTTTCCATAATACAGAGTGCTTGCATAATACGGAGTGTATGAAATGGAGGACGATTATGTTTCCTATTCATGAAATCGTCAGCCGCTTATCGTCCATGTACATTCAGAAACTATTGTTTCACAAACTATCCATGTGATTCAGTTGTGATATTTCTTTTCAGGCGTTTGCGTCAAAATTCGTACGACATCGATAATATAGTCATCCCTTATAGCGTTGCTGCTTCAACTAGACCTGAAAAGTTACAATATAAGGAGATATTAACGCCAAAGTAAGATATTACATAATCTACAATTCATGGTTCCAATTTCCAAATAAATTTAACTTAATATGATTAATTTAACTATTACTGTGTTGTGTATTAAAGCATTTTCTTATTTCTTAAAGATGGAGATTGTGCGACGAACCCTCGAAAATGGATGTGAAGAACGGTGTGATGCACAGGTCGGGTCAGGACAGTGACGTAAGTAAATAATGAGAGATGTTCGCTTATATGCGATAAAAAGCTGCACGGTAAAACAAAGTTACCTATTATTTTCTCTTTCGTAACTATGTTAATTCAATGACTCTGACAGTTTGAAGATATGTCGGACGAAACGATTGCCCTGAGGCACGAGCGTAGCGAACGTGAGGAATATAAACGTTTCATGACGTATCTCAACACGCCAAACCAACCGCGTATTCGTAATCGTCGTATCGACAGCAGAGCAGACAGCGGTGCGAATACGCCAGGTACGTCGTCCTCGCGTTCACGTGTAAATTTTTATCACGCCGCTATTACAAGCTGTTTGCTATTCGTCTCGATACTGTGTTCTTTCGAGTAAATCAATGAAATTATACTTTTATGAGAAAGAAAAACATTTCTCTTTTTTTAGATCCTATGTCGCCGCACGCGAGCAGTGACTTTGGTGGAGACGTGACATCCCCGATCACGTCTCCACCTGCCACTCCGTCTCAGGTGCAGGACACAGAGTTATCAGGTTTAGATTCGCACCGGCCGTCTGCATTACAAAATTCTTTGCGACGTCGCACCATGCCCGCTTTAAGACTTGGGAAAGACGATGCCACGGCCGCATTTACCGAAGATGATAACGAGGTAAGTACGCGCGGTAACGATATCTCGTATCGTTTAAATCATCATCACGCAACGCCGTAATGTCTCTGAAATTTTCGTACAGATATTGCCGTATGAGCCAAGAGTATTTCCATTATCCGAAGAAGTCTATGACAAGATGTTGGAGGTGATGCCGGACGGACACTGGCAAGCTTCATCAACATCCTTATGCTCCCGTGACGAAGACAAGGGCGATGATGTACGTACATTGCACTTGTACTAATACCTCTTTCATCGAGTATCTAAGTGAGAAATTTTTATTATATATGTAAAATGTATGTGGGGGTGGTGCTAGTACTGACTATTAATGTACACTTTGAGCCAACTTTCATGGCTCCTCTCGAGGCTATTTCCGGTAAGCAGTAACCACTTGACGCTTCATACTTTTATAACGTAAATCAATTTTACTTTTCATCTTTACATACACATAGACACACGCACGTAGCAACGGTTGACGGACGAAAAAAAGTATCGCGAGCGATCGTTACAGTACTTGACATGCGTTGTAGAATCTTTTACACTACTCTAGTTTGCTCCTTGGTTCACGCAGCTGCCGTATGAGAGCTTGCAATTTTAAATAGAATTTTTTCGCAAAGCGACCAAAATCGGACATAGGTGATTACCGACAACGACGGTTGTGTTTAACTATTCGTATTTCTACATTTCTAGGAAGGCGAAATGGATTCTCCCGAATCGGATTCGACCGAATCGGCTTGTTGCGATATAGACGGTGAGGATCCCAATGATCCTGAATGGACAGTAGCTGACGATAGAGACACTGAAAAGGAGAGAATACGTCCGACGGCTAAGAGATAGGATATAAAACTCTTAATAAGTACAGTATGTCTACGTCGTTACTATATGCAGAAGCTACCTGTCAATTGTTATATATACCTGTCGGTCATGTAACATTGCACCTTAAGTTAATTACGAACCTGTAAAGTGTATTATAAATATAAATTTTATAACTTCATTCTCTCTGCTTAAATTAATGGAAAAACCTTAATTACGTATTGCTTTTTTTAAGTATTGCTATTTTGGCCAAAGCATTAGAATTTTAGCGTCATATTACGTTTAGAATACGCATTATTGATTTCCCTGCTCTGTTATACATAGTAGATAATTAACTCTCCGAAAGAAGTGGAATCTCATGACAACGTTAGTGGTTTTGTACAAAACTGTATTTATGTTGCGATCATAATTCTTCACTCTTTAAATAAAAGTGCCAATCGAAATATTCTATAGCACTTCCAATATATACGTGCTTTTTCTATTTTTGTGAGAGAATACACCGCAGCCTGCGTGACATACTCTAGAAATGTTAATATTACAAATGCTTAAATGTATGTTACACGTTTACCCATTATGTCAAAACTCGTATTTAAATCCTTGTACATTGTCCGTTACATAACTCTTGCACCTAATTTCGCAAACGTAATTTAAGTAACAGTCAAAATCAGTTTCCTTAAGCATGGATTTTTTTTAGACTTAAGGTAATCCCATTTTAATTTTCGTATATGACCGAGTCGTGTCTTAAGATATTACTATTACATTATACAGGTAAGGATAACGTTATAAAAATTAAAATTATAAAAGAAAAATTGTAAATTTATGTATTATAGAAGATGTACTTGACATAGCGTGTGAAAATTTGATGTAGAACAGAAACTACTAATATTAAAATGTGTTATCAGTTAAATATTCTGATGCTCTGTATTTTGACTGTTATGTTCTTATCATTGGTATAATTTGTGAAGTATATATTCACTTGTTAATTTAAGCGTTCATATAAATAAAGTCTTGTGTCACTGTGATTTCGCAATTTTCTAATAGTCTGTGATACTACTGTATTTTCTTTCGTATTAAAAGTTTTATAACCAGGCAAAATGTCTACGAATTCTTAAAGTCGCATGCGTTTCAATTTTGTATATCACTTTTACGAGATGCAAATAAAAATAGGTGACAACAGAAACTGTTCTTTCTTTTACAACATGCAAATTCTTATGCAAGCACTCGTTTATATATACATATATATATATATATATATATATATATACTTGTATGTCATCAGCATTTTTGTAGTATTACAATACGATTAATAATAAACCAAGTACACAGGGTCTTCTATATATCATAATAAATCAAATGGGGAATAGTGAGAGAGGTACGCGGAACCACGCGCGGTAATTATTGCGCAATCAATATATAGTCAATAAGATAAAACATATTAGTCAATACATATTCGGACGTTTCGACACTTTCTTTGTGTCATCTTCAGCGTGTAAACAAAATTAATATACATAAAAATTACAAACGATATAAAATTAACGATCAAAAGCGATAAAATGATATAGTCGATCGGTCGACAAGCGCAGTCAAATCAATAAAATAATAAAAGCCATACGAATTCGTCAAACAATTCGAGATGTCGTATCTGATACATTTACGTTATTGATTTGACTGCGCTTGTCGACCAATCTACTATATCATTTTATCGCTTTTGACCGTTAATTTTATATCGTTTGTAATTTTCATGTATATTAATTTTGTTTACACGCTGAAGATGACACAAAGAAAGTGTCGAAACGTCCAAATATGTATTGCCTAATATATTTTATCTTATTGACTATATATTGATTGCGCAATACGTACCGCGCGTGGCTCCGCGTGCCTCTCTCACACTATTCCCTATTTGACAATACGAACAACACCACGAAACAAACTTTTATTACGATAATTTTGTATTTTTTTAGGTTCCAATCAAAGTATCCTTTAGTTACTGAATTTTTGATGCACCAACTTATAGTAACCGATAAATAATTATAGATATATGTTTTGCGCAACTGGCTTATATTTACTTTATCAAAATACAACATTATTATATCCAAATTTTCGTATAATATACTTTAAAAGTAATACAATATAAAAGTACAAAAATATGGAAAATACGACAGTGACACAATCTAACAATATGTCACATATCGTTAGATCACCCATTTACGTGTATCTAGATAAATATTAGAATGTGAACAAATTCAGTTGCATGTACTTTATCCAGTTCCAAAACAAATAAATTCAGTATCCAAGGTGTCTAGATCCACTACAACTGCAGTATACGTAGAGGAAAACTTTGGAATACAAATTAGCCTGACCACCTGATTTTCTTCACCTACAAGTGTTAAATATACTTAAAAAATATCGCAAATATAAAAAGACATCAAGTATCATCAAAATATGTACGAATGATTATCGTAGCGTCAGACGCAGGAAAATAATATATCGTACTACATGAACATTTCGTGTTTAATAGTACTTTTTGAGGCACGTAAAATAACTTTGACAATTTGTTAAATGTAATATTTATATTTTCTGAGATATATTTACCTTCCCACAGTTTTGTATCGGCTTCATCTGTGTTACCCACAAAGTATATATCCGGACAATACGTAATGATAAATGGATCTTTTGCAGAGTAAGGATGTACCGGTAATGTATCTGGAGCAGTCGGGCACATGTGCTTCCAAAGCAGCGTTCTCTCCAACCAGTCTAAAGGAGAGATGTCTGCATCACCGGTTGCTTTTATAATATCTTCAATAGGCTGTCCGCTGCTGCCCATTATTATACGTTCGGCGACTTTGCCGACCCACGGATTAGTCGCACCTTTTAAACTTTGAAATCTAAAAAATGCCACGTTATTTCTATCTAGGACTGTATTCGCATGTGGATTTAGGATAGAAAATCTTATATAAATCCGTATTACCTATTTTGTATTAAAAAAATATAGATTAAATATATATATATTCTGAATTGCTGTAATATGCCGCAAAATCTTCTAGTAAATATAAGATAGCAAAAAACTTTTTAAAACCGTCGTCTTTGCTGTGCGATAGAGAAAAAATTTAAGTAGCTCTAAAAAGATGTAATCTTATCTTGTTCATAAAAGTCTCGGAACGTATATCTACTTTAATAACGTGTAGGTACAATACCTAGACGTTAGTGGTAGTATGCATGGATGCAGCGGTTTCTGTGGTAACATTGCATTGGTAGGATCATGTTGACCTGGCATTAAAGTGATGCAACAACATTCTGCTATTTCGGAGAGAAATGCGTCCACAAGTCTCGTTGCCACAGCGACTTCCTTCGTTATAGCGGCGTCCTGCGCCTTCCCTTCGGCGTGTCCCATTAGGGTATTCGTCTTTGTGACAATTTTGACAGAATTACCTACGTAGACGGCACGACCCCAGGGTGAAACGGAGCACGGTTACGACTATACGATTACAAGTATTAAAAATTCAATATACCAGCAATGATAACTCGAACAATGCCAGTGGCGTCTTCTTGCGTCGTCATATCTCCCGCCATCCCACATATCCATTCGGTTAAGAGATTCAATGATAAGGTCTTGGAGGTCGTTGCCAAGTCGAGTCCAGACAAAAACACTACTTTTCCTTTGGATTTTGGATGTGCCGGAAAACTTCTAGGCACGCAACCAGGAAAACACCATTCCTTGATCTGAATAAAATATGATATTTTAATTTGATATACCTGTGTTTTAATTTCAATTTTACTTACCTCAAAACTGCCATTCTTGTCTTTGTAGCCTAAAATGGCACATACGACACCTGTAACATAGTTCTTCAAAGTAGCGTCATCAACTACTAATTTGATACGCAGCATCTCGTCTTCCAAGAACAAGTGATCCTTTTCTGAACAGTACGTCGACTTTGGCTCAGACAATGAGAGTTGATGATCCTCGCTTAATTCACGTAATATCGATGGCTTCCATTTTTGATGTTTAAAGAGCGTACCAATTATCACGCATTCTTGTCCTTCAAAATCTTCTAATTCCGCTAACTTTAATATTGGAACTTCGCCTGGGGGGGGGGGGGAACAATAAAATTTTTGCTCGCTTAATTCTATAGTCGCACGCACAAAATATTTGTGTACAAATAGCACTATGTATAAAAGCTCACCCCATTTTGCGACAACTCGTGGTATCAACGTCTCTCTCAACTCTGCCAATCTCGCCGCATATATGCTACAAAATTGCTTAGAGAAATCGATCACGTTGTCATCGAACGTGCTGGTCAAGTCTTCATATTGTACTTGCTGCCTCTTAAGTTCCTGTGGCTCTTTGTTTCCTGGTTTGGAAAGCAGGTCTCCGGCAGAGTCGTTGGACATGATCATGTCACGACAACGATATTCTGTACATGATGAAAAGAATCGCATACCTATTATTAATCAATATCTTATGTACACACGAAAAAGAATATTTAAACATCTATTAAACCTCAACGTGATAGACACCGCTTTAACTTGACACACAATAATGTGCCCCAATCTATTTACGTTATGTTTGGATGTATTTAAAATATGTAAACGTGTTCACGCAAGTGTGCACGTGTGTTTCGTAATAATCGCACGCCATCGAAAAACAAGGGTCACCTTTCTGATACACTAACAATACTATTTATTTACAGTCGTACTTTAACACACTTTGAATCTAACCTTTACGTTCGTACTTTTTTTCACCAAAAAATCAACATGAGAGCATAGAGAATATAGTGTGTGTGTATATATATTTAAAAAACCAAAAAGGCGAACTGAGAGAAGAATTTAGGAAAAGGTTTGTGTAAAAAAACCTTGAGTAATTAGTTGGAGACTGGTGATGTATCAAGTCTTGTTACAAACCTAAAAAGAAAAAAATCTTTCTTTCACCATTTTCGTTATTCTTTATAAATATCAAGGGCCCCTTGCTTCTCGATATTTCCAACGTTACGTCGTGTTTACTTACAGACACAAAATGTTTATCTAAATGCGGTACCGCATGCCAAAAGAGGAAAGCACGTGTGCGAGCACTGTGAGCCTTTCGCGCCTTTTTCGCCCTCGCAGAGCCGCAGGCCGCAGAGCACCTGTTCGAAGGAGAGAAGGAGACGGCAATGGAAGCTCCGGTAACTTAGCCGGTCAACTTCGACTTTATTAATTTTCATATTTTTTTATCGTTTGTTGGTGATTGTTGGCCTAATTACAACGTTTGTTGGTTCTTAATTTTTTTTTAAATTTAAAAAGAAAAATTAGCATTAAGTTAGCCGGAAAAATTTTATTTTTAATTTCAAAAAAGCCTAATCGATGCGTAATCGTTTGCTGATGATTGTTGGTCTAATTTTAGCGTTTGTTGGTTTATTATTAGTCTTAAAAACGAAAAAAAAAAACGAAAAATTATCTCACATATTAAAGTAATCGAAGATTGGTTTATTTGCCTACGACTTAAGCTTTATTTCTATCAATTTAAGGCTAACATCTATAAAACTGCCATATGAATACGGGCCTTAACATCGGCAGAAAAATCGCGAAAAGATCAAGAAACATGGTGGTTCGTGGGAAGCACACACACACACCACACACACACACACACACAAGGGGGTGCGAGGGGGGGGCCTTCGGCCCCCCCTCCCCCGCACCCACCCCGCCGGTAGGCTGCGTGGACCTCGCTTTACAACATAAAGTACATGCTAAGTTGTAAAACGAAATTATAAAGCACATGCATGGAGGGGTGCAAGGGGACTTACATGCGTGAGCGCACGTGAACAGAAAGGCTTTTCTCCCCTGCACCCCTCCCCCATGCATGTACTTTATAATTTCGTTTTACAACTTAGCATGTACTTTATGTTGTAATTGTAAAGCGAGGTCCACGCAGCCTACCGGCGGGGTGGGTGCGGGGGAGGGGGGGGGGGGCCGAAGGCCCCCCCCTCGCACCCCCCGTTGTGTGTGTGTGTGTGTGTGTGTGTGTGTGTGTGTGTGTGTGTGTGTGTGTGCTTCCCACGAACCACCATGTTTCTTGATCTTTTCGCGATTTTCTGCCGATGTTAAGGCCCGTATTCATATGGCAGTTTTATAGATGTTAGCCTTAAATTGATAGAAATAAAGCTTAAGTCGTAGGCAAATAAACCAATCTTCGATTACTTTAATATGTGAGATAATTTTTCGTTTTTTTTTTTCGTTTTTAAGACTAATAATAAACCAACAAACGCTAAAATTAGACCAACAATCATCAGCAAACGATTACGCATCGATTAGGCTTTTTTGAAATTAAAAATAAAATTTTTCCGGCTAACTTAATGCTAATTTTCTTTTTAAATTTAAAAAAAAATTAAGAACCAACAAACGTTGTAATTAGGCCAACAATCACCAACAAACAACCAACAAACGATAAAAAAATATGAAAATTAATAAAGTCGAAGTTGACCGGCTAAGTTACCAGAGCTGGCAATGGACACGGTAGACGGCGGGTATCTCACAGGTGACGCTGGTTCGTTTCAAGCGTTTCAAGTGCAGGAAGCACGCGACGGTGCGCGAGGAGTAGATAAGCACCAAGCAGATTCCTGGGAGAAGACAGAAGAGCGAGACGACGAATTTGATTGGCCGCGTCGTCATCGTATTCTACACGTGTTTCCGTCCTTGACGTATCGGAAACGAAGCAACGGTCGCAACGGAGCGTGGTGTTGGTACTTGAGAGAGCGGGATGGCGGGATCATGCCATCACGCACGTGGTGAGATTGGCGTAACACAGCCAATCCAATGAATTTGTTTTCTCCAAATTTGACTTTTCTTCTTCGTGCGGGATGGCTAAAATCATCGCCATCATCGGTTGTCACTCTCTCCAAGTGCCGCTGACGGAACCCGAGGACCGATTTATTTTCCAGGAGATTTCTTTCCCCGTAGCGTTGCGTTCGAGTGAATTTTGTTGAGACACTTTTGCCTGTAAAGGCAAAAGATAAGCGAGAAAGCTGCGCAATATTGTATTCACGAGAAGGTACGTGGAATCTTTCAGCTGCGCGACAACGCGTCGTGACGAAATGTTTGCCACTTTGTTACCTACATATGTAGTTATTTCAACCGTTTGACCTGTGCTCTTTTACATGAATCAGACGTATGTAAAATTATTATCTCGAGGGACGTTCCTTCGTTCCTTGGCCACGTTGATATTTCTAGAATATGTATGTACATTTCCACGGTTGGAGCGACAGCCTTTCAAATAGTGTTTACGTTTTTTTTTTACTGTCTGATGAATGTCTGATTTCAAACGCACGAAGGCATGGAACGTAACGTGTTAAAGGAAAGAAAAAATATAAATGGGGAAATATATTTTATTACAACGTAAAATTAATAACGATTCAACAGCTGTAAAGATTTAAAGGAATATATATTGAGTGTTTATTAAAAAGTATACGTAGCGATGTTTGCGTAGTCCTAAAAGTATGCAAATGACAACACACTGTATCTGTCAACAGAGCTAATAAACACATGTCAAGTTTCTCATCCTTGGGAGATTAGACTACATTACGCGAGCTTTGTTACACGGTTTATATTTATATATACGTGGACTCAATGGTAAGTTTTTCAAATCCAGTTTTGATGCCTAACAAATACATCTCATTTACAAAAAACGTAATCTCTAAGGGCATTTTAGGAAAGCAGGACCGTCGTCGGTGATGATGATTCAGTTACGGGGATTGTTGAAAATATGGGTAAGGACATATACTTGATAATCAGACGACAAAAGGTGACCGTGTACCTCGACACACAGGAGAATGTCAGAGTTCTCGAGCTCAAGAAAATGATTGAAGGTAAAGCGTATGTCTCTCTCTCATGAGAAATATTTATAGATGTAATGGCAAAACCATTTTCTTGACGTATTACGAGTTACATTACGATTTATTTGCGATGAGTTACACGCGTATTATTTCAGTAGAGACGTTAATATTGAAATGAATATATTTTACAGCTATATTGAAAGTACAGCCAGAAGATCAACAGCTATTTGTGCTTGCAAACGATCTTCTTGACGAATGTAAGGAATTATCCGATTCGACTGCATTGTTTGACTGTGGACTGACGTCAGCGACGGCAAAGATAATGCAGCCTGCGGTCGTAGGCCTAGCTGTGCGAAAAGAGGATGGTTCGTTTGAAAGTCTCGAAATAACATCGTATTCCGAATCAGAATGGCCAAACGTATCAGAAATTTTCAGCCAGGAAGAAAAAAATGACGCCATTTGTGAAAAGTATCAGAAAAAGTACGATGACGTAAATGACGCAAAAAATGATATACTAAGTAAAGCAACTCATAAATGAAGCGACAATCAAGTTTTGTGTTCTGTGCGACTCAATGATTGTTCGAGTAGTTCTAGATAGTGCGAAAACAGAAGAGATATATACATCATAAACCCTACAGCATAATGATACCAAATACGTATGCTCATATTGAGTTGTACATAACTTTAAGGAGGTACAGTTACAAAACTTAGCAATATCGAACTTGATAGGAATATCACATGGCCATGTTACATCTTCATAGTATTGAAATCTGATAATGACAACGTCATGTTGCATACGTCATACGTAGAAAAGAAAAATTATTGTTACTTGATGAACCATGACATAACGTCGTAAGTGATGGCGTGAAACTTTTCATAACGCGCGTAATATTTCACGCAAAACATTTGTGTGCGTATATATATTTGTTAATCTTCTTCACCGCGTTCATCTTTACATGGACCTCTGCGTGCTCTCCCTTCTCTTTTCTTCTTTACGTCTTTTCCTCATAATTGCCAAAGCCTTTAATAACAAATAGTCTTCGTTAAATTGTATTCACTTGTATACGTGACTTGTAACGATAGCAACAAGCACGTACCGCGCAAAAACATCCGTAGAAGCAGAAGAATGGATGCATCTATAATATTGTACGCGCTTGTGTGCTGGAGATATGTCACCTATTAACATATAAATATGTAAAAAATGGCCTAGTACTTTAATGTAATAAAAAATATTTTAAACATATTTTCAATATTATACAGGTCATATATCACTCTAAAAATTTCTAAATAGAAATACTAATTAAATATTTGACATAAAGTATTGTTTGCAATAAAAAATAATTTTTAATTTAACACGTATTTAATAAACTTTTCATTTCAGAAAGATTTGCTTTCCATACAGATTTCAGAGATCCGACTTACACCAGGAATGAACGTAATACGTAATAAATTCAATGGTAGTGAGCGACGCAGAGCGACGTAAAATCGTGCTCTTAAAATTCTCTCAAATACGTCGATCGATTTCTTGCCTTCTCTGACGTCAGAACGACACGGCGGCGACGAGCCTCGAGAGAAGCGAAAAACGAAAAACACTATAGACCGAGTTCCAAAAGTCCACGCTGCCATCTCTCATTTCTCCCATTCCTCGTTCTCTCGCGCGCCACGAGACAAGCCGACAAGCTTCCAATAGCCAATAGGCGTGGTTCTCGATAAGCAAAGCCGATGATACGGGCCTAAAGAAGGATTCACACCAATGGGAGAGTTGGTTTTCTAGAGACCCTAGCAGAATCTCTAGAAAACAAACTCTCCCATTGGATATTGGACGTCGTATCGATATCGGACGCGATGTGAATCCTCCATTAACGAAGAGGCCCCCTTGCCACGCCGGCGCGTTTAGGGGACGTCGCGCGTGTTTGCAGTTGTTTGCAGCGACGGCGACGTGTTTACGGCCCGCACATCCGCGCAGAGAGAGAAAGAGAGAGAGAGATAATAGTAATTTGTCCGCGGCGTTTTTTTTTCCTGCGCGCCAGACGAGCGAAGCGATCTGCCAAAGGCCAGAGGGGCAGATAAGCGAGAGAAGCGATAGCGAATGGGCGTGTGAGACGGGGAATCTCTTTCCGTACGGCGACCGGCGACTATACGGCGTGCCCAGTTTTTGTCGGGATCTCTCTTCCCTTTCCCTTTTGCGCTTTCGGGGTGACGGCGACGGCGACGGCGACGGCGACGGTCCGCCTGCGCCCACGGGATGGACGCGAGCAGCGAGCAGCCGGCCGCGATCGCGGCCGCCGAGTCCGCCTCCGCCAGCGAGCAGGAGCACAATGACGAGCCCATGGAGGAGACGGAGGAGTATAGCTACGAGGGCGAGGATTACAGGCATTTTATGCCGCGCGGCCGCGGCGGTTTTCGGTACGTATCGCGATCCGCGCTTCCCGGCACCGCGGATCCTCGCGGTGTTCTCTTCTCCCCCCGCGTCTCTTCCTTCCCTCTTCCCTCTTCCCCGTTCCCTCCGCGCTGCCTCCTCTCGAACTCGCATGCTCGCTCGATTTCGCTCTCTCCGCGATGTTTTCGTCTGATCCGAGGACCCGATGGCGTCCCGACTCCAACCTCCCCCGTCCCCCGTCCCCCGTCCCCGCCGCGTCCCCGACAGATGACACGCGCGGAATGTCGGATTTGTTTAAAATCTTTGGACCGACGACGAGATTTAAATAATACCTTAATTAATACTGATCTTTTAACTAATGATCTCTTTGCAAGCGACATTCTATCCTCTGTAGCGGCGTTACAGCGCGAGTACGCGCGGTGCCTGACGCGAGCAGATGAAATCTGCAGCGTGGTGGAGCGGAGCGTATCTTTTTGTTTTTCTTAAGAGTCAAGCAAGATTCGGAAAGCTACTTCTGGTCTTCCTTCCTCTAAGTGGCATGGTAGAGCTGTAAGATATCTAGTCACAACATTTAAAAATAATTTAAGGGGTCGTGGCAGAGGTGGGTTTGATTTCCCTATGAGAGGTGGCTCTCCAAGGTTTCGAGGAAGAGGATTTGGCCCGCGCGGGCCAATGTTCCGCGGCGCGAACAATGGCTTTCCCTTCGAAGCCCCGCCAAGGCCAACGTGTCCGCCTGGTCCGGCAGGCCCAAGATTCCGAGGACCGCCGCCATTTGATCCCAGTTGGGGACCTATGGGACCACCCAATTTTATGGGCCCTCCAAATTTAATGGGACCTCCAGGAATGGTACGCGTCATTTTGAATCTTTCGATACGTACGAACGCATTAGATTTCTACGTCTCAAATCTTGATGCTTTAGCCACCACCACACATGATGAATGGCCCTATGGGTGCAGGACCAGGCCCATATGGACCACCTCCTGGCATGGGGCCACCTAACATGAATAGCGTAAGTTACGTGCACGGAAAGAGAAACGAGATACTCGATAAAGAGCAATTAAAGGTACCTTGACGAATAAAATATATATATGCCATAGATTCCAGGACAGCAACAGCCACCCCAGCAAGCGCAACAACACGCGAACATTCCAGGTCTAGATCTCAACGGAGAAGTGTGGGTAGAGACGAAAGCGGCTGATGGAAAGTCGTATTATTACAATATTCGTACGAGAGATACCACATGGACTAAACCGGAGGGACCAAATGTAAAGGTCATGGTACAAGATCAGGTAAATAAATACCTATTGACGTCCGACCCTTGACGATGAAATTTATTAAATGCTTTTCTTTTATCATTATTTGCAAGTAATCCAACGTCTTTGCTTTGCCTGGTTATACATACACATCTAAGCTGACATGGTCTCGACATCAAAATTATATATATATATATATATATTTTATCAGTTTCATGACATGGATTTTTACGCGTAAAATATAGGAACAAGAATAAAGTGTAAATAAAAAAGTGTATATCAAAAAATTGACACGTGGCACGGTCGTAACAAAGATTGGTAAATTTATTCGCTAGTCAATGAACGCGCAAGTTTATTTTGTTTTTTTGTTAAAGATTTAATGTGATTAATTTACAACACGTCTAGATAAAAAAAAATCTCACGGTTTTGCAGTTGGAACAGTTGGTACATGGTGCGTCAAAGCAAGCGACAACGCGTTCTATCACACCTACTCCGTCAAGTAGTACGCCGACCAAGATGAGTGAAAACAGAATCTCTCAAGGCGGCGAGCAATCATCCTCTAACAACACAGATGCCATTAATCAATTAAGTACGGCGCCTCCTGGCACTGGACCACCTCCTACATTGATAGACACCCCAGATGTCAACAATCAAGCATCCGAGACAAATCAGTCAAATGGTAATTTGAACGGTATATTAATACTATTTAATTTTGAAAACGTTTCTCGAGCTTTGTGTGTATATATCTTAGCACGCAAGTTCTTTAAATTTATCAAAGTATCGTCATTAAAAGATAAAAATTTAAAAATGTCAGGTACAGCACCCACGACAGTTACCAATACGCCATCGATAAATACACCGGCAGTAAATACGAACATGATGCAACCGCCGCCAAATATGATCCCTATGCAGCACAGAATGCCAAATCAGTTTGGTAATCCGATCGCAACGCAATTCGGAGCAGCACCCTTTGGGATGCCACCGCCTGGTTTTCAACCTTTTGGCGGTTATGGGCCACCACAAACAAATTGGGGTACGTATAAAATATGCGATTGAAAAAGATATATCTGACGAATACGACGAAGAAAAGAAATATTTTAACAATTTTTATAGATTAACTTATAGTACACCTGCTTTCTTTTTTTTAGGTATGCCACAAATGCCTCATGGTGTAATGACACCTCAAGCACCCCCTGAAGATCCTGCCATACTTGCACAGCTTGATTCTGACGTAGTAGCGGCTGCTATGGTCTGGACCGAGCATCGTGCACCAGATGGCAGATTCTATTATTACAACAGTAAAGCAGGAGAATCAGTATGGGAAAAGCCACAAGCCTTGAAAGATCTGGAGAGTACGTAATACATAATTTCCAGCATTTATCTTTATAAAGCAAAGTAACCAAGATCTTAGAATCTTGAAACATAATACGGTCATGTAAATTTTAAATGATATATGTTCTGAAATTTTGTTTTGTTAGATGCGAAATTAACATTACGGCAGAAAAACGAGGAAGCAAATGTTGTCCCTACCACTACCGCTGTTACAACCACTGCCGTTACCAACAACACTACCACCATTGTTGAACCTGGCAAACAAGAAAAGCCGCAAGAGAACGCACATGAAACCAAAGATAGTACAAAAGATGCGGATAGCGCTAAACCGAAGAAGGAGGAAAATATTGCAAAGGAACCTGCAAAGCCTCAAGACAAGTCTAGACCAATTTCTAGTACGCCAGTGCCTGGAACTCCATGGTATATTTAGCGATGACTTGTTTTTCATATTGTGCTTTCACATTGTTTCTTGCTATATACTCATAATGTGTATATTTACATGAGCTAGCGAATATATTTGTATGTGAAGGTGTGTTGTTTGGACGGGAGACGGACGGGTATTTTTCTACAATCCTTCTTCGAGGATATCAGTTTGGGAAAGGCCGGATGATCTTGTTGGCCGTCAGGATGTGGACAAGATGATATCAACGCCTCCGGACGCGATTGGTGCTACAAAACCACCACGTCAGTCGGATTCCAGCGAAAGCAGCGACGAAGATCAACCCACACCAGCCAAAAAGCCGAAACACGAGGAACCCAAAAGTACGTGAAAAGCTACTCTGAAATGATGTATACAAGATTGGATTAATACAGGATTTATATATATAAATTCTATATTATTATTCAGTCACAACACCCATCAAGGAAGAAGAGGAGAAGGAAGGAAAAAAGACCATCGACATCGGCAAGGAAGCTGCAATAGAGGCCGAAGTGAGAGCAGCGAGGGAGAGGGCGATAGTTCCATTGGAAACGAGGATCAAATCGTTCAGAGATATGCTTGCAGAGAAAGATGTAACGTATTACATTAACATCATTTGTACAGACCGTTATGTTACTTTATTGTACCGAGAGTAACCGACGTATTACGTTTTCAGGTATCTGCATTCAGTACCTGGGAAAAAGAACTTCATAAGATTGTATTTGATCCACGCTATTTACTTCTAACGTCGAAGGAGAGGAAACAGGTCTTCGAGAAATACGTGAAGGAGAGGGCGGAAGAAGAAAGGCGAGAAAAGAGGAATAAAATGAAAGAACGAAAAGAGCAATTCCAGAAGCTTTTAGAAGAGGCAGGACTTCATGGAAAGTATGCGTACAAAGAGAGCATTTTTTTATTTCGTTTGTTTCTGCGTTTCTGCAGAAAATGTTAATTTATGTTTTCTGTTCTTTTGTAGATCATCATTTAGTGATTTTGCTCAAAAACATGGAAGGGATGAACGATTTAAGAATGTAGAAAAGATGCGCGAACGAGAAAGCCTTTTCAACGAATATCTTCTGGAAGTGCGAAAGAGGGAGAAAGAGGAGAAAACAGCGAAACGAGAACAGGTATTTTTATTTTATTAACATCACTGAATGTGTGCGCGCGCATTGTGTGGCACGGCAAAAGGCATTTTCAGGACATCATACATTATAATACGAATACGTATAAATATTTTGACAGAACATTCGACAGAACAAGTAAGATTTATAGCGACATATCCCCGTCCATCCCAAGGTTCCATCAAAAGTATATATATAATATATATTTAATAAATATAGAGGATTTAGATACACACTAATATTTTTCAATACCGATTATAAATAATTTCAGATATATTCTGGAAATGATAAATTATTATAGATTCCAACAATTTCATTAATATATTTTAAGCTAATGTGTTCAGTTTCTCTAGCTTTTTATTATCAGTTTATGAAAGTTTGGAATTTATATTGCAAGTTAGTATTACACACATATGATTTTTATATCACTTGTGAGTTTGAAGATTCAAAAATATTTCTTTTACTCGCGGTTACATATTGATCAAATACTTAATTACTTTATTAAATAATTAATATTTGTGTAAACTTTTTTTTATGAGGGTACCTAAAAGTCCTTTATATCTTAAGAAAAGTATCACAAACCGTGTTTCCTCTACTTTTAATTCCCTTACTTTCCAATAAACCTTTTTCCATCCATTCCAGGCAGATGTCGTTCATTTATAGTGACGTGCTTCATAAATGCTGCTGAAGAATATTTGAAGCAGCATATAAATGTAATACACCCTACGTCCGCGTCAAGTTCCGCATGGGCTGAATATATTTATTTATTCGGCGCTTGCTCCTATGTTTACATAACTATATTATTTCATTAATTTCAATAAGAATTATTTCACCTTATTAAGCGAGGCTTTGCAATGCGCGATAGCATAAGAATGAAATTAAGAATAGATGCAAAGCGTTTTTAATCTTATATAGGAGATTTTAATCTTATATGTTTAGTAAAATGTTTAATAAAGTTTATGTTTTTACAGCGATAATTAATTAATTTCTTTCAGGTTTCATAGGTATGTTATTATTTTGTTCCACTTGTAAGATAGTACGAATTCCTAAAATTATAACGGCTGAAGAACACATATACCAGGAGATATTTCTCTAATAATAATTCTCTACTCCAGTAGATTTGCTCGATCGAAATCGAAAAGTTTTTGTAGCTCTAAGATGGGAGATGTAGAGAATAAAATCTTAGTATGTGACGGTTCCTTATATACTTATGTGTTCTGAACTCTCCACTTCAGTCAGGATGCAGGCAGGACAGGTTCCGTATGTGGAGTGGCTTGGTTCTGAAGCTGGTTGGTGGCATGGATGATGTCATCTACCATTCCCACCTTCTCTGCGGGTCACTGTTGGCACACCCTCGCGCGCCGCATTCTTTACTTCAAAGCAGAGTGTCATGAGAATGAACAAACTCGGTATTTGTATATTACTCGTAATCCACGTACTTCAAAAGATTAACTTTTCCCCAGAGTCAAAATCAATTTGAAAAGAAAAAAAAAAGATTTCACGTTAATTCATTTGAAAGGAAAAAAAAGGATATATTAAAGCCCGAGGTAGCATTAGTCCGCAGAACAGTTTCTCATAGTTTATGCATTCCGATTATAAAGAAATATAAAAATTCGATTCTAATGCTACCACAAAACTTACATTAAATGTATGGACATAAAAACAAATTCACTAACGATATAAGAGGCTATTTGTTTAAATTGCTATTTTACTTTTCAGTAATAGTCATTTCGAGCATAACTTCTGTTTGCTAGTATTATCAAGCGAAAAATTACTTTGCGTATATAGGTCGTTAGGTAAAATATCTTATATTCCCAAAAAGCAACGAATTATTATCTTAAAATCATATATTATCTATTGTTCTTATGTCAATACATGATACATCAAATTTGATATACAAAAACACACATATGGAACTCTCAAGTAATTTTAAGTCGACTTTAAGATGAAAACACGTTCTTGTTGTCGGCAATAATACATATAAAATTAACTTTATCCTGATACATTTTAGAGGATCGCAATAAATTGCAATACAGAGTTATAATGCAAAATTATTAAATTGGCATAGAATGAGTACGTTACATTTTTATAAAAGTATTTGTTTTACATCATCTCATCTGAGAACTATTTTTTATTCTAATAATAACAATAATAATGCAAGTGGATTTTTATATCACGTTCAGTTAAAATGAGATAAAGAAATAAGTTTAAGCGGTTGTGTAAACACAGGCTTCTAAATACCTTGAAAATCCTTATAGGATCCGAGTAACAAATGTTATGTGTAATTTGAAGATGAAATTGTGCCAGTGTCTGAGCTGTAATCATTTCTCGATTGTCGTTTATAATAATATTATCTAAACCTTCTTCTTTTTAATGCAACAAAGAATATACAAATTATTTTAGTCGTTTAAAAATTACGCAATGGGGACATTGGAAAGAAAGCTATTTTATGGGACGATTCTTGGTTTCACACCCGTTGCGTAGATTAGACAATTCAAAAAACATCTGTCTGTCGTAGCTAATTTTGTTCGCTTAATACTTTCAGTATTGAGAATTAAAAGTATCGAGGCTTAGGAGAGAGAGAAAGAGAAAAAGAAAAAGAGATACACTTTATTTTAATAGGATAACATTTTAGTAAGCATTAATTTAATAATCTATCTGTTATGTTACTTTTACGTAAAAAACATCAAGAAAATTGTCAAGAGAACAGTTGCGTTGCAATTTTTGTAAACGGTGCGATGTGCTATGAAAATTATGCGTTCTCCGAAAGGTATTTTAGAGTGTAGAGCAAGTAGGAGAAAAAAAAAATTAGATGGAAACTCGTTTCGTAATTTGGACGGCTGCGAGCTTCTAATGTTTTCGAAGTTAATGATAATGCACTAACCATATTTTTTCGTTTCAGCAAGGACGGCAGTTAAACATTTACTTATCTTACACATTCAGTCATCATTAAATGCCAGTGTGTCATAAGGCATGCGATGATTCTTAAAAATTAAAGTTTAAGTTAATTATACATTGTTTAATGCGAGCGAATTGAATACTGTACATTTAATGATGACGATGATCATAATAATTATTTTTACAGGAATAATGAGTTAATAATTTTTTTCAGCTAAAAAAATGACCAGCTTAGTTCATTAAAAAAAAAATCCGACAAATAGAGTCCTTAACGTTGTGATACCTCCTGACACGAACGAATACGAATGACTATTTCTTCTACCCCTAACGAAATATAGTTTGAAAACCATTTAAAAGGTTTGCAAGTTGAAATAGTTTGATCCACATTACAGATCATTATATCATAATATTTATAAAAGTGATTGTAATGTGGCTGAGCGTGTAATACGTGGTTGGAAATATCATTAAAGCGTGCATGATATAAGAGAACCAAGAAAAATTTGATTTTAAAAGCAAAAGAATTGTATAATAGTACATAAGCAAGCAGTACGTGTTCTTCAGCGATGAAAACTCTTATGTTAAATGCGTTTCAGGTGAAAAAGGAATTCTTTGCGATGCTACGTGAGCACAAAGACATCGACAGGCATTCGCATTGGAGCGATTGTAAGAAAAAGTTGGAAACGGATTGGAGGTACAGAGTCGTAGAGTCGGCAAGCACGCGGGAAGATTGGTTTAGAGATTACGTTCGCCTGCTGAAGGATGAGCGGAAAAAGGAAAAGGAGAAAGACAAAGACCATCGGCACAGAGAGAAAGATCACAAGTCGGACAAAAAGGATAGAGATCGTAAGGATTCGGATAAAGGTAAAGAAACAAAATCCAGCAAGGACAAACTTGACAAAGATAATACAAGGGAAAAGAAGCAACGAAAGAGCGAAACATCTACGGAGGACAGCGAAAAGGAAAAAAAAGAGATGGTGATAGAGAAAGAGAGTGGGGAAATTGAAGAAACTGACGACAAAAGCGTTAAAAAGGAGAATGACGTAAGTATAATATACAATATCTATCTTTTGTACAATTTTTTAAGTTAATTTTTGGGTTTTTTTTTTTTTTTAGAAGGAAGAGGGAGATGATCATTCCGATTCGGAGGAGGATCGCGAGAAACAGAAAAGGGAACGTGAAAGACGAGCGGAAGTCAGTATCAGAGAGAGAGAAAGAGAAGTACAAAGGACTTTAGCTACACATCTTCGCGATAGGGATAAGGAAAGACAGCATCACCGTCACACAGAGGCGGTTCAACACTTCAGTGCTCTTCTAGCTGATTTGGTATGCATCTAGTTTAAATCGCGTAATATTCTACGAGAATTATTGGTATCTCTGATTACAATGTCTTTTATATTTGTTTCAATTTTAGGTAAGGAACGGCGATCTGGCGTGGAGAGAAGCGAAACGACAATTGAGGAAGGATCATAGGTGGGAGTTGGCTGAAAGTTTAGATCGCGAGGAGAAAGAACGATTGTTTAACGAACACATTGAACAATTGGGCCGCAAGAAGCGCGACAAATTTCGGGAATTGCTCGACGAAGTAGGCGCGTCGACCGAGCTAACGGCATCCTGGAAAGACATTAAGAAACTGTTGAAAGATGATCCTAGATATTTAAAATTTTCTTCTAGCGATCGAGTACGTGATCATTGGTTTCAAAGTATTAAAAAAAAAAGATTCTGAATATATATATATATATATATATATATATTATTACTTTATCCATATATTTTTTTATCGTTTTAGAAATGCGAAAAGGAGTTTAAGGAATATATCAAGGACAAACTCGTTGCTGCCAAAGCTGACTTTAGGGAGCTCCTACAGGTGCGTTTAATTAAAACTCGCGATATACCGTTTAAAAACCCGGTAAAACTGTTGGTCAAGAAAATGTGTCGTTTTCAGGAAACGAAACTAATCACTGACAAAACGTACAAAAAGGTTCAAGAGAATAGTACGCATTTAGCAGAGATCGAAGAAATTCTTAGAAAGGATCGTCGATTTCTCGTGCTCGAGGCTGCAGCCGCTGAACGGACTCGATTACTAATGGGCTATCTGGAAGAGTTAGCACGTAGGGGTCCTCCACCACCTCCTACTGCTTCAGAACCATCGAGAAGATCAACTACAAAGTAAATTTCAATACACAGAACAAAGATAACAAACCTTAACATTTTGTTTTCTTAAACAACGGCAACATCTGTTTCTATACTAAACATCTCTGTTTCTGTTTCAGTTGAAGAATGATCTACATCGAATCATCATACACATATGACGCATAACAGTAACAGAAATGAATGAATTTAGCTGTAGTTAAATTGAATTACTTTACACACTGAATTATTGCCTGTATAGGATTCAATAAAATAATTAAATGCCACATCTACACAACTGTGAGATTGTATTGCATTATGAGATATTGTAGCGCAAGCATATAATATTATATTATTGTTGAATAATATTAAACTTCACAGAATGTCGGTAAACGTGTGTAACATAATTATTTTACGGTGCAAGAACTGCAATGTATTCGATACGCTTGTCTCATCTAAATTTACGCGAATTAAAGTGGAATAAGAAAGATTGGGAGAACGTCGTACTGATTTTTCAATAATAAAGTTAATGGTTATTGTAAAATCATTAAAAGATATTACTATTTTGTCATTAAACAAATTACATTATTCCAGTAATCCTTTGGCTCTTGACATTGACACTACCCTATTTTCAAAATACATAATCTAGTATTTTGTTCAGGATGTACATATATATAACATCAGCCAAATGCTTTTGTTTTTTACATAAAGACACGCGTGAGGATAATGCCCGATCTACAATAGCTGTAGTAAGCTGTAGTAAGCCTCAAGCCGTAAGAAATTGACCAATTACAGGCGAATGTGAGGAGAATAATCGACTGTGATTGGTCAATTTCTTACATCTTGAGGCTTACTACAGCTTACTACAGCTATTGTAGATCGGGCATATAATTTGTAAAGCAGGAGAATTAATCAATTGAATTTTCTTTTTTTTTCTCGTTAGCGCGATTAATCAATAAGGATACTGTTCCAGTTTATATTAAAAATTTTTATTACATTTCACAAAGTATCTAATTATTCTAATTTATTAATTTGTTTTTACAAGAATTAACTTGATAAGATGGCAATAAGTTTCGTTAGTTAGTTCTGGTGATGTGTCTTAGATGGCGACACTAACATGATTTTGATTCGAAACGTGTGCCTTATGGATCAATACGATAAATCTCGGTGATTTCAATGCTTGAATATTAAAGATTCTAATATCGAAGAATTCAATGCTGGATATGAAGCGAGACGATTTCACGACGGATATTACGTCTGTTGATGTTTCGAACGCCAAGCATTACGGTAATTGAAAAATGAATTGTTTAAAAATGAGAGTAATATATTGACAGAAAACACTCCATTGATTTTTCCAAAACGTACAATACATATATACATTATTCCGAATGTGTAGAATCCTAAAAAAAATTCCAAATAACATTAAACGAAATAATAGCAAGCAGAATGCTGTCACTAAATCAATATATTTTTATTTGTATCATATATATATATATATTTTTTATATGTATGTATATATTTCTTATGTAACTGTCTTGTTCCCCTTTTTGTATTATACATTGTTTCAATATAGCGCGTACGTTATTACAGATTCGATCGCGCAGACACACGTTCCATCTAGTGCCTACATCTACATAAAAATTTGTAGCCGTGGAACATTTCTCGCGTGTGTTCGCGATAACGTTTATCGGAACAGGTATCGACAGGTATCGTTGTCTAATAAACGCCCAGGCGGATATCTACATTATATATCCCTCGCGGTGTACCGTTACGATACACAACGGCGCGTTGCACTTCCTGCTATCGCGGTAAGAATATAAATCGGTATATAAGCTAAACAGCCGGTGAACTCCTATATACTCCTACGTAGCCGAGCGTTATTACGTCATTAGGTAACGCGCGCGTGAAACAATTGAGGGCAGAGTGGAGCAGAGTCTCACTTTGGGATTCTCACGGAATCCTTATTACGAAATTTTAACATCCCAGCCTGCGTGCTCGCGACGGAAGACCGCCGCGGCACTCGTGGAAAGCAAAGCCTCTTACAACGATAAAATATTCGGGATGTCGCGAGAGTGACACTGGTCTTTATGAGAAGGCACGTATTTCTTTTGCTTTTAGTTAATACTCGTTGCCTTTATTGTGTAAGCGTCGTAGAGATATTTGCTGAGTAAGCATCAGTCTGAAATCTTTTCATCTTCTTTATAAAGAGAGGCTGCCTTCAACTTTGTTTAAAAACGTTATTATTTTTCAGCATTTCGAAAAGTGCATTCTCACTGAAACTGAACTGCGATCGAAGTACGTTCACTTGACAATATAATTAGGGGATCAGGAGAATTATATAATAATATAATTGAGGATTATATAAGTTTTTTTCTGATTATTTTAAGAAAACAAAATCTCGCGTGAACGACGCGCAATGATCTTCCACTTGGCGACAAAAGTGAGAACGGACTTCGGATTTAATCATACCAAGCGTGATACATAGAAAGGATACCGGAGCGATCATCACCGATCGACGTACATCACGCGACGACGCCGACTTTCTCCCGGCTGTCCCGACCTTGCTACGCCTTTTTGCCTCTGCCTCTGTCCGGATGTGAATCAATCTGTACGTTCGACGTTAAGTACGGGCGGACCTGGTAAAGGTCAGGCGCGACCGGTGAGGGTTAACGAACGGGTGGGGTAACAGGATGGACTTGAGAGAGCAGATTTTTGCGAAGGCCTGCCCGGAGGTCGAGGAAATGCCGTGGGAGACCCTGAAATCCGATTCCCCGGCTCGCCGGCGGTGAATCGTATTTCTCACTGTTCGAGTAACGCGATCGATTAGATAGATTATTGCAGCAGCGTTTCCTGTTATTAGTACGATCGAGGCTCGCTCCACGTGGAGTGCAAATCGGCATCGTTACATCGTCTTTGTAGATCTTGAATGTTTCTTTCGCACACTGAAGTCTTTTTCTTTTTCTGAAGATACACACTTTTGTTGCAGAAGTATTATATTTAGGATGAAAACGACACTGTCGCTCAGAGAGCGTGTGCAACGTTTTCGCGACGAATAATTTGCAAGCAAAAGGATTGTTTTCGCTATAGAATTTGAGAGTTCGTTCAACGTTCATCGGCCGTTCGCTCGACCGAGAAAATAGTGATCTCTCAGCGTGTCTTCGCCTTCATGGTCGTCGATCCTGAGAGAGCCATTTGGCTTCATCGATGGACCTGTTTCCAGAAATGAAGAATCAAGGTGAACAGTTAGAAGTAACAAGATGATCTTATTAATACTTGGCGATATCCGCATGCATGAGCGTACATTAGTAGTAATTAAGTGCCGATCCGTATCTTTAAGAGATTTAAAGAATCGAAAACATAGGCAGAAAGATATATAAATTACATCTAAATTGAATAAATCGATTTGTCATATAAAGCGCACTGAAAATTATTGGTAAAATTAATTTGAAAAATAAAGAATCTCAATATATATGTATTCTATGTATATAAAAAGAAGACAAAATTTGCTTTGGTAATTTTATTCTAAATTCAAGTCCTTGCGCCTTTTTTACTGAATGTGAAGAAAGAGAGAGAGAAAGAGATCTTGCTTTTAAATAATGAAACATTTTTTAAAAACATTTTTAAGATACTTTATATGCCATCGCTGTGTGAAACGCGACAGGTACTTTCCATCCAGCCGACTTGTCATATCTACTTGACATTTAATTTGTATTATGTGTCGACTCTGATGATTAACTCTGCTTCCGTAACGACGTGAAAAGTAGAGGGGTGGGAAAACACAAAAATATATCTCTTTGTGATATGTAATCAGAGAATAAGAAACTTGAAAGTGATTCATTTAATTAGATGTAGATCATACAGAATAAATTAAGGTTAACGTGTAAACCGATATAAGTATACGTTTACCCAAAATAATTTATTTTAAAAAATATATAAATTATATGTCTTCATATATTTTTCAATTCTTCGAGACGTTGGTGCACATCGACTTCTGCGTGCGTCAAGTGCTTAATTCCGTTTTATCGGAGCCGTCGACTCGAGTTAACTCCAATCCCGGCGCGAAGCTAAAAGTCATGCAAATGGAAAGGCGCAGAGATGCAGAACTGGTGTTTCCCCGCGCGCGATTCCCGTGAGGCGCTAAGAACGTCATCAGGGCGGATGGACCGCCAGCCATTGTCATCGGGGAATCGTCGTCGACGTACCCCTTTGCCCGTCGGTCCTGCTGTCGCGTCCTGTCCCCGATCATTTTCACGAGCGCCAAAACGCACGCAGCGGGCAAGACCCGTCTCGATTTTACCGAGAAGGAGAAAGAGAAGGAGGAGGAGAAGACGGAGGAGGGATCCATAGGCCGTTGGAAGGGACGGTGGATCCTGGCGGCCTCGACGTGCCAGCTCCGCCTCGAGCTCGCTCGCGCCTCGGCCAAGTGAAAGTCGGATTTTGCTTTCTACCCGCTCTACCCGCTCTACCCTGGCCAGTGACAAACGTGCCGCGCTCGCGTACGAACGCGCCGTTCTTCGGCCTGACGGCGATGGTCCTTCCCGCGTGCGGCTAACGGCACTGACAGTTGACACGTCCGCTGGCGCGCGGATCCGCTGACGCGACATCCGCGTCGAATGGGGACCGGTCGGTCGCTCTTGGTCGCGCGATGAGCTGCGAGTGACCCCGTAGGGCACCCGCCGCGTGCAAGCCACTCATCGAGGACGGGGTCCGCGAAGATGCCGAGGTGTCGACGAGGAGCGACCGCCTCGCGCGGCCAGGTCCTCCTCTTTCGTCTGCTGCTGGTCTGCGCGCTCGTCGCCGCCGGTCATCAAGAGGGTAAGTTCTCACTAGGGTGGACCACCCCGCCGAGAAACTTCCGGTGCTAAACCGCGAGTTATTTAAAGCACCCGCGCCCGCTTCGCGTTCCGCTTGTCATTATAATGACGCTCGCGAGCCTTTCATGGATACGCTTCTCGGTGAATGTGAAGGATATTTAACCGAGGCGAGCACGAGTGACGGGACGCGAGCGACTGATCAGAGGTTTCGGACCTTTGCACGCACGCACGATCTGAACGTTATGGTCTATCGTTGGACGGCACCAGCGCGCGTGGCGTAGGGGTCTTTTATACTGTTAACGGCGTAGTGTCAAATTTAATTTCAGCCATTTTTAAGCATTCCTATAGGTCGCCACTGCTCCTCCTCAACATGTCGTTAATTTAATTAAAATAATGTTACGTTAACTAAACCATTGGACGTGAAATAATAATATTTTGTGTTTAAATAATAAATTTTGCCAACTATCTACTACCCCACGCATGGTAGTTGAAATAAACACAATGTTTAACTCAAGGTATTAGTTTAATATTCATTCTTTAATATTTAACTGTGTTCTAGCTACAAATTCATGCGCGATTAGGATAATCCATAATCTTCGAGAAAGGTTGACACGCGTGAATTTTTGTTCCCACGATCGAGATTAATCGAGCACCAAACGTGTACGTGCCAAATATTCATACATTTTTCAATCTTCTATTCCATACGTTCGTGTGCATAGCTCCTCGAATTCTTTCGTTCGTTACGCGCGTAGATGTACTTACGGCTACGAATCCGTAAATTCGCGACGTGTGCGATTTTTTTCGCACGCTAGTAGTCTTCGAACGTTTGAGGATTTGTAACGTCGTACGCCCGCTGAGTTAAAGCGAGCTTATATCAGGATTAAGAACCGGTGGAATCTCAAAATCCGCCTTACAGTCGACGCTACGTATTGTTCATACTTATGCGGCGTGTCCTACTTTTACCTCATTATACTTGAATGACAGGTGGTCGGTTTGACGCCAATCCTTCTTCGGCGTGCATATCAAGGGAAGTCGTCGTCCAACGCGAGTTTCCTCAAGTGAAAATTCTATCGAGATGCGCTCTTGAAATCGATCGAAATCAAAATATACTATATACTATCATTACTTGGAGCCTCCGATAAAATTTATTGTCTCCTTATTTTTAATCACCAGTAGCTGGAAAAGTGCTTGGACCTTTCCAGATGAAAGGTTGATCTACATTATAGTCATACACTGTTCAAGTACACTCAATTTCAGTCATTTTTAACCATTCCTATAGATCGCCACTGCTTCTACTTAATATATATATGTCGTTAATTTAATTAAAATACTATTAATTTAACTCAAACCAATGGAGTTAAAATAATAAATTTCGGCACAGAAAAAAATGTGGTGGTTAAAAATAACATTCTTTGATATTTAACTAACAGCGTAGGAATCACCGTCAGGAAATGACAGAATCTATCCGCGACAACCCGCGCGTCTCTTGCGAAATGCCAGGAGTCTTACTCGTTCCCTCGATCCGGCGTCTGACGCGGCCGCGGCCGTAGCCACTCGATACTCGAAAATATCCCCTTGCCGCAACCGCAGAACGGAACGTCGCGTCGTTCGCGCGCGGATAATGGTCCGAATGGTCGGCGGTCACGAGCCGACCGCGATGTTTGCCCGCGCCACGTAATTCCGCGGCAGTGGTAAGCGCGCGATCCGCGATACAATAGAATTGCGATACGGTTGCGGAGTGCGGAGTGGCGACAGCGAGCGCCGGACTCGGGACCTTATTGTCGGGGACCTAATGGACGACGGGCTATCGCGGTACCGCGCCCTTGTCGAACGGACTCCCTTTCCCCCCGTCGCGTCGCGATTTGTAATACCGAGCGCTATGCGGGCGCAGCCATCCTTCGCAACCTTGCCTTTGTTCGCCATTGTTACGCTTATCGTCGGACGCACGCGAACACGACGGATTGGCAAATGATTGTCGAACAATCGCGCCACGCGTTACGCATGGACGTGCGAGAAACGCGCATTCGTTGTTCGCATTCTGAGATTTCCGAGGTGAACGTGAACGCACGCGACGCTGTCATTAAGGTCTCGCGAATTTGCACAATTTGCAAGATTTCTGCAGTTACGCGGATTATCTCAGAGTATTACATTGTCTCTCCGTCTCTCGGCAATTGGATACGAAATTGATTATTATTTCGCAGAAGCTATGTCGCTGCTGGACATGTCGCAACTTGTCATCTTTCAATGTTGGACGTCTTTCGTGGTTTAATGAAGAACAAATTTTTTATTCTACCCGAGAAGCATCGAGGCACACACACACACACACACACACAGTCCACTGACGATCTTGCTCAAGACGTACATCAATATCCATGCAGGCTGAAGAAGTTACCTAATTTAACGCAACATTTAAAAAGCATTTAAAAAGTATTTAAAAAGCAATCAAGATTCATCTTTTTAATGTCAAACGCAAACAGAAATGTCTGATATTTTTTATCTTGAAAAGAGAAACGAAAAAATCGCTATCTTTAAATCGATTATTTTCAAGTCAGGATCCGTTATTTTTTGTAGAATTGAAAAACCGGCGGCAATCGGTGACTACGACGAGGCATCAATCCGTGAAAGTTTCTCGCAATCGCGCGTGACTTTAATGAAATCTCGCGCGGCGCGCGAGGCTTCCTCGAAAAGGTCGAGGCAACTTTTGCCCCGCTCGAAAATTTCCGATCCGGTAGAAAGTGAAACGACCGCGGCGGGTCCTCCTCTGATCTGCTGTTCGAATCCGCGCGCGATCCCAAAATAATCCCTACGTCACGCGGACGAGCGCGGTCGTCCGGCCAAGCTCCTTTTCGCTCCGCTTCGCATTCCAATTCTTGCTCTCCTACCTCCCTCTTGTCTCTTTCTCGGCGTCTTTGTTCATCACGAGGGCGTTTCGAGGCTGGCGCTAAAGGTCCCAGGAATTTCGACGGTGTTAAGGGCCGGGCTGCGGCCGGTGCCGGTGCCAACGAACGACCTTCCACATTTAGACTGTCCTAACGGGTTGGCTCCTGAGGCCGGGACAACCACGACGGGGGGAAAAAAATTTGCGCGTGCGATTCCAGCTGAATGGAACGTATCGGATCAGCGTAAAAATACCGAGAGCATTCCCGACCGAGAGATTTTCCGCCGTCTCTTCGCTTTGCGAGGAGCAGCGTCGATATCGCGATGATATTTTGTCGCAATCGCACGCGCGCGCTGCTGCCTTGTCACGGCCGCGCGGAGGAGTAGTCCTCACGCACCTTGAAACGCCAAATGCGTACGCAGATCTGGAATATAAATTGCAGGGATTGCGCATTGTAAGGGAGGATCGTGATAAAAGTCTTGTTTGCACGACGACGAATAAATATCTTCAATAATAATAATCCGACGTTAAAAAGTTTCGGAGAATAAATATAATAATCAAAAATATGTAATTATACAAATTGAAATATGAAAATATTTCTGAACGAAAGGTATTGATTGAAAAGGAGAGATGAACGTTAAATCCGTTCCGGTGCATGCATTTGCAAAGTAGTTGACGAGGTGATCAATTAATCCGTATCGAATGTTTGATTAATACTTGACCCACTTCGAGGATGGTATTAGATCCTCCGCGCTTTCCGTTTTCACGCGTACGCCTCGTCGTAATGCGCCTTCTTGCGGCGCGCCTTCTTTCTCTCTTTCGTTTTCGCCGTTCCTCATGCATGCGATCGAGGAATTCGGAGCGTCGATATCGTGTTGAGAAATACAGGCGCGCGGAGCTCGCAGATGACCTTCCCCGTGCGTCTCGTTTCCCGGAGGTGCCGATGCCTTTTCTCTCAATCGGATCTGATTCGCGACGCGCCCATCCGTCCATCCGATGATTTTTTTTTTTTTTTTTTTTTTTACGTGGGGAAATCTTCAACTCTGGGCTCCCTGTTCTGGCTGAAGTCAGGACAGGTATGTGACCCAGAGCCCCTCCAGGTGTTATGGAGGGGAAGACCCCCCCCGCCCTCCGGGGAGAGGACGAGGGGAGTGTGGGTTCCACGCGCGACGGATTTAATAAAGTTCGCCGCGCGTAGCCTACCCACTAAAACCCCACGGGTGACCTACCTTGCGTCTCAGGGAGGCGTCCGGGAACTTGTGATAATTGCATCCGGACGCCTCCCAATCCGATGATCCTCCACGGGCGGTGGTTATCAGAGACGCCTCGCAACATCGCGAGCGAGAAATCGTGAGATTGGGAAAGTCCGACACGTCGTTCGGAGGCCAAGAATGTAATGTATTAATTCTGCTCCCCGAAGGAAACACCGCGATTGCCCAACGGAAATTCGCGTTACGAAGCCGGAGTCCTAGCTCCACACTCCACATTCGCAACGACGCGCGATCGTTTATCTCTTCGATATATAGAGCTCACATAAAGTCTGCGACAGTAAGGAAGACTGGGGCTGGTTATTACAGGGGTAAAATGATACAGCTATAAAATGCAAGTTCATCATGAAACCGTCTAAAAAACGCCAACAATTATGAAATGTATGATTATTTAGCTTCAAAATGCGTTTATCGCTATAATCTAGCGTTTCTTATAGACGGTTTCATGAACCTACTTTTAATAGCTGTATTATTTTACCCCTGTAACAACCAGCCCCAATCTCCCCCACATCGTCTACGTAGTTTTTGAAAATTCGATATACCTAGATATTTCTTTTCCCGCAGAGAATTATTATAATATCTGTAACTATGAAGTATTATAACAACTGAGACATGGCCCAAAATTTCACGTAAACCTCGAATTATTTGTCAAGGATACAATTAAAATTTTCTTGTCTTTTCGTCATCTCGAGTTAATAATCAGTCGGCTTATTTCTTTGAATCTTATAACATTTGGCTCGATTAAAACTAAGATGCTAGAGATTTTACTTACAACGTGGCCTCCAGCTACTTGGGCCACACCTTAGAAGTCAATGAAATTGACCTTTTAAGTATGTCTAGGATTAAACTTAGAACATAAAGAAATTGTTCACGTAATGGCTGCTTAAAATCCATACGACTTGTGGAAACCTAGATCTTTTTACTGGCAAAAGAAAACGGTTTTGGATTATGTAAGGCTGATCGTTTCCATATACTTATTTAATCGCAATATATGGTTGCACCCCATTATAAGAGATGGGATCTTTATCATATTAAAATCGCGTACGTTGGGATATAATTTAGAAAATTCCTTCTGCGGAAAGAAAACTACACACTCGAGAAAGTGTAATAACATATGCGTAGCAAATTTCTCTACGTAATAGCAATAACGTGATTTTTCTGTAGAGAGTAGCGGTAGCATTCGAGGAGATTTTAGAGAAAGTTTATAAAGTCATATAGATAAGTAAAAAATAAAATCTAGGAGGTGTGCACATATGTTGTATTTACTCTGTTCGTCTATTACTCCCCTTCCCTCCCCCCGCCTCTCTCTCTCTCGCTCTGCAGCTAGGTGCAGCTATGTTAAGGTGCCAGCTACGTGTTTACTACCTGTCTACTCGTTACACTCTATTTCACCTCACGTTCTTTCGCTGCCGCTTCTCTTTCATTTAAGAAATTTCCAGCGTGCCTTAATTAAACATGCGGGTGAACGTATAACACACTTTTTATTCGCAAATTAACGCTATTTCTTTCAGTGTTCTGCTACTGATTTTTGCAGTAATTACAAACTTTTGCAATGCGTAATATCATTAATATTGACTTATATTTAATATGAATTTGCGAGAGGCAAATAATAGAATGTTAACTGACAAAACATTTATTTACCGCTCGACTATCTCCGTCGCAAATTTGTCTTCGCATTAATTCGTACACAAAAATATTCACTGAATAAAGATAAAAACCATAAAAGTAGTCTCATATAGAGAGACATTTCTCATTAGATTCTTTTTAGAGGCATCTTGATTTAAACATCATTCCTGATATTTTTCAACAATATTTAATTATTTATACTATACGCCAACGTGCTGTAATACCGTTAGCTGTGATATATCGTCGACGAAATCAACCGCTGGAAAAGATAGCTTTCATTCAAATCAATAACGAGCGGCCGAGTTAGAAAGTATCCCTTTCGTGCGTGCAAGCATTGCACGTTTCGTATCGACATACCGCGTGTGTGTTCCGTATTTAGGCCTCGTTTTCGCTATCACGGAAGAAACGGCAACCAGTGGTCGTGCGTGTACGCAAAACATTTTCTTTTTCCCTGCAACTCCGCGCACGTCCTCGCGCTCGCGTGTGCCCCGCGGACGGGTTAGATAACAGGCTTCACGGTATAATAAACGCGAGAATCAGGACTCTCGAACCCGATTGCCACACGTGTGATGGCAACGTGCGGCCGTGTCAATGTTTCCGCGCGTGCGACGGGAAATGGAGCGATCGTAAGGTGCGAGATCTGTGCACCAGACCCAAGTGTCAGTGGCAAAGTTTAAGCGGATCTGAGTTTGTTATTGGTATCAGAGCGGGCCGGTCTGGTGATTTCATAATCGTGCAACGCGCCCTCCTCCTCCTCCCCATCTCCCTCTCGAACGAGAACGAGTTTTGCACTTTGCCCAGTTATTAACATAACTGGAGTAACGAAATCGTCAAGCAACATTCGGCAAGCGTGAGAAACCTTTGAATATGCTATTCGCGACGTCGGACGATTCTTCGATTTCACGAGGATGTTCTCGATATATCTGAACGAAAACTTTCAGAAATCGGTATTTTAGGTATCCAAAAATGCAATGAACGTACTTTCTCGTAATAGATACGCGGGAATAATTAAATCTTACAAGATTCGCAAAAGTCAAAACTGAATTTATTTTTTTATCAGTATGTGCATAAATAGGTACTTGGAGGAGAAGGAGAAATTGCGAGCAATATATTCAAGAAAAAAGCTTTAGAAATGTAGAGACAAATATTTTAATATGACACGGAGATTTTCAAGTCGCATATCAGTGAGACTTACGGTTTACTTGCAGGTGGATAAAAGAAAATTAGAATAATACGAAATCCTGATGAGAATGATATAAATAACTGGTACAAACTACCTTTGATAAAATTCAAAGCAAGTTTGTAGAAAGTGGCTCGTCATTTTGCTTTTCATGTAGATGGGCTAGAAGCGTTGACATCAAAATGCAAATGCGAGAAGCAAAGAGAAATTATAGACTCGAAACGATGTTTTCTCGACATACTTTTCATTAGTTAATTTTAATTACTAAACGAAATAACGAAGCTTTTCCCGAAGAAGAGTCGATTTACTTTTCCAACCATTACCATTAAAGTCTAAAAAAGTTTATCTGTATGTTTATGTGTATAATAAAATCCAATTTATCGCATTTTTACTACAGCGATAAGATCCACGTCATCGCATTTTAACGCTTTCTTCATTGAAACGCTGAATGCGTAAACACGCTCTCTATGTTGTTCAATTATAATGTAACTGCACAATAATAAATTTAAGTACAAGACGCAGCCGTCGCTCGGTAATACATCGCGCGTGCGATCTAGGAATTCATGCAGCATGCAGGCACTAGGCAGGCGTTTGAATTGAACGAAGGACGATCGAAAGGAGAGCGGCCGCAGGCTTCACGTTGCCTAAGCCTTCGGTTACAACTCCGATCGAGCGGACACTTCCTCGCCGTGTCCCGGTCGTGAAAGTATATCTCGCACGAGGAAGTGCACGTTAAACTGACCATGTAAGAGTTTTCGAATTACGCCAGCGCACCGGCGATCGGGCCGATAAGTACGCGCGTTTGATATTTGATGTCGGGTGAGAAACGCTCGTCGGCGTGGCCCCGAAAAGGGGAAGGATCCGCTTGAATGATCGCGTTAACGCGAACCGCGAAAACACGCTCTCGACACGCTCTTTTCGAGATATTTCCACGTGCGACTAGAATTCACCACGGTCCCCCCCCCTCTCATAAACGGGCGCTAAAAATCAAACCCCGTGCCTTCGCGATACGTTCACGACGCGTGGACGTGCGTGAGATATTTTGAAAAGTTACCGAGTTACATAAGTTACGCATAACAATCTCGTAACGCTCTCATAGCATTGTCTCTATTCATTATCTCATCAGTGCGGAAAATTAAACTCATTTCAAAATGTCTTGTTCGCGACGTGAAATAATGGCATTTAGCACTTTATCGATGGTTCTTTTGAAATTTTAAGAATTTTAATTCTCAGATCGTAACATCGCCCTTGTCATTCTTTAGATTTGTCTAGAAAGATAGACGCCGATAGACGGAATTATAGGATATTGGTAATATTACAACAATAAAAAAATAACGTAGATGTAAATTGATGTTGTTTTATTACATGTAAATATTCTCTCTCTTTATTTATAAATGCAAAATTCATAAAAAAAATCTTGCTCTTCTTTTACGGAGAGAAACCCTTCGGGTGGATTAAGAATTTCGTTAAGAATTCCGGAGCAAGTCGAGTGGAAACGTAACAAAGCATGTATTGCGCGAACGACGTCGCGGTCGCGCTCCGTTTGCCCGTTGAAAGTGAGTTGAACAAGGATCTTTGCCCGCGCGCGCGAGTCATTAATCCCATTCCCGAGTAATGCGAACTGATTATCTATTACCGCGATTTCATTATTCGCGCGTACATGTATATCGCTGCCCGTGGCGGAGCGATAATGTCCGGCGTTAAAAGCATAAAATATAGCCTACTTGGAATCGCGAAGGCGAAGGCTTCGGCGCGGCGTCCCAAGTGGAATCTCTGTCGCATAACGCACGGAGCTGATCCCCGAGCTCGTCGTCTCGCAAACATGCGTATGCAAACAGCCCCGCGACACGGAAAAAAGGATAAAAGGGAAAGAAAACGACCTCTTTTTGCGAAACGACCGATAATAATTAAAGCACGCATCGAATCGGCGATGAATTCTCTCTCGCGCGGACAGCCCAGATTAAAAAGGAACAACGCGAAACGCGCGCGCGGTTTATTACTTTAATCCGCTCGCTCGTTACTCGCGGCGTTGCTCTTATTTGATATTTACGCACGAATTTCGCGGCCGATCGTCGATGCGCGTCGCCGATTACTACCGCGCACCGGCGAGGTAGCAATCATCGTGCGGCGCACAGATGTACGTAGCGTTTTACGGAGGTGGATTTTTCTTCGACCGCGGCATCCTCGCGTTGCGCGTCGCGACCTTAAACGCCCACCGTTAAAATAACAGCGCTTAAGGATATAGCGATACACTGGCGATACATTGCGCATCTTTGGCGCGGGACAATGGAAGAAGATTGCGATTTTTAACGCAAGACGGAATATTTATGTTCCTTACTATTTTATCGCGGAGATTACCTCAGCCACGTATTTCATTCACGTTCGTGGAACACCACTTGTCTATTATATACACGCTTGTACATCCTATAGCCGGTTTTATCTTATCGTTTATTAACGTTGTATTTTATTCCTCGTCCATTCCGGCTGCACCGGCTAATCTCCGACGGACACGGACGTACTAATCCAATTTATCCTTTAATCAGATTTGCCTCTCGATGGAAGCAGCCGCACATCTCACAATCATCACTTTACCGCGCGTCGTTTGCGTTTTCTTCTTTACGCCTCATTCTTACCTTTCGCCCTAAGCGATGCCTCGGGGTCGTGCGCGATCGATTCGCGGCGATGCATCAAGCGGAGCCAAGAGGCAAAAGAACGAGAGGGAGAGAAAGAGAGAGATAAGCTTAAACACCTTGTAAGAGCCAACCCGCGCGGCCATGGTAGCGCCGGGGAACCCCGCCTTAATTTATACTTGCCCCATGCGCCGATCTATTAATCCCGGACCGATTGTGAAGCGTGGTGAATGTGATCGGCCGGCCGGCCGGCCGGCCGGCCGTAATTATAATTATCCCGGCTATTTGCGGCCGCATAACTCACGGCGACGCGCGGTAAAAACGCGACGCGCGCGCGATCGTAGATCATTTCGGCGGTCGTTACGGGACGCGCGATTGCCGTGATTAATGAGCGCACGCGTACGATAACGCGAGCATGGCTTTGCAACCCGTTTTTCAATTTTATTGCGGATTACATAGTGGCGCGAGAAGAGAGAGAGAGAGAGAGAGAGAGATGGAGAAGAGGGAGAAAGCCATGGACGAGTTACGGAGAACGTGCACATAATTCTTCGCGAGTCTTATAAAATTAGAGAAAATTTCCGCCCAGGTCTCCGTCGCGCGCGGAAACGCACGCGGCGCGAGGAAAATTGCCCCCGTTTCTCCGACTTTTGCCTCATAAGATGTCCCGCTTGGAGCTCCTGCTCGTCGAGCAATTTCAACAGCTGTTCAATTAACGCTTCATCATGCGCGCGGGTTTCAAGAGAGCGCGACGTACTCACGTATATACTATGCCGTGTATGATTAATTATCTCGAAATCTGCGCGCGGCGACAATCGGCCGTATCGCGGTCGAGCGAGAAATTTGTCGCGGGATTAAACAAGCTTGTGATCCCGATTTAATTTATATTCGCCCTCGGACTTTTTCTCCGAAATCTCCTCGTCGATCCGATCGCGCCGTTTACGCCTACGGAACTATTCTAGTTGCGACACCCTGAAACACAATACGAGTGCACCACGACCGCGTGGACAACAAAAGGACTTCGGGATTGAATTGCGTATACCTGTGGAAGTTGCTCGTATTATTTCAATGCTGAGCAACAGATAGCTAGAAAGAGAGACAAAAAGAGAAAAGAGGGGGGACTTTATCTCAACCGCCGAGGTCTATAACCGATCAGAAATTATGTAATGATTGCGAAAAATACGTGTGGCAATAGAGGGTGACTGAAACGAGCCTTCGCGTCTATTTTCTTTGATTTTTTTTTCCAAGTAGCAAAGCGCAGTCGAAACACTCGAAATTTATTTTTTTTCGAGAAGAATATATAAACTGCTATTTTATGTTTTTTTTTTTTGTGATGTGTGCAAAGCACGTTCAACTTGCTTTTTCGATAACACGTACATCATTTGTTCGCCATGTAAAATATTAACGGAAACTAATCTACGTAGCAGATTTCTTTGTCGAGATCTAATCAGAGAAGGTGTCGTTGTCCTTACTTTAGATTGTTGCATTATTTCCGTAAAATGTATGTTCCGTAGAATGTATATTACGCGATTTATTTCCCTCTCTCCCTTGACACATTGATGTGTATCTCGTGCCTTTATTGTAGCGCGAGATGTAATATCGCGCTCGTTACGTTACTTCTCGCTGCTCTCTATCTTCCATTCAGGCGTATCCACAAGCTTGCCTCCTTCGACACGTGCACCGAAGTAAATATCCATCCCGCGGGATTTTTATTCGCTAGTATATTGCGCAAACCGCTAATAAATTATGCCCGCGCGACTCGGCTTTAAATGCACGGTGCCGCGGCGAAATGCGCGATACTTCGCCTTTCACCTTGCTTACGATAATGCATTCTGTCTCGTGCATTGTGAGCTCGGTCGGGATAACCGCCGTCGTATTATCGTATGCCGTACCTCGAGCAACAATTACGCGGAAACGGCCGTCGAAAATCGGCCGCTGAAGACCGTCGCGGTTTCCCGCGATTAACGAAGAGCGAGTAAAAGTCACGTCGCTACGTTTTTGTATGTCGCTGAAGAAAGCGCTGGTGATGGCTCGCAAGTAGAAAGAATATATCAAGCAAAGAATACGATTTGTCTCCTGTAAGTTTTGTCACAGATGCACAAGCGGTTCAATCTAAGAGAAAGAATTGTCCTCGAAAAATACATATATAAATCAAAGAAATTAAGGTCGTTTCTTTTTGTGGATCGGATGTACTTACGGAGCACAGAAAGCAATATTAGAAAGCGCGTCCTCGCTTTTTCCAAGATTTTCAAGCAGTATAACTCGACTTTGCGAGACAAATCCCTACGTGCGTAAATATTGCTGTTGAAAAACATGCACGTTCGATATCAAATTCTGTGAAAAATATTTTCCTACTACAGAGGAAAGAGTTGCTACGCAAAAAAAAAAAAAAGAAATTGAGAACGCCTTGAAAATCACATTCTTATTGATAATATATTACAAATCATGTCTACTGTCTGATTAACTTTCAGAAACAGCTCGATCCTGGGACAGGCTCTCGCAGCTGATACCAACGAATTCGGTGTACGAGAAGCAAGACCGAAATGCATCGCCGTCCAGCAACGGGGTCGATGCATCGCTGGCGCATTCGCTGGCGGAGAACAATGTGATGGACACATCGAAATCGAAGGGGGGAGGCGATCACGTGGAGACGGAAGAGGTGGAGGAGGAAAAGGAACCTAAGCTGACGTACGACGCCGAGGAATACGAAGATGAAGATAAGCACGAAGAGGAAGAGGTCGAGGGGGATGGAGAGGAGGTAGAAGAGGTAGAAGAGGTAGAGGAGGAGAAGAAAGATCCCTCTGATACCGTGAATGGCGTAATGAAGAAAGAGAGATCTCCGCCGGAAACTAGCAGCGTGTCGAATACCGATGCGATAGACAGGGATGGGGATTACCTCGAAGATCTCCCGACGAATCAGGACGACAATACGTATTATTATTACGACGAGTACGAAAACGCTAATCGTACCCGATACGACAACGCAGGTGAGCCTCGAATCGGTCGTTTCTAATCACCGTAATTATTATTATTATTTATTTCTCCTCTCGTGGATACACACGTAACAATCTTCGTATCACAATTCTTGTATATCATTAATTTGGTGTGTCATAAAGGATCTCAGATCTTTTTTCGAAAATTCTTCGAATAATAATCTCTTCTTATTTCCCCGGTTTTAGACGGCGAAAACGACTATCTAAACATGGAATCTGAAGAGGAGGATGTCACATCAGGGAATTTATCGTCGGAATCAGAGCACGGAGCTCTTGAGAAGAGAGATAAAGACGTTTCGCACGAGTCGACTTCCAACTCGTCGCGAATCGTCGAGGAGAAGGAGGAGGAAGTCGACAATCCGGTATCGTCGACGGAGTTGGAGGAAGGCTCGTCCATGGAGGGCAGTGACAAAACGTTCACTACACTCGGTGCGTCTGTCCTCGAGGAGAAGGAGGAGCCGGAGAACGTCTCCGCCGAGGTCAGTTCCATCCTGATAGGCGGTGCCGTGGTGTCCGTGGTGACCACGAAGAGCGTGGTGAACGGCACGATATCGGTGCCGACGACGGTCTCGCCGGCCACCACGGAGCAAATCGCACCGCCGCCTCCGTCGTCGTCGTCGTCCTCATTAACCGAGACAACCGAGACAACCGAGGGACACCCGGAAGTGACCACGGAGGACTCCGCGAGGATCCTAGCTTCCGTGCAGACCAGCCGCAGCGTATCGGGCGCGCGCTTCCTACCGTTTCCGGTGATAGATCGCGTGGAGCAGGTGGAGGCGCACGGCGGGTCGCTCGAGGGCAAGAAGACGTCGCAACCACCGTCCACGGAGAGCATCATCGACAAGCTTGACTGGGCGCAATCCAAGCTATCCAGCGATCTCTTGCCGGCGGCTATCCTGGGCACCGGTGGCTTCCGAAACGCCGGCAACACGTTGCAGCTGGACGTATTAGCCGAGCGCGATCGCACGACGACGACGACGACTCGCAGGAGTTTCACTACCACAGCCAAGACGCCGGTTATCAGCAAGTTTATCCCACGACGTTACAACGACAAAAAATTGAACAACACTAGCACCAGCACGGCGAAGCCGCGATTTGAAACCACGCTCGACTCCCTGGAAGGTTTGCTGCCTCGAACGTACGTGTCGAGAGGAACCACCCCAAGTGCGGTTTCCAAGATAAATTTCAGGTTGGATATGTCGCATAAATTTTTGAAAGGATTAAAAGATGTAAAATTTGCGAGTGTAATATATATTTATCTATAGTCGCATATCAGATAAATAATAATTGGCGGAAATGAGTTTTATCCACATATAAATTTTTGAATTATCAGTAACAAGAACGACAAAGTACGCTTATTAGACTTTGCAATTGTATTGATGAATCAAGATTCAATTGATAGTTAAAAAAGTTACCAATGATAGTTATTGTCATTTTTCTTTCAGATGGCCTTCTTCGAAACCGACGTCCACGGAAGCAGCAGAGACAAAGACCACATCGACGACACCACGAACGAAACCTAAAGCCAGCATTGTCGTCCAAGATATTAGCGCATTCCTACCGCCAGGATACAAGCTAAAAAAAGAAGAGATAGCTGCCACGGAGAGTTCCCTCCTCAGTGAAATCCTCGCCAAATCCAAGGTCGACATTTCGTCTCTCCTACCACCTGGCTATGACAAAAAGAAGGTTGAGGAAGAATCCAAGTCAAAAGATACTACTACTACTACTACTACTACGACGACGACGACGACAACAACAGCGAAAAGTACAGGCGTCTCTCCAGAAAAGATCGCCCCGTCTATCCAAGATCTCTTCGCGTCTTCCAAAGTCGATATCTCCGCCTTCGTACCTAAGGATTACGAACAAAAAAAGGACCTTGAGCCGGACAGCAAACCTACTGGCGACGCGAACAGCGAGCAGAATGTAACGGTCACAGAACGAACCGATTCCGAGCCTACCACGAAGAAAGCCGGTAGCTTGAAAATCGTGTTTCCCAGCAGACCAGGCGGTCGAAAGCCGATTCACAAAATAACCACTCCGCAAACTCCACGTGGGGACGGTCCAGGCGCGGTGACGCCAAAAATACAAAAGGGATGGCCGACTCGGTAAGTCAGTCTTACAACGTTACACCTTAATTATTATTAAAAGAATAGCTCTTCTTTTAGTGATCTCTTCAGAAATTTTATTCGTCAACGTCTTTTGTTCACATTCATTATGAATTACAATTTTTCGTTCGTCAAGAATCATGTTACAAAGTAGTGCAAAATAGTATCGTATCTAATAACAATCGTGCTAAGAGAGAGACAAATTTCAGAGCTACTACGGAGTTTACCGGATGGCCAACTCCGTCCACCACGCCGATCTCTATCGAGAAGTTACTGGAAGCAGCGCGCACGGCTACGGTAGCATCGGTGAACATATCGCTCATTCCTAGCACGAACGAGATTTCGAGCACGTCGTCGACATCGACGACGACGACGACGACACCGAGGCCGACAACTCCTGGCGTGTGCGACGACGAGTGCGAGGTCGCCGGGACGATACGTATCATTGGAAACGCGACGTGGGTGCCAGAACTGCTCGATCGGAACACTCGCGAATGGCAAGAACTTGCGAATCACGTGGAACGAGAGGTACACCTTTGGCTAAGCTTCCCATTAACTTTACGAAACATGTTTGTCACATTTAAATCATACATATATATGTTTTTTTTTCTTTTTTCAGATGAATTTTATATTCTCGAAATCCAGCGTTTTAATGACGTGGTACAAAAATATAAGGATTGACTCCTTCAGGTAATCTTTTATAATTTAGAGCAATGGTGTCAAAAAATAAGCATGGAAGATAATTTTAGAAGTGTAATCATTATTTGCACAAATAGTAAGATTCTTATTGTCGCATAGAATTTTTTGCGAATCGTACATTAGACATCACTATATCATACTTTAATCGATTTCGTATCAAGTCTCAGCAAAGATATAATGGTTCACTTTCAGTCAAGGCAGCATCCTAGTAGACTACTTTGTCGAGCTAAACAATTTACAGCAGAAAGTGAACACGCAGGAACTTAAAGTGATTTTCCACGACTCGCTCAGGACATACAACGCCAATCGGTGGAATGAAACGACCACGAAAGGTCCATTAAGAATGGGAATGTTTACTATCGATCCTAAGTACACTGATTTCGTAGGTATGTTATCAAAATTTTCTTTCTCTTTGATATTTTAATTGTTAATTATACCTACATGTATTATTTTTCTTTACAGTCATACCTAAAGTAAATATGCCACAATATATCGAGAAAGATGATAGATTGATACCTCAATGGGCGATCGCGGTAATAGTGATAGGTGTCGGAGGTTTACTATTTATTATCGTGTTTGGTGTGTCTGTGGTAAGTGTCAAGCGTGCTCAAAATCTTGGCGCAGTCATACAATCAGAGATAATGAATGACGTCACTTTCCAGCTCGTCAACAGACAAAGCGGATCGAAGCTGAAGCCGACCATGTCCACCATTTACGAGGAAGAAGTGGCTAAGCACACGTCGAGTCACAGATCGAGCGACTACTCAAAGCCGGTGCACACAATATGGACCGATCCCGACGTCTCTTGGAACGACAAGTCCTTCGAATCGACTTCTAACAAGGTGAATGAACGCGCGACGCAATGTCATAAGCCTCGTGCATATCGGACGTACGGTGCTTACCCTGGACTCGTCCCTTTTTCAGATTCTGGTTGACAAATCCTTCCACGATAACAAGAAATACAATATGTACGACAGTTGGCGATCTGAGTGGAACGGTTATTATTACAATCCCTCGCACACGAGCAGCAAGTACGGTTACGACAGTACCATGAACCTGTCGACCCGTCACCATCCTGATTACGACACGAATTTCTAAACGGCCAATAAACTGCAATTTCTTCTATCAATACCGAGATTTCACTTAATTTATTCGGCGCCTTAGGTAAGCTACGAGACCCATTGGAATATTTGCTCTATTCTTCAACGATGCGCGTTCACCTCGTGATACGAGATCATCGATATATTTACATTTATATTTTAAACATATGGATTTGTATTTTCTCGTACATCTAGTAATACCTTGTGTTCATTATTTCGCGACATCGAATTATTACCTATTAATTCTTCACTATTTGCTTTAATAAAGGATTTATTTATTCTAGTCAGAATAATAAGTAATCATATTATAATCGGTCGTTCTCCATCAGAACCGATATTACCGTGACGCCAATGTATGTTGCCGCGATGCGTTTGAAATCGTAGGTGTGTAAAGTAGAATTAAGCGAAAAGAAAATGGCGATTACACCGACAGCGAAATACTTCCTGTTTATAAATGAAATGAGATACTGAGTAAAGATCAAACCATGATGTATGCTATCACAGTTTTATTTTTTATACGTATACATACATTCATCTGGTTCCACATAAAAATATATATAAAACTCGCATATATTATCTCTTGTACACAAACCTAAAATAACTTACTCAACATGGATAGTAGATTCCTAATCGACAAGACAGTCGTGTCTTCCTGAGTGTTAACGTGGTGTCTGAGCACACTCAAAAGTTTCTGATATAAGAACGATTGCCTGTCCGAAAAAAAAAAAAATGGAATAGCATGAGTTTACTCAGCATCCCTCCTTCCGTGTTGTACGTACGTAAAAGGACATCATAATCATACTCGACAGTTATACGGTTTTGAAACATCATTGGCAGTCAGACAAAAAACAAGTCTTTGTTGATGATGTAATGAAGCTACGTCTTCCTCTTATCCAATGATGCTTTTAAACCGTACCGCAATCTAAATGTTACCTGCTAGCTGGCTTGCATATCGATAAATGATCCTGCGGAATCTCGAAGAACTCTCCCACGCCAGGATCTGAAAGATATAAGCAGTATATTGTTTTATATGCATGTGTGTTTGTGTATAGAGTATGTTGATAAGGATCTAGATAAGTTAGATTTATCTACACGTGCATACCATCAAGATAAGCTGATCTATAATCGATAATGACGTATGAAAACGGAATATCAACAGTATATATCTAATCTAAAGCATTACCTGCTGAATTAAGGCTGACGAATTGGAAGGGAAACTTCAATGCGGTTACAAGGGTGGGTTTGGCCTCGGCAAAACTCACAATCTCTATGCGATATTCATTCAACATTTCTAGGAATTCCTCATGCAATCTTAGCAATTGCGGCGACTCTGGAACGTTAGAGCAATAAGTTAGTTACGTTGCGCGTTACGTAAAACTAAAGACAGCGTGACGATTACCTTCACGTAGTTCTTGCACCTCGACCGTTGGCCATAGCAGCATTTGCGTTGCTTGCTTCAGAGCCGCCACGTGCGAACCTCGATGAGGAGTAGCGTAAAATAGGATAGCCTTGGTATTCTTGCAGATGCCGTGCTTATCTCCAGTTTTCCACTCTACAAGCGTAATTATAACATGTAACGACTTTAACAATAGCAATAGTAATAATTTTATCGGTCCATTTATCGAAGTATATAAAAATATATATATAAGTGTAAATTTTCAACTTATACATACCTTCTACAAGCATCTTTTTAATTAATAATCCACCCATTGAATGGGCGACCCATATAAGTGGCCGCTGGCCCACGTTTGCCGTTGTCAATTTGGTAACAAATTCTTCGCTTCTCTCTTTAATAGTGCTCCTAATAAAAATAAATGTAACGCATCAAACATAACTATCGAAATATTTAATACCTGAATTTATCAGACGCAGAAAGCTGAAACATTTCCATGTACAGTACTTACTTCATGCTTTCTATTGGGCAGAAAGGAGTCCACATAGATAAACTCGTACCATAATTAACACCTATGATTCGTAAGGATGGTATGTCTACAGGTAACCAGTCTTTAGGCCAACAAAGTGTTTTAGAGTCAGGATCATTCTTCATACAGGCGTCATCTCTAAAGATATCGCGTGTAAAAATTCACAAATTATTTGCGGTTTACAAGCGAATCTTTCATCGGTATCATTTTAAGATTAAATATATAAAAATGTTAAATACACGAAAACCTACCCTCTGCAAAAATAAGGTCCACACGCGAGAGCATTTGTGTTTTGCGGACAATCGTCCAACACCACCTCAAAATCTTGACCCGTCTTTCTCCATTCGCGCAAGTACAGATCGCGAGCCAAGTCTTTAAAGAATTCCTGAGGACGATCGTCATCGGCCATGGTAGACAAGTAATCTGTAGTCTCAACCGCTGTATTATCATCTACGATTAAACATATAATTTAACAAGATGATAAGATGAATAAAACTTGAAGACGTGTTTATAATCATATTACAGATATTGACAAACCTACAACTCCAAGCGCAGACGTCGCGACGTCACGTTGTCTCCAGGTAACGAATACTCCACCCAACAATCCATGCAAAAATACAACGTCCATTTTTGTTGCCGCGTGAACTCTGTGCAGAGGATAAAGAAGATAAACACTCTGCGCATATTTTGCTTTCTCGTTCCCATCCCTATCCAGATTCATCAATGCACTGATCGCCTGTGCCGACAGACGAATATCGTCGCTGTGGGACCAACGTGACAATATGCCAATCCATCCTAAGTGGAAACAATTATATCAGTAGTTATATATCTGTATATACAATAATATATCGCGGAAATATCAAGTCCATCTTACCGGATTCATAGATAGCCTCTAAATATTCAGAATGAAGACACATGTTGGATAATATCCTTGCGAGTAGTATGCACATTTCTACGTCATCACTGCAACGTTTCTGTATCGCTGTCAATATTGGCAAAGCTCCGGCATCGATCAGGTCTAAAATCCCAAAATTAAACAGGAGATATAGAGAGTGTGTCAGTGAGACAGTCTGTAAAATTGCGCAAAATTTATATCTCACGTTTGCTGTACTGTTCCACGGAGGAATGATGGCAGATCGCACGAATGCAACTTTTGAGCACGTCATCATCCCGAACTGTCGTCGTTTCCATAGAAAGACCCACGCTTGCCAGGTCATGATCAAACCATTCTACAAGATACTGCACATCAATTGAATAGATAGTTTCAGCATAGATGTCATCAAGTTACAATTACAAAACTATAATATTATATGTGATTTTATTATAATATTCATAGCCAATATTATAATTTAGAAATAATAATTTAATTTGTAGATATTTAGCATTATCTTCGAAGATTTAATTAAATTACGCTTTATGTTTACATTTTTTAAATTTATTATTTTCCGTACTTTGATACTTTTTTTTATATACATTCAATTTTATATACTTACTCGATGCGAATCTTTAAACATTTTACTAAGAAATTGTGTAAGGCAGAGATGTGTATTGCCACATAAAGCATTCAGACTTAACAGCAGCGAATGTACCTTTTCTACGACATCCTGTAAAAAATAATCTCATTTATCCTTAATATAAATGTAATGTTACGATGCTGGAGAATATTGGCAACGAGCATGTATGTATGTTATGGTATAAAAATGTTAAAATTAAAATAATTGAAAGTGTTAAAATTAAAACACGTATCACATACGTTTAAGTTGTACTGCACATGATAATACGGTGGTTGCAAAAAGAACTGTGAATTAATATTTGGCATTCTTGCGAGAGCTGCTGCTGTTTTAGCATCCATCATCTGTGCCAAGTGACGATACTGCCAATCTAAAAGTGAGATTTTCTATTCTATAGAAAGATTGCGTGAATCTAATTTCTATTCAACGTTTAAGCGTTTTATTCTATATATTAAAAAGGGAAACGTACACGTAATCCCAGAGAAACATTGTGATGGCTAGAGAACCTACCTTTCAAATGTAACAAGGCACCAAGCTCAGTCACCGCTTTATATCGCTCGTTTCTGTCTCCGTGTTGCGCCATATATAACAACTTATATGCAAGCTTGTGATTCTTCTCCTTCCACCATCTCGCCAGAGTGTCGCTGAGGCTTCTTGGCTTCTCCGACGCAGGTCCATGTAGATCCTCGTCCTTCCTAAACATGAAGATGTCTGAAACCGGAGCAGGACCGATCAACGTTTGCAGTTTGCACACATCAGCTGTGACTGTCATAGACGTACACCGTACACGTCACGCTCCGGCAGACGACTTACCTTTAAACTGAGGGTCATCGACGTAGATGTACTGTGCGCGGGCTTGCTCCAAACTTAGAACGCTCGTATCGTAAGTCGACCGAATGATCCGCGATATCTGCCGCAGTTGATACAGAAACCAGCAGCCCCTGCACGAGATACACGTCCAAGTTTCAAATACTCGGAGACACTCGACCTTGATCTTGACTATCTTGAGTGGACGAGTCACCTTGACAGTCACTTACCCGAGCACCACGACGCAGATGCCACTCGTCTTCAGGTAGTACACATAACCCCTCGACGCTCGCATCGTTCACGGCCACGGCAGGGACTCGGGGACTCGCTCGACGAAGCGGTTCCGTCGCGACGCAAGGGTCTCCCACAGTCCTTACATTTCAAACTTTGAAGCGCGTCACGTCGAGTTTACTTGGCACGCGCACACGAGTGGAAAATTGGGTGTTTTTTTAGCTGCACTTATTGCACCAGTTCAGCACAGTTCAGTCGGTGCAGCTAAAAGAAACAGACCCATTGGTCGCGTTCAGCAGACCAAGGACCAAGCCGCTCAGTAGCGGTGGAATGTGCGTGGCTCTTAGCTCTTACCTTTAGAACCAACCAATCAACGCAGAGTGTTAATAAGACGAACTCAACAGTTGTGCAACAGTTGTGTCTGCTAAACGCGCCCATTGCGTTCGGAAAGCGCGCACGGTCGAGCCTTTCGCGGAAAAACAGTTCCTGATTGGCGGATCTAAAAACCGTGTCGATCAGTGGCGAGTGGCGAGTGGCGCGATTTCTGAATGCGGACGTCAATTCTCAAGCTCTTGACACTTTGCCCGAATAAACAGTTCGCTTTATCCTTTTTTCCCTGCTTTCCTTTTTTTTTCCTTCCTTAAATTGCGAATATAAAAAATATGAGAAAGCGCAGCTAAATTTCTTCTTTTTTCTCTCCTTCTAATTTTACATAAAGATCGTTCTTTGAAGCTGCTGCACTCTTTCTGTGCAATATTCTTTATTCCCCTTAATTTTCTCTAATTTTAAAAATTACCTATCCGTTTTTATTTTGAGAAAACGCAACATACGCAGAGTTACGAAAAATTACAAAACGACAGAATAACTTGCAAAAAAAATAGTCGTAAGGACGCGAAGTTTTATAAATTCGTATTTTCTCTTTCTTATATCTACTTGGAAAGAGATAAGAAGACTCTTCTATAGACTTTTAATAAACCATAAAATTTTTTCATTCTTTTCCTAAATTATGCAAATACATCAATTATTATCTTCTCGAAAATATATATAAACAAAAATATCGAAACCAACACATCGAAACAATTTTTTCTCATTTCACATATAATAACCAAAACAATGATTCATGCTCTCGAAGAAATGCAAAGATCATTCCTCGCGATTGATAGATAAGCAGATAAAAAAAGGGCGATTCGATCCAATGAGTAAACCTCGTGCGCCCATTTTGCCTATTTCTTCGCTTTTCCTGATACGCCCTGCACTGTAGAAGGCGGACCTACGTGACAACGTGACGGAGCTCGTTCGCTCGCTGACGAAAGCCGAAGGAAAGCGCGCGTGTCTTGACGAAGCCGAAGCACGCCGTCGGAGGGTTCCACGGTGAGTCCAGGTTGTTCACGTCGACCCCACGGACCCCGTTGAATGAGAGACGCGCGGGTGCACGATGACCCGCCGTCAGCAGTGATCGTAGCCGGCGCCGCGCGGGCCGCGCCACGACATGGCGACCGTCAAGGTAACGGAGCAGAAGGTTATCCTGTGCGGCGAGTACGGCGTCGGCAAGACGTCGATATTCCGGCGCTTCGCCAACAACACGTTCGTCGCCAGCAGCGACCGCAAGTCGACCCTGGGCCTCGACAACATCGACAAGGAGTACGTCGTCGAGGACCGACGAATACGCGTGAGTGTCAACTTGTTACATGCGTGGGTGTATATGTGTGCTGTGCATTGTGGGTCACTTGCTTCTTTTCGTGAGATGTGCACTGATCACTTTGTCCTCTTTTCATCGTTTTCCCTTTACTGATCGTCAAGTTGCATGTTTTCACTTGCCAGTGTCCCTTCCACAGAATCCGCGAGCTGCGTGCATTGAACTTCCAAGAGTGTAACAGACTGAAATCAGTAAGCGTATGTATGTAAATATTGGAGCGTTTGATCCTTTGAAAGTCACGCGACTGAATTTACATACCGATACATTAAACATGAGGCTCTATCAAGTCCTGCGCGACGTGCCTCACTCAATTGACGCTTATACATTGTGCGCGACAGTTGATACAATTTAAACAATGCTCGTCAAAGTACATTTCTGACTTTGCACCTTTTATTCTTCTCAGCTGCAACTATGGGACACCGGCGGTATGGAAAGAGTGGCGTCCGTTACCTCGAGTTACTACAAGTTTGCAGAAGCTGCCATTCTGGTGTTTGCCCTGGATAACTCGACGTCGTTTCATTTGTTGTCTCAACATTTGCTCGACATAGTTACGTATGCGGAGAATGCCAAGATATTCCTTTGCGGGAACAAGAGCGACTTGGAGAGCGTCGCGCCGCAAGTCACAGACGCAGAGATGGAACAATTCTGGTACTTGCATAGTTTCTAATAGTTTCCTAGTGCATATGCCTATGTTTATATGAAATTATAAAAAAATTAAATCTTTTCCAGCGAACAATGTCACAATCTGATCTCGGGGATATACAAAACGTCGTGCAAAACCGGCGAAGGAGTGAACGAGATGTTCGAGGATATAGCGCAACATCTAGTTGAGGCTAATCGATCGCGAATGGAGCTTCACGAGATGGACAAGGATCGATTTAAGATCTCGTATGTCGACGAGGCAACCGACCCATCGTGTTTGTGCTAATCTGTAATTAATACGTGCGAATACGCGAGTCCAGTCTTTGAGAATCTTCTAGGCTCGATGCGGCGTGTAAGAGAAACAAAGGGAAACGGAGCGAAACCTTTCATATCGAGCCCTTGTCACGCGTGACTTTCCTATGAGGGAAGGTTGCGTCTCGCGTCTCGCGGAGAAAAGAAGAGGAAGAGGGAGAATCTATAAACGTGAAGCACATGATATAAAGCCTGTTCGTTTTCGCTACATTTCTGAACTAGTGCAATAAGTTAGAATGAAACAAATATATAATTTTCTTTCATTCCAACTTGTTGCACTAGCTCAGAAGTGCAGCGAAAATGAACAGGCCTGTACACACGCAAGTTGCGTGTCACGGTCGGATCAGTTGTAGGATACGCGATGGCAAAAACTTTTTCGATTAAAATTTTTATTACACGTTGCGAAATTATATCTTAATCGACTAAGCTTGACCTATTAACGTGATTTACGATCGGTATTATATTATACACTTGATCAATATACATACTATATATACTTAAGTTTGTAAAGGCTACACGATAACGAGGCACTAGTGCTGTGTCCATTTGATAGTCTTCAAGTCGATGCCATCTTCTACCATCTCCCACAGTGGGCTGCAAGAAAACGAGGATATTAGAATTTTTGTATGGGCCTTCGTGTAACGTCGTCCCGGCTAATAAATGTACAATAGATATAGAGATAGAGTGATAAAATCGCGATCTCACGAAACGTCCAACGACAAAGTTGTTCCCTCCGCGAAACGAGATTACAACCGTTTCGATTCGTTAACGCCAAAGTATAACGTGTACGTAAGTCTAAAGTAGATCCTCTCCATCATGACAAACGCGTTACCTCATCTCCCGAAGTCGCTTCACATGCTGTATCGTGCTGTCAGCCGTGTAATCGATTTCCTCGAGTGTCGTAAATCGTCCGATGCCGAACCTAGTTAGACAAGTCGTAAATTTATATCGCTAGAGTATGAAGCCATTATTGCTATATGTATAATGATCAGCGAAGTTTCTTTATCTCCAAGTATTATACCTGATACTGGAATGAGCCAGATCCTCCGAGGCACCGATCGCTCTCAGCACGTAGCTGGGCTCCAAGCTCGCGCTGGTGCAAGCTGAGCCGCTGCTCAGTGCCACATCCTTCAAAGCCATTAATAGCGATTCACCTTCCACGCACGCAAACGATAGGTTCACGCAGCCGGGATACCAGGCTACGGGGTCGCCGTTTCGCACAACTTGTGGCAAATTTGACATTAACTTCTCGATCAGGTGACTCGACAGCGTATTGATGTATCTGTGATCGTACTGGAAAATACAGTGTAAATTTTTAATACCTTAAATGGCATCGATCATATGTAGCGGGACTTTGTGTTTCGCTTACGTCCATTTCCGTCTGCGCCAACTCGCAAGCGGCACCCAATCCTACAGCCAAAGGTGCCGGCACAGTACCGCTTCTCATCCCTCTCTCTTGTCCACCGCCGCTTTGCAACGGCTCCACGCGCACTCGCGGCCTTCTCCTAACGTACAGGGCTCCGATACCTTAATGAATTATTAGCAAAATAGATAAATAAAGACTAGAGAACTACCCAGCTTTTTTATAAATATAGAACAATTTTTATAACTTGATGCAAATGAAAATTGTAGACAAGCTCATATAACTTCTAATATATAACTTCTAAAACAAAGTTTATCTTTTTTTGTCATAATACTATTTACTATCTAAAGCAACATATAGAAAGGAGAAATAGGTATATTATCTCTTCATAATAATAACGTGTATGATAAATATTACCTTTTGGGCCATATAGCTTATGACCACTGATAGATAAAAGATCAATATTCATAGCGTTAACATCGATTGGCACTTTGCCTATGGCTTGCGCAGCATCCGTGTGGAAAAAGACCTTTCTCTTCCTGTAATGTGTACGTAAAAAGCAAAATGATCAAGAGACAACTATAACAGAATACGTATAGCGTTGAAATCTTGATACTCACCTACAAATGGCGCCAATTTCTTCGATAGGCTGTTTGACACCGATCTCGTTATTCACCATCATTATGGAAACCAGGGATGTGGATGGCCTAATGGCTGCTTCCAATTCATTGAGATCGATAAGACCATTTGACTTGACGGAAAGATACGTTATGTCAAATCCTTCCGCTTCCAAGGCTCTACATGAATCCAGTACGCACTTGTGCTCCTAGATACACAAGCAACTATTTGTAGATTCACGATTTACGTTTATCAAGAAGGAAAAAATTATTATAAAGATTTCTCACTGTCTGGGTCGTCACAACATGATTCTTTTTGGATTTGTAGAACCTTGCTACGCCTTTTACAGCGATATTATTGCATTCTGTCGCTCCAGAAGTAAATATCACTTCCTTCTTTTCCGCTCCTATCAAATCTGCGACTTGCTGTTGAAAGCAGACGAATACGTCTCTAGATAATGTAACCGTAGAATGTAAAAATCTAAAAATACCGACCTGGCGAGCGTGCTCGACTGCTGCTTCCGATTCCCAGCCATACATGTGAGTTCTGGAATGTGGGTTACCGTGGTACACCGTCATATACGGCATCATCTTATCCAACACCCGGGGGTCCTAGCACGTCAATATCCTATACGTTATTTGCACGCGCATACATGACGTACATCATATGACATCACAAGCTGAACTTGGTGAACTTACCAGTGGAGTAGTAGCTTGGGCGTCCAAGTAAAGAGCTCTACCTTCCATCGGGCCCTTTTTATACTCGTCCGTGATGGGAGCTACATCGAACAAGCGATCGCTATTAAAAACTGCGCAAGTTAAACCACCCTGCATCAACTGACAGTGTCAACGCCTCAACGCCAACACTCACATTCATATTCGGTGACCTCCGACAATTGTTGACCGCACGTGTGCAGACGGCGATCCTTGGCGCGACGCAACGCGAAGATCAAATTCCTTGTCGACCGAAACATCCTCAATCGTCGCCTGCGGCTGCTCTCTCATGAAGGTAAACCACGTATTCCAAGAGCTCGCATGTTACGTTCTAACCTCGCAACTTCAGCGCACCGTGCACCGTGTTTTGCCAAAACAACAGCGCCGAATATAAGCGCCGTTCTTTTCTACGCGCTGATTGGCTGTCAGGAGAATTCTTTATCGGATAGCCAATCGAGACATCGAGAGGCTCATGACGTATCGTGCAGTATCGTGATCGTGCCTCCACGTGAGTTGCATGTTGCATGCGAGCATGACAAATGCAGAATCGATCGGTTTTTTTTTTCCTCCAAGGTATAAGATCAGAATATATGAATATAAGATCCTTGTCAAACTTTTTGAACATCACGAACATAATACTGCAATTCTCGTTTACAGTTGGAGTCAAGTTTTTTAACAACCTTACTATTGATGTTTAATAACAATTAAGAGAATCTCAGCTCAATTTTAATATATAACAATCAAAAGCAATTATTAACTTTTATTTGTATGCCTCATACTTTTATTTTTTGTTATACATAAACGTATTGTAACGCATTATTAATGCAACTTGAACAACGTTTACGTACTTACAACTGAAAAATTAATGTCAAAATTATCTTGAATTTTCTCAGGATTAAAAAGTTTTATTCATCACACAAGAGTATCCTGATATCATGTACTATATCTAATAGGGAATATGACATTGCAAAGTATGGAAAATATAAAAGAAGCGGTGGAAATAGCGACAAGACACTGATGGGGATTAGGACTTTTGTATATTCATACTTTTCTGCATGTCCCAAGCATGCTCCTGCGACCGCCTGGCGGACACGTCGTTTGGGAAATGGTTGTTATTATCACGAAGGGCGCAGTGTCCACAGGTACACATTCCAGTTGAAAAGTGATCTCGTTTACACCTAATACCCCTTTGGGCGCACATGGACCGCCTACAGTTCTGAGAGGATAACACGTACCGTTGTAGGGCACCACGCCGTCCTCCAAGCAAGGGTTCTCCACACAACGTGGGAGCACCTCGTTCTTGGGAAGTACGACGTACGTCCTGGATAAACATGGACCCTGCCTGTAAGCTTCGTAGCAGGCGTCGTTTAACGGAAAGTACAGGAATCGTGGCCTGCAGTCGCACACCCAGGACGTCCTTGCACCACTGCCTGGGTAAAGGAGCATGTTTTTCGGGCAACTGTCTGGTATTGACACGGGTATACGATCCGTTATCATCTGCGAGAATGAGTATACATAAAAAGAAGCTCTTAGAAATTCTGTATTAATATTATATATATATATTACCGTAGAGTTACCACCGCTGACGTGGGACGTCTCTTCGTCAGTCGGGAATATAAAATCCTGGCCCCGTATCATGTACGTGTACATAAGAAATACAATTCCGACGTACAAACACTTCATCCTTGCTATCTCAGATGACTGTGCGAGAATGCCGTTGAGAAGAGAAGGATAGAGAAGTACAGGTATCCATAAACTTTGATGTAGATGGGGATATGGGAAATGCCAGACATGGTTTTGCATAAATTAATATTAATATGTTCCTAACAACTAGGCAACGGTAAAAATATCTCGATCCGCTTCGGATCTTCTTCAACTCAATGATAAACTAAAAGAGAAAAACATCAGTGAGATACATATCCCAAAGAAAACACTATAATATAATTGATTACAAATTATCTAAACAGTCATTAGCATTTTAGAATTGTTTCCATTTTTTTAATTGTATGTAATACTTCTAATATTGAAATTTAATATAAAAACATCGATACGTGGGAAATCTTTTAATGTCGATAATTTCAGGAATTTATATTTTTCAATAGGCTGAATATTTTATGTTGTAAAATTAATTCTTATTTTACATAATTAAAAAATTGCACAACATATTTTAATTGTTTCTAGTAAAACGCTTAGAAATAAATAGTATAATTTTTCTCTTTATATATAATGAACTATTTATTTTAATATTTTAAGCAATTATAAATTGTCAGTTTTGTGTATACGTGTAATATTTTCAGGCATATAAAATTAAGCTAAACGGAATAGCTATTTGTATAAAAAATTACTTATAGAAGTCATTTTTAATGTCCACAATTCTCTTGCATATGTTTTCATATATATTTTCATACCGCAGTACAAAATGCAAAGAATAAATTTGAGCACTAGATGAAACATAGAGATTTCATTAATAAGTCTTGTTGCCAAGGTTAGCAATATAGGTGCCATACACTTTCTTATATATTAAAAAAATACTGATAATAAGATCTGTAATATAATTTAAAATGTAAATGATTTAAAATAACATTACGCGCAATGTAAATATGTTCTTAACACATTTCATAAATATCGATACTTTTTTAAAGCTATTAATAATACAAACGAGATTTGGATGCGCGCACGTCCTGATATTCTGTTCGAAAATTAATAGTCTCGAAAATTGGCAAATTTCAAGTTTTAGAATACGTTTCCACCAATACATATATTTCGAGTATACTTAACGGATTTACCGATCTTTCGAAAGATTCAAGGAATCTCCCAAGTCGGCCGCGTGCGATGCGTGTTGCTTTTTATGCAACGCCGTCATGTCCAGCATGCTTCCGAAATCAGATTTAACGCTCGATATTGTTAGATCCTCCGTTCCTTGATACTCGCCCGGTCTGCCGATCTTGGTCGGGTCGGTTTGCGCGTCCACGTTCTTTCGATCGTTCGCATAATCGTCGGCGCTAACCGAAAACGTTCTGCAAGTCTCCGACGAGCTGACACCCTTGAAGGGTGACGGACGCGCGTCGACGGTGACGAAATCGCCTGGCTTGCGTTCCGTACCGTCCATGTCCTTTGCCGGCGAGATCTTGCTGAGGGGACCGAACAGGTTTGCGATGTTGCGCATATACGTGGACGGCGAGGGCGACGAGGTTCGCGTGAAATCCGCGATGGAGAAGCTCGACAGCTTCGCTAGATCGGTAGTCGGGAAAGTCGCCAATTTCGTCAGATCCGAGAACTTGGTGATCTGTTGAGTGATATCCGCTAGCGGGAAGTCGGGCGTCGTCGACGTTCGGGACTTGGTACTGCCGTCGCCAACCAGATTCGGCAGTTTCGAGAAGTCCGCAGGTGCGAAATCATAGTCGCACTTGGCGTTCTTCACCGACACCGTGAGTTCACCCGCGTGGAAGCTCGGTATTATCTCCGATGGCGATATATGCTTGGGACCCACGACAGAACTGCTGTCCTTTATCTGAGTGATGGACGCGGCGTCCGTGGGGCCCAAGTTGCTGTCCTTCTTGATGCCGTCCCGAGAAGTCGACGGCTGTAGCACGAAGGGCTTGGACGTGGGCGTGATTATGGCACCGCCGTCAGGTTTGAAGTTGACCGGCGCGAGGAAAACAGCCGCGTTACCGGCCGTGAGGCCTACGCCAGGCGGAACTGGCGGCACCAGCGCGTCCGAGGCAGATACCAAGGGAAATTTCATAGTCAGGAAGTCGGGCGTCGTACCATCCTCGGAGCCTGGGCAGATCATCTCTCTGATCACGTCCCAGTATGAGCTGTTCGATCTGTTTCGACCGGGCAATTTCGATGCCAAGGAACACTGTATAAGACGTTTAGACTTGATAGTATATACGTAACAAGAACTTGCTTGCATTTTTTATCACTGCGCGTACTCACCCTTAAACGTTCGAGATACGTCGTCGTACCATTAAACGTGGCAGTAAAGTCGATTCCACCTTCGCTCTTGTAATATTCTATACTTCTTCTCTATAAAGATAAATGGTGAATAAAAATCAATAATGAACACGATAGTATATTAATCAAGATCTTTCATAGGATCTAATCGTCTCATTTTCAAATTTTTACACATATACAACTGAAACTACGAGCTAGCTATTAAAAAATACTTACAATCTCCTCCAAGGTATCCTGGGAGAGAAAGTGCTCCTGCGATAATGTATAACTAAGAAGCATAGGTCGAGGATATTCGTGGGGTCTATTCTCAGGCGGGGGCAGAGACCAGAAGACATTGAAATTCGATTCGTAACACGAACCATCCATGTTGTAAGGTGCTGCAAAATAGAAGATAATGATGATCACTCAGCTTCTACATTCTCGTTGCGCGACAAAGAAAGCCTTTGAAACACTCACAGCATATCAATCCCACGCACGGTATGTATCCGTTATCGCTAGGCCCCTTCATCTTGATCTGATAATCCAACTGAGAGTCCACGTCCCTCAAGGAAGGCGACGCGTGAGAGCGCGGATGGGAATGATACCAGCCTACCAGCGTAACACGCTTCCATTCCATGGCTCTTGCGATTTCAGCTTCCACGGCTGCCGCGGCTGACTTGTCCTTACCAGAGTACCGGCATGGAAACGCGCACGTTATGGAAAGATCTACGACAAGATGACGCACGTTCGATGACTCAACATTCCAACCGTACGCAGGCTAAAATAATCCATATGCATTATGGCACGTAAACGCAGTTTGAAATGTACTGTGCGAGTTGATGTCCCAGTGGCCGCCCAAGTAGCCGCAGACTTCCTTGTCCGTTAAGTGACAGTGCAGGTCCACTAACAGGGCCGCGGTGGTTGTGATGGTGACTAAAAAGGGCTGTATCTTCCCCAGCGTGCTGAATGACGTAAGTTCCACCATTGTGCTCATGTCCCTGTAAAGCAAAAGTGTTGGAAATTTTATAGAAACATTTATAAAAAATCAACAGGCACGATTTTTCTCTACGAGAGCCTACATGGCGTGACTTCGTATCCCAAGATTGGCGTGTTTCACTGGAACCCGCACTATCTGGACCGGCGGCGTGATCTGGATCTTCTCTCCGCTCTCTTCAGCCATGTCGGTCGGAGCCCGTTCCATGATTTCAGTACACTTTTGGGGACTAAATGGAGATGAGATGGCGTCGAGAAGTCCACATACGTCCTCTTCCTCCTGTTTTTCGTCCTCTAGAAACTACAAACGTCGAAGCAACGACGCTAGCCTCATCGGAAAATGTTCATCGTTATGTGGTATGTTGTTTCTCCGAAACCTGCAAATGTATACCAATATTGGACACGTAAGACCTATGTCTGGACATTTTCATCATTTTAGTCCTTAAATAAGTTTAAACGCGACGTAAAATCAAAGAGAATCAAAGATGAAAATATTTTTCGTGTATTATATTCGGATCTTTGATTTTACGTCGCGTTATACTTGTTTAAAAACTAAAGTGATAAAGGTGTCCAGACTCCAGACCATAGGTCTCAAGTGTCCCTGCATTGCCTTGATACATACATTTACCTTAATAACGTTTCCTAACTGACGTGACGTACAAGTAACGTCGTCCTACGACAGGGGTGACAGGTCGAAAAGACGCTTCGTGTGATCGACGGTGATCGCGACAGCGTTATCACCTAGCCCAACCTGACTTGGCGCATTGTTGACTCACAAGAGGTCTGTTCTTTGTACGTAGCGCACCACGTTATTATGTCTTAAAATTAAAATGAAATCAAGATATACACGTATATATTATATTTTGGAGGGGATAAAAAGAGAAAAGATGGGAAGGAAGCGCAGGAAATTCAACCGGACAAGGAACGAACACGAGAGGCCTGCATTTTATAACTGTGCCACATTATAGACTTTAAAACGGAGTAGATGTAATTAGACGTTGGAAGAAAGAAAAAGGAAAGATAAAAGATTCAGCTTTACACTACAGAGCGACATTTGTATTCGTAACCCACATCTTACATTGCCGAATCTTAGGTAATCTTAAGATTCTATCCAGTGAAACGATAGTAGACATATTTTCAAATTCAACTTTGCCTGCCAAAGGTCTGCTATTAAAAAAAGGGTCATGATATTCAACCATATTCTTTATTTTAATTATAAAAAAATATTGTAGCAAAACGTTGTAACTGGCTCGGTGTCCACTGTCCACTTCTATCAATGCAAGTTACGTAACCTTAATCTTGGTTTAACCAGGTTTAACTTGATTTTTATATTTTTTTTAGTTGTAAGACGTGGAAAAATGGAGAGTAAATTACATCAAGAAAGTTAAAGTCTGCATTGAGGCAACTTGTTGATTTTTTTCAGAGCGAAGAGAAAATACACCGGGAGGAAAACAAAAAAAAGAGTATTTCGTCGCCACACAGCCTGGCGCTTATTGGCTGCCTGGATTTTGTCCAACGAGACCGAGAGGCGAGTGAGGCGACACGTCGCGTTAATTAGGACCGGCCATAAAGCCGGTCGAGCGTCGCGCTGCCCAGCGCTGCCGAGCCGAACCGTCAACCGAGACCGAGGGTGCTCCGGCGCGGTTCGGGGGTTCGGGGTTCGGCGTCCATTCCACAATCCATTGCCTGCAAGCCGCAAGGCCTGCAATCAGCAATCGTTCGCGAGGATTCGGAGTTGTCGGTGAAAACTTGTGGGAGAGCAACGGCAAGCAACGGTCCGGTCGAGGGGACGAAAATGGCGATGGCGACGAACCAAGTTAAGGGCAGCGGCTGGCCACGGCGGGCGAGCAACAGTTCGTTCGAGGGGAAGGTGGTGCAGAATCAGTCGGTCACCATCAACAGGACCGTCAATTTGTAAGTGGCGCAACGTGACGCGCGAGCCAGAATTTTATCCTTTTAGAGTTAACTGTGATTTCTGACCGCCTCTCTTCTATAGAAAACCACGGCCACGACGCCGGCCTCGGGCAGACGCGCGCTAGCAATCCAAAATATCGCTTCTAAAAGAGAAAAACAAAAGTTGAGAGAAAGGAACAACCCCTTTCTCTCCTCCCTCGCGATGATCGGCCGTTTGTTTCTTTTTTTTTCTCCCCCCCCCCCTTCGAAACCCCTGGAATTTTAAGCAACTTGTATCCGCCGTTCTTCACACTTCACACGCGACATGTAGGCACCAGACACCTGGCACTTGTCCTCAGTGGAGAAATGTCCGCTGCGGTTTACGTGCGATAGTCGTTTACGATTTATATACGATACCATTTGCTTAAGATTCTCGAATGTAGGCTATAGCGCGTCGAGCACGCGAGTTATTAACGCGGGATCTTCACCGGCATTCGATTCACGCGCAGCGTCTCTCTCTCTCTCGAGCATCGTTTCCTCTCCACAACACTCCACAATGTCGTAAACGACGTAGTAAACTAATTGTAAGCCCGCTCCCCTCGCACTCGTAATGTGTCGATTCTCAATATGCGTGCGAGGAGGCTCCCCGCTCCCCGCGCTGTCCGTCTCTGTTTTTCTTTTTCGTTTTGATTGTTAAAAAGCAGTGCAGTTTGTATCTTAAGATTTCGCGAACCGCAGATCATACGATCCCGACAAGGCTGTATTATTTTCTAAGTTTGTACGCTCGCCAGGAGAGCCCTGTATATGTTTTATGATTCATGTTTCATGATTTCACTCTTCCATTTCATGTAAGACACGCTATATCTATATGTATTATATGTATACGTACGTACTACATTTTGTACGGGGTAGTTCACAATTATATCTATATATATACATACACCTAGTTGTATTACATTTTAAGATAGTATCTAATATAATACAAATATTGCGATTATTCTGCTTTGTTATAAGAAGGTAAAACAAATCTTCTTAAAACAAACACCATTATAAACGAGATCTATGTAACGTTATAAGATCATAACTGGATTATTTGTGTTCATGATATTATATATGTGCATCTATGACGTTACATTTGCAGCATCTTACGTGTGTTATGAATCAAAATGTTACAGAATATATATTTATATATCAATGTATCTCGGCATCATGCAGGTCTTTGCATGTATTTATCAAATATTAATGGCTAATTCTTTTATTGTATTTTTGAAAGCTCTTAAATATTATCTTTTTTTAAAGAAGCTTCATACATCGTTGCAATGTGTCATTATATTAATAAACTGATATATATCATTTATTGACATAAAAGTTAAAGAAACAAATTTAAATAATTTTATAAAGCAATCACAGTCACAGTAATATATAAGTTAACGGTAGAAATCTAAGAATATGATGAAATATTTGTATTATTTATCGAGTACTTGCTCAAGTATTTACTTGTGCAGATACGATTGTAATGTCACAAATAACAAAATTATGTTTGCCTGTTATTTATAATTAATTTGATTATATCAGGTGTTCAATGTGAATGCAGAACTTTAGTTATGTGTTGAAATGTTTTATACATGCGTATTTTATACATGTAAAAGCTGAACGTAAAGCGATATTTTTATGACAAATAAGCTATCATATATGAAATATAATTAGAAATTCCATATTACATATATATATATATATGGAACATTAAGACTTATATTACATTGCATAACAATATTTTGTTCTATGTTTATACTTAAAATCTGACAAATACAAATACAGATACAGAAATCGTTATTAAGCAATGTAAGAAAGAGAATAGAGTGAAGATTGGAAACTTTGTTCTGTTAAAATTCTAAATAAAAAAATTTATAGACTTTATTACAAAATTTTATGTACCTAATGTATATTTATTAACAAAGAGATAATATTTGACGATAATAATAAAGGCTCTTTGATAATAAAGTAACTCTTTTTTATAATTTAAATATCTACACATTTATTGCTTAACGTACAAAGACATAAATACTGTTAATATTGAAATATGAAAATAGCGAAAGAAAAAATTAAATTGTTATATTGTGTATATTTGCATAGTTTCTGTGAATATTGTAATATCGCATCAAGCTGTATTTGAAGAAACTGGATTTAATTACTGATGGATTAAGTTAAGCATATACAGGAGCCTAACAAAAGAATACAAATCATTTATCATAGATATCCTTTGACAAACTATACGTTTGGAACAAAAGAGCCACTCTTCGAGAAAGATCCATCAGTACCAGCAAGGTTTCAGCGCATGAGAGATGAATTCGACAAGATCGGCATGCGGAGAAGCGTAGAAGGCGTCTTACTGGTACACGAGCATGGACTGCCACACGTTCTTCTTCTGCAACTCGGCACAACATTCTTCAAATTGTACGTTTCGACAACTTTGAAAAACGTATGCAGCTTAATAACAAGATATCAACGTTCATACGTTTCCTTCTTGTTGTTTCAGACCTGGCGGAGAACTCAATACAGGAGAAGATGAGGTAGAGGGCCTAAAACGGCTCCTTACAGAGGTAACAGTTAGCACGACGCCTTACGCTGCCTTACAGGCTGGCTGGGAGTGGCACTTTTATATCGTTAGATTGTAACATTGTCTTTATAAACATCATCATTATTGTACAAAACCCTGCAAACGTTTGTAGAACTTATGTAACCGGGCCTGTAGCTCCATATAGGGGCTTGCTCTTTTATTCTTATAATATTTTGTACTTTTGGCGTGCTGCATGCCCGGACACTTTAATGTTGAAAAGATATCGCACGTTATTGTATCCGGTTGGCTAAGAACATTGTTCTTATTTCGATGGTGTATGTTTTAGCACAGAGAGAAACATCGAAGAGACAAGATGAAATGCAAGAATGTAAAATAGTGACAAGAAGACTGTATATAAACGTCGCGAATTTTTGAAATTTATAAGTCGGAGAACCGATTGTATATATATACTTATATATTGAATAGGGTTTAGAATTTTATTGTAAGGAAGAGATATCTGATCGCGGCATAATATGTGGGCCTACGACGTTCGTCGCACGTGTCAGATCACAAGACACGTTATGAACTTGAGATTTGTAATCTCTATCACATATTCTTGACTAAAACTTTGGTCACACATGTGACGGTTTCACATTAGGTATTCATATCAACATCATACAGATATCATAGGTGAAAGAAAACGTACATGTATAAAACCCTGCAAACGTTTGAATATCCATATCAGCTTTCGATTTCAAAGAGATTCCGTGCTACGTGTCACGCGTCGATAAACTTGAATATTGTTAGACGTGATGCTATTAGGTGACCGCCGTAAATGTCTCGAAATATAATAAATATTGTGCAACCATGTTCTTAGTAGACTGACAGACGAAGAATGTATTTTATTCTCATAGTTACTCGAAGCTCAATATGATACAATGTTAGACAGCAAATGGGATTGGTTTCTAGACTTTCGGACGGCAGGACGGGGTGAAGCAGGAATGGGTTATAGAGGACACGATTGGAAACTGGTGGCGTCCAAACTTTGAACCACCTCAGTATCCGTACGTGCCGCCACACATCACAAAACCGAAAGAACATAAAAGACTATTTCTCGTACAGCTACAAGAGAAAGGTATAACGACATATCAGAAAACCTTGACTAATCTTATCATCTCATAGGCGTGTGTATTTACTTGTGTTATTTTTGTGTTCAGCTCTCTTTGCTGTACCGAAGAACTACAAGTTAGTCGCTGCACCATTATTCGAATTATATGACAATTCGCAAGGTTACGGTCCCATAATCTCATCTTTGCCACAATCTTTGTGCAGGTATGTGTTAAAGAAAAAAAAATCTTTATATTTTGCAAAGAAATGAGACATGTGTGTCATATTACAAAATTACATTTATTTGTGTTTCAGGTTTAATTTCATCTATATGTGAAACTAGAATTAAAAGACCAAGACCGAAATATTCGGTTTAATTTAATGAAATCTATTAGAGGTTTAATAATTAGACGCGTATGTGGTACGAAACGATGCTGATATTTGAGGGAAATTTCTGATCTATGTATATGATGCATTGCGAATTAAATCATTTTTTAAGTAGTATTTATGTAACTTTATAATCTCATTCCATCAACTTTTGTATCTAGATGTAAGTTTCTATCTTTTGTTTTTGTATCTGTAACGAGATACAGCAAGAAGTACAATCTACGTCATTAATTTTAAAATGTACATAAACATTTTTATCAGCTTTATTTCCCAAAATATATGTAACGTGTATTACGTGCTTCTCACAAAAATAACGCGTACGATGCGAATAATACCATGGGAAACCGTAACCGAGATGCAATGTATATTTTTCTGCCAAGTCCTCGAAAATACTTTCTAAACTCGTAATAAAATTATTATGTAACGAGAGAGTGTAGAGTGATTGTATATCGATAATTTATAATTTGACACAATTTTGATTTTCTGTTACAATAAGATAACAGAGGACTTTTTGATAAACCAATTCGTTGATAAATTGAATTGAACTGGCTTGTTTCGTAAGCAGCAGTATTAAAGAAATATATTTCATGTAAATATCTTCATCAAATACATTCATATTATTGTATAGTAATTCAAGTTCTCTGCCTTACACATTCTTTCCACTCACTTTCATTCTTGCGTAATATCACATCGCGCGGTACGCGATATACGATGATATCTTTTATGTCTTATCAATAATTTTATCTAATCGATCTCGTTATATAACATGAAAGAGCTGTTTGGCCTGAAACATGTAATAAACTTTATTCTATTTTCTCTCGTTTTGTACATACATATGATGCGGTATAAAAATATAATAAAATATAGCTAAAAAGGAACAGATAAAATTTGGTTTTTAGAATGTAGTATTTGGTATGTAAAAACTTATTGATATTTTTTCCATTCAACAGGAGATATCTTTGCGTCCCGCGTGGCCTTCTAATAGTATATTGTTCTCGTTTTGTGGAACGGGATGTGCTCCAACTGTTGCGCGTACTCTCGCCGGTAGTCCCACAGGTAGTGGTCGATCACGATCGTGTTGACATCGGACGGGTTCAGGCCCACGTTCGGATCGGCTGCGATCAATCTTCGCACCTCGTCGCGCACCTGCTCGACCGCCTCGATCGAGCAGGCACGTATCTCAACCTCCTCCCTGCTGCCCTGCTTTAACGGCTCGTCGGCTTTCAGCTTGCCCATGAGCGAGTCGCTGTAGCGCATAGCGCCGTAATGCACGAGCACCTGAGGGATACGATAGTCCGCGAACATCGCGATGCTGTCGATATCGTGGAACTCGCCGAGCCCGCGTCCCTCGTAGCAGGCCCAAATGTCGCCGATCAGTATCTGAGCCCTCTTGTAGATGCTGATCCTGTGCCCCTCGTAGTTGGCCTCGTCCCGGTACGAGTCGAATTCCTTGACGATCAGCCGGAGCAACTTCTCCGCTGAGCCCTCGCACGACTTGATACACTCCGCAAACGTGCCCTTATACCTGTCCAACAGAACCCTTCCGGCCTCGTGCAGGCCCTTGATTCTTTCGTCTATAAGCGGAATGCTGACCTCGTCGTCGCCACGAAAAATGACCTCGGCATCCGCCTGCGTTATCTGCGAGTAATACTTGGGATCCCACATGGGTTTCCCGTCGTTGATGGCCCGAGTGACTGCGGCGCAGAACGCGAAGTAGCCGGTCTCTCCGTTGACTGTCCATTTCTTCGCGCCCGTCTCGGTCCAGAAGGAGAAGTTCAACGTGTCCAGCACGAATATCCAGTCCGCCGCCCTGGGGTCGTCGGGCTTAGGATGAAACTTGATCTGCGAGAACGTGCCCTCGCGAATCTTACCGGTTTTCAAGCCATCGAGGATCGCCAAGGCCAGTTTCTTCACGCCCGCCTGCTCGATGAACACGTCCTTCGCCAAGCCGGCAACCAGCTTCGCGGACTCCTTTGGCATCAGGACCATGATGTCTGGATCTTGATAGCCGAACGCCGAACGATCTGTCTCAAGCTATTCCAAACGACTGTCAATTTATCTACTTGACGCTTACTTAACAAATGCTTTGAATGACCCTCGATTTTTCGCTACGTATCGGTACCGGTACCGGCTCGAACAATGTCAACAATGGCCGTTCCAAAAATGGAGCGCGATCTTCAGCTGATCGATTACGCGCTCTTTCTGGCTCTTTCATCATTTCAGCAAGATATCTGATATTTCTTCTTCTTCGTATGTTTAATGGCCTTCAGGCAATACTGCCCCGAAAACGGCCAGGGCGAACCAATAGTCTTATGAGCCCTGAGGCGTGTCTTTTTCCAATTGCATTGACGCAAGTATAAGCCGTGAGGCGTGTCTATTTTCAATTGCACTGACGCAAGTATGAGCCGTGAAGCGTGTCTTTTTTCAATTGCACTGACGCGAGTATGTGTAGTTGTGTGTGTATGTCCGCGGTGTCGGGAACTCGGGTTAATGCCGTGATGGGTTTGTTAGGCCCAAGGAACTGCGCGGATCACTTCCCCCTGCGGCCAAGATATCTGATATCACTGATATGACATCATTTCCAGCTGCAAAAAAATAACAGAAAATGCTATAGAATAGATCTTCAATACATTTCGGAACACACTCTATACTGCTCTATACACAAGCGGGGCACAAGCTACAAGCCAATAGGAGAATTCATTTTCTAGTTACGTCCATCCAGTGAGTTCCTGTTATTCCCAAGGTTAGGTGGGTTAGGCATTCTGCGCCGAGATATTGCGCGCGCTTTCTGGTTTACCGTTCGGCGCGTTCGCGACCGCGTTTGTCTGCCGGTGTTGACGTCGCGCGTTCAGGTAACGCCAATTTAAAATATCTTTAGAAAACATTAAGTCTATTGTTAAGATCGTCGCATTGTTATCAAGGCAACTGCTCGTGGCGTTTCCTAGGTGAACGACTCTGCTTGCGGGGGGACATGGATTCCGACAGCTGCTCGTTGACCTGCACCGTTGCCGTGGAATGGTTAAACGCGCAAGGATCCATCCTGAGGAAGGCGACTCACCGGACGGCGTCGTTGCGCCTGATTCGAGACACGCAGCGCGAGCTGCTGGTCGAGGTACGCGCCGAGAAGGCGAACGCGCTCACGAAGCTACCCCTAAGAGGTATATCGGTATTTAATAAATTCATGACCGAGGGCAAGGCGTCCATCAAGTTTAAAGAGCAGAACTGCACGTTGTTCTTGTCAAACGCACCCTCCTCCCAGCTGATAACGTTCCTGAAGACTATATTCGTCAAGCTGACGGGCCAGGAAGTACATCAAGTCTCGAAGGATCCCTTGCGGGAGAAGCTCTTTGCGAATGTGCAACCGGGCGGCGAGGGCAAGGACATCAGTCCAGCTACTAGCACAGAGGTCAACAGAGCGAAGGAGAAAGCTATGGCAGTGTCACGCGCGACGGTCACCACTCCGTCGCCGGGCGTGGTCAGGAAGCGGAAGCATTTCAACGACGATGGCCACGTCGCTAAGGTACCCGCGGCAAAGAAGCTGTACGAGAATCCTACTGCAGGAGAGCTGACTGAGGAGCAAACGCGAATTCTGAATGCGGTACTCAGCGGGAAGAACGTGTTTTTCACCGGTAGCGCAGGCACCGGTAAGTCGTTTCTACTGAGGAAGATAATCTCGGCCCTTCCCCCGGACGTGACGATGGCCACGGCGAGCACTGGAGTAGCAGCCTGTCACATAGGTGGAATTACGTTGCATCAGTTTGCCGGTATCGGTCTGGGTACCGCCACCAAGGAGAGATGCGTCCAGTTGGCCTCCCGTCCGTCCGCAGCTTCGATATGGAGGAGAACGAAACACTTGGTGATAGACGAAATTTCTATGGTGAACGGTGATTTTTTTGACAAGATCGAGGCGGTGGCGAGACACGTGCGTAGAACGGAAAGACCCTTCGGAGGAATACAATTAATCTTGTGCGGTGACTTCTTTCAGTTACCTCCTGTGTCTAGGACCGACGACAAGGCCAAGTTTTGCTTTCAAAGCGAGGCCTGGCAAAAATGTGTTCACTTTAATTTTGAATTACAGACGGTCCATCGACAAAAGGACAAGGCGTTCGTGAAAATATTAAATAGCGTTAGGATAGGTAGAGTCACGGATGACATCGTAGATATATTGAAGGAAACGGCGAAGCAAAAAATTGAAGGCAATGGAGTATTAGCAACTAGATTATGTTCGCATGTGAAGGAGGCCGATGAGATTAATGAATTTCAGTTGGATGAACTTAAGGGCGAGAGTAAAGTATATACGGCGTTAGATTCCGATAGTTCTATGACGTACATGTTGGATCAGCAGCTGCCTATACCTGGTAAATTAGTACTGAAAGTTGGCGCGCAAGTTATGCTGCTGAAAAATGTAAATGTTAACAGTGGATTGGTGAACGGAGCTCGAGGTGTTGTTGTTAGTTTTAAAAATGATATACCGGTGATTCAGTTGCGATCTGGAACTCATTATGAGGCAAAGATGGAAAAATGGGCTATCAAAACTACTTCCGGTGCTGTCGTACACCGAAAACAAGTTCCGTTAAAGCTAGCGTGGGCCTTTTCGATTCATAAAAGTCAGGGCTTAACTTTAGACTGCGTGGAAATGTGTTTGGCGAGGGTATTTGACGCCGGTCAATCTTACGTAGCACTTTCAAGAGCTCAGAGCTTACAAAGTTTACGTGTTTTAGATTTTAATAGCCAACAGGTGTGGGCTAACACAGCTGTACTTGAATTTTACAAAAAGTTCAGGAGGACGGTGCAAGAGATGGAAATGATTCCTCTCGGTAAGAAAATTAAGTTAGAGGGAAATAAACGATAATATATTTATATTTTTTATAATCTACACATATAATATACAATAGCTTGTTAGAAGTAAGCACGTTAACGCACGCACAGACGTACATAAAATAATTATTAAATGTTTTAAGTAAATATTTTTTCTTTATTTTTATGTATATACGTAATACACAACGTTTCGGTTCTTTCTTTTTACAAATATTACACAGTTCATTGGTGTAGACGGTAATTTGTATTTTATATTTATATTCATATTAATAATCGTCGACAGTTATCTCGATGGGCGGTATATAACGCCATGTATGTCCCGCATTTACGAGCTCCGAATAAAGTATTGGAGAATTTGGAGCGGATTCTTTACTACTACATTGAATATCTATTTTGTACTGACCAGCAGTGAAGAATACTACGCGACATTCATGATAGGCTCTGCCGGATTCCTGTAACTGTTGTTTCTTCATAAATTCGGGAACGTAAGACAAGTGTGTACACAGCTACAAATTGTATTTATGAAAGTTGTGACTCACAGTAGGCAGCATGACCTTATTTGCTCCAGCTATGGATAATCTTGTTTCCAACTGATAATTATTCACTCCATTATGATGGTCCTGATAGAAATTAATGGACAATGTAAGATCACTCAGCGGATGCTCCAGAGCATTGCACACTCCCACACCAACGCTTATGCATTCACCCAAAGCACACGACAGTTCTTCTTGTGCTTTTACAATAATATCGTTAATAGTTATTTCTGGAAAATGTTGACGTTGTTTAGTAATCTTAATTTTTTTTTTTTTTTTTTTTTTTACATACGCATAATAAATATACGCACCCCACTGTAGAGGACTCATTCTGACCAGATCTAACATATCCTGAGTTAAAGTAATGCCGGATAGAGTTGCTTTTCCTGTTGACTCGGTACCTAGTAATTGCCAGCGTAGATCAACCAACGAAGCTATATGTTCAGCACATATTTTTTGGAGTTCACTTGTGTCACCAGCACCATTTAACTGTAAGTGAAAAAAATAGTATTACATTTTGCGGCATGTCTTCGAATAGGCCACGTCTCCGTTATTACCATAGATAATTTATTAAGTGGACATCGGTCAACTGGAACAGGAATTCTACATGGTTCTTTACCTTCCATGTATATACATTTATTTTGCGTATAGTGCAATTCCATTTCGTGATTTGTCATGTTTGTCACGTCCAGTACGAGATAAAATTGCAATGGTCTAAAAATTGTTGGCGAAAGAATTTTTATAGTAAACATATGTATATGAGATACAACGTGTATAAATAAATACTATTTTACCAACATCAAGTATTTGCGTTTTCGTGACTTACGTTTCAGCCGGCAATACATCCCACGTAGTAATCTGCACACTGGGTAGCATCTCAATGGTTATAAAAACAGATGAAATTCTGCAGTATCCAGTTACCAAGCCTCCACCTCCTGAGTATTTTATCCTCAATTGACCTTCGATAATATTAGACGTCTGCAAAGGTACTGCAAGTTTCGACAAACGCGTGCTCGCTAAAGAAGAGTGGCCGGAGTGCGAACTTATTCCCGATCTGAAGGAAGAGGTCAGCTCGGATTGTCTTTTCGTATGAGACGGAGAACTAAGCCTAGATGGTAAAGAACTGTGGCCTGAATGTGACATTAAACTGCTCGGTTGACTAAGACAGGTACTGCTAGTAACATCTGAAAAATAAATTGTAAATTCAGCAAAGAGGAAAAATATATTAAAATTTCAAAATTATGTTAGCATAATAATATACGTAACGATTATATTACCATTTCTAATCGAAGGCGCTATAAAGTCCGTCGCTGCGTACAGATATAAAGTAAGACTCGCACTGCTGCCAGGTTGTAAAGGCACGTGCGTCATTAGATTCTCATCGCTCCATTTGAAAATTTTACTCTCAGTTACAGCATCCAGAGTGGACTGTACTGATAACTCGATCATTTCAATAGGAACTTGACCGGCGTTCGTTATCGTCACGGTACACTCGGCGCTACAAATGTGAGCGAAACCATTTTACACGAAAATGGTATTGAGGGAAAAAATTTTGTTAATGCTAACAGTAGACACAAACCTCTCACCGCCATAGAGAGATATACTCGCGCTGGTAACTATATTGTCGCCGGAACTGAAACTAGCAGTTTGAGGCAAACTAGTTGCGACATCGATTCTTGGTAAGGCTGGAATGACTTCGACCGTATATTGAGGATGTAACATACTCTCCATGTATCTCAATCTACAGTTAGATTTAACTCCTAATGTATGTGTGCTGAATCCGAGTATTTCTAAATCTCCAACTTCCTTGGGTCTGCCTGCTAACGTAACTGCACGCGGACCAGACTCAGCAGGCAGGCTAATACTTTCTGGTATCGATTCGAATACTACACCGTTTGTCAAAAGTCTCATGTTAGACACGTGCAATTCAAATGGTAAAGGATTTATGAGCAGCATTGACACCTCACAGATATCTCCTTCCACCCACAAATAATCTGTTGTAAAAAGTCCATCTTTTATGATGTTACACTTTTATTGATGGTAGATGGTAATAATAAAACATCTAGGTATGCACGTACCAACTTTTGTTTTAAAAGTGTTTTTGCGCTCCAACGATCCGAAATTAATTGGCGTAAATAAAAATGGACCATGATCTTCTTTCACCCTTTCTATCTTTTGAGGCTGTAAGTGTGGCTGCATGTTTTTCAGAGCAAACGATTTTGTTTTTGGTATATTTAATAAATTAGCCGGTGGTATGACAGTACCAGAATCTAAAACCTATCGTTTAAAAAACATTGTTTATTTTATATGAAACACGTAATATACGTATTCATATCATTATATAATTATTTATTAACATACAAGAGGGACTGGTGCACCCTCGCACTGTTGAGATACATTTTGTAACTGTAGTGCAATATCCTTCCGTTCGGTAAGCGTCAGATGATTATACATTGTTTGAAGCAAAAACGTCAGATGCCTTGTAGCGAGTGCCGGATGGCCCATTCGGTTGGCAGCAGCAACAAGTTCGTTTATTATTTGAATCTGTATAGCCGGCCATCCTCTTTGTCCATCTGTAAGAGAACACGACGATTTTAAACATAAAAAAAAACAAATTGAAAGAAAAAGATGAAATTATATTAAAAGATGGCTCTATAATACGTCGTTGAAAAGACGTTAACACATATATATTTTTTTCTTTAAACGTATAATTTAAAAGTATAATAATGTATAATCAGGCAAATATAATCAAGGTAAATGTAAAATTTTACAAAATTTAATACACGTGCAGTAACCTGGTGGCATATCGACAGGATCTAAAGACAATTTAAATCCAGATGTAGCTTGCAACATCAAATTATAACATTGTTGCCAGTCTGGATTAGGATTATTTTGCGATACATGACGAGTGGCGGCCAATCGCAAACAGAATGACGCCTTTCTGTCAAAACCAAAGCTCGTATATAGATCTGACAATGTAGTAAATCGATCAATCTGAAATATTTCATCTATTACAACACCTTGATAAGCTTTATACGTAAATGTTTTCTGCGACATGTTAATATACCACGTACTTTTTCTTGCTCGCTCAGAGACAAATTAATCAATACAACATTATTTAAATATGACGCAGCTTGTAAGGTACAGTTCTGTTCTATTGAGATTCTCGTAGCTTTGAAACTAGCTTCAGTTTCAATTATTCCTGCGTATTGGTATTTACTATAATGCACTATAGCTTCGCGATATTTCTTAGATATTTCCTCAGGTAGTAAAATATGTGGCATGCTGGCCTTTACCATGTCTATACTGGGCGGAGATGGCAAAACTGTAAGAGCCTGTGATCCTCGTCTATAAAATATGACACATAATTGATTATTCATTAGCTCTCACATCTTTAAACCACATATGAGTCCACATGATAAAAGTGGAGGCGCTTTGATGCTTTTTAAAAAGACAGTTGTATGTTTTTTGTGTCGTCTAGCATACCTCTGCTTACTTGGACTTCCTTCTTGCAGGGAAGAATTTCTTTGCAATGGAAGACTTCGGCACATATTAGGATAAAGAACCAAGACCGAAGCAGCGCAGAGACCTTCGTACGCTGCTCCCAGCCACAACCAGTCATTGACGGCTTGCAGAATGTTGGCTGCGGACATATAATTGTTCAGGGCATCGGCTGGAAGTCCGGCTTGAAGACACAGGTCACCTAAATGCTTCGTCATTCGGCCTACACATCTCTTCTTATTATTTCTCGACTCGAGGTCTAACCCGATGAAATCTTTCTTCTCAAATGGAGCCAACAGAAGAGAGACACGGTCTATCTTTTCCCTGGAACGCTCCAGCCTTTTCGACTCCAAGATCCAGAACAGAAAATTGAGATATTCGGCCGTTTGCGTCTCGAGATCGGGGGGGCACGCCTCGTCCGCATAGAATATCGCCCGCGTTTTAAAGTTGCCGGGGGTGGTGTAGCCCGGCGGCGGTTCGTGACGGCCGTTCGACTCGAGGGGACCGAAAAGGATGGCACGCGAGTCGTACAGGGTGCTGCTGTACTTGACCTTGAGGGTCTCGTGCACTCTGCACAGCTCGTTCAGCTCCGTCTGCGTGTCGTACTTGCCGAACGTGATCAGGCCTAGGAGCCTCCTGTGCGTCTGAAAGTCCCCCCAGTCGTTGTTCTCCACCGGATGCTCCCGGACAAATCGGGCGAGGATCTCCCGGGTGCCGCCGCTCGAGTCGGACACGGAGAACCTGCTGCCAGTCTTGACGATCCGCTCGCATAACCTACTGACCGTCTTCGGCTTGATCTGCGTGCCGACCGGCCGCAGCAGCAGCAACAGGGAGGCGTGATCGTGAGCGGTCTGCTCGTAGTCGGGATGGGACATCTTGTTGTCGGGCACCGGACTCGACAGGATAGCGCTGATAGCCGAGCGCATTTATGCCATCGATTTGTTCGATCCGGTCACCGATTCTGTCATCTCTCCACGTCGTCGACGGCTAGAGCGTACCTGCACCACGTAAGTAAAATCTAAATCTGTTTTATTCATAACAGCATTTGACAACCCGTCATGGTCGTCACCGTCGTCACCTGTCACATCGGCTGCACGCGAACTCGACTGTTGCGCTTACCTAGCGGCCCCGAACAGAACCCTTTAGTCGTGTAAAATCACAGTCGCTGTCGGCAGCTGGTGTCGACGATGTAAGGGAGGATGGGGGGGTGACGGGGGTGGCAACGTCGCGCATGCGCATTCGAACACGGGCCACAGGCTACACGTGGGACATCACGTTCCGCTTCACGTTGACTCCTTTGAAATGTTTTCAATTTAAATAAAGTGAACGATGTGTTGATCGAGTCCGATTAACGTGCGCCAGGACAATCCGTTAACATGAAGAATAAACCGACCCGTCACAAGGAGGCGAACGTCTTCCGGGTGAGTAGAGTCGTACGCGAGGTTAACGGTTAACCTAATCGCGTGCGCGCGTGGCTCTGAAACCGGCTCTTTCCTCCGCAGTTTAAGCCGTTTTCCGAGCGAGTGACGGAGATCGACGTCGACGTTTTTCACCGTGTGGCACATCGGAACGAGGACGACGCCGATCAAGTCGAGACTCACTTTCACAAGACGCTGCAGAAATGGAACGTTCTCAACCTGACGGATGGCTACACCGCCTTCAAGAAGCAAGTACGAGACATCGTCACGTTGCCCCAGCTCCTTCACAAGAAGCAGCACGTGATCGACGCGCTTATGTTGTATTTGAAGAAACGAGATCCCTTGTTTTTGCAGCCGATCTTAGAGTAAGTAGCGTACAGCGGAGAGGCATGTAGATTGATAGCATCGATAAAAGTTTGTTATTATTACTCGTCTCTCACCGTGTTTCCCACAGGTTGGTAGTAGCCGTAGCGAGAGATCTTCAGAAGGAGTTCTACGATTATTTTTCAGAATTTCTGTCCGAAATGATCTGCCTGCTGCAAACGAAAAACGCCGAGCAGATAGAGTATACCTTCACCACTTTGGCATATCTGTTTAAATTTCTGTGGCGATATCTCACAAGAAACATAAGAAGTGTGGTGCCTCTGTTACTGCCGCTGCTGGCTGACACGCAGCCGGTCTATATAAACAGGTTCGCCGCCGAAAGTTTTGCATTTGTAGTTCGCAAGATCAAGGATAAAGACTCCTTCCTGAAATTGGTGCTACGTATTCTGGAGGATAGAAATGAAAATGCTAAGGAGAATGGGATACCGGGCTGCGGAAAGTTATTGTTTGAAGTTGTCTCCGGTACTCCAGGACAGTTCCATTCCTGCGGCGAGCAGATGTTGTTTCTTTATTTCAACGCTCTGCAAGACGAATCTCGTGATCAAAAACTCACTTACGAAGTACTACGTGAAATCGTAACGTGCATCGTGCAAAACATACATCCACAAAAGTGCGACGTCATGTGGAATGTTATACTTTTAATAATGGACACGTTTGTCGAAAAGTTGAAGCAGTCGTTAGACGTCTCTGAGAGGAAACACGCTTTGATTCTTTTATTGCGTCTCGTACATATGATTGTCAGCTGTAAAAATGGTAGTTTCTTAACCGACGCTGTCGCCTTGACGAAAAGATTGACCAACATGATGGACGTCGTGAGCCAAGACAACATCATCTTGCGAGAAGTTATAAATGTGTCTGTAGCCATTCTCTTGGCATCCAACGTCAAGTTAATGCAGGAGACGTCGAGTCAACTGTTGCTGAAAATTATGATGGTGAACGATATGGAATTATTGTATTCCTCCGTTGAAAATTTAATACCGTACTCTTCGTTCGAAGCTTTGGTATTGCCTCATGTATTGCGGCGCAGCATGTCTACTGGATTTGACAGTGAGACGTTGCTTCTGCTTGCTAAAATAATTCTCGCAAAAGCATCACCTTGCCTCAGCGGTATAACTTTGGACAAATGGAAAAAGTACATTTTAGATACACGGAATATCGGAAGCGGGAGTATCGATTATCTCTTACGAGAATTGAAAACGTTGTCTACCGATACCGTCTCGCTCGACGCACTGAGAATTTTGATAATTTTACCACATCTGAAGCCGTTACGCGAAGAATTTAAAGATACGTTGAGAGACGGCTTGTTATTTTTATATAAAAAGATACTGAAACCGGACAGTGCGGATGATGCTGTGGACATCAATAAAACCGCTTTCGTATTTTTATTAACACTGGAATCGCTCGTGCACGTGTCGGAGCCAAGCAGTCTCCACGAGTTTTTCGTAAAATCTGACATAAAAATAATTGATCTTGTTAATAACGATAACAAGTGTATATTAAACGCGATAGATCTCAGCTTAACGTACTTTGCTGCGTCGCAGCATCGTGCGGACTATATAAATTCAGCGTCGTTTGACAAATTAAACGACAATATAGTAAAAAAATTTAGTTCACCTTATAGCAACATTCGATTAATCGTGGCACACTTATACTCGTTGTTTTCTAATGTTAAAGATCTGAAGGGGCCCTCGGTGCAAGGTGATGGAAAAAATGCTATGGAGCTTGTCTATTTGGTGGAATGTGACGCCGTGACGATGCAAAACTACCGCAGCAAGCTGTTGCACTTACAAGCTTTAGAATTTCAGACTCACGCGATAGTTGAACTAGATCCAAAGTATCACGAATTTCCATTAAGATGCTTGATGGGCACGTTGTACGTCAATTTTTCTCTGCTCTGGCAGCCCGTGAGTACAATCATAGCTAGTTACGGTAACAAGGAATGCCCACAGTTCTGGCCGACGTTTCTGGCCGAGTTAACGTCTAACAATGTGCCGGAGATTGAACGGAGATCGTCGTTCGCGTGCCACGTGGTTTCGTCGTTGGAATCGCTGATCGAGAGGCACGACGATAAGCCTGATTTCGAGAATTACAAGATCCTTCTCTGGAAATGCATGGCACATTTTTCACATTACGCCGAGACGAAAAACAGAGACTTAACCGGATTGTTCATCGATTTCGTAAATGCAAATTTTTTTAGATCCAACTCCGACGAGGGCAAGTATTGCGACGTCGAAAAACGTAAAGAATTAATCGATGCGGACGATGACACGGATGACGAGAACGAGGAGCGTAACGAGAGCGTAAAAGCCGCGCAAGCGGACGCGATGAAAAGGACGTACAAGGTAAAACTTTTACTCGCCCAGATGGAGATATTTGACAAGGTGCAGAATCCGAAAATGATGCACAGAGAAGCGGAGCTGCATCAGATCTATCTCGACTTGATTTCTTCGAGGAACGCCGACATACAGAGAGCCGCTCTGAATTGTCTCTTCGCGTACAAGTACAAGTATCTTTTGCCATACAAGGAGTCTCTGTGCAGTCTGATAAACGAGAAGAATTTGAAGACGGAGCTCGCGCGTTTCAAGCTGGATCGGGAGAGCAACATGATAGACGAGGAGCATCGCGAGACGCTCATGCCGATCATAATGAGAATTATTTACGCCAAAATGATTACCAAGACCGGCATGAGGACCGGTGGAAAAGCCGGTGGATTTGCACGGAGAAAGATGATACTGCGCTTCCTGGGCGGTGCGCAGGAGGACGAGATGATCATATTCGTCAAAATGGCATTTAGACCGTTCAAATACGTCGCGTTGGAGGTGGACGAGGCGTTTGACCTGAGCAAGTACGCTGGGAACATCGTCGATACCGTCGATCTGAATAACGTCATGCCGCCTAAACGCATGCAGAGCGCCGTGAATCTGTTGGCGATAGTAATAGAGCAATTCGGCGGGAAGATGTCGGCGAAGTTGTTACCGCGGTTGCTCAGAATATTGATCTGCATCCTGGCCGAGGTGAACGGGATTCTGCGGAGATCGGGGGAGGTTTACCCGGGATACCTGTCGACGATCAAGAACGTGAGGACGAGCTGCGTCGGTATCCTGGCCAGATTCTTCACGCACTTCGAGGACTACGACTGGCAGCGGCACGAGATAGACGCGATCTTTCACGTTGCGATATTTCCCTTGTTGCAGAAACTGCCTATCGAAGGTATACACAGTCCTACGGCCTTGCTCAAGTTATTCATGGCGTGGGGCCAGAACTCGCGGTACTATCCGTTGTTCGCGAAGCATCAGGAGGACGACCAGTCGATCACTCCTCTCCCTTATATCATGCGACTCCTGTCGAATCCCAAGACGCATCAGTCCGTCGTCAACGCCATTCTGGAGATCATCGAGAAGATGCTGACACTGCAGGACTACGGGAGATCCAACGAGGATGCGATGCAGGTGGACGCGCCGTTCTTACCGCTAACGCCGATACTCACCAACATGCTCGAGGTGGAGGAGAAGGTACTTTCGAGCGGGATCAACTACGGCTCCGCTATACTCCTGCCGCATGTCCCTAACGTTCTGGAGTTTATCAAAGATAGACTTAAAAGGTTTCATAAGAGCATAAACAAGACCGAGCTGATCATCCTGTCGCGAATCTCCGAATTCGTTACGGATGTCGAGACATGCGACACGGTGCTGAAGCTGATAATACCCGTGCTAATCAAGAAGGTTACATCTGGCGGTAACGAGGAGGTCGTTATGGGATTGTTGACAACCGTCACGAATCTCATAAAAATTGTGAATAAGCCGGAGATTCATTTGCGTTCTGTCGCGCCGCTGATGAGCTTCCTGTCGGATGTGTCCGCTCGCAAAACTCTTTTGCAGCTGTATCGCACCATCGCCGAGAGGTCCGCGGAGGAGCATCGCGAGGCGATGATTCAGGATTACGAGGTTCTGGCCGCTCTCAACTCGTGGGATCACAGATGGGTCGATCAACCGGACTTCCAGAAGAGGCTGGATGCCTTCGAGCTGATCAGCGACATGGCCGGGAGAAACGCGATTGCCCTGGAATTTGGCGTGACTGTGATACACAACTGCTTTTATTTTTTGAAAACTGTATCGGATCTGGCGATGCGAGACTGCTCCGGGCAGTGCCTGAAGCTCGTCGCGGCGAAATTAGCGAGGGAGCACCAGAGTAACGTCTTGAACAGGCGTTACTTAATGGACGACACTATCTTAGCTCTTACGAGGAAGGGCATTACGAGCAAGAACGAGACCGTTCGCCTTCAATCGATAGCGCTTTTGGGACACATGGCCCTGGAGTGCGCGGACGTGCATCCCGTTTTACGAGACTTGTCCCTGCTTGCCAATCGAGTCGATCCTGAAGTCGATTTTTTCGAGAATATGCAACACTTGCAGTTGTACAGGAGAGCTCGCGCCTTACTAAAGTTCTGCACGCTCGCCAAGACATTGCGAAAGCCGTTTAATCCTAAAACATTGACGCAATTTATTCTTCCCCTCTGCTCGTCATATTTATGCAACGAGGCTTTCATTCACAAGAACAGTCTCGTTGACGCCGCTATCGAGACCGTCGGAGTGGTGTGCAAGCTGTTACCGTGGCACCACTACGAGATCATCTTGAAGTATTATTTAGGCAAACTGAGGAGCTCTACAGAGTTCCAGAAGCAAGTCGTTAGAATAGTAGTAACGATACTAGACTCCTTTCATTACGATCTTTCAAAGTACAAGCCGGCAGAGAAAATTACGAAAACCAAAGCTTTTTCGACAGGAACCGAAGATAATGCTGTTACTGAAACTTCTGTCACTGAACCGCTAAGAGAAGAATCTAATGATGCGACTGGTAAAGATGAGAACCTCGAAAACACGGAACAAGGAGATGAAGAAAAATTGGAGGAAGCACTAAACGATGAGAATGTCGAAAATGTTGAAGAAATAATAGAGACGGATAAGGAAACGATAAAGGAAGACTTACCGATACTTGAAAGGCAAACGCTGCTTTCTCAATACGGCGCGAAAAAAGTGGTGTTTAGCATATCGAACGGATTGTTGCCTCAACTGCATCGATCGATTGTGGCAAAAACTCGGCAAGACAGCAGTCATAAAATCAACAAGAAGAAAATAGCCTCCGAGACCGAGGAGGACGATTTATTGAGAGTTCCAATTGCTCTCGCGCTTGTTAAGTTACTGCAGAAAATGCCCGAGAATCTTCTGAATACAAATCTGCCAGGGTAAGTGATGTCAGAAATATTTTGTACTCTTTTATCGCATTTGAAGATTATTTTACTCAAGTAGCAATAATCCAAGATTCTGAAAATCTTGAAATTTCAAGAAAAGAGATGGAAAATTTATATATAACACGTGTCTTGTGCACGTGTGTATAACGCATGTATATTTTTTTCAGAATTTTTATGAAACTGTGTACGTTCCTCAAGTCGCGTATGGAATCGGTTCGACGTGCGACTCGCGAGACACTACAGAAAATTATGATTACTTTAGGACCGAAGTATCTTCACCATCTTTTGAACGAATTGAATACGCTGTTAACGAAAGGCTTCCAAGTGCACGTTCTCGTGTATACAGTACAGGCTGTATTACTCGCATTAAAGCCTCATTTCCAGAAATTTGATATCAATAATAATTTACAAAGCATTCTGTCTGTAAGTATTATACCTGAAATGTTTGATTATACAAACTCTTTACCAATATATTCTATTAATATAATAATCAAAAAAATATATCAGTATAATAAAGTTTGTATTATTTGTATTGTATTCGCAGTATACATCGTATTGTCCGATATTTAATTATGATTCTTTCTTTGCTAATAATATTCAAGCAATCTCAAATAATATATATATTCTTAGCAATCAATTCGAATGTTGGAAATACTTGCTAACGTTTTTAAATGTCTTGACCTTTGAAAAGATTTATGGACTTGAGTTTGAATAATATACTTTTGTCAATAAAAATTAGTACAAAGCTTGACCAAGTTTGATCAAATATTTTAGAAACGCTATGTATATCTTTAAATAATTATTTTGTATATAGGTGTGCAAAGTGGATCTATTTGGATTGACCGCAGAAGAAAAGGAAGTAGCTGGTATCATCAAAAATGTGTCAGAGGCAAAGAGTACCAAGAGCTTTGATATTTTCCATATTTTGGCGGAATTTATAACAGAATCTTGCTTATTAGATTTAATCCTGCCGTTAAAAGAAATGCTATTGAAGACGCACTCGCATAAAACGATACACAAGATTGTGGAATGCCTCCGAAATGTAACTCTGGGATTGGCGGGCAATGCTTACATACCGTTGGAACAAATGCTTATATTTCTTTACGGTATTATTTCGGAAAGTATACCAGGTCTTATGCCTGAGAAGGATAGTAAAAAGCTCGCGGAAGAACAGCGAAAAGGTGAAACGAAAACTCTGATGCCGCAGGAGTCGAATTATTTCCTCATACCGCCAGAACCCAAAAACAGAATGGGTATTAAAGTTACTGCAAAGACTACCAAGCATGCCAACGTTCATGTGATGATAGAATTCGGTCTGAGACTGTATCATATATTGCTGAAACGGGACAAAATCTCCGGTGCGGAATACAAACGTTACTTAGAACCATTTGTGTCAGTTTTAAGTGACTGTTTAAAGTCCCATCATGTTAAGCTGTGCACCGTAGCATTGCAGTGCTTAAATTGGATGCTTAAGATGGATCTACCTTCGATGCACACATCGATATCAGACATTTGTACCTCCATGTTCGATATTTTGCATAAATATGCTGCCGCAGGATTAAGCAAAGGCGATAATTTCGATCTCGTAATGGCCACATTCAAATGCATGTCCGTGCTCGTCCGCGACGTGAAACACTTCAGTATCGATGCCGATCAGCTGAAGATTCTTATCTTATACGCGGAGCAGGATCTACACGACAGCGACAAGTACGGTACTGCGTTTACCTTGCTCAAGGCTATAATACATCGAAAGATGATTGTCGCTGAAATGCACACCGTCATGGAGAAAGTAGCTATGCTGAGCATTACCTCGGAGTTGGAACACGTTAAATTGCAATCCCGTTCTTTGTTCTACTCTTATCTCATGGGTTATCCGCTCGGCAAGCATTTGGATAAACACATTAATTTTTATCTCACTCAGTTGAGCTACGAAATGCAACCGGGCCGATTGAGCGCACTGGAAATGATCCATTCTATCGTCACGGGATTTCCGTTGAAAACGTTAATCAGGAGGTCAGAAATCATATTTGTAATGACTGGTGCAAGATTGATAGACGACGACGACCCAACTTGCCGTAAACTTTGCGCGAAATGTATAAAAGAAATGCTTATGCGGATATCCTCTAATGATAGGAATAAGCTATTTGACAAATGGCCCCTTCAATGGCTAAGTGATTCCAAAATAAGGTACCGGACATTGGCGGCACAGTTGTGCGGCATATTCGTGACCGTCGAGAAAAATGATTTCGATTCGCGACTGTCTCAAGTCTTACCGTTGTTATTAAAGCAGTTTCACGCATATTTCTCTGCCTCTGACAAGTTAGATAATGCAAAATGCTCGCAGAAAGATCCTGATTTAATGGAAGAAAGAACGAAAGATCATCATTTAATTCAAGTGTTGCAACTACTACTAAAAATAGCACATCACACATCTTTCCTCACAAATGAAAAGTACAAGGATTCTATTGACTCGTTTGCCGGTAAGTTATTTTCGCCGTAACGTTGGAAAGCTTCATTTTTCGTCAAGTATTGCATATTTACATTTTATTTCAGAATATAGCCAATCTTTGTTGGCGCATCCGCACTTGTGGGTTCGATTAGCAGCCGCGCAATTAATCGGCTTTATTTTGGCTGTCCTTGACGTTGATAAAGTCGTGGAACTTTTAAATAATCCAGAGAGCGATAGAGTACATGAGGGTTACATGTATTCGAGGCCCGTTGAAACTTTAAAGAGCTTGATTCTAGATTTAGTGGCTCAACTTTATCCGGACATGACATTCGAGGAGTTAGCAGATCAGGTTGTGAAGAACCTAATCTTTATCGCAAAGATGTTAAAATCGGTCACAGGATCCGTTGCGAAAACTGATGAGGAAGATGATGGAAGTAAAGCGAAAAATAATAATAATTTATCTTTTCCTTGGCTTATCAGGAGACTGAGAAAAGCTATAAATATAGAAATAACGCAAGCCCCTAAGTCAACATCAGTGGTAAGAATATTTGCCAGATATCTATTGTATGTATCTGCGAAAAGTTTCGCGAATACATATTTTATATTTTAAAATAAACCATATGAATGATACATGTTTTCAGAGAACTGCAATGTTCAAGTTTATTGCCGGTATAGTAACTACAGTGCCTATGGAATATCTAAACGCGATACTTTTTAATATTATGTCTCCATTGGTACGGGAGATGACTACGACGGAAGAAACGAACGCTGAATTACGTCGGCTTGCCAAAGAAGTAGCTACCATGATTAAAAAGTCTTTAGGAAATGAGGATTATGTCAAATTACTGAATCGAGTACAACAAAAGTTGGACATTAAGAAAGCGGAAAGAAGAAGAGTTCGTGCGCAACAAGTAAATTTATTTTTATTATTTTACATCTTTAATTTTTTTAGTATAGTATATTTTCATGTTTATGAACTCGTTGAACTTTATGAATAAGGGCCGATATCACAGTCTCCGATTAACGTGATCCTCCGATTAAACTCACTCTGCATCTCTTTCTAACTGCCCCTAGAAAGAGACGAAGAGTGAGTTTAATCGGAGGATCACGTTAATCGGAGACTGTGATATCGGCCCTAGGTGCTCGGAAGAATTATATATGCATTATTTTTTTATACCAGTTTGTGACTGATCCCGACCTGGCGGCTAAACGTAAACTGGCTAAACAACAAAAGAAGAAAGAGGCTAAAAAAAGAAAACTGGACACTATAAAGGGAAGGAAAACAGCAAAAAAACGTAAAAAGAAAGTAGAACTGGATGATTTCTAATTATACTATAAATATAATTAGACAACAAATTTTACAATTTAAATATAAATTATATAAAATAAATAAACAATTTATATAGATGATTGTTACTTGTAAATAATTATAAAAGCGATGTAATATGTATGAATTAAATGTGAGTTTATGGATTTACTTTCAGAAGTTTATACAAACGCTTATAGACAAGTTTTATAGTCAATGTTTAAACATACATAATATGTGTAACTAAGTATTATGCAACAAATATTTTTTAAGAAAACACGTCATTATGGTTCACAAAGTTTCATTTCTCATTTCATTTCTTTTCAAGAAGCGTAGAGTGCCTTCAATTTCTCCGATTTCAAATTTTTAACACTTTAAATTCGTAATTATGTAGAGGATTTATTTTTCTTTAAGAGAAGACTATTGATATAAGAAAGTAAAATCAATCCATGTGTTTAATTTTCTGTTCTACTTTCTTTTCTGTATTATTAATTGTTTTTTATGACAATCGATTATATATGCCGTTTACTTTTGGCTCTTTTACATCGATCATTAATGCCATGTCTCAGACAATTTGAAGTCAACTTTTTTGACAGCAATAGCTTTTGATTAATCAACGTTAGAAAAAAAAGTAATTGTGTGGTACGTGCAATAGCAATTTTGAAACAGACTATAATTGATCACTTAATATTTATCGCTTGTATTTTTGTAAATGGCTATATGTATTGACCTTATATTCATTTCTTCATTTTCTTTATCATCATATAAATTGTATGTCTACATATATATACAGAGTGTCTTTTTGACGTGGCTCTAACTTTACCTAATAATTATTACTTTATTGTTAAACATTATGGGAAAAAATGGTTTAAGATTTAATTTTTGATAAGAAATAGTGTATATAATTGTTGAGCACTAAACATTTTAGTGTATAATTCTTTCTACAAATGCATATTGCATTATGTATGATGTATTAGATATTTATACATTTAATATTTTAATATTGTTCTTTTTAATATAACAACTTTTAATGTCAAATAAATTTGTATCAAAATTAGCTTTTAAAATTAAAAAAGTAAGATAATGTTGGTTGATGTGAGAAGAGAAAGGTTCTTTTCTCTCTGACCGAGGAAGATTTACCATATCAATTTATTACAATCGTGAGAGAAATCGAGTAGAATCTACCGGTAACAACAACACACATTTTATTTCCTAACACATTATCTACATATACAGAATATTCTGCAATTCTAATGACTATCCGCAAATTATGAAAATACCTCGTGTTTTCGAAGCATATGTATGATAATCGGAAAACCATGATATTCCATGATAACTTAGCGAAGTTGGTTGGACGCACCGGTGCACACTGAGTGCACATTAAAGCCGTCGTACACAAATCATCGTATATATATATATATATATATATATAAAGTGTATGTTTAATATAAACGGGTTAAGTCACGAAATCCTTAATATTCTTTATTTTACTATTTGATAAAATTGTGTTGGGCATTTTATCAGTCGAAATATTTGCATTTTTACTTTAAATATTAGAGATTAAATCAGTGTGCAACGGCTTTAATATGCACTGAGTGCGTTACTCATGCTTTTTCCAATTTGAGACACAAGGAATGTAGATTCATGCTTGAAAGGAAGCAAGAGTGTCTCACGTCATGTTTTTACATTTTTAATGTATAAATTATTTATCTTTATCATTCAAAGCATGCAGCAATCTCGCGGCGCATGCATGGTAGGGTTTTACTACATCTGACGTTATGTTGGTTTTCGAGCTTCACTGTTGGATCCCACTCTCTCTCCTGTTTTTACGGCATCGAAGTGTCCAGACCTGTTTATAAGATCGTGAGTAAAACACCGCGTCAGAAGCGTAATTAAAAAATTAACTAGGCCTAGTATCTATATTGTCTATAATATGCAATAAAAGTTGCATCAATGGTTTGCGCTGATTTACGCCGTCTCTCTATACTCTTTGCGCACTGTCTTCAAGTTCACGTTCAAGTTGATAATCAAACTGAGAAAACTGCTTTAACAAGGCAATTTCCTTCTTGCTTAAAAACAGATATAAGATCAATACGGATATCATGGAATCAAAATTTATAGATTTCCTGTCAATCTAATATATCCAATATGCAAGTTTATTTAATTTCTTTTATCTAATTTAATATGTAAATATTTTAATAAATAAATATTTAATTATTTCATTAACACGCGATTAAAAATACACATATACAATATACACATAAAAATAGATGTTCGTCTGTTTAAAAAAATTGATGTTTTTTTTTAATACCGCCGGAAATATAGGTTTGACTGAAATAAAAACTCACGATAAAATTATCGAAATTTTGAATTTGTTGTTCTCTATCATCCTTTGTTGGACATTTATTATTTTTGTGAGAGAAATCTATGTTTTTTCCCCTGTACAATTTCATAGAGAACGTAGAGGATTTGAAAAGAGAACTTATTCTGGTTTTCTCCAGAAGTTTAACGCAATATAGAGACACGAATAAAAATTATGCCTGCAAATAAGTTAAAATTTGCACATATATACGCTAACAGAGATAACTGTAACAAAATATGTGAAACGCAAAACGCGAAAAGCGATAAGATAAGTAGAAGTGTATAAATTGTGGAAATAAAAATTATGTTTCCCATCAGCTCGAACGGAACAATACGCGTAGAACTGAGACAACTCCGATTCGTGAACTCCGCCAGTTAGCAATGTTAAACAAAAAAAGGTGTAGTACTCTCTTCTCTTCGCTATCGACATGAAAGTCCAATCGAGGACGTGGTTTGGATGTAGCGAACGTCCTTAGACGATAACACTTTTCGGCTCGAGCATTCCGAAAGAAAAGCGACATTCGTGATGATTCGCTTTCCTTGATTTCATAAAAAAAAAAACCGTTCCGTTGATCGCGAATTGACACAAATGCGTAAACGTCGAGTGCTCGACGAAAATACGTTCGTTCATTTTATTCGCGAATCCGGATTCACATGAATCAGCTATACCTCGAGCCGCGCGAGTCGCGCATGGTTCTCGTCGCTGGCTTTAGCGAATTTCTTCTGGATTCTGGATCCTGTACCGTCGTGCGTGAAATCGCAATTCCGCGCACGTAATAGTCGGGTGGTTTTTATTTATATTTCGCGCAATACCCTCGGCCCCGATCAACCCGGTCTCGTTTAAGAGAAGCTTCTTTTGTGCGCGCAGAAGCGATAGAGGCTGAGAGGCACCGTCGTTGGCCGGATGAGTCTGACGATAATCCGGTCACTAGTCAGTTACACAAGTCGGTCCACGTCTGTGTCGAGACACGTTTGTCATTCGTACGTGCGATCCCCACGCGTGTGTGAATCATGTCAATTGACCTACGCGACCCATTGTGTCGATCCGACAGTTTCTTTTCTTTTTCCCTCCTGCGAGACCATTCCCGTAGGCAGAAGGTCATATTAGTTTGAGCTATATACTATGTCTTATCCGATTAGACACGTGGACGTTATTGATTGGCCAAATCAACGTCGTGATCGGACGTTTCCTACTTCTTGAAACTCGCCTAACTCGAGCCATTCAGGAATCAGGCGAGCCTTCAGGCGAGTCAGAACGCGACAATCTATTTCGGAAAGCACGTGCCCGACACGATAAAGGAAAAGAGCGAGGCACGATGATTGTGGCTGTGACTTTGGCGATCTTAACTATTCTTCTTACTATTGTCTTCTTGCGACAGAGACCAAAGTGTCCTCCAGGTAATTTACTCATTGATATACTCATTAATTTGGCCTTTTCTATGAGAGCGGATTCAGAGATGACGCGTATCGCGTCGTATATTAATTTAAATTTGTCAACTATCGGGGAAACGTTCAGTAAGAGTAATACATTTTGATCAAATCTTTCATATGCGAGATATTCATATATAATTCTTTAAGATTTAGTTGATTAGGAAAATCTGAACAGTCATTAAGTGTCATTAAGTACGACTCTTGAGCCGTTACACTTGGACAGAGAATTTACAAAGAAGAGACTAGAAGAGATCGTTGAGTGTTAAATTAGATCGATATATTGAAGCCTGGACGATTTAATTAAAAATTATGATAGAGACATGTATACTCTGCGTAACATGCATTTCCCTCTTACCTAAGTAATCAAATAAAATTAAAAAGTTTAGTATTGATTCTAAAAGTAATCTGTTCTCTAATCTCTATATATGTATTTGCTGCTGTATGTATTTTATTTTTAATATGTCAGAAAAAATGAAATATAAAATTAGATTCATATTAAGACGTTTAATTTCTTTCGGTACTTTAGTATTAGCACTACTTCAGTACATTATTTTATTATCTCGGTGATGAAAATTAATGGAAATCTTGACTTTTAATTCAAAATAGATATTACGAAATTTTAAGTTATAGACATAAAACTATTAGATGAATTTATATATTTCAGCTGTTCTTATATAAGATATACAAAATTTTTGGTTCTGCTATGCTATCTATTATTATTCAAAAAGAAAAACGGCACGTTTTTATCTAAAGTTAACACATCTTTCTTGTCGAAAATTCGTTTTCCAACGAATACGTCAGCGACTTTATATGAATCATTAGATTTATATAGCACATTGTTCACAAAATGTCGATTGGTACAAAATAGTATTTTGATTGCTCTTAACAAATTTAACAAAATGAAACTTTATAAGTACAAATGTAAATAAAACTATATATAAGTACAAGCGTACTCGCACTAGTCACACTGAATAACAGAAGAGAAGGCTTGAAAATTCAAGGTTAAACCTAGAATTACTTTCATCACAGTTACAAATACAAATACGAGATTATCATTTTGCTTAAGGGGTATAATTAAAATATTATATTATAGATATTATATATTAATCTCTTATATATTTACAAAGAAAGTCGACGTGTTCATCAGATATCGATGTGCGTTTCAATGCGTATCGGATATACTTTTCGAGAATGAAAATATAAGCAGAAATTCAATGTCGTGAAAACTGCGCAAGCTAATCGTTGCGTCGTTTATATTCGACCTAAATTATTTAGGCCGCCTGCTGTAAATTGTAAACACTTGAAAGGCACGTGGACCTGGCTTCAGGTCAGGCCGCGTATTTTAGTGACCCGAGACCCGACCCAGGTCAAAGTAATGACCCAAGAATTCAAAGTAATTAAAGAAGCGTATACTTTTGAGTTACCTGCGCGACGATAGTTAAGAACCTTAAATTCTACGTTCCACAATCAAGGAGCTATAATTTTTAGGTCCCTTTCCTTGGCCGTTTATTGGAAATGGATATTATTTGAAAAAATTAACGCGTCAACTCGGTGGACAACACATTGCTTTTCTGGAACTCTGCAAGACATATAAGAGCGGCATCATAAGTTTACGGTTGGGTACCAGCAACGTCATTGTTGTCTCGGACAGCAAGCTTATACACGAAATGTGCCTTTGCGAGAAGTACGATGGACGACCATGGAACGAATTTATAAAGCTACGAAACATGGGAATGAGGAAAGGTAAAACGAATCCGATTGGAACTTGCCATATTGAAGTTTAGAATTTGGTTGAAACGTGGTTTCTATATTTCAATAAAGAATTATATAAAGAATTAAGTATAGTCTTATCGAACAGATCGATATCGCGATTTTCGTCGAGAGAAAAAAGTAAGAGGAGGATGAGATTTTTTTCTATTTTGTGTATTAATGCCCAAGCAACGTACTTACATGCACGAGCGCGTGCATGTTTATTGTATCTTTCGTTTTACTTGGATGTACGTTGCCGGTCTTTAATATTTCTATTTTTAGGCAAAAATGAGAGTATACATTGCACTGTTAAATTCGTAGTTCCAACGTATACTCACGTTGAGTCATTTAATATTTAATATTTAACTTTTAATATTTATAGTCCTTAAATATTTAACAGTATATATTTTAATAAAGGTAAATAAATTTAAGTTTTTTTCAGTGCCGTCCAAAATCTAGAACATATGAAACTTTCAAATTTAACAAATAAGGAATAGTGAGAGAGGCAATCGGAGCCACGCGCGGTATTATATAGTCAATAAGATAAAATATATTAGTCAATGCATATTCGGACGTTGCGACACTTTTTTTGTGTTATCTTCAGCGTGTAAACAAATTTATCTTATTGACTTATTTAGGAGAGCCTATATACTTAGTTTATTATTTTCAAATTTAATTTTTCTTGAAAGAAATAGAGAACAATCTGATTCGCTATATCAGCGCTTCGAAGAAGAGATTTCGATGCGATAACACGTACAAGGAGAAAGAAAGAAATTATAGTAAGAGCCGTTAAAGATCACTGATTAATCAGAAATCACGATTATCAGGGATCACGATGAACGACGGCACCGAGTGGAAAGAATTGCGCGTTTGGGTGGTACGAGCTCTGAGGAGCGTCGGTTTCGCCAAGCAGGCGATGATGGACCTGCTCGTTGACGAAATGACACTCATCCTGGAGAGGCTGGCGGACGGCGGAGTGCGACAGATACGACCCGCGATCGCGCCCGCGGTGATAGATGTCCTCTGGCTAATGATCACGGGACGGAAGCCATCCGAGAATCTCCCGAGGTAACGTGTGAAATCGTCTCCGGACAATCGGAAGATTACACTTCCTCGACAACTCGCGCGGCACTTCCGCGATTGTCTTATTTCCGGGTAACTCGAGGAAGTCTCACTGGTTCCGCGATTGCTCCTCAGGTTACAGAAGTTCATGGATCTGCTGGATCGTCGCGCGCAACAGTTCGATTTGACCGGTGGGATTCTGGCCACTTTCCCCTGGATACGTTACGTCGCGCCGGAGATGTCGGGATACAACATCCTCATCACGTTAAACAACGAGCTGAAGAACTTTTTAATGGTATATACATATACATAACCCCCCCTCCCCCCTCAATGACCCACGATGTGGTCAATACAATTTCAGCTTCTTACTCGTCCGATACTTTTAATTATTGATCGCGTCGCATCTCGCATCTCATCGTGTTTTGTTATCTGCAGGACACTATCAAGGAGCACAAGGAGCGGTACGTCAAAGGAAACGAGGCGGACTTTATCGATATGTTTTTCTATGAGATGTACAACAGCGAGGAGCATCGAGACAAAGTTTCTCTGTTTACAGGTGCGAGCCCCAGTTGCTTTCTATCACCGAGCGGCCGCTTAAAGAACACCGCGGCAATTTTCTCGGGGTATTTGCGAGGAAATTAACGCTTCCTCCCGGCGTGCCCCGTCGCGTCGGTGCGTTAATGAAAGCACCGTGCGCGCGCGAGAGAAAGCCAAGTACTCGTCGCGAGCCCCCGCGATGCCCGACATACGTGTTCATCATCTCTTCTGTTCTTTTCAGAGGACAATCTGCTCGTGACGTTGATCGACTTGTTTATCGCCGCGATTAACAACACGACGTCCACGTTGGATATTCTTTTCTTGCAAATGGCCAATCATCAGGATGTGCAACGCAAGCTGCACGAGGAGATTGACGCCACGATCGGTCCCTACAGGTTTCCCAATCTCAAGGACAGAGTCAGGTAATACCGGCGTAATTTTGTATCTTAAAAGAGCGCACGTCCTTTTTCAAATTATCATATTATTTTTTGGGGAAAAAAGGGGAATCGTGTCTCTTGTTATGGCTTTTCTATTCGAGAAATTATTTAATTTATATTGAATTTCAACTTGTGTTCGCAGAATGCCCTTCACGGAGGCGGTATTAACCGAGTGTCAACGCATATGGCTCGTCACGCCTGTAATCGGGCCACGTCGCGTTCTTAGTAACACTACTCTCGACGGTTACGAGATACCAAAAAACACCACCGTCCTTATGAATGTGTATTCCAACAATATGGATCCGAAATTCTTCCCCGATCCGACTTCGTTTAGACCGGAGAGACATATAAACAAGGATGGAGCTTATCAACCACATGACAGTATTATACTGTTCGGAAAAGGTCAATAAATTATTACGAGGTTTAAAGAAAAACGAGATTGTTATGAGAGAAACAACTAGCTGTTGGACGTCTCTTTTGCGAAACGGAAATGATCGCTTCGTTCACGTGCGACGTTAATGTGCTTAATTGCGTTTAAGCCATTCTCGGTGTCGCGCCGTAACGCATGTACATAATTACGATACCTACCTCTTTCTTGTTTTCTTTCCGGGTGCTTCACGGCGCGACCGGAAGGTCGAGGAATGCCTTTCACGCTGAGAAAAAAGGCGAACGGTACTCCTCTCTGAATTTAATGCTCGCACGGGATCCTCTGAATAACTGCACGAATAATAGCGATCAAATCTCGTGAATCAATTATCTTGACCCATATTTCATCGTCCGAAGGAGGAATCTTCTTTTATCTTTTTGTTTTTCCTTAGGAAAGAGAAGATGCCCCGGAGCAGCTTTGGCAAGATCGGCTATATTCTTACTGTTTGTCGGGGTAATGCAGAAGTATCGTTTACTCCCGGTGCCAGGTAAAAAATCCATTAAAATGGAACTAACCACCGGATTGACAATTGCACCGAAGCCTTACGAAATGTTAGTCGTTCCGAGATAAGATTACATTGCACGGTATCCACTTAGGTAAGTGAGAGATAGGTTCTCATTTTGAAAACGTTTCGCGTTAGTTTTATCAAATTGACGCGCGTTAGCGCGTACGCTACGATTCTTTTAATGTTATTTTATTCTTTGTTTTGTTATACTTTTTTGAGATACGTATATACGTATGTAAACGTCAGAAGAAAAAAAGAAAAAAGCAAAAGAACGAAAGTATTATACACACAGATCTTACATATACGTACACTTGTATCTTCTCTCTTCGTTCGCTATTTTTTTTTAAATAGTACTAAAAGCACTATACAGAATAGTATACGAGAATTTACCGAGCTGGTGTCACATTATAAATGTAAATACGAATTTACTATAAATTAAAATATTGTAGATTACATATCAAGTACGAGTTTTTTTTTTGTAGTTTTATTTACAAGCCATTCCAGTACAATTTTATTACAAGACCTTTTTTTAAAGCTTCTGCCGTCCTACATGCTGAAAGGAGACGACAAACCGACCATGTTAGAAGGCGATAGAAGTATCGGCTGTGTATCTATAGAGACCCTCGAGTGAAACACACGTCTTTCACGTAGCCGCGTGAGAGCTAGTAAATTGCTAGAAATGCTCGCGGCACATTTCTATTAACTTACATCCGTTTATTGAGGCTGTCATCTACCTTTCATATTCGCGTCTAGCATTTCAAACCGCGCGATCAAGTAATCGAAATCGCACCTTCGCTACATTTGTCATGAAATGCTCTACAATATGCCACGTGCTGCGAATAAGATATATATTTAGTTCTCAGAAATCGTGCTTCCTCGCACGTTCCAGAGCTCGCAGGGGACGTGCAAGTAACGAGCGTGGGACAGCAGTTTTTTAAAACACATGTTTTTCCGACTTTGATTAAAAATATTAAAATTTGAGTAAAAATATTAAAAATAATTGTTTTAATCTTTGGCTTGGAAATGACTATTTGATGTCTAACAGGACATAATAGCTTCTGCCTGAGGAAGTACGTTCGTCCGAAGTCTTTTTTTTATCTCTACTGTTAATGGAGACACGATTACGCGTTATCGTTTCGAGTTAAATCGGCTGCGCCGCACGGTCATTAGTAATCTTACGAGTTGCCTCGTATTATGTATAATGCGTTATGTGTTATGCGCGTTACGGCGCGAGCTATTTGACAAAAAAGATATTCGTTTCCGTTAACCGATCCCGTACATGGCGCGGCGCGGCCCGGCCCGGCGTTTGCGAATGGCGTTTATTGGTTCTACGCCGTGAAAGTCTTGCTTTTACGCGGACGCTTTACGAGTTCGACGAAATCGTGCCCCTTCGCAGAAGTCCAAATGTACCGTCATGTGCTCTCGCGCGGGTCACGTGGAGTTCGGGGACCGCGGGGAACGCGTCGTCCTCTTCGTCAGCTTGAGGTAGTACGGTTTCGGCGACAGGGTGAAGCCGTCGTAGCCTTTCAGGCTCGGCTTGGCGTGCTCGGCCGATAGCTCCATGTCGAAGTAATGCACGACGTAGGTGAAGAACAGGAACAGCGAGGAGCGCGCCAGCTGCTCGCCTAGACAGCGTCTCTTGCCTGAAACAATCCACCCGGCATTCCCGCGATTAGTTCCAAACAATGGGGAATTGATTATAATATCTCTCGCCTTACCTTCGCGAAGGCAAAAGGCTGAAAAATTTGCGCAATATATATGGAGAGAGGCTCGGGCTCGGAGTAGAAATGACTTTTACGAGAATGATGGTTGCGAAAGTGGGACATTAGCATAAACTATATTCCGACGTGTTGATTACGTCTCTCGAAGTTTCCTTTGTTGAAATTTACCTAAACCGAAAGGTATGCTGTAGCTGCTCCGACAGAATTGGCCCTGCTCGTCTAGAAATCGTTGCGGTCGGAACTCATCCGGTCGATCCCAGTACGTCTCGTCATTGTGGACGCTATGGTAATCGAAGAGAACAATCGTGTCCTGCAAAATATTAGCTCGCTTGCAATTTGGACGCGCAATTTTGAATGCAATAAGCTTATCGATAATCGGAGAACTTTGATATATACACGAACAGGTATATCTAATATTTTATTTCTTCTCTTACGTACTGACGGGCTCAAAGAACTCGGCAAAAGTACGAAGCATACTGCGTAACTTATTATTTCAGAAATAAATATATTATTCATTTCTCTGAAGAGGACGTAAATTAGAAATATTGATTCTTATATATAGAAATTCGCTAGTTATCCGCAATCAGATACGGTCCTACCTTACCTTGCCTTACCTTACCTTACCTTGGGTATTCGATAGCCGTTCAAAGAAACGTCCTTCGCAGTACTGTGAGGTACGCCGAGTGGAGCCAAAATTAGATATCTTTGGACCTACATTAAATATACCAATTTTATACTCGTCATGTTTCATTTATGCTGCAGAACATCGATATCGTCCCGCATTAAGCATTTTCTCAATTACTATAATCGTATTTTTATTGATAATTATATGTTTTATTAATCGAAGCCTCTATTTATTTTTTGATACCGTCATAAAAAATGTCAATTAAATCAGAGTAATATTTATTTTCGAATTGTTATTTAAATCAGATTTTCTGTAGGAAGCTCTAACATGTTAAAACATTTTTTTTAATATAGAAATATTTGAAACAAAATTATTTATTGATAACATCATATTTTGTAATAAGGTTTCTCTTGAAAATATCGACCGTCAGTGACAGTTATATACTTCGTCGTAACGCGTTTGCACCCAACAGTCTATGTCTTGTAATTTATATATCTCTCTCTTATATTACCTCGGCTAAGAAAGCTTCCGTTATTGGCAAAGATGGTAAATCTTCTTCGGTTGGAGCTCGCGACCTACCGACGACATCATCCAGCTCTGTTTGAAGTACCTTCAACCATTCGGGATTCAGCGATAGGAAGAGAAACGTAGTTGCTAAGGTGTCAGTGGTCGTCTTCGAACCAGCCAGAAAAAGGTCGAGACACAATATCAATAAATTCTCACCTGCGGCATAAAACGTGCGCATGTATATGTCAACGGTAATTTATTACTTACTTCGTCGTTAGATCGTTACACAATGTGAAAATTACTCAATCTAAGGGAAGAAAAATATTTAACAATATATTTCTTACTAATTTCAATTATTCTACAGAACATAATTCCGAAAAAGGAGAGAAAGAGAGGAAGAGGGATTCGTCTTCTAAAACTTGGCGAAAATATCTCATTGTCAGACAACTCCAACTCTTAAGATTTTTGACGCAAATAAAATTTAATTGTACATATAAATCAAGTGAGATAATTTATTAAGTAAGCTTCATGTTACGCGGCGTATTAACTCACGATCAAATATCGTGTCTTCATTCTCGGTGTTTCTACGGATCTCCAAGAGAAACGCGTCAATCAGATCGCGCGGCTCATCGGATAACTCCCTCTCGTGTATCTTGATCTCCTCATCGAGGAAGCTCCATAGACTTTCGAGAATCCTCATTAACTCGTTATATCCCGATAACTCCGGGATCACGAAACGTAGAAAAGGCATCTGCGAAATTACTCCACCCAGGGTATCCATTAGTCTGTGTAAAATATCAAGTAATATGTTTTATCTTGCAAAAATAATATTATATATTTACGCTGTCTTATTTCGCCGTGTTAAAACAACGGGTTCTCGTCAGGATTTACCTGAAGGCATCGTGAACCAGTACGAGCGCCTCTTGCAGCTTTTGGTCCTCATATTCGAATCTGTGCCCGGCTATCATGAACCACAGAGAATTCAGTACCGCGACGTCGAATGCCGTGTGCATCATCACCGCGCCGCGCTCGCTCATCTCCCGCAGATGAACGACGAAATTCCGAGCCTCGAGAGTCATCTGTTCCTTTAAAATCGACTGACCTATGCCGAACGTTCGCAGATGCCGCATCGTAAATCTGCGAACCTGCGTCCACGTGGGGCCCTCGGTGAACAGAACGCCTTTAACAACAAATACGCGCTTGAATAAAACGAAGTTGAATGAAAGCGACATGAAGATATATTATTCGCTCCACGTTCTCATCGTTGTTAAAAAGAAAAAAGCGGGTATGTTTTCAGAATCTTCGGCGTGTTAATTTCAAGGAGTTAATCCCGAGTTTTCGTTTACCGATATATAAGTAGCGCGCTGCGTACCCTTTCTCTTCCCGAACGATCGTACCCTGAAGAAAAATCCGTCCGGTCGGCTGTTGAATTCATCCCGGAGAAGCGTCTTCTTCACCAGATCGTACGTTGAAATCACCACCACCTTTTGATTTCCAAGCTTTAATCCTAATACCGGCCCGTACGTTCGTGCCAGTTCTTGCATACTCAGATAAATGTATCCGTGTTTCGAACGTAGCCATTTGAACTTGAAGAAACATCCGAAGAACGGTATCCACGCCGGACCTGTGTGCAGTGTGCAGTGTGCAGTGTCAATTTAGCGTCCCGCAATTAGAGGCTTGACTTTAATGACATTAATTTAGAGTCATTATGATATTTTCGCTCAGCGAAATTGTCGAAAGAGATCGTCGGCGTATGTGCCATTACTTGCCATTAACATTATTAGAATATCTTTTCTTCGTATGTAAATTTTATAGATTAATCTTCCTAAAGCCCCTAAAGGATTCTCGTAAAGTAAAATAAATTAAGCTATTTTCTTTTAATAATCGCCTATGAACGCATCAGATATCATTTTTGTAACACCACATGTCCACAAAAGTACAATTATAACGACTATTTCTATATATATTTGTCACGCTATACACGCATTCCTCAATCGAGTGACTAGCCTGATATTTATGGATACATCTTTGGTGGTATGACATTATACGGAGAGATAAGAACTCTAAATTTAGACAAATGTGAAAATTTCGGTGATAAATTTTTTTCACAGTCGGAAATAAATTCCATTTAAGAAGAAGAAACCGTGTCATTTATAGCGGAACTAAAATTTAGAAAAATAAAATTAAATATTCAAGAGACTGCGTGCCCTACAACTTTCTCTCGAAACATCGGCTTTCTGAAATAGGTACTTTCAGGAATATTAACTTGTAATATGTAGGTAGAAAGACACTTTTTAAGCTATTAACATCTACTTTCAGCGTGAAACTTTTTAATTGAAGCGTAGAAAAAGATATGTATGTGAAAGCCATAAAACTACAGTAATTGTGTGTTCAGGTACTAACTACTAATTACACGTAACACCAGACTGAGTTCACTGAGAGTGTCAATATTATAGTCGAGTTTTACTTCACTCACCAGGTGGATAATTTTTCGGCTTGATACAATCGTAGATGCAGTAGAGGCAAGCGAGGGTAGAGAGAAGGGAGAAGATTATCAGGAACAGCATTTTTGGATGTATCGAGATGCGCCACTTCGTAACTTCTGCCACGGTAACTTGGATCGGCCTGAGCTATATATATATGTGCATGGACAATACATGTACATATGATAACAAAACAAAACTAGCTATGATCTTATCGATATATGACCCCTATGATCCGGATAAAAATATCGTTTTATGTTTGACTACGTATGTACCTTTTCGGACGAGTGCGCACGCTCTCGCATGGAAGCTGGCTATTGAAACACGACGATATTTTTCTTTGCGATTTGACCGAGTCGTGCCTAAATAAAATAAAAATTGGCGATGAAAGGATTGCGCGAGAATCCGTATTTGGAATTACTACATCACACGCGAGCACGAAAATTCGTTTTTTCGAATAATATATTAAATAAGAATATTATTATTCTTATTAAATTTAAAATATATGCTACATATTAACTGTTCTTTGTATCAGAAATTAAATAAGAGACCGAATTAAGAACGTTACGTTGAAATTAACCAAGTTAATTAGCGAGTTTGGGATGAATTCCTTTGGCAAGTTCTCGAGGAGAAAACGACGTCAGGCTAATTTGTTTGGGAATAATAAGCTTGCCAAGTGATATCCTTGATCGTAATTTCTGGTGAAAATCAAGTCGAGGTGACGCGGGTAGCGCATTGTTCTCACCCGCCGTGTGAAGCCTATGCGCGATACCTGGAAATCTCCTATTATGTTGTAAAATGTCTGTTATCACGATAATCGGCCACCGCGCTTACGGACCACAATTTACATACGAATGCCCGACGCAGAAACAACGTAGAAAAGAAATTTCTGAAATGAAACAACCTTGAGCATGTTTGTCTAACAGTTTGTTGTGTCGGCAACGCTTTGAGTCAAGTCAAAGCACGATACGTTTAGCTATTAGATACTAAAAGAACAGCCGTAATATGCGAGAGCTACGCGGTCATTCACGTATCTCGCACTTAATAATAACGAAATAATAACGAAACTTCCGGAAGGAAAGACGGCAGAAGACGGAAGATGATGTCGCGCGTAACTCCCACGAAATTTTGCTTGCGCGCGAAAACCCGTCGGACGAAAGTAAACGTCGGACAAAAGTGAAAATTTGTTTCCTGTGTGTCATATCAGGGAAACGACGCACAGGGAAACGTATCACGATTTCTCTAATTCTCTTCTTTTTTTTTTTTATTTCCTTGTTCGGTCGCCAGGCGATCGGAGAAAAATCCACTCTTCCGTAGTTGGGCGCCAGTGAAATCTCGTTGTCATCGTCATCAATCGAGCGGAGTCTGCGTCGCGCAATGTGGTGCGGCCTACCGGGAGTACCGGGGACGGGCAGCACGCGGTGGCATGGATTAATTTATGCCGCTGTGTGGGTGCACGCCGCGGATACTTTCTCCATGGTCGGGGTCCTCTACATGCTGGTCGCCTCTGCCTACCATAACAGACTCCACTTTCTCCAATTTCGCAGGGATACGTGCGCGTATTCGCGTTGCATCATCCTCATAAGTAAGCTCGCAACGATGGCGATTTACTTTGAAATTAGAATGACCAATTTAGATAGTTTGTTTCCTGAGGAAACGAGTATTGAGGTAATAAGATGATATTAAGGCTCTTAACTTCGGCTCTTCTCTTCGATGTATAATGTAAAAGAATAAAATCAACATCCGACTAATCACCTGTAAAAAAAGCAATTTTCAGGGTTATTTTTATTTTTAAAATAATTATACGTGAAACGTATAAACGCGCGAAACGTAACGATCAAAAGTGCGAAACGGATCGTGTAACGTCGTATCCGCGACATTTTCCGTATTCGAACGAGGTTTAAGCGGTTCGCTCATTCGGGGGGGCTTCGCCCCCCCCGACCCCCCCAATGGGGGGGCTGCGCCCCCCCATACCCCCCTTCGTGACTATGCAAATCGAGGATGGGTTACTGGGGGGGCTTTGCCCCCCCAGACCCCCCCTCGTATCTACGCAGACCGAGGGTTGAGTTACCTGGGGGGCTTTGCCCCCCCAGACCCCCCCTTGTGATTGTGCTAATCCAAGATAGATTACAGGATGGAAAGGTTTGGTTCCGCGTGACGTTGCTGAATAAATTTTTTAAACACGTTATTTTTCACCGTTCTCCTCGCGGCCCGGGGCGAACGCGTCATTTAAACTCGCGTCATCATACTTGGTCCGCCGAACGTTGCGTGTGTATATATATATAATGAGTCGTGAGTTTATAGAATACAATTTTTTTAAGTGAAACTATTTCAAGCACGGTAGTGTCGAATTTAATTCGCGACGCAAAAAAACGCAACAAAAGTGAAACTCGTCTGTTATATTATGTATGAATTTTATATATATATTTATTTATAATTATGTTATATGTCGTGTGCCGTGTGCCGTGTGCCATATATACATGTATATATTTATTTATTTATTTTTTTTAATTATGTTATATGTCGTGTGCCATGTGCCATGTGCCATGTCTACATATATATATATATATTTATTTATTATTTTTAAAAATATTATATGTTGTGTGCCATGTGCCATGTGCCATATGTATATATATATGTATATATGGCACATGGCACATGGCACACGACATCATAACCATAATTAAAAATAAATATAGATTATATATATATATATATATATATATATATATATATATATGGCACATGGCACATGGCACACAACATATAACATAATTAAAAATAATATATATATATATGTATATATGGCACATGGCACATGGCACACATATATATATATATTTATTTTTAATTATGTTATATGTTGTGTGCCATGTGCCATGTGCCATGTATACATATATATATATATATATATATATTATATGGCACATGGCACATGGCACACAACATAGAATATAATTAAAAATATATATATATATATGTATATATGGCACATGGCACATGGCACACAACATATAATATTTTTAAAAATCAATAAATAAATATATATATATATGTAGACATGGCACATGGCACATGGCACACAACATATAACATAATTAAAAATAAATATATATATATGTATACATGGCACATGGCATATGGCACACAACATATACATAATTAAAAATAATATATTATATAGTATACATGGCACATGGCATATGGCACACGACATATACATAATTAAAAATAAATATATATATATATGATATATGGCACATGGCACATGGCACACGACATATAACATAATTAAAATAAATATATATATGTATATATGGCACATGGCACATGGCACACATATATATATATATTTATATATATTTATATATATTTATTTTAATTATGTTATATGTCGTGTGCCATGTGCCATGTGCCATATACATATATATATATATTTATTTTTAATTATGTTATATGTCGTGTGCCATGTGCCATGTGCCATGTATACATATATATATATCTTTTTTTTTAATTATTTATATGTTGTGTGCCATGTGCCATGTGCCATGTCTACATATCTATATATATTTATTTATTATTATGTTATATGTCGTGTGCCATGTGCCATGTGCCATGTCTACATATATATATATATATTATTTTTTAATTATATTCTATGTCGTGTGCATGGCCTGCCATGTGCCATATATATATATATATATATATATATATATATATATATATATATATGATATATATATATATATATATATAAATATATGGCACATGGCACATGGCACACGAACATATAACATAATTAAAATATAATATATATATATATATATATATAATATTGCACATGGCCATGGCACACAACATATAACATAATTACAAATATATATATATGTATATAGGCACATGGCACATGGCACAACATATATATATATATATATATTTATTTTTAATTATGTTATATGTTGTGTGCCATGTGCCATGTCATATACATATATATATATATATATATATATATATATGGCACATGGCACATGGCACACAACATAGAATATAATTAAAAATATATATATATATGTATATATGGCACATGGCACATGGCACACAACATATAATATTTTTAAAATCAATAAATAAATATATATATATGTAGACATGGCACATGGCACATGGCACACAACATATAACATAATTAAAAATAAATATATATATATGTATACATGGCACATGGCACATGACACACGACATATAACATAATTAAAAATAAATATATATATATATATACATGGCACATGGCACATGGCACATGGCACACAACATATAACATAATTAAAAATAAATATATATATATGTATATATGGCACATGGCACATGCACACACATATATATATATTTATATATTTATATATATTTATTTTTAATTATGGTATGTGTCGTGTGCCGTGTGCCGTGTGTCATATATACATATATATATATTTATTTATTTATTTTAATTATGTTATATGTCGTGTGCCATGTGCCATGTGCCATATATATATATATATATATTTATATATATTTATTTATTTTTAATTATGTTATAGTCGTGTGCCATGTGCCATGTGCCATATATATATATATATATTTTTTTTTTTTAATTATGTTATATGTCGTGTGCCATGTGCCGTGTGCCATATATACTACATATATATATATATAATATATATATATATATATATATATATATATATATATGTATATATGGCACATGGCACATGGCACACGGCACGTGACATATAACATAATTAAAAATAAATATATATATATATATATATGTATATATGGCACACGGCACATGGCACACGACATATAACATAATTAAAAAAAATATATATATATATATATATGGCACATGGCACATGGCACACGACATATAACATAATTAAAAATAAATAAATATATATATAATATATATATATATATATGGCACATGGCACATGGCACACAACATATAACATAATTAAAAATAAATATATATATATGTATATATGGCACATGGCACATGGCACACATATATATATATATTTATTTTTAATTATGTTATATGTTGTGTGCCATGTGCCATGTGCCATATATACATATATATATATATTTTTAATTATGTTATATGTTGTGTGCCATGTGCCATGTGCCATATATATATATATATATATATATATATTTATTTTTAATTATGTTATATGTCGTGTGCCATATACATATATTGTATGGCCATGTGGCCATATATACATATATATATGTATATGGGCACATGGCACATGGCACACGACATATAACATAATTAAAAATAAATATATATATATATATATATATATATATGGCACATGGCACATGGCACACAACATATAACATAATTAAAAATATATATATATATATGTATATATGGCACATGGCACATGGCACACAACATATAACATAATTAAAATAAATAAATATATATATATATATATATGTATATATGGCACACGGCACACGGCACACGACATACAACATAATTAAAAATAAATAGATATATATATGGCACATGGCACATGGCACATGGCACATGGCACACGACATATAACATAATTAAAAATAAATAAATATATAAATAAATATATATATATATGTGTGTATATATGGCACACGACACACGACACACGGCACATAACATGTATAAAAATAAATAAATATATATATATATGTATATATGGCACACGGCACACGGCACACGACATATAACATAATTAAATATATATATATTTATAGACATTACCGTGCTTGAAATAGTTTCACTTAAAAAATTGTATTCTATAAATTCACGACTCATTATATATACGCTTAGCGGACAAAGTATGATGACGTAAATTTAAATGACGCGTCCACCCCGGCCCGTGAGGAAAACGATGAAAAATAACGTGTTTAAGAAAATTTATTCAGCAACGTCATGCGAAAACAAACTTAACCTCCCAGTAACCCATCCTCGGTCCATGCAGTCACGTGGGGGGGTCTGGGGGGGCAAAGCCCCCCCAGTAACCCATCCTCGACTTGCACAGTCACGAAGGGGGGTATGGGGGGGCGCAGCCCCCCCATTGGGGGGGTCGGGGGGGGCGAAGCCCCCCCGAATGAGCGGACCGCTTAAACCTCGTTCGATTACGGTAAATGTCGCGGATACGACCGTACACGATCCGTTTCACGCTTTTGATCGTTATGTTTATATCATATAGACATATATACCAAACAAGTTGAATTTTTGTTACACTATTTCATGTCGCGAATCAAACGCACTATTTAAAAAAGTTGTACTTGCGTAAAATAATGCATTAACTTTATTGTTATTCGATACTTGATTCGTTAGATTATATAAACGATATGCAGCTTGCTTATCTTCTTTAGTTGTTCCATTAAGTTTGTCGAAGTAGGTTGCCATATTTGAAGCTTTTATAGCTTACAAGAGACGCACGCGTCACTTAAATGCTTTCTTTCGTGTAAAGTAATTCTAGATAATGTTTCTTGTGTCGCTCAATTATCTCCCATAAGGCGTAATTTATCTTGCTCGCGCTTATCCTTTTTCCGTAATCAAATTATACGAAGCGATAAAGTTGATAATGTGTAACATATCTCAATCAATGCTTTCTCCCATTCAATGGTACGTTGTTATACATCTTTCTAGAAATCTAAAATAGGAAATTAAATTTAAAGGTTCTTGTTTACGAGACGATAAGAATAAATAACAGTTGTCAAATATGTTTATTTACATTTTAGAAGAAAAATGACTAATCGACTTTTAGAAAGCAAACGCGATTATTTGTCTAAATTTAAAAGTGTATGCCAATTATATACGATTGCTGCGCAATGAATATTCAACCGTATTTACTGAACGCACTCGATATCTTAAGTTTTCTCCGTTGAATTCGTTCGACGTACACATTTCCCTACATCTGTAAGGAATTAAAATTTGCATACAATTTTTGTTTTTATTATTGAAGATGTGTTTTCTAGATTCCTCTTCCGCTCTGTATATCTAATGTATCTTTATTCTATTGTCACGTAGGTACGTCAAGTAAACAACCAAGTGAAAGTTGTGTTACGGTCTTGCATATAGAGAGATAACATATATCTGAAGGCTAAAAGGTGAAATAAGAGTCAGAGATTTAACAAAATACTTATAAACTTTATTCGTAACAGTATTAGTTAACAATTGGAGAGACAACAACACGTATATAAAAAAAATGAAAAAACAAAACAGAGAGACAATGGTTACGACGTGTAAAGAAAAGGATGGTACCCCGAAGGACAGGGAGCGCGTCAGTCAAGCAATTTCGAGTAACTTAAGTTTTATCGCGACCTTATCTTAATCCTAAGATGTAATATATACAGCGGCTTATGTTACAGCACTCTCCCGGTGGAGATGTTTGTACAAGCATTTTTTTTTGTGGATTACAGTGCGGTTATTCTGCACGGAAATCTAACTCTATCAACGGCTAGGGAATGCAAAGTTGGCTAGGCCTCCGTTTTGTTTCACCGGCGGTGGTACCAAGTCCTGCGTGATCGTCGGCGAATTCGCCTGGAATGACCTGTCCCAGGCGACTTTATTACTGTCCGTCGGACGTTGCTGCGCCTGTTGTTGTCCCTGCTGCTGCTGCTGCTGCTGCTGCTGCTGCGCTTGCCTCTTTTGCTGGGGCAAGACCCCCTTCTCGGGGCTATAGGGCACAACTTGCGTGTTCTGAGCCTGCGTGTCCTTGCGATCCCAGCCATGATGATGATGATGGTCCTCGCTGGGGAACCACTCGGATATCCAGACCGGTTTCCATATCTTCTTCCACGCTGGCACCCAGATCTCTTTCCAAGCAGGCACCCAGATCTGTTTCCACGCTTCCTTCCAAGCGAGCTTCTTGTCAGGGATCCACTCCAGCTTCTTGTCGGTCTTCCAGATTTGCTTCCAAGCCTCCTTCCACTCGAGCTTCTTGTCGGGGACCCAGACGAGTTTCTTGCCCGGCTTCCAGATCTGTTTCCACGCTTCCTTCCAGGCCAGCTTCTTGTCCTCCACCCAGATTTGCTTCTTCGCCGGTTTCCAAATCTGCTTCCAGGCCTCTTTCCACTCGAGCTTCTTGTCCGGGACCCAGATCTGTTTTTGCGCCGTTTTCCAATATTTCTTCCAGACCGGCTTCCAGATCAATTTCTTTTTCCAAAGATCATGACTGGTGTACTGCCATCCATGATGATCGGTACCGTGGTAGTGCTCACCCGGTATGCCAACCTTCACCCATTCGGGGACCCAGAGCTTCTTCCAAGCAGGTACTTGATATTCTTTCCATACCGGTACCTGAATCTCCTTCCAAACCGGCTTCCAGATCTTTTTCCACGCGGGCACTTGGATCTCTTTCCAAGCAGGCACCTTGATCGGCACCCAAATCGGCTTCCAGATTTTCTTCCAAGCCGGCACCTGTATTTCCTTCCACACCGGCACTTGAATCTCCTTCCACACGGGCTTCCAGATTTTCTTCCAAGCGGGCACTTGGATCTCCTTCCACACCGCTTTCTGAGTTGGCACCCAGATAGGCTTATAGATTTTCTTCCACGCGGGTTTCCAGATCTGCTTCTTCGCCGGTTTCCAGATCTTCTTCCAGCCCGGCTTCCAAACTAGCTTCTTCTTCCAGTACCCTTTGTCATGGTGATGATCGTCATGGCCGCCGTGATGCGCGTCGAGTCCTCCGCCACCTCCAAAGTCACCTCCTCCGTCTAGATGACCACCAATATCACCGCCTCCACCTGAAGGACCACTACCAATGTCACCGCCACCTAAGTGACCTCCGATGTCACCACCCCCAAAGTGACCGCCGACGTCGCCACCGCCAAAATGACCGCCCCCGTCGCCACCGCCAAAATGACCGCCCCCGTCACCACCTCCAAAATGACCGCCTCCATCGCCACCTCCAAAATGACCGCCGATGTCGCCGCCACCGCCGCCGCCACCGCCACCGAAGTGACCACCGATATCGCCACCCCCATAACCACCGCCATAATCACCACCGTCGCCTCCCCATCGTTTTTGTGCTTCTGTACCGTATCTGTAATCACAACGACATTGATTCAACATCAAACAATTAATAAATCTCATATTCGTATTCGTTACCTTAATCTTCTTCTATGGTATACAGAAAAGCTTTTCGAAATCCGCATAATATGATGTCCAGGTTTATAGATTATTTCCATATCAATTAAAATAAAACGACGATATTGTAAAATGTAATGTACAGAAATACAAAAAAAAAAAAAAAATTTGAAATGCATCATTAATAATCTCATAATTTGCGAGTTAAATCTTTTATTAAAAATAAATTTTGCATCATACTATTATTATTACCAAACATGTTTTTATTAAGGTAACGTGTCATACATACGGAGTTTGCTGCGATTGCTGCTGCAGTTGCGTTTGAACTACGGCTTTGCTCGCCACAAGAACGGCCTGCAGTAGCAGCGCTAGTACAGCCTGTAAACAACGAAATGACATAATGATTCAGTTATTGAACAATTATATTGAAAGAAATCTATTTCTGCCTCTCGTTTCTCATAAATTTTTAACAGCGCATTAAAATCATACTAAGCAAGTTAAAATAAAAACGCTGGCATTAACGTTGACAAGTGGAATAACTTTCGAAATTCATCTGCGATCGATCGTATACGTAAACAGAATAATTTTAGTAGCTAATGACGAGATATTTAGTAGTCAGTAATGATATATCCATTGGAACGTAATAAACATTTGAAATAAAGTGGCCTAAAATCCAAAGAGAGATTGACATTTATGCATAAAAAGATTTTCGACAGTAATTTCAAATTCATAAATCCAGAGATTTATAAATCTGTATAAATGGAATCCTGGAATTTAAAGTCGCGTATAATTTCGCAAATTAATTAGGCTTATATACAAATCTATTAAAATAAGAGAAAGAAAGAAGGAAAAATTTATAAGCTGATTTATAAATCCGTGAATCTATAAATATATATAAGTTTACCAGTCCGCAAAAATATTGATGCGTGTTTACGTCGAATTTCTTTGCCTTGACTTGATTATAACATATCGAAATGCCGTTAAATCGCTAGCAAAAGACCGATACGTCCTGTCCGAAATGGCGACGGTTTACATCCACCATCAGGCCGAGCGCACCACGCTCGCTCAATAAACGACAAACGTCGAAGAAGAATGCATCCTCGAACTTGAAGCGACGCACTTTTCAAAAATCTCTCCGTTTTCCGTATGCATCACGATGCGATTATCAAGATCGCGCCAGTTAACCGCGCGGAAGATGACCCGCGCGAGGCGGTGTGGTGAGTTCGACCAGGGTGGTAGCGGGCACAACGCGCGCGACACGTCGACATCGCACAGACATCGCACCGGATTGAAAGAGTGAAAAAAAATTGATGGAAACAACTGACCGCGCATCCCGGGCGAATCCTCATATTTCTCGCAGTGCCGCCCGTCGGGCCGCGTACTCCTGTTCCCTGGGCGCAGGAAAACGTAGCTTACTTCGTCCAATCACCGGAACGTCGTAGTTATATAGGCGCGTATCCTCCCCCGAAGGCACCACCGCGCGCGGTAGCATTGTGGTAAGGAAGCAGCAGCGGTCGGTCGGCGCCCCGGCGGTGGTGGCGAACCGTCGACGGTGGAAGTGGTTCCGTCCGCGCTTCACGTGATGGAAATCGGACACGTCCACCTGTGGAAGGTGGTGGTAGTGCCCGCCGCAGTTTTGGGCCCCGGACCCCTTACGGTTGAACCCTCCTCTACCTCCTCCACCATCGAGTCCTCCTTCTAACACCCCCACTTCCGGGCGCGCGACCAGGCCTCCGCTCCGTCCAGCCGAGCCGTATCATCCACTTGGAGAAAGTGATCGAGAGCACGATCCGGTCGAGCGAGCAAGAGCGATTTCGTCCTCCAGTTATTCCCGCGCCTGTGTTTCAACGGTGAAGTTCAAGCCTCGCAAGGTTACGCGACAAGGTTATTCCTCGCTCCAGATAGTCCAGATTATTTCGATATTGCCGGCGAGAGAAAGAACGGAAGCACACGTCGACGCCTCTAATGTCTTCCACGTTAGATATCTATAGAGACAGAGTTTCTCGCTCTCTTTCGAGCCGAAAGAAACCGATCGCTGTCCCATGTCCCTGCTGCGAAAGCTACACTATCGGTTTCCTATTAATAGATAATGATGTTAATACAGCGATACACAGATGGAATCTAATAAATTATTAATGATAGCTTAGTATACGCCGTAATATTTTTCTAAGCCGTAACTGGATGATCCATGGTTCCAAAACAGGTTTTCAGATCGTTAGTCACTTGTTGCGTTAAAACGATATTTTTCTATGTAATAGTATGCAAATGTTTCTATATAAATATTCATATAAGACATGTATCTCTTATTAAATTGATACATTTTAATTCTCCAAGCATGGCAGGCAGATATTGTTGAAATACATAAAAAGATCTCAGACACTAGTTTCTTAGACGCTATATTTAATGCAGTTCATAACTGTGCGTTTAAATTATTCGAAAATTTCATGAAATTATTATTTTAATTGTTTGAAAATTTATACGAGGAAAAAAAGCGTGTAATTTTACTTCCCATATGTAACAAAGTTATCTGTTTTGCATTTTGAACGAATGAGCTTGAAATCGATGCTATCGAAGTGCTTAACAATGTTTATTATATTTTACACCAAGTAACAGTGGCATTGGCAGAGCATGATTAATACTACAAATATTAAATATTCTTTCTTTAGGAAAAAATTCGATAAAATATAGTTAATTTGAAAGTGAAACCCTAAAATCCCAGACTTATCATTACTTGTACGCAAAGGTACCTGTGTACATAATGGTGAAATGGAATGGACTTTGCCAAATACAGCGGAATTGCTTGTGAAACGGAATAGGTATTTTAATGGGGAGAGCGTGGAATCGGGATCGCGTTCAGAGGCACGTCGGATACCGTCCCGTAACGTAGGAGGAATTACCGACGATCTCGAGGTGCCCTTGCGCCTAATCGCTCTGTTTTGCGCGAAGCTTACGACCGCGCGATTTTCTTCCAACAACGACGGCTCCTCGGCGCGGCGTCACGGAGAGAAAGCGTACCGAAGAACGGTTTCGTGCATACGGAGTGTGCAAGCGCATTTTCCGCTTTTTATCGCGGGGACAACAATGCGCGGCTGCGGCAACGAGCAGCCGGGAAAATTAGATCTAACGAAGCGGCCGCGCCGTTCGTGAGATTCCAAAGTGATAGCGAGAAGCGAGAATACCCGGGCACTCTCGCTCGCTGGGAAACGATATCGCTCTCGATATCGGGGAGGAACGTCCGCCGGGGACAAGGAGTAGAAAACGAAAAGGCATCGGAGATCGGCAGGCGCGTTCGAGTGGCGTTTAACGGTAGACGTTAAACTGCGTTAAGTGCATATATCCGTTTAACACGTCGTGTCGCGTCGCGTCGCGTCGCGTCGACTCACGGATGAAAGTGAATTCCCTCGCGCGGACCGCTAGAGAGTCGACAGCCTCGACAGCCTCACGCATGAAACTCGGGGTACACGTTCTCGCTATTCCGGTTCGTAAATCACTCACCCGTTGGCGTTGCCCGTTGGCTGCTCCAGTTTTTCGAACCCACCAGGCATGAGAGCAATCCGGGCGAAAACGCTCGAAAGGGGGAACGTTCGACCGTTTCAATCGCTTATACGAGTACGCTCATAATTAATATAATTTCGCACGAAAGACTTAAAAATGTTAACCCTTTAACTACGGGTATGTATTCATAAGCGATCCCCGCATCGCAGCATATCTTAAAATTGTAAAATCGCTTATTGACGACAGCCGTAATTAAAGGGTTAAAGAAATGGAGAAAATTCCTTGAAAATACTAACATTTTTTACGTATATCATCTTAAACTCTTGTGATCATTTATACTTCGGAGAACATGGAGAACTTAATCGAAAGTTGCTTTATTCCAACTCCTTTAAGCCTCTTAAGTTTGGTAACAACCTTTAGATACGCTCTGTGTAAAAAATTGAACATTCTTCCTACATCTTTACATACAATCAGATAAAAATATTCTGACCTTTCCGGATGAGATCTCACCGCGCTGTGAGGAATCGTTGTACGCATAAATTATTATTAACTTTCGTTCCGTCGAAATGCGTCTTACATCTCTCCCGGTACTATTCTTATACCTTTATTACATTTTTTATCTTTCAGAATCTTGCATGGGGCACGGTATAATTAGGGAGAAATTTGAAACTCGAGATGAGATAAAACGGCAATATATAGGCAATCGGAATGGACGAGATAGGAAACGGATTCGTGCGCTCTACCGCGCGAGTAACCCAAATAACGTACAAGAGGACGTTGCTCGAGAGGCCCGGTATCTCCGTACATCTCGAGGGTCGGAACATTTAGAAAGCAAAAGCGTATTGGCCGATACGTCGAACCAGCTTGAGGTAGAAATTCCGGACCGAATTTTCTATTTACACTTGTCTTAGGATTTTTCAAACGTCAATGACACAGTCCATGTGTAAACGAAGTCATTCACCGAAGTCGCGAGAAGACACCTTTGCTTCGAAACCTTTGCCGACTCGTTAGAAGTGGCACCGTTATTAGATAATCGCGCATAAATCAATATTTGAAACGGCATGTTAACCCAACCGTGATCTCGTTCTATTTTTATTTTATTATTCAATCATCCGTTTGTCCGCCAATACTGTTTGGCTGTATAAACTTTTTCTTTCTCTCTCTCTTTTTTTTTAATATCTCATATTCCATTTACAAAAGATCGAAGTGAACTTTTCATTCACGTATTTCGATCACGTTCTTGACTGATTTTCACTTTTTTATTCCGGTCTTTGCGGTCTAATTAACTGACGATTTGTTTCTGAAGACCGGAACAAGTTCTTAAGTGCCTTAAATGCTTAATTAGCCTTTCTTATTCCTGTTGTTCTGCCTGTTACTTTGCGGTCAGGCTATTAAAATTCTTTCACAATTTTACACCGACTTTATCAATCTACGCAAGCATCTCAAGTGCTTGATTTCAAATACCCGATGCAATTTGCTGCGCACACCGCTGAAGAAAGTTCGCGGAAGAAAGTTAATCTTTCGAAATCGTGATACGAGAAAGATAATTTACGTTTAAATTTCTTCGAAGCTCCAAAGATTGATGATATTCCAAATACCTAAATCAAAAGCCTGTCAATAATCATGTGTATTCAATCAAGTGTTAAGGTTCACAACCAATACAAATATCTTTTATTAATAAGAGCATTATTGTTTTGCTAAGTGTATCTATTAATCAATAGACTTAGCAAAACAATAAACGACAGATGTTCTCCAATGTTTTATAAATATTAAAACAATTTGTCAGATTTTTTATCTTGCTGTAAATTATTCATATATAACATGCAATTGTGAGGACAAATGAGCTTTTAATTGCGAGCTATATTGTTAAATTAATCAGTTTGAGTACAAGTTATATGCTACAAGATTCGTCGTATTTCAGCGTTGACGCCGCGTCGTTAAATTAAGAGATAAATGTTGCAGGGGGAGGAGAGATCGTCATCTCCAGTTTGTGAAGTGCGAGCGGCATATTATTTCGCGAGTGAAAAGTCACGTTGCGATGGCTCCGAAACCGCGAATGACGTCGAGCATCCGTAATGACGTTGCATCCCGCGTTGCGGTGACTATAAAAAGACACGTTACGCAATCGTCGTGTCTGTCCTCGCCCGCTATTAATTATGTATGTCGACCGCGCCGCGTCGACCGCGATTACGCCTAAGACCTCGCTAATCAATCACGTACGTAATTTAAATTAGCCCTCTTAACTTAATATAGCAACATCTGCATATATATTGCGTCCGTGTGTATATCGACAACTATATAGGTACTCGCGAATTATTCGCGCATCGAGAATTCAACGATCCCGACGCCGCTCATCCGTGCAATTCGGACAGCTTTCTTTGCAGGACGAAAAAAATCCCAAGTACCACGAGATGCTCGTGATATGAGATACCTACGCAAATTCTTTCCGGTTTTTCAAACAGCTCTCTAAACAGGTATGATCGCCCTAGTCACGCAATCAGTTTTCACGCTGCACGCGATGTAAATACTTTTCATTCAGGAATCAGAAACATATTCTCACGCAAACAAGAATGAAAATACTCACAACACTCCGTATGCATGTGTGCAAAGATTAAAAAAAATATATCACCTCTGAACTATTGTTGATGAGGATTTATTTATTCCATGTATTTCGTACATCTTTAGAAAAGTATTTTCAACTTGGGAGATCGGCGTTTATGCAATCGGTAATGCAAACAATTTTGAATACTTGGGCAGATTAGACTTTAGAGGAATGAAAGATTGGAATATTCATGTCACTAAATTGTCATTAATCACAATTTATTACAATATCCGAGGGGATTAGAGCGCGATCTATAAGGGAGCGTGTAGCAATGACTAGACGGATCATGACAAATTGCGGAGTCCGTCTCTTACATCACATATATATACTCGGCCATTTAACACTTTCACCGAACTCTCCTACGCCCACGTTGTCACGGCCGGATGTTCGATTTATAGACGTGAATCTAATTGCACATTTGCACGTGTACGCGTGTGGTTATTTGATCGAACATAATACACGTTGATAAAAAAAAGACTGACACCGAATTGCTTTTATTAGATAACGTAAATTGTCCTTCTCTGAACACGTATTCATTCTGATTAATTATTCTGAATAGATTTATTCATGAGGCAATCGAAAGTTTGCATGACAAACGTTGCAATTAATGGGAAAAGAATGTGTTTGACAATTCATGATTATACTGATATAAATGATGGATTCTTCAATAAATTTAAAATTGACTTCTTTTCTGCGCGGAAATACTGATGAGGCATAAGAAATTTATAAATTGCAAACGATTGCAGAAGAAGCACTTCCGACGAAGTAAGAGACGATAAAAAAAAATATATATATATATATATATATATTTTCTTCCCACACACGAGTGAGCAGGCATTTACATTGATATCAGGAGTTTCATCTTTCTCTTAATGTTGCGTTATTTTGCAACGCATTGGCACACAAATCGCGCTGTAAGTATTAAAATTCTAATCTGTTCTTCGGACATTGCGAATGTTATAATTTAAGCTGCGCGTATAAAATACTCGTATAAAACGTATTTAAAATATTCATTGCACAATAACGAGATTCTTCCTGAAATTCCTTTTCAGCTACGCATGCCCCTTACCTTACGTCTCCGGTGATTTTACAGATCCGTGTACATAATTTAATTCCGGAAGAGACTTGCTTTCGAAAACGACGGGCATATAGCTGAGGTTGCTCAACCGAGTTTGGCTGTTTCTGTTTTCCACGCCGCGCTTTGATATCCCGTGCGATCTCGCGTCTCTCGATCGACGGCCGCGGCGGCGGTGAGGTACTTGAGTCGAGTTTCCACGGCGGGAAAGTGGTCGGGGCCCGCGATCGTAAAACGCATATATATTTTCGCTTTACCCGCGATTGACGATGCCTCCGGTCGACGGAACGATCGTCGTAATGCCCGTATCACACTAGGCGATTGGCGATTGCGTTTACGTTTGCGTCTACGTCTTTTGACCAATATACGGGCATAAGACAACTTCGATCCAGCGGTTTTTCCGTCAGGGATGGATGCGCCGCGCGCCGCTCGGCGCGACGTGCATTCCGCCACGCTGCATTCCGCGCGGACGTTCCTTGCGTAAAACGACGGCTCTGTCAGATCTGACCTTGATGCTCAATTTCTATTCCGATGCGTATATTCGCGCTTGAATTCAACCGGCGAAGATGAATCGAGAAAGTTTGTTTTCTTTTTTTTTTTAATGCGCGTTAATTCGGAAAACGGAGTATCGGTATACGCGGGTCGTTGAGTCGCGTGCACCTGTTACGATGCGTGCCATGCGTGGTGACTCTTGCGGCCCTGCCGCCGGCGGAACCAGAGAAACGTGGCCGCGCGAGAGCAGGTTTCCGACCCGCGGAACGACCTTCCGCGGTACTCGACTCGATGGATGAGTAGAGAGCTACGGGTGCATCGCTCGCTCGAGCGCGAGCGATGCGTTCGAGACGAGCCTGGTTCGAAAGTGAAATTCGTCCTGACTCGGTGATCGGCGATGCGCCCGGCGCCCTATCTAGGTGAAATCTGCGTACATGTGTGTGTTCGATCAACCTGCGAAACGTATAGTCTTTTACGCATCCGTTAATTAAAGTGCTGAAAATAAAAACTGAAAGAAATCCACTCTTGGGTATTATACATTTACACTTTTAGATAATTTTTTTAGCCAAGTATTCAGGAAGTTATTCAATTTCCTTTTTTTATAAATTAATTTTTTTGTTATTATAGATATGAAAGTGCTGAAGAAAGATCATTGAGAGGTAAAGATTTTACAGAGACATACTATATTTAAAATGTGTAGAAATGTTTTTTGTAATTTTTTAAAATTTAATTAGCTTTATAAATTGCTTTCTTGACCTTTGAATTGCTTTTTCTTCCAATTTGTTTGAATTATTCGTTATCACTAATATTTTTATTGTTACGCGCACTTTTATTTATACAACCATTTCTTATAACAAATAAAATAAATAACTAAAATAAAATTGCTGCGAATAAAATACAGCGTTACTTCTCTGCAAATGCATTGCCGAATAAATGTTTGAAAATCAGTTGGCATTTTATCCTAGAGGAGAAAGGCGATTCCAAACGCATACTTGACAAATGGGAGAATCAACCAACTTTGCGACAATATTACCAGATGGCAGTATGATGATAGTTTTAAAAAATAACGGAAAACATTGTTTCAACAAAATGAAACAATGAGACGTGATCTTCTTCAAAGCGGGACGAGAGAAGAACGTAATTTTACAAAAGGCAAAATATGTCAAAATGAGTTCTGTCCTTCTAGAAAAGAAGAACATTATTTTACTTTATAAGCCATCACTATACAGAGAAAAAGTGTCACTTTCTGATAATTAGAATATCTTAAAAAATATTTTTTATTGCAAGTCCTGTATGTATAATATGCTTACATCCGCCGGCATTCTCTGAATGATGAATGACTCTTAAGATTGTTCGTATAAAATTCATATAAGTATACCAGCGTCGCGCATTAAAGAAACAGAAACGATATTACGAATGAAAGAGACGCGCGCGGAATAATGATTGCTTACGACATTGATCATCGGGCATGTAATTTCACCCAGATAACGCTTCGCTGATCACAGCAATCCGAACGAATTTCACTTTCCAAGCGGGACCAGATACGTCTCTCGCGCGGGGAAACGGTCTTGCGCGATTACCCGTTACGCGAAAGCGGGTAATATTGTTGCAAAGTTCATTGATTCGATTTATGTCATATTTTGCGGATAAGATTCGCCTTGCGTCGTGGTACGTTATCGGCAGAAGGCAGAAATGAGACAAGAGTCAAGGTCAATAGATTTAAGACCATCCGCAAGATAAATCTTAAAGCGAGTGGACCGGCCGAGACTTTTAACCGAACCGCTCCCAATTGGGTGGGAACGGGGCACGTGGTCCGGAAATATATTCGAAGAAACGCTCTCCCCGTTACGCTTCCCGACACACCAAAATTTATTTCGGTTCATTATGCGCGGTTGATTAATACGGACACGCTCGATGTTTTGATGTAATCAAATTTATGGATTCATTAAAGCGACGTATATCTTGCCGGAGTCCTCGCGGGAGATGCGAGTTTTCAACGAGAGTTGTTTCCAGCGGACCATCGCCGTTTTATGAACTGCAAGGAATTTTAATTGCAAGGGATCGTCACGCATTCATCGATTAATTTACAATTCAGCTACATTTCCGTCGTGATTGTCGCTGATTTATGGTTTGTTAGTTTAGCGCGATCAGCATAACGCATGATCGAAACTGGACATGTCGGCAATTTTATCGAAGATTATCGACGACTTTAACGAGATTTAGAAAGATTATGCGTAGGTCATTATCCGATATTACTGGTCGGATGACGTTTCCAGCTACTGCGGCTTTGACTCGAGGGTGATAAATATGTCTAGACTCGTTCGCCGGAGAAAGGATGTGGAAAAATCGAGATCTTTGCTCGCCTCGGCGAGTCCGACACTATAAACGTGCTCGATGATCGCGCGCCGCGATATATATACCTGCTCGCTAGTCCCGAGTACTTGCACAAGTTACTTTCACTCTCCGGACTCCGGACGGATCTTACGAATCCGTTAACCGGAGCTTTTCCTCAAGTTTATACTCGCGTCATTATATGCTAATGCGGCCGGGCCTCTGTGAGAATCCGCTCGGGGCTTTTGCCGCGGCTCGCTGCGGGCGAAAGGCACGAAAGCGATTTTAATGCCGTCCTTCCTCCCCACCCCCCCCCCTCGGGCGGGTGGAAGAAAGAGAGAAATGCCGGAACGTTTGTAATTAAGGTCGTGGTAATGAGGAAGGCAGGATCATCTGCCGAGGCTCGTAGTACTCGTATACACATCTTCGTGACCGTTTTCGACATTGTCTCGGCAATCCAATAACGTCTTACTTTTACTTTTTATTGGACGACTGCACTGCACTTTCGCTACGCGGCGCCGTCGTGGAATGAGTAGCAGAATTTTGGCGAAAAGCGCAGGATGACCCGCGTTAAGCTTGTTTCCTTTCAACCGTGAATTCCTTGGACGATTCGTAAGTTTTCCTCCAAGTGTCGAAGCAGCTCATTTGTCGCAACGTCGATTTTCAACCTTATACATCTTTACAATTAAGCCCCTGGAATTAAAATTTACTATCGATATAAAATGCACACGAAATTCGCCGAAATATATTATTTTATTATTTACTTGTTTTTTTTTCCGAATTTTAAAGAGTCTTAGGCCGGTATTCAATTTCCAAGAGATTTCTTATTTACAATTATGTTATATATAAATGGCACGAAGTAGTTAGAGACTTGATAGAGTTGTTGCGTTTCGCCTCTAATTTCGGGCGATCTGCAAAATCATCGGCCGTGCCGAAAGATGAAAGTGCGGCCGATTGATCGATTACTCTCTGGTCTGAATCGAAAGTACTTTTGGCGTACTCTCGATATCCCCGTTTCGGGTTTGTATACGTCCTCATTAAACTGCCATGGGAGATTTACCAGCCGTGTACCACTTCCGGTCGGTGCCCTCCCTACCACTCCACGTGCAGCCTCACGAAGCTCGCCCTGCTCGCCCCCACAGCACGTTGTTGCAGCACGATCGTGGAGAAAGTAAAGGTCGTGGGTTCGTCTCGCGACCCTGAAGACCCTGAGAGACACGCTTGCTCACTCGATTCTCATCTTATCCTTAGAAAGCATCGTGCATCGTGCCTCCCCTCGTTCTTCCGCTTCGTCATCCTTCTGATTACCTTCTACGTGTTGCATAGCGCATCCTCCGTATGAAAGCCACCGTACTTTCATATAAGCTAATGTGAATTAATGGCTTCACGGACGACCGGATCGTATATATATTCACGGGTCTTTAAATAAATATCTTAATAAATGTTGCGGAAGACACGAAATACTTTCAGACGTACGATTATCACGATCGATAAATATTTTAAAAAGAATCACATTCATGATTAAAAATCTCATTTCTCAAAGTCTATACGCTACGCAATTCTTTTTCTTTAGAGGTCTCATGCTTTATGTCTTTTGTTCTGCAAAACGTATCCCACACAGATATAGACTTTAATGAATTAAAAAAAACACAATTTTATTAACTGTTTCCGAAAATACGTCTAAGTTTAATTGTTCATCAGAATAAATTTCAGTGTTTTAATAAAGCCTTTCATAATTTCAATGTTTTAATTGCATTTCATAATTTCAATCAAAGATTAAATGCTTCCTAACCTTATTCATTACATTTACATATTCATTGCATGCATATCTATTAAGTATAATTAAACGTAATGTCAATAATAGTTTTAAAAAATATGAACGTAATACCATACATATTTTATATCTTACAATATTATTTTTGAAAACAGTACATTATGCTTTTTACACTCAAAAAAGCGTAATTTACAGTTGGTTTTATTGTTTTCGAACAAAACTTGACTTAATTATGTTGAATATATTATCTTTATTTGTCAATCATGCACCGTAAACAAATCTTACTTGAAATTAAAATTGTATTTTTTATTTATTTAAAAGATTATGCAGAGCTTCCATCAGTAAAACCTTGTAAACAATTTACATAATTATTACTTTATTACATCTATCTAAATGTTGTTAAAGCACTTTTTATAGTTATGACATGCCCTTTATAGAAGAGGATAAAAATTGAAATTTTGTTTCAACAACAAAAAGAAAATATTCGTCTCAATATGAAGGAAATTAAATTAATTCGTAGCGTAGTACAAAATTATATTTATTACGTATAAAAAATATTCACATGTACGCATCCCAATAATCAAACGATATTTACAAAGTAAGTTATTAATTACACATAATATTAAGATACGCACGTAGCCATACTGAGGCTATGGATTATCCACCAGAAAAAGATGAACGAGAAAGGAATGTCATTTTTCTTGCTTGTGAATTTTTCATTCTGATTATGAGATTTAATCCGAAATCAAATAGCTAAAGTAATTTGTTATAAACAAATAATGTAAATATATATTCAAGGGACAAATGTTTTCTCCAATGATAAGTAGGTTACGATATTATTTTCCAATGAATAAATTGAGAAACGTCATTTTTCTTGGCGACAATCTGCTTAATGTTTAATTTAGCAAATCGTATAATCTCTAGGAAGGTGCGTCGTTAGAGATTTAATCGATAAAGATCAGTTATTAGTACGCATCTCGCTTTCTCGGAGAATATACTGTAAATAGTGCTATCTTCACATCCGTCACGATGATATCTCGTTGATCAATTATTCTGGTTTTCTCGTGCGATACTTAACGGAAGAACCGGGCGACTTTGGATGGCTACCTATAGTCGCTCCGTCGTCGAGATGATCAATTTTCATCATCCACTTTCGTGCATATCTCATAGTTGCGATGCTTTCTAACTGTTAGTTATAGGCTTTCCTCTTATTCGTGCGGTACACGTCTATTAGTCGACCTTTTCTTTTCTTTTTTCGAGACATACCTATATATATATATATATATATATATTTAGGCGAATAATCCATTATCACAAGGCATTATCATAAGATCCGACCGACTTTCTTGACGTAGATTCTTCGACAATTTTCCGAGTCGACCTTTCGACCTTCGGATGTCACGAGACAGTCGCAGAGGCAAGATCGAGCCGGCCGAGCGTGACTCTCGACGACGGTCTACTTGTAACCGTGATGATCGTCGTCGTGGTGGGACTCGATGGGAACCCAAACTTTCTCCCAGACGGGCTTCCAGATCTTCTTCCAAGCCGGTACCTGCACGTCCTTCCAAGCCGGAACCCACTTGCTTTTCCATTCGTCTTTCCACACCTGTTTCTTCTGCGTGACCCAGATCTGCTTCTTTTCAGGCACCCATACTTGCACCGATTCTTCCTTCCATACCAGCTTCTTGTCCGTCACCCAGATTTGCTTCTTCTCCGTCTTCCAGATTTGTTTCCATTCGGCCTTCCATTCTAATTTTTTGTCGCTTACCCAAATCTGCTTCTTTTCCGTTCTCCAGATCTTCTTCCAGACCGGCTTCCATATCAGCTTCTTCTTCCAGAGATCGTGGCTGGTATACTGCCAACCGTGGTGATCCTTGCCCACATACTGCTCTCCCGGTATACCGATTTTAATCCATTCCGGCACCCAGACCTTCTTCCAATCGGGCACCTGGACTTCTTTCCACACAGGAACTTTGACTTCCTTCCAAACGGGTTTCCATACCTTTTTCCAAGCTGGCACCTGGACCTCCTTCCAAGCCGGCACTTGAATCTGCTTCCAAACAGGCTTCTGGACCTTTTTCCAGACGGGTACCTTGATCTCCTTCCACGCGGGCACTTGAATCTCCTTCCAAACCGGTACCTGTACCTTCTTCCACTCCTGCTTCCAGATCATCTTCGACTGCGTTTTCCAGATCTGCTTCCATTCGGGCTTCCATACTAGTTTCTTCTTCCACACGCCTTTCGGCCCGTGATCGTGCGCCGGAGGTCCATAGGATCCAGAGGGTGGCGACGGTGGACCGTAGGAATCGGAGATTCCGAACCCCCCACCGCCTCCGTGACCGTCACCACCGCCGTGACCGCCACCTCCGCCGAAACCGCCGTCACCTCCTCCGAAACCGCCCGATCCGTGATGATCATCGAACGATCCACCTCCGGTGGAACCGTGATCGTCACCGAAGGATCCGTGGCCACCGCCAAATGATCCTCCGCCGTGACCGCCGCCGAAGGATCCTCCGTGATCACCACCGCCGAGATCAAATGATCCTCCACCGTGATCACCGCCGAAGGATCCTCCGTGGTCACCGCCTGACGGTGCCCCGTAACTCGGGGAAGGCGCACCGTAGGATGACGAAGGAGGCGCGCCATAAGATGACGAGGGCCCGGACGGGGCGCCGTAAGACGACGATGGCGGCGGGGGTGGTGCACCATACGAATCAGAGGGTGCACCGTAGGAGCTCGAAGGTGGTGGACCATAAGAATCAGACGGTCCTACGTCCGGTAATCCGTAAGACGTCGCTGGTGGTGCGCCATACTGTGAGCTTACGGGAGGCCTACGGTATTTTCTTCCATTAGAGCACCGCACATGGTAAAATAAAATTAAACCTTAACGATTCTCTAATGCCATTTAATATTACGTTGCGCAACATGAGACATTTTTGCAGATAATTAATATATATAAAGTTGTAAGCGAATTTTAAATCATCTCTTAAGTATTTAATAATTTATTTATATATACTCACTCTCTCTTTGTTCTAATCGGGTCTCCAAGCGCGGAGATAACAAAGAGGCCGCATAATATTGTCTGAAAGAATTTTTTTTCATTAGTTTTATGAACAAAAGTCTGCATAAATAGTTTTAATTCGTTATTTAATAATCACTGATAATGACGAACTTTGATGACATTAATACGTCGAGTCTTAAAATGAATGAAATAATTATAAATATTTGAAAAAAATTAAATTCTTTGTGTAAGGGATACATTGTAGTTTTCTTTGCAGGCATGATGCAAAGATTACGAGTGATAAACATCTACACGTAAAAGAGCAAAGCTATACGCTAATTGTGCGATCGACCGTGTGAAAAAGGGATGCCCCGCTGCGTCGCCGGGTAATTAGTCTTCATTCTCTCAAGCGCGTCACAGTAGCACAATTATCTTGTCTTCGCGATCACCCGCCATCAGCTTCCCGCCGGTTCTCTTATAGTCTTTTCATCGCGCGCGCGCGTCATCAGAAATCCTGCGGACAGATTTCTACGCGTTGACGAGCGCGTCTCTCAAAAATGAAAGTGTCCGCCACCGTGTGAACACACGGCCGACGTAAACACCGGCGCGAATTGGGTCGACCCCCCTTATCCTCCTCCCTACCGTTGTCCACGTATTTCCAGAAGGGGCCACCGAGACCGTAAAACCTGTACCGGTGGTTAAATTAAAGGAAAGTGGGCTTCGAGATTCCTCTTTTCTTTTTTCGTGAAGCATTACCCTTAGGCGGTACCTGTCACCTGTAGCTAGCCCTGCGGCAACAGGATATCAAGTGTTTTAGTCGTCCCACTTGTCTCTCTCTCTCTCTCTCTCTCTGTCGCTCTCTCTTCTCGCTCTTTCACAAGATTTCTGGAACCGTTTGACTATCTACGCACACTTAGATATACGGAATGTCCCAACCGTACTTTCATCTACAAATTTCTCGATTTCCGTATTCGACCTTATCTCAGTAAAAACATTGAAAGTTCTTAAATTATAAACGGTCGAGTGCAAGAAACTTTGCATCAGAAATACAACTTTAAAAATTTGTTTCTTTTATTAAATCATTGAGTGAAATATACAAACTTGAATGAACTCACATAACAACTTACGAATTAGTTGCAAAGATATCATTTAAAAATCGGAAAGCTTGCTTCTTGCTTTCGATATTATAGCTAAGAAAAAAATTTTGCGTAAGAAAAAAATTCGCAAGTGAAAGATGACTCGTTGGAATAATTAAATGTACTTGGATATTCAATTTGATATGAATCTTAATTGATATTATTATGCATTTATATAGTTGCTTGCTAGGATACGTGGGTGTTGAGTGGCCGAATATTTTTCTATCTAGATGTATAGATATCTAAACAACGATATTAACAAGTGTCTTAATTAAGTGGTCAAATATTCATTGAAACCCTGTCATGAAATGTCAAAGATAAAAAATTGCGAGTTTTTGCTGCGCTTTTTTTGCGCCGGATATTGCCGTAACGTTTCAACAGAAATTTCATTAATTACGCGTCATTATATACTGATCAAACGTCACAGATTCACCTCTTCTCAGATTAACATAACAATAATAATTGTTCGCATATTATCTACATACATAGTAATAAGAACCTTGGCTCACTTTCGTTTCAATCCGACTTTACACGGTCACTTTGCATACCTACATATTATATTATTTCACGTTGACATTGGCATGCGAAATTACTTGCTGATTAATTCATTTTATCTTTATTGTCTTTATCTAGTTAGTAGCCGTTGTAACCACGTTTCCGCTTGTCTACGAAAGAAATCAGATAAACGTTATCGGTACATCGATACTCTAATTCAATACCGGTATATCTTTAAATAGCGAGACATGAAGATATTGAGAAGATTTTAGCATCATTTCTTCAACAAGATACGACCTCAATGACGAAAATAAAAACGTCGTTTGTAAAAGATGTTGCATAATATTATCAATAAAATTATTACTACATTATCTAAAGGGTGGTATCTCGTGTGAATGCCCAAGATACGATACCCCGAATACTTATTATATAAGATATCTGAATACGGTTTTAAGGAAGCGATATATCATGCAGCTGTAGCGAGAGAGCTAAATTAAAAGAGCGAGAGAACGAGGCGCTTCAGATAGACGGCCGATGACATTGACTCGATTACTCGACTTTGTAACATTGACCCTGTCGAATTTCGCACGCGATATTCGATGCCCCCGTATCCCCGGTACGGCTCCTATTTGCGCAACTTTCCATTCCGCGGAGTGAAAAGTGACAAGAGTACCCACTTGCAGCAGTTGCCGTTGGAAAATGGCAGTGATTTACCGACTCGTTTGTAACCATTTGCGTTAACATAGCCGCGCTACTGTCTCGATGGCTTTAAGGTCATAGCGTCGAATTTGCTCTCTCTTTCTATATTCTTTCTATATTCATTCGGCGTTAGCATAAAAATAAACTGCTACGTGGCGTTATCATTATAAATGTCGTTTCCATGAAACACATAAAATTTTACAATTTTCTACAATGATTATCCAATATTAGCCTTGCGATGTAATCTTAGTTGCAATGATGCAAAATCGGTTGCTCGTTAATAAAAAAAACGTTGTGTATTTTCGTCCACATAATTGATCTAATGTTAAAATAACCATAACGTTCCACGTAATATTATAAATTTGCCAAGTATTGTATGTATACCTATATTAGAAAGATAACGTGTCAATATATGGAAAAATGCTATCGATATTATAATGTGAAAATATAAACAGAACGTGGGAATCTAAGAAAATCTCCCGATTTTATCAAAGATCATAGAAGATTTATGATCAGCGATATGTATTCTAAGAAAGCACTGTACTTCCACATTTCACTGGACGAAGCTAAAACTAAGGAGATAATGGGCACAAGACGTATCGCGTGTCGCGACCGCGAATCTAAAGTGATCTACGAACGATTTTTGCGAAAGATCTTATATACCGATAATGTTATCACTTTCCGTCCGAAAAGAAATCTCACATATATCACAGACTAGCACTAGCACATGATTAAAACGCGAAGGACGAGCGCACGGGGCACGGAGCGACAATGAACACTGACCAGAATAAATCGCATTCTCTCGACGAGGGTACCGTGGCCCACCGTGTGAAAAGGATGGCAACGACCACCGTGTTTTTTTTACGGTTCGTCACTCTTCTGACGGGTTCATCGTGACATGCCGGGCTTTTATAGCGAGTGCTTCTCTGCCTAGACGCCTAGATACTCTAGACATAGAGATATTTCGAGGAGGGGTACAAAAGAGTGCCACGGTGCCATACGGGGGTCCCAACTCTGCGTGTACCATCTTCAGTTGGGATTGAGAGGGGATTCATGCTTCATAGCGAATGCGGGGCGACGAGGAGTAGCACGAAACGTAATGCAATTCAATGAATTTTAACATATGAGGCAAACCTGAAATAACCTTCCTGATGCGGAATACACAAAAGTCGCTTTTACTTCCTTCATCAATCTAATGTAATTAACATAAAATTTCTACGAAAAAGTTTTTGTATAAATTTTTATACGATTTTTATACGTTTGCAAGATTTTCAATGCTAATAAGGCTGATTAATCCAACAAAACTTTCCTTCTGTAACTAAGAGAATAAACGTGTTGATTTAAATGATTTAAATACAGGTGTGACATAAAAAATCTATAATGACAGCGGGTATCATTGGCGAACGTAGAAGCTTATATGAAACCAGCCAGTGCTGCAGTGTCCGATGACACGCGATGTACTACTGATATAACTTTCTCGCTAATTATTATCAGGGTCTTTTAAACGCTCTACCGCAAGGAGAATAAACTTTCTATACCGCTGATGCTCGTTACAACATTGTTGTCTCAAAAAGGATAATATTAATTCTACATGTATATTAAAACAATTTCCCCGATCAACTATTCATTCTCATCAGTTTGGACTATTCAATCACATCTATTATTTCAAGAAGTGTAACTGCAATCACGAGATCAAGTCTACCACGGCTAAAAAGTCTCGCGAGAAAGAGTCTGCTCAGAGCAACGTAATCAACGATAAACGATACTCGTGCCAGCCGTCTGGAGATGAATTAACGCCGGTAACTCATCACAAAAACAACGATCTCCGTTCTCAGATCTCGTGAACGAGAGGTGGGAACGGAGAAATGCCTTTCTCATCTCATATCGGCGCGTCGCGTCTCACGATGCAGCAACGCGGAAAAGCGCGGTTTCGTAATGCACGTGAGAACAATTTCGCCGCACGCCGCGCGCGCTTGCGCTCGCGTTCGCCATCGCGTTCGCCACCTGCGTGTGGTTCTCACTCTGACTTTCTTCCTCAGGGTTACTGTCGCTCCTGCGAAGTGCATGCAACGCGGTTGCCTTTCACCGTATAGCATGCCCCGACGCAGGGGAGATGCACCGGTTGCATCGACGCTAGACGATCGGGAAGCAAAAACCGCGATTATCGTCCGTCACGTACAGAGTGTTCTGTAATCGTTATAACGTTGTATAAACGGTTGTATAAACCGCGATAATTTCGCGTGAAAGAACAAATAAAAAATCCAATGGGAAAGCATCTTCTTCGAGGCTGGCATACTTAAGGGCCACTTCGCGACCAAACTCCGATTAACGTAATCGTTGATTTAATCACTTCTTTTCTACAATACACGAAAAGATATGTAACGAAAGATTGGGTTAGAACGATTATATCGCCAGAAATACAACGTGGTCATACTACGTATTTTGTCATTTTGGCATCCATTTAATCAACGATTACGTTAATCGGAGTTCGGTCGCGAAGTGGCCCTAAGAAAATTACGTTAGACTTTAGACACGTGCAAAACTGACAGAAATATTCTTTTCCTCCTGCAAGTACAATCTCGTCACGTTACGTTTAATTTGGAAACTTGGCGCACACGAAGAATATTTTCGACTTTTTTTTTGGTCGCGCAGGAGAGACGCGAGAAGCGTGAAACTGCGAGAGTCGTTATACCCGGGCCTCACGATGGAATTACTTTGACTTTCTTCCGATACGATGTCAGCGGCAGCTGCCTTTTCGATTTTTTTGTCTTGAAGGAGATAATCGAATCGGTTACTTTCACTCTGTGTCTCGAGAATGTGCAATTTCTGTTACTGCCACAAGACGATCGGGACAAGACTCGCGTGTGTTGTGTTCAATTCGTTTAAAGCTTGTTAAAGCAGATAAAACATCGATGCTAGGCGAGCACAAATATTGGACGGTACGTCCTCGTTAAATACATAGTAGTTTGAGTTGCCGACATCTCCGAATCTCTCCGAAGAACTTGGAAAAAAAAAAGATACGCCGAGTATAAAAAACTTTCGGTCTGAGTGGTATTAAAATAATTAAAATAATTAAACGACAACGTGAAGATTAGTTGCGATACAATTTCGCGATACACTATCGAGAAGATTTGCGAAAACCGGCCGCGGCGTCACGGAGAGCCCGCTTTCTTTCCGCATTTATATACAAAGTAGTAATCATTGCGAACCATTGCACGGTAGAGAGGATTTAATATAAGGTTGTATTCATTACTACGGATGAGGTAGCAACCGACTTGAATTAATTGAGATTTACTCCGAGATCATCCTCGTAGTAATGAATTTTCGCTGACAAAGAAGTCGACGTTCCTGTGGAGTCAAAGATTTCACCTCCGCGCTGCTCGCGCCGCCGAAGCTTCGCGTAAAAACGTCATTTTACACGCGTAGAAACGTAAAATATTATTATTACCCAGGCATTGACAGAGGTCTTCTCACGCGTAATTTGTCGATACTCGCGTGTATAGTTTATCAATATTAGAATCTGCGCGTCCTCCTTTTTTTACGCGGCGACGAAAACAAATTGTGCCGCGCACCCAATGCCATTATTTGTAAAAATGACAAGAAAAAAAAGCTATATACTTTCCCACCAGGAAGTCTGGCTTAGGCACTTTGTCTCATTCGAAATCCATTAACGGTTCTCCTGCGGGCGATTCTGCTGGCACGTTACACAACTCGGTCATCCGCGTCGTTACGTATGAACGCGAAACGTTTCGCGTATTCGCGCGATATATCATATAGAGCGTATTGTGTATTGGATCGTCGCGTGTGCGCGCGGATTGACGTGCTCGCGGGCTAGATCGAAAGACTTTCAGACTTCGCTGACCCGTGACAGCCGATTGCCGCAATATTTCAGGCAGGATAGATCGATGACAATCGTGAAGCGACTTGACAATTGCGATCGCGTATCCCATCTCTCTGCATGCCAATAAATCGCAATCGCGTTATGTCAAAAGGAAAGTTACGCGGGTCATATCGGAAGGACGTTATCGTCACCGAACCGTGTCCCAACGGTTTATATTAACGATCATTAACCGGCTCGCATTAAGGCTTTTCCAGGCGATAAAACAAGATACGATCGCGTTATTTGCGACCATTTCTCTCATCATAATGATAGAGGAAGCGGAATCTTCTCTTCCGGCGATTCGCCTTCGACGTCGTGCGTTTCGCGCACTCACTCGTGCGTGCGATACGGCTAAGTAATATTTAGTCTAATCTAGGAAACCTAGGAAAATAGACATGTATGATATGTATAATTTACATTATCTATATACATATATATATATATATAATAATAACATTTATCAACACAATGTATATTTTATTCAAGATGCTTCGCGACTTTAGCGTCGCGAAGGCTTCACCCCTTTATTCTCGAGGCGTAAAACAGACACGTCCAACAGGCCGTCGCGCCGCACCGAGCAAACGTATATTTCTGGCGAATTTTAATGGTTTGTTTACGCGCGCAAGTCGGATACAGATTGGGCCGGATACGTGTCTTCGCGAAAAGCACGCCTTCTGGCAAGCCGAGACGGGGTACGCCGAGAGACGCGCCAAGTCGCCAGCTGCAAACAGAGCCGCCTGGGACACGGAACGATACGTCAACACCGTCAACGGCGGTGTATTAATTAGCGTTATCTGCGAATAAATTTGCATAATGGGAAGCTACGAGCGTTTCCCGTAACGATTCGCCGACTTTGAGGACCGCGAGGAACGAGCGATCGTTGATCAAGCCGCTCATTAACGTCCCTCTCCCTCTCTTTCTCTCATATACGCGCATCCTGCTGCCGGCTATTATTTCTGTTATCTCTTTATTACCCGGATTCGGCCATACGGAACATCCACGGAGTTGATGGATCTGTCTAATTGCTCGGATACCGCTTGTCGATGCTCAATTAGGTCGCTAACGAGTCAATTTTATTGCGCCGGGAGATCCGCGCGAGGCTCTCCTCTCCTCCGACTTGGATCGATTCCCTCGAATAGATTTTTTCCTCGCCGCGGACGAATTAAGAAAATCACGTACGCACGCGACGTACATTGCAGATTTCATTCGCGTTTTACTTCTACGCTATCACGTAACCGCGAACGTTTAAACGGTCGTTCGCTGAATAAACAGATGGACTAGCTACGCAAGGCGCTCGGTGCTACAGGCCGCGCGTTCTCGATTTCGACAGCATCGAGAGAGTCTACGCGGCCTTTTCATGCCTCGCCGATAATTTCCGGAGTAGCAATAGACTGAAAAACCTGTCAGGAATACCGTACCGGGCTTGAGGAGCGCGTGCTTTTTTTACGTAGCGCATGACACGAATGTCAATTAGCGGCATTTGACGAGCGCGTGCGCGCGTGTGTATGTATGCACGTGAAAACGTGCGAATGGATCACGCACCTCTCTTTCGCAAAAATCCCTCTGAGAACAAAAGAGACGTTCGCGACGAGAGATTTTTTTTCACTTTTTGCCAAATTCGAGCGGGACGTCATTGTATAAAATCGCTTCGATAACTTCCTCTCTACCCTTTTTTTCCTTCGTAATGACGTAACGACTAACGAGTTCGTGCCGTTGTTGCGAGCTTTCTTCTCGGACGCGACGCGGCCGAGTATCCCTGAAATCGGCGCCGGCGGCAGGAAGTCGACTTATTCGTCCTCCCGTTTTCCCGTCGGACGTCGTTAAAGCCCGAGCATGGAAAGTCAATTTGGGTCGACGATTTCGCGAACGGTAACGGGACAATCAAATTAATAAAAGGAGGATAGAACGCGTCCTGCTCTCTCTTTCTCGTTCGTCTCCCGCGTCTCCCTACTCTCCTCGTTTCGTCGCGTCTTGATGCCTTGGTTTTTTTTTTCTTCGCAATCTTCCTCATTTTTTCTCTTTTTCTTTTTATATCGTCGCGTACGACCGAATGCTTGAACGATGACGGCGCTACTTTCTCCTTCGTAACTATTTCCCGCGGTCGATGCGCCTATGTACCACACGCGGAATGCTAAATCCTTCTATCGGTCTTCTGAATCGTCGCCGTTTGGCGTTACGCACTCTGGTAGCTATCTCTCAATACCCAGATATCGCTAAAGTGGAGTAACACTTGTAAGAATCGCGAATGCGTTTTACTTAAAAGCTTAATGCAATCAAATATGAATGCTATTGAGAGCATTCTCAGTGACGTTATCATTCAATATATATTTGAGGCTTTGTATGAGAACTTTGACACATGGCAATAATATCTAAATGGATAATCAAAATTTAAAACAAAAATGTAAAACTGTATGAGCCACACACGTTGTCACATACTTGGTAATGTATAGTAGAAAAAAAAAACCTAAACAGTTTAATGTTTAATTTTATGACGTTTCTTTTCAGCAGATTTTTAGTTTAATAAAAGTTGTTTGAAAATTATAACTGTACGATTTTTTTCGCGGAAACAAATAAATGAATTTAAACGCAAAAGTAATAAATAATGATAAATTCTTCTTCAGTAGTGTTTTTAAAAAATTATGCTTGGCGAGAAATAGAGATATTCTGTATAAAACTACATATAGCATTCGATATTGCAAATAAAGAAATCGCGATTGCAATCCATTATCTATCTCCATTATCAAATCGATAAATATGGTAAAGAAATAGATTGTCTGGCTGATCAACTTTTAAAGATTAACTGAAGATGACAAAGCCGGGCGAGACAAAAGATTGAAATCGAAGCAATAGAATGCAACTGATATAAATTGTATGATGATTATCACGTGTACGTATATCTAATCTACATTCATGACAGATAAAAGACAATAAAATCATATGTATGTATATATATATATATATATATGAAGATTCTCGCGGCACGTAGTTTCCGAAAGGTTGCAAGAGAGACGAGACAATGTGGGGTCCACTTGTTTACCCTTTCGCCGTGTTGTGCTTTGTTTCCGGCAGTATTGGTAAGATGAGACAATCATCGGTGCAATAAATTTTGTCATACAGTCACCGTCGTCACGCGATAATGCAATACAAACACACAAATGGCAAGGTAAACGTACGTTATGTCAATGATAGATTTCGTAACAGTTGAAACTTTCGAAAGTGGATTTAGGATAAGTGGAAATATTTGAGTGTATGAAATACATTAATTACGCATAGACCTACATTCTAGGTTTATAGAAATTTAGACAGTCATCAAAATTTGACAAACAGTGCTGCCGACAGTTCCTGTGTAGAAATAACATGTTACGTCTATAAACAGTATAAACATGTGTCAAAAAAAAATGTCTGATGAGAAATTATACAAATTGTCACGTATGTACATATCTTGTTTGTATATACATATACTCTCGCGCAGCTCTCTATAAATAAAAATGTAATAGCTCAACTCCAGTGATCTTGAAAGATAAAGAATCGATCGAGCTTGGTCAGTATATCGACGGCAGGCTTGCATTAATAAGAGCGATTACGTGACTCGACTAATTTTAGATAATGAAAACGTTAGATAAAGCTGTGTTTCCCCAACTCACCGTTATCTTTTTGACAAGATATTTTTGGAATGTTACACGAACGCGTAATGTTTATGTAATATTCTCTTCTCTCTTCAACTCTTATATAGAACGCAGTTATAGCACAGATTGGGCCGTTAAATTTTAAGCCATGCTTCACGCACACATTTTTACTTGCCGCTAGTTTGTCGAATTTTAGTGCAGGTAAATGACAAAGTGTTCGACCGTTGCATTCCTAGCTTTTACCATAGCGACGCGGAAAACGTTTACTCTGCGATTTCTTTTAAGACTTCGCAAATTTACCTAGGTCTTTGCTTGGCAAACACACGTTTCAGCTACTCGTCTTTACGTCACCGACTTTCGAATCATTGTTAATAGCTGAGACGCTTCCTCGCCTTGAAGCTCGATCGGTGCAGGAGATAATGTAATTCCAATCTAATATATCACAAATATTACGCTATTTATTTAAATTGTAAAAAAAATATTCTCTCACGTTTGTGTAGTTCCTGAAATGACTTGCCGATATATGCTATTATACCCTTGAATTTTTTTCTGATGTTCTAAATAATATAAATAAAGAAGTAAAAGAAGAAGTACTTTGTCGTTATAAGAACAGTAGGGACAAACACATCCAAGGATTAACAGCGATGTCGCGTCGCGTTCTTGCTATACACAATTATTTATCTAAATATCCTAAATTAGTGATTAACAATTTTTTTAAAGGAAAAAAGGGGTTCGGCCCTGGGGAACAAGAATGGGATTACGTTCAAGTGCGTCCCAAGGCGAATATGTTCTGGTGGCTCTATTATACTACGGCAAACGTTAATTCATATTACAATAGCCCGTTAGTCATCTGGTTGCAAGGTGGACCGGGCGGATCTTCGACCAGTTTTGGAAATTTCGAGGAATTAGGGCCGCTCGATGTGAAACTGAATCCAAGGAATTACACTTGGGTATAAGAAATTATATACAAAAGTAGATTTTGTTCGGAATTTAGCGTAATATCCAGTCGTACGTTATAAATATTTAATTGTTGAGATAACTCGTTGAAATATTTACATCACAGTTGATGGTTGTTGATACAACCAAAGAGAAAAAGCAATTCTACGCGCAAAGAATATAGCAAATGTAGATAAAGATGTAAACTTTTTAAAATTTGTACCTTCAAATTTGTAGATTCACTCGACTAAACTTATAGATTTATAATTCAGTGGATAATTTATTTATAGGTCAAGGACTATAATGTTCTCTTCATCGATAATCCTGTCGGTACTGGCTACAGTTACGTCGAAACCGGATCGGCATTGACAAAGACAAACACACAGATCGCGAAGGATCTTGTAGAATGCATGCGAGGATTCTACAAGAAATTGCCGAAATTCGAGAATGTCCCGACGTATATCACGACCGAATCGTACGGCGGAAAAATGGGGGCGGAGTTTGCGTTAGTCTGGGATCGAGTAAGCAAACACAAACACTAATTAAAAAAAAAATAACAAAAGGAAAGAATTTGTTCTATTTAAATCGACGATATTAAAATCTCAAAAAGTGTGATGAGAAGAAATTCTTATTAAATCGTAGGATTCGTTCCTTAAAAACGAGGAGTTGATTTCCGGGACACATTTTTGTACAATCAAAAACCACAGAAACATTTAAGATGATGACGAGAAAAACATTACATACATGTATACAACCATAATATTTATATGTTGTCATCTGATAGTTGAGAAACGTGCAGATAATGTCGAAATCGTGGCGGTAATGGCATCGTGGCAAATACGATGAAATAACTCTAATTTCTTGTAAGAGACTGTCACGTGAAATTCACGTATCTAAAAACAAGTATCATGAATGTTCCGCAGGCTCAGAAAGCTGGCACCATCAAGAGTAATCTAAAGGGAGTCGCTCTCGGGGACGCTTGGATCTCTCCTATCGACTCCGTATTGACGTGGGCACCATTTCTACTCAGCACGGTATATAAATTCGATTATTTATCGCCATTGTAACACCTGCGTACGAGGTCATATTTATTAAATTTAAAAAAGCACGTGCAATAATAAATAATACCCCACCGAGAGAAAAAAACATACGCAACGTAAATCAGGCCACGAGATCCAATAATGTTTTATTCCTCCCTCATTTCTCATTCTTTCTTTACATTGATCTTGCGCACGAACGTTCCCCTCATCTTATTTACACAAAGCACTTTTTATCAAACTCTTCGAAAACTGTGCTTTGCAGGGTATGGTTGACACGGAAGGTTTTAACAGAATTTCCAGTGCAGCAGAAAGGACGAGTGCCAACGTCAAGCGTGGCGAATGGACACGAGCGACTACAGAGTGGGCTAATACGCAACAGGTCGTTTTACAGGAGACTTACAATGTTGACTTTTACAATATTCTTACAAAGACGAATCCGAATTCGTTGATTGCATCGCCCTTGATATTTAAAAGTATATATACAAGTGAATAATTATTATATAATTTCTCAAGATTAAAGATTTCAAATTTTGATTCCATTTTTAATAACAATATTTAAATACAGAGGACACTCTTAATGTTTTACAACATTTCTGTTTTCAGAACATCATACGTATTATATTACTAGGCATTTTTTTTTCTTTGTATAATTGCAGGTGGCATGTATCGATATCTCGGTCAATCTGATGACGATGTCTCACTCGAAAATTTGATGAACGGTCCGGTAAGGAAAGCGCTAGGTATCAAAGCCACTCATGGCAGCCAATCCGCCGCTGTTTTCGCGTACTTGGGAGAAGATTTTATGAAGCCCGTCATTAACATAGGTATTATAGTCTGGTGTATTGATTAGAACGTCATTGCATCGAAAGCGAAAGGATAAAATTGATGTAAATTAATTGATAGAAATAGTTGTGTGTTATTTCCAAGCAGAGTTTAGCAATATATGTAAGCTCGACAACTTGCAGTAGGCTTTTAAAAAATTGTTGAATCAGTTTCGATGAGCATACGAATTCATGAATCAACACAACTACGTTGCTTAGATGTATAAACTGTCAACTGCTGCGATTAAATACATTCGCTTTATTCTTAAATCGAATATATTTGTGATATAAAGGATTATTACTCTGCATAATACGTGCATTTTATAATACAATCTGGTTACTAATAAATGTAAATTTTGTTTTAGTGGAAATGTTACTTAATGAAACCAAATTGAACGTATTTGTGTACACTGGACATATGGATCTAATTGTCGATACACCGGGTAAGTCGTTACTTTATTTTCTGATTCACGTTTGACACGGATGATTTAGAAATCAACGTACTCGGCACCTTAAAAATTTTTTTAAACAGGCTGAATATTTTTATTCGCATTTTAATGAGATTTTAATAGTTTGAAAATTACTCAAGTTTTGAGCTTAAAAGCTACCATTAAGTTTATTATTTTGAAAATGAACTTGCGCGTATTGAAAAATTGTATTCTGCTTTAAATCATCTTTTTCGTGGAATCATCTGCACGTATCCGATTATACCGTCACTATCCAGTTCATATTATGTGCTTAGATTACATGTTGTGAGCTCGTACATCCTTCTTCCAATGTTCTCACACTGCTCTCTGCTCTCAAGTCCTCATCATATATTATATATGTTATATTTCAGGCACTCTTCTCTGGGTCGAAAAACTAAAATGGAAAAACGCCGACACCTGGAAAAACTCCGCTAGACGTCCGCTCGTCGTTGAAAACATCGTCGAGGGCTATTTCAAGGCTCAAGATAACTTTAGGATGTATTGGGTCAACAGAGCCGGACATATGGTACGCACATACAAGGCACTTTCTCTCTTCCCTCGTAGCTTTCGTATTTATTATACGAAAGCGGTAAGCCCGGGATTAATTTGCTACAAGGAGAATCCTAAACCGACGCGACTAACGTGCGATCTTACATCCGCCGACTCGTTATGCCGTTCGATTTGTTCGCTCCCGTAACTTATGCAGAAAAAATTTCGTCACAGTAGCAAGTTTTTTTTTAATGTTACATCCGTCGCGATTGTAAAGTGACGTACGACTAATTAAATGTCATTAATTATCGCGTGAAATTCGCGAGATTCTTTCAGCGCTACACGAACGCAAATATTCCAATTAAAATATTCGCAGTCCAGAATGTTGTTAACACGTATTATTAATCTTCTCTTTCTCGTTTCATTCAAAATTATTTTAAATTCTATTTATTAATCGATAAATTGATAAAATTTACATATATATATATATATATATGCAGTATATGTTTTACTTAAATACTAGATATATATAATATGTCTTAATGACATTTGTTTAAAAAATTAACATGCATAGGTACCGAAGGACAATCCAGCAGCCCAGGAGATAATACTACGGGATTTGACGAGCAACGCAGACAAGTGAAGAAAATTGAAATCTGACGCTTTTATTTTATACCGCCGAGGCGTCTATCGCACTCGGCAATAGGTGTACAAATTTTAGGCAATAAACGGCAAAAACAAGGAAATAATTAGGCAATATTGGAAAATAAGCGGTAATATTAGGCGAAAAAAGGCAACAGTATAGGCAGTACACGGCAATAGGCGGAAATAAAAAGTAATAGTGTTTTATAAAGCAGCAATAGAAGAAATAAACAAAAAATAAATAAGCAATACAACGGGAATAGCTGAACTAGTGCAGAAATAGAAAATAGACCTTAATATCGCCATCAAAATCGCTCTTGTGCTTGCTACTGTGTTTGCAATAACTGTAATTAATAATTTTCTTGATACGTTAATTAGTTTTAGCGAGAATTTTAGTATTCTGTCGTGTATCAGAGTTAAAAATGGGTAAATAATCAGTTTATATTTTAATATTTTCAACTTTTTTACGGCTATGTAATATAAATGTCACGCGGTAAAGGTATGATCTCCGTGAATATATACATTTACTATAGTCAAAGCATCTTACACAAAATACGAACCTAAAATAATGAACCTAATGCAATAATTTAGGTATTGTTTTAAGTTATTTAACATTTTATGTTAAGTAGGTTATTTTAAATCCGTAATATATGTATGCTTTGACTCATGGACGTTGAAATATCTGGACAGAGCATATTTCCGCGGAGTTGAAACCAAAGGGGAAAGGAAAAATATGATCGTAGTTAATCACACGAAATAACGATAAGATTACGTGTATTCTATATTCATTTACAGAATAAGTAACCTTAAATCGCAGTGATACTTCGGTTAAAATCACGTCAACGGGACATGAAAATAGATATATCGTGTGCTATATGTACGCAAAATCTGATCAACCAAGATGGACCAAGATGGATTTTCCCTACCCCCTTAGACTTCACTCCCCTCGTCTAAGAAAATATCTTACGCTCCGTCCAAATATTCCTACGCCCATGCTTTGATCTGTGCGACTAGTATAAATGTATGTGCATTTACTGATATCGCGCTTTAACTGTATCTAACATAAACAAAATTAAGTACCATAGTAGATTTGTTCCAAATTTCATTATGCATTATATATATATGTAAATTATTAGGTATCTATATATAAATAACGGTAATAAAGGCAGTATTTAGGCAATATAGGACATAAAAATAATAACTGCAGAAATGTGGAATTTATCGCTGTTTTCGGCAATAGATGTACACTTTTTTGAAGTGCGATAGACCCCTCGTTTTATATTGAAATAAATGTAATTTATATACGATTCTGTGTTCAATCCTTTCTCTATAAAATTTTTAAGAAAGAGAAGAAATTAATAATCATCATATTTATCTCTTCATTCAGAAATAATTCCGATCACATTATCATAATCACATGTTAAATTAGAAATATCATACAACCTACATTATCTATACATTTTACACTTTAATGTAGTTACTCATTCTTGCCTGATTTACATATATATTAACTTATCCAAAGAGGAATGTAGACATTACTAAATAACATTCAATCGACGTGGATCGAAAAATCGGTCTTGTGAGAAAGTTAGAAGCGACTTTCGGTGACTTCTGGTCTTTTTTCTCTATTTCTCTTAACACTCCGTATACGTGCGCGTCTTCGGTCGCGTCGATCGTGAAAAGGAGGACCGGCTAGGAGGAAGAGACCGTTCCGAGAAGCCGTTCGGCCTCGATATAATTATCGCAACACTGTTTATATATTGGCGCGGTTACTGCCGGCGTGGGTGTTGAAACAGCATATGTGTAAACAGCAATAAAACACGTAGTGCGGTCCCGGATAGGTAATCTCCTCCCCACGAGAGCGTAAACGAGAGTTCCCTGGAAAACCGCCGATGGGCGGGGTTGAGCCAACCTCTATGATTCCCCACGTGTCAAATTAAACAACGCTCCTTCGTTAGGGCAACTGGGAGTCCCGGGCGAGTCCGCGCCCCTGATCGACAGGGTTTGCCTCGTTGCGTCCTGTCCCTCGATGATTACCCCATCAGTGCGATCCGCGACTCCGTTCCCCGCGGGAATACACGGTGGAATTCAACGGTGCGTCTCTTAGTTTTCGTCGCGTGAAGAGGAAGAGGCAGAGACAGAACGTGATGTAACTTTTATTTCACGGTTCCTTGGGAACGCGTCGCGAACAGAACATCCTGACAGGACAACCGCGCGGCGCGTCGTCGGAAAAAAAAAGTTTGTTATAAAAGACGTTCGCGAAAGGACGTCTCGATGCAGCCCAACAGTTGTCCCGAGGTTCACGGTCTCCTCGCGAACGATCAATCGTGCGGCCTGCGCGCTCGATGCCAAGAGTATTGGTGCATCCTCCCGATCGACAAGAATACGTTTCCCGCGAAACGTGCGTACGAGCTCACCAACATGGTCCCGGAGATGCTGCGCGCGGATATCGCGTGGCCGGCCCTTTGCCAAGCGTCGTTAACGTCCTGGCCGGTCCTAGCGAGACCTCCGATCGGCTACAAGACCGCGCCGCAACACGAGAAACCACCGTACTCCTACATCGCCCTGATCGCGATGGCGATCAACTCGTCGCCGAGGCGACGGCTGACGCTCGCCGGGATTTACAAGTTCATCATGGACCGGTTCCCCTACTACAGGGAGAACCGGCAGGGCTGGCAGAACAGCATACGGCACAATCTCAGCCTAAACGACTGCTTCGTGAAGGTACCGCGGGACCGGACGAGCGCGGACGACGACGAGGATCAGACGGCCGGGAAGGGAAGCTACTGGACCCTAGACCCGTCCGCCAGCGAGATGTTCGAGCACGGCAATTACAGGCGCAGGAGGACGAGACGGCGACGAGTGATCGCTCAGGGGAGACCGGAGCTCGTAGGATTACCGGTACAGCGCTTTAACCTCTTCGCGAGGGAGGGATTCTGCGTGATGATTATCTCTCAGCTCTCCGATGCCGGTTTCCCAGCTCGAACACGTCGTAGTGTCGTACCTAAATACTCGAGTTGGGAAGCAAGTTAATGAAGAATTTCTGATAACACCGCTGAAGCACGGTGCTCTGATTGCAGGTATCGACCGAACTCTTATCCACGTCAATGAGACATCAAGAGGAGCAACGTGAGGTCGTTGAAACGAACGAAGAGAACGTCGTGGCGAGAGATACCGAAACCGAATGTACTGATTCCTCGGGACGTATCGCCAAAATGACGATGTTTAGTATCGACAACATCTTACGGAAGTCCACGCGAGAGTCGCAAATATAGTTTTATGCTTATTTTAGAAGGTGCCTCAGGGTGACATCGTAACGACAACATATTGATCGGCAATGTTAAACAAGAAGATACGTTTTAAAGCCGAAAATCCTGAACGCGTCCTGACTCCTGACGTTATACGTATACGTGCTATATATTCAGAATTATAAGTATAGTTCTATTTATTGTGAAATGTTTTATCGTTCTACCATAAAAAAAAAGAGTACCCTATGTGTAACACTGTAACCGAAAGTTGCGAGGACTAATACGCGCGTTTAATATGTATCTTCTTCTAATCGCCAATGTGAAAAGCGCAAAACCGAAGAGGTTTTGCAATAGCTAAGAAGGAAACGGGGCATCTGCTAAGATTTCCAAAAAGTCCCGTCGACAAAAGAACAGCCGTAGCACTGTTTTCAATTCGTGAATTCAAATTAATGCGATATTTTAGTATATATTAAACACATTCTACTGTTTACGTACACTTTGCAGCATTTCTTCACGGACGAAATGGTTCTGCACAGTGTCTCTACGTGTGTCCTCTCTCTTTTAGATATATATCTACTTCATTTTCTAATTGCGCCGCAGTGAAAAGCGTGAATTAATTCACAATAATTATTGTCTTTTTCATATTCATGAAGTACGTGTAAACTTTCATTTTTTACTTGTTAATAAAGTTTAGAGTACAACCAACTCGGTTATTTTCATCTTAGAGCGTCACACACAGACACTACAATATAATATCAGATAAACTATAGGAAGAAATAGATATCCTTGAAAAATTAACTTGAGAAAAAGAAGCTTGCTTTATCAGTTGATTCGTACGTATTCATTTCGGATATTCCATCTGTAAACTTTTCTGACAATGAGTAAAATTTCGGCTATTATTGATTAAAATTAAAACTGAAGAAAACAGGAGATAATATTTCTTGAATGACTTGGTAAATAAATTGCGGAATGCTGATTTGGTTTCGCACACACACACATATACACACGCAAACATTTCGCATACATATATTTAAATTCTTTCCTTATAATAAATTTGCATTTACAATATCGTCACCATTTCGATTCTACGAGTCAAATAGTACAAGACGTATTTGTATCATGCTAATGATACGTCATTTGGACATGTGCGATGCAAAGCAATCAAACATTTATATTATTGCACGCTTTCAGAGAAGAAAGAAAAAAAAGATTCAGCTCCCGTCAAGCCGAGGACCAAGCGAAGAGTATATACGAACGAGTTTGTTTCGAGAGTGACGGCCAACTCACGAGAGTCTCAACAATAAAGGTCCAAATTTTTTTAAACAAAAATTGTGTTTTCAAGCAGAACACAAGGGGCCATGATAAATGTCAAAGTGACCAAGTGGCGTTATAAGTGATTATTAATAAATAATCACTCTGGAGTCATTTTGACGTTTGGAGTCATCGTGTGACTTTTTGTTCTGCTTGGGTTTCGTCTCTTACGTCAAAGGAAAAGAAACTCTCGTAAATAATTAAATATTTGCTCATCGTTCGTTTCTGTTAACTTGGTCTGGATCCATTAATGCGTACGCATATGTATATTATATACATACCTAATCCAGATTCCCTCCCCTCTACACTTTCACCTCACGTCGTGACACGTATCTTGACGCGGGATAAAGAGGCTCAGCAATCTAGCTGATAAGATTCTCTTCACTTGTGTGCGATCATATATATTATACCACGAAAAAAATCGCGTGGTGTGATTGTCACAGATGTAGTTTATCATCTATAATCTATATAATACGTATCCCTTCGCTCGCGAGAGATACACCCTGTTTAATATATCTTCGATATCAGGTCAAATATATAATAATAGCATATCTAATCGTAGCGATAAATAGGCATCCGATAAAAATAGAATAGCATGTTTCAAAATATAAAACTGCTTGCGGATCATCTTGCGCATAAAAAACGTAATAATAAAGTGCTCGATTCGAGCAAAATCGCGCAAAGTTTCGCGTATAAATCATGACATTATACGTATATATGCACGATCATGTAAAATATATATATATATTCAAAAGAACGTGAGAAAAATAGGGCACGCGGACGTAAAGGGTTTTTTCTTACATGTAAAGCGCTAAATATTTCGAGAACATGACAGCTCTAGTGTCCCATGACAATCCTAACATGTTTCATTTTTTAATTTTTGATTTCTCATACTTACTCGGAGGAATTATCGTCAAAAGTACTTGACGCTCGCGTAAACATAGCAATAGAAAATGAAAAATTCAGGACGCCATGCACGCCGTGGGACCAGAACCAAAGACCGTGGACGTTTTACCTGGGGAAATATTCGTGGACGCGTGCATGGCTGCGTTGTTCAATGTACATGTTTTACGTTTTGTGCAATACAGACCCAGAGGCGACAGGCGACAGGCGACAGGCGACCCAATAGACGAGTTCCATTTACACATAACCCACTGTAACCCACTCTCGGACTCGGACTTATCGGATGATTAAATTAAAAATTTTGCGGTGAATGATTCCACTGCACATGCAGTTTGAATCCGTTGTTGTATTAATCGCCGACAGCGCCGACAACAAGTTACGCGGAAATCGGAATTTAATCGAAGCGCGGAACCACCGCGGTAAACCGGTAAGGCGCGCAGGCGGTAAGAAAACGTACGTACCCATCGAGAAAATTCGCGGCTATATGTAGTTCAGACAATTTTACACGGACATAGATAGCGCCTCGCGTCAAGAGCGGTATCCAATCATCGCGCGGATCGCAGAGAGGTTATGGGTTACTCCTTCCTTGCCCTCCTTGACGGAGAACGTCATGGCGGTTTTCACGACCTGGAAACCGTACGGGAAATACGAAAAAATTCTAAATATTCGGTGGTATTCGGATCGTTGTATCTGATTTAGACAGGAAACTTGGAAATGTGTGTTTGAACGATGATGGAAGGAGGACGCGAAAAATATCTCCAATGCTATATTAATTTTTGACGTTCCCCTCCTCTTGTCTCATACAACTCTCACAATCACACAGTAGAAAGCGATAAGGAGACTTGGCGTTCAACGCGAGGGATATTTATATTTAAGATATAATTAAAGAAAAAGAGGAACAATTAAAGAGACACAGAGTTAAGAGAAATAGGAACAACAGAAATAGAAAAAGACGTGACAAATATCTATATAAGGAAGAAAGTAACACTGAGATTTTTCTGTTGATAAACGTTATCAGTATTAATGGCTCTGGCCTGGCATTAGATAGTAACTCAATAAATTTGAGAGGTAAACTCGATCCTCGACCTATACAAGCGACATGGCCACTGGCGATAGTAGACGTGTCGCTCTAATAACTGGTATCACTGGGCAGGTGAGAGTGCTTTCTTTTTATGAATTTAATTTTCAGATCTTGACGCTGTCCACAAACAGTAGTAGTTGATCTATTTGCCATATGTGTATTCACTACAAAACTACCTTTGTGAGTGATTGTCCTCACAGTCTTTTGTCGCTATTGTAGGATGGCTCTTACCTGGCGGAATTCTTACTGGAGAAAGGATACGATGTGCATGGCATCATCAGGCGGGCCAGTTCGTTCAACACCGCGCGTATTCAGCATCTTTACGAGGATCCCAAGTGCCATCGGCAGGGTAAAATGAAGCTGCACTACGGCGACATGACAGACTCGAGTAGCTTGATCAAAGTCATTAGCGCGATACAGCCGACGGAAATTTATAATCTCGCGGCGCAAAGTCATGTCATGGTATGTATTAAATATATGTATAAAAAATATATATATATATATATTAAATAGATTGAGAGCTCTGTGTACGTACATGTGATTTTTTTTGTATGTTGCAAGGTAAGCTTTGAGGTGAGCGAATATACCGCGGAAGTGGACGCGGTTGGAACGGTAAGATTACTGGACGCGATACGTACGTGCGGTTTAGAAAAATCTGTAAAATTTTATCACGCATCGACGTCCGAGCTTTACGGCAAAGTGATGCAAGTTCCGCAAAATGAAAAAACACCATTTTATCCACGCTCCCCGTATGGTACGTGCGAGAGAAAGAGATATCTTTGTATTAGATTATCTTTCTATTATACTTTTTTATACATCTTTTTCCAATTTTTTAGCTTGTGCCAAGTTATACAGCTTCTGGATTGTCGTAAATTATAGAGAAGCGTATAACATGTTTGCGTGCAACGGCATATTATTCAATCACGAAAGCCCGCGAAGAGGAGAGACGTTTGTCACGAGAAAGGTGACGAGATCCATAGCGAAAATACACTTGGGCCTACAGGACGTGCTCGAATTGGGAAACTTGGATGCGAAGCGAGATTGGGGCCATGCGAAAGATTACGTACAAGTAGGTAACGCTTGATGACTTTGAGATCAAGTTCGCGATGCTTAAATAAATTAATTAGACACTCGAAATTTCTTATAATATATAATTTGCGCCACGTATAATGTGCAGGCAATGTGGTTGATGCTCCAACAAACGCAGCCGGACGATTACGTCATAGCAACGGGGGAAACACACAGCGTGAGAGAATTTGTAGAAATGGCATTCCAATATGTAGGTCGTACAATTAAATGGCAAGGCGAGGGCATGAATGAGACGGGGCAAGACGCACAAACTGGTCAAATATTAGTTCGCGTGAATCCGAAATACTTTCGTCCAACTGAAGTGGTGAGTCTCATTATTATATCCGGTACATGTAACTAGAAAATTAAAAGAGATTTATTTAATGCTCTACGTTTACATTTTATTTACGCGCGTTTGATTGTTTCCAATTTTTTTTTTTTTTACAGGATGTACTTTTGGGCGATTCGTCAAAAGCAAGAAACAAATTCGGATGGAAACCGACTGTTACGTTTAAGGTAATTTTTTATATCCATCTGAAAAAAGTACGTCTCAAGCGCCAACACTCGAGTGTCTTTAATAATCATATATAATTCGCTATTACGTGACACATTTTGCAGGAACTTGTAAAAGATATGATGGATTCTGACTTGGAATTGATGTCGAAGAATCCAAACGCTTAATAACGTTACATTTGACGTGTGATATGACCAAACGCATCAGTCATTTTGTTTCCGCAGTATGAAGCGCAGTATTTAAAATTTATCTACTTTTTGTAAATATTATATATATATATATATATATATATATATATATATATATATATATATAAGTGTCCTCGAAACTCTTGGGAACGATCAAGCGTTTTACTAAATAATGTAATCTAGAGGCACGAATATATTATACAGATCAAGAAAAAGGGAGGACTGTTGAATCATCTAATAATCCTAATGTGAGGCATCTGAGAACATGACGAATAATTATCGCTAGTTTATAGAGAGAAAGAAAATGTAGGATGCAACTGCGACGATTTCATATTAATAAGACAACGAAAAATAATCTTTCATGTCACGAAAGACATGAACACGAAAAATCACGTATACGCATGCAATATTTTATTCAGTTGACAAATTTATTAAAATTATTATTTCATTAAATTTTATTGTGAATATTGAATACGTGCTGTACAACTGTTTATAGTTATTTTTACGTGGTAAGGTTTTATTGCTAAAATTCATGACTATATTTGGACTTTTTCTTTAAAATCTCTTGGAATTTTGCTTTAAAATCTCCCGCTCACTTCCTACTCTTATTCGATTATGTGTATACCTACGTTCAATCTGAACACTTGCATGTGCAGTATGTATGTCTTAAATCATCGCGTGCGAGTAATTCAAGCCAATTTTTTTGATGTCGCATAATTATATATAGTATAAATGTCACATTACCCTGAGTGCCCTGAGTCTTGATTCCGCGCGGTCGTCCCCTCCCCCTAATCCCTCGCAGTCGCATCTAGCATGATAATATGAGAGCGCGCAGCATATGTCCGATCTTCTCGCTCCTCCTACCGCTTCGCCATGTACTTCCCTCTCCTCCGCCTGCGTCGGCGCTGATCGCGCTTCCTGACTCCTCTCCTTCTCTCTCGCTCCCGATCGCGAGATTGTAAACAATTCGAACGGCGCGCGGACCGCGGACCAGCGCGGACTGGAAGGCTCCTGGCTGACCTGGCTCGCGGCTCGCGGGAAGGATGCGACTGACGTGGACCGAGGGGAGATACGCGCTCTGCCTGCTGATCCTGCAAATAAGACTGACGAACTCGCGGACGTCCTGGCGCCTGAACGCCGCCGACAAGGTCGTGAAGACGACCGACTTTGTGAGCGCGATCGAGGACGATCCGATCTTCGACATCCTCGCGGGCAGCGTGGTCGCCGGCAATGGCCAGGCCTGGAGCAGGACCGCGACGTCCGAGAAGCACGAGAAGGTGCAGATATACTGTCAGGAGTGCAAGGGCTTCGCCAGCCAGGAGAGGTGAGGAACCGGCCGTGCGGCGTGCACCGTGCACCTATCTCGCCTACGCTATTAGGTTATAAAGTGACAGCTTGTGCCCTCAGTTCCTCTCCTTCGTTCGGTTTTTCCTTTTCTTCCATGTAGCGCGCCGTGCGATGTCACGCGCCGTCCTTCCTGCAACTTTTGTACCATTATATAGTATAGTCCACCACCTGCATGCGTAGATTTCTTTTCCTGTTAATGTTTCTACAGTGTACACGAGTGATATGCCATTTATGTGACATAATTTTCTTTTTCTTTCTGTAGTTAGCGTTTTGTGTGTGGCTTGCTGTTCATTCAGTATTAAAACAGCCCTAACTTTGGTCCCCTTGGCAGACGACTCTCGTCGTACGTGTTGAAGGACACGCAAAATATCAGCGAGTCCTTCCCACTTGACTCACAAGTGTCGAGCGAGCAAGTGACGTGCGCTTCCGGCCAGCACGGCGACAACATAATATTGGACTGTGGCAAGCCGGTGAACTTTACCTACTACGACAATCTGATCGGCGTGGCGAACAGAAACAAGCATCCGTTGGTCCCGGAGCCCAATGTGGCGCTCATGTTCAAGAAGAACGGCGGCAAAACCGTCGACGTCGACATTGACCTGCTAGAGAGACGCTTGAAGAAAGCAAAGCGAGAGGTACCTATATTTCAAAGCCTAGCAGCGCTAGGAAAAAATATCTCACAAAATTACCAGAGTCTAGTCTAGCATTTTTATTTTCTCTCCAAGTCTTTAAGCACCTTTTTGCAAAAAGACAACAGATTCGTGCGATCATAATATTTATATCTTGCAGATTTACCATCTTTTTATATATCTTTCAAATGCAATTCAAGTTTTATGTAGCATTAAACTCTATGATATTTCTCTTCAAATAAATTTCCATTTCTAGAAACCAAAATCTGTCCAGCTGTATAACCAGATAGGAAATTTCTGGCGTATAAAAGGTGATGCGCAAAGGTCAATCGAGTGTTTTCGCAGAGCGCTCGCTGTGTCACCGCACAACGCGGAAGTGCTCTTGAATTTGGCTAGAGTATTGCTGGTACAACATTACTTGGACGACGCGACATACTTGGCCAGGCGATCCTTAGAGTTGCAACCTCCAGATCGCAATGCATGGGAGCAATATCTTACGCTTGGACAAATATTCAAGGTATACGAATACAACAATACGTTCATAGCATTATAGCTGTGTAAAATATATATTTGTGAGATTCTTAATAAACATGTGCAAAATATTTTATAAATTCATTTATTTGCAAAGATAAAATTGAAATTATCAAAATTAAAAATTAAATTGATATGATTTTATCAAATAATTAATAATAATAATTGTTTGATATTGAATTTATATGATATATAAATGACTGATTAGTTTCTTAGAAACTAAACTCGGTCAAATTATTATTCCATCATTTACCGTTTTTCTGTTACATTCATCCAACATGTGAAATTTTAACGCACGTTGATAGCTTTTTTCCTGGTGTTGCGCACGTTCATTGAACAGTAACGTGTTGAAAAAGATGTAGTGAATGAAAATTTAATTAAAGTGCACCTTCTCATTATAGGCATATGGACACTTTCAAGAGGCAGCTGTACACCTGCGTCACGCACTGGAATTAAAACCAGATCTTTCCGATGCTGCCGATGCATTGAAAGAGGTCGAGTCACTACCGCTTGCAAGTATACACGTGTACACGTTGCTGATAATCGTCGGTTTGGTATGTAATCTAATTTCTAATAGAACACACATATAAACGGTCGCACGTTTTATGGGATACAATTAAATATAAAGTTTCTAGTATTTTCTTTAATCTTTTTTAAATCAAGTTTATATCTAAACGGTTTTACGAAAACACACAAGTCTTTTTTGTTTCCTTCCGGAGACATCCAACGGATCGGAAATTGTTACTGATGTACGCGCCCGTTCTCGTAGGTGCTCGGTGTACTCTTTGTTGTATTGACCAGCGTAGAATGTGACGAGGAGTCAACTCTAGTCAATGGACAGCTTCAGCGTCCAGTACAACGACATTTCAGTCGTGCTATGGCCATGCGCAGCTTACGGCTTAACGTTGCACGCAATAAACGCTGTTGATGATGATGATGATGTTGACGATGACTCATTATTGACGAACCAGTCGTTCGTACGTGTGATAGAATAACTTCTCATGCCATAACGACTTATCTCCCTGCAAAGTTATTTGTAACATGATAACTCGCAATAATTCTTGGGATGCACCAACTGTTTATTATATATCTCCGGAGAAAAATATATGAGGAAATATACGAGAATTTTTCATCGCCACTTTATTCAGACCGGATCCTAGCCGTTATCAAACATAATTTCGAGATTAGATTCTCAACTTCCATCCAATATTTATTTTTATCTTATCAACGTGTTTACAGAAAATAAAAAATATGGAATGTTTTATATATATATATATATATATATACCAGGATTACAATTCTCTTTTAGTTGCTATCACACATATAATACAGTACATTGTAACAATTTCTTTCACGTGCCATATACACGAAACTAGAATAGATACAAGTGACACACTTTTAATTTGCTTTCTGCATATATCACTTTATAATACGATTATGTGCTTGTAAGTGATATTAGTACCTCATTAGAGCTGAAGATTAGCTTTAACATACAGGATGTCCCAAGAAAGATGTGAAATAGCAGCAGAATACTATTTTTTAAGTTCTTTATAATACCTTAATAATAACCAATTCGACGTACGATTTTGGAAGCAGAAAGATGTAAAGCTATACACACAAAAATTTTTACAATAAATGATAGACTTTCTCTTCTACCGTTTATTCTGAAAATTTTTGTTTTATTGGAAAAAATAATTCTGTCGACGAAAAATCATTTGGATATTCGTAAGTATGCATTGTTTCTATTTCTGATGCGTTAAAACTGCAAATGTTTGTTTAAATTGTTGATAATTTTTAAGGAAATCTAAAAAAAATTATTTGTGAAATATAAATGAAGTATCTTTTACTCATAATTATATTTTGTTTGTAATATTGAATAATTTGAGATATCTTAATACTTATTTCTGCAACAAACGTTGCATTAACATCAACAAATCTTGTCGATCGTTCTAGTTTTTAAAAATAACATTTATTACATACACACACATATATATATATATAACTATTATTATTCGAAGGAGGTAATTCTTATATATATGATATAAAAGTTTTCGTTCTTCTTTAACGTTCAACGTTAAACATTAAAATAACTCTGATTCGCTGCTAACATCTGTATAACTTATGACATTCTCCGCTATCACTTTGCACCTTTTTGAGACAGTTTCCTATAAATAAAAAGAAATAATATATGTAATATATGAAATTGCATCTAAACACTCATTCAACAAGATTCACACTAACAATATGTTTCAACAAGGTTATTCTACATTTTACATTAAAATTTAGCACGGGGTAATGTAAATAACATTGTACAATTTATCTAATTAACGAGTCATAGATGTAGTAGGATTCTACTTTTCACCGGAGACACAATATTGTTTCTCATTACGTCGAAATTTTTACATATACTCCTCAGACGTGTGTTTAAACATTTCTAGTATAACATCCTCTTCTAATAACTTGTACATAATACTCATGAGATATGTAGATGTAAAATAATTGTTTGTGAATACTTCTCTTTAGAGATTTGAAAAAAAAGTTTAAATCGAACATAAAAAAATTCATGTCTATTTTTGCTGCTTATTATGCAGATAATTTTTGTTATCCAATTATAGAATCTAATATAGGATTTGAAAATTTCGAGACTTAGTTTCTGAATCATTTGGTTTTCCCAATCGGGATTAAAAACATGGCTTGAAAACGTCATAAAAATATAAAAATACTTGATTTATAACATTGTAGAATTTTTTTCCTTGATTTAAGACTATATTCTCGGCAAGAATAAATCAATTAGCACATGCGAGATGAAAAACGAAAAAAGTAGAGAAGAGAATAATGAATTTAAATAAAGATACGACGACTTTGCTGCTATTTCTTCAATGAAAAACCTAGCTCGGCTCAAATGTATTAAAATTGAATGAATAACTTTGTGGACACTCAGTGTACGAGGGACGTAGGCCTTCTTTTACAATAGGCCTCGTAATATTTACAAATGTTGCAAGCTAACGGTCGAGGCCAAACATTATATTGTTATTATATATTGGATATGTTATGTGTTATACACTTGACTGAATAATGAATTGAAAAATGCCTGTGCAATAGAAAATACTGGAAAAACAACTAACAAGTTGATATTGGAAAAATTAACTAAATATTATTAAATTTTTGTTATAAAATTTTCAACTATAATTTAATATTTTATTATAATTTTTAATTTATAATAAAATATATTAAAATGTCGATTTTAATTAAAAGAAAATTATTCTCTCTTTATATCTACGTGCTCCGCAAAATTCCGAAATAAATACAATTAATTCATAAAAAAATAGTTTTATTATTTAAAAAAAATAACGAGACTTCCTTAAAAGTCCTTTTAGTTTCCTTAGGATTTAATATCGCTTCTCAACAGTATTAATTAATATAATAATGAATAAATAAGATGTATATTGGATGACATTACCTAATATACAATGTTTATGAATCAAATTATATAAACGATAAATCATTTAACTACAATGAAAAGATTTCATTTTGAATCTTAAAAAGAAATATGTTGTTTTGTAAACCAGGTGAAAGTCATTCAGTGTTTCATATTTGAAAAAGTTGAAAAGAAAATGGATGAATCTCGAATGTCGTACTGTGTGCCTCTGTATAAATACTAAACATGTAAACAACTATTGTAATCTGCCTCGAATTTGGTTCTAATTTATTGGACTAGTCTGTACAAGGCACTAAATGCATCTGATATATATCGACATTTATACATACAAAAAATTATGTTATGCTATCTCCAAATACACTGAATGTCCAAAAGCGATTGAGATGAGTTTTTGAATGGTATTTATAAGTACAATACTATTATATAGAGTGCTGGGGAATCATGCAACAATCGAGAAGAGGGCAATCTATTGAAAAACAAAAAATAAATATCACGTTACAAAGTAAAATTTTTTCATATTGCTTTTCGTAGCTAGCTTACGAGTTTTCTGTAGACTGTTGGATCCTTAAAAATTTAAAACATAAGACGTGAATTATTACATTACACTGCATCTCTTTTAATCGATATGATAATCGGTATATTTATTTTTAACACTTTTTTTACATAAGTTTGGAACGAAAGTTTTTTTAAGACTTTGCAAAATTCTTTCCTTGAAAAGTTCCGAAATAAAAACAATAAATTCATTAAAAAATAGTTTTATTACAAAACAAATATAACGAAAGGCTTCCTTAGGATTTAATACTGCTTTAAAACGTCTTTTTTGACTGGAAAAATATCACCCCTCTCGACGAATGTTACTATATTTTTCACCACACGCTATATAGTATTGGAAAATATACATCAGACTCTCTTTCCATTATTCATAAAGACTTGCAATAGTCACCTTAAAATCTCTAGCTTAATACGTTTATCATGTCATATGCGTGTATAATCAATTATTTCATTTACTTTAATATACAAGAACGATTTCAGCATAAATGGCCAAATTTTAGATATTCTATCCATTCTAAGAAAAAGAATCATATTAGCATAGATCTGAAGTCGCTTTCTTTTCAATTTATAAACACTCTCTCCTCGTCATGAAGTTGTACAAAAATGCTTTGAAAGTTTACATAGATATACGTTTCTAATATTGTATTATATGTTGGCATTGTATGTTAGCGATATTTATAAAAATTATCAGTCCGTTTAGACATTGAAAAATTAAGATGTTATTTATTAACGTCAAAAAATTTTCAATGATTATTTTAGTATCCACGGAACGTTTTGATTTAAAAGTCATCATTACGGCAAAACTCCATTTTCAGGAGTTTTCAAAATGAGTAGTTTTCAACATGTTTCCAAAGCTTGACCATCCATATCAAAATCACTATGTGTATATACTGAAGCAAATATCTATGTATAACATTATATACATATATTTTAAAAGTTAGAATTGCACCCAACTGGCATTGGCCACTGTGGGTGCTGGTGCCGGTCCTGATGCCGGTGCTGCGGCCGATGCTGACTGAGAAGCACTAGCAAATTCGCCCCACTCTGAACTCGTACCATCTTGATTTTGACTTTGTGGTGGCTTATGCGCCGGTGAGGAAGTAGGAGTTTTTGCTGGTGGTGGAGCAATCTTGACACCACCTGGGGGAGGCGGCAGACCTACGGCCGGATTACGTTGTCTGGACTTGGACGCAACCTCGCTGCCATCCTTTTTCTACACGTAACAAATATGTAGAAAAATTATTTAAAGATCGTGGACCATATAAAAAGACACGTTGTCTAGATACTTGTTGTCAGGACAGTCTGACTTGACATATCGAATCGTATCAGACACACGTGCAGCTCTAAAAGAAATTTAATAAGGATATTAATAGAAAACAAAAGCAAAGATATATTTCTATAAAATCAATCAAACGTGAGAGAGATATAGTAATACGTGAACAGACGTAAAATTAATATGTTTCTTCTTTTAATGATCTTGGAACGATATTTTTCTAAATCTCAATTTAAATAAATATTACGTCTTTAGATTTTAACGGGCACGACAACCATGTTGCGAAACAACCACGTGACGAAAAGGTTCTTACGGTAATCTTCATGTTAATCTTGATAGTTTCGCCCTCCTTAAATCTGAGATCCAACTCCTGTTTCGGCTTCTCCTTCTCCTTTTCGATCTGCTCCCGATTCTTCAACCACTTGAAGTGATCCTGAAGGGCGACATTCAGATCAAAACTGTCAGACCTGTCCAAGAAACCGACACCTATGAACGCTGACCGTCCATTATCGTCTTGGATCCTCAGGACGAAATATCGGGATGAGTCGGTGACCGGTTCTACCGCTATCCCAGGATAAGTTTCGATGGGACACTTGGCGAACAGTTCGCCCGTGATCTTGTCCTCTAGCTTTAGCGTGATGCTGTCGCCCTGTGACACCAATCGCATGCGACCGGTCCAGGAGGGTTCCTGCAGATTCCAATCGGCTGCTCTGTGACAGATCAGATTGGGGAGGAGAGACAGAGTTAGAGACAGACAGAGTCACACAGATTCGAGAAAACAGAACAAACGTACCGTCCACCCGCCTTACTCTAGCTTTACTTTACTCGAACGACTCGTACGGTCGTCTCAACGAGAAACTACGGATCCGTCGTTCATAACATATTGAACAGCGTCGCGAATCGCGAAACGTCGCGTTGGACAGGCGCGAGGCGTCTGACGCGCGCTTACCGATAACCCCTGTTGGTCGACCTTGGCGGAATTTTGAAGACAAACACCTCGGACTTGACCAGGAGAACGCTCTCGTACGTCTCCATCGCGCTTGCCGACGACGATCTTCACGGGAGACGAGTCGCAGCCGTCGCAGGCTCGCAGGTCGCAGGGACGATCACGGGGGGGGAGAGCCTTACTCCACGCAGTCCACGAAAGGCTACCGTACTGTTTGAAGGTTCGTGGTTCGTTTGCGCTCCCCTGACAAATGTCCCCGACTCCCCGCTGCGATCAGCCGTGTGTTGATAACTCGTATCTCGAGTCACGCCTCCTGTCAGTCCTGTCACACTTGGTCACCCCCTTCCTCTCATCGCCTCCGCCGTAAAAACCTTTCCGCCCACGAGTTGTCCATAGATTAAACCAAACGGGTATAGACAGGCCGGTTGATTATTTTTTACACGGAAGCCAGAGCTGCCGCCAGAGGAAGCGTGACTCACCGACAAGAACGTGATTACGAGGGAAATGATTAACACGTTTGTCTTATCGGCGTTCAATGTCGATTCGACGTCAACTGTTTCCGAGAGTTATCAGCACGGTCGTATACGTATACAGTATACACAGATCTGGCAACTCTGGCCGAATTTTAGGCCGGTATTCATAGTCGGTTCTTATATTTAAGACCATCCTTAAGATGTTATTAACCAATCACAGGCCGGTATTCATAGTCGGTTCTTATATTTAAAACCATCTTAAGTACAATCTTAAGATGTCATTAACCAATCACAGAGCCGTATTAGCATCTTAAGATATTACTTAAGACGGTCTTGAAATAAGATCTGATTATGAATACCGGTTATAGTTATTTAAGATTGTCTTAAGTTCAATCTTAAGATGTCATGAATCAATCACAGAGCCGTATTATAGTAGGTCTACAATGCGAGTCGTAAAGTCGTGAGTCGTAAGAATTGACCAATCACAGTCGATTATTTTTCTCAAATTCGATTGTGATAGGTCAATTCTTACGACTCACGACTTTACGACTCGCATTGTAGACCTAGCATTAAGATCGTACTTAAGACGGTCTTGAAATAAGATCTGATTATGCCGGCCATAGGTCCCGGATTCATAGTCGGATCTTATATTTCAAGACTGTCTTAACTACGATCTTAAGATGCTAATACGGCTCTGTGGCCGGTATTCATATTCATATCTTATTTCAAGACCGTCTTAAATAACATCTTAAGATGCTAATACGGCTCTGTGATTGGTTAATGACATCTTAAGATTGTACTTAAGATGGTCTTAAATATAAGAACCGACTATGAATACCGGCCTGTGATTGATTCATAACGTCTTAAGATCGTACTTAAGATGGTCTTAAAGGCCATTGCACGTAACAAAGTTTTAGTTTTAATCGTAAGGCCGTAAGAAAATAGACCAATCACACTCGATTATTCTTCAACCGCGAGGAGAATAATCGACTGTGATTGGTCTATCTTCTTACAACCTTACGATTATGACTAAGGGCCAATTTCACCAACCACAGTTAGCTTAACCGATGGTTAAAGTTAGCAGAATTGACCAATAGAAATTAATCCACCCATTCCACCCTGCTTTCTATTGGTCAATCCTGCTAACTTTAACCGTCGGTTAAGCTAACTGTGGTTGGTGAAATTGGCCCTTATTGGCCATGTTCAGCAGACACAACTGTTGAGTTCGTCTTCGCAACCCTTTGCGTTGCGTGGTTGGTTCTAGAAGTAATAGAGTATAGGAACTCTAATGCAAGGGCTGGGTTCGGGGAGCGCGCTTTTAGCGCTATGAGCGTGCTCTGTCCTTGTTCAACTTTCAGTAAGTAACAGAGACAGAATGACGTTGTCAGCGCTAATAGCGTCTCCCCGAACGCAGCCTAGGTCTACAATGCGAGTCGTAAAGTCGTGAGTCGTAAGAATTGACCAATCACAATCGAATTTGAGAAGAATAATCGACTGTAATTGGTCAATTCTTACGACTCACGACTTTACGACTCGCATTGTAAACCTAGCATAAGAAGTAAGGGTGCCTCCCCATGCAGGACGGAATCTCGGAAAACGGAATTTCGGAATCATTCTGATTGGTTAGTCCCATGAGGCTATTGGTTAGCCTCATGGGACTAACCAATCAGAATAATTCCGAGATTCCGTTTTCCGAGATTCCGTCTTGCATGGGGAGGCACCCTCACGCGTCGCGTCATCCAATCAAAACATCCCATTTCGATCCCGTCACAAGAATGTAATGAAATGGGATGTTTTGATTGGTTAACTTGTGACGACGCGACGCTTGACGCGCTCAGTGGAAACTCAGCCTAAGAGCCACGCACGTTCGACTGCTACTCAGCGGCTTGGTCTGCTGAACGCGCCCATTGAAGCAGGTTTTATAATTTATGATATCGCCACCACGTGTCGCTACTATTTAGTAAGGTGACTACAGCCGCCATTATATGTTTAGTAACAGCCGCTGAGCTGATAATTTTGAAATTTCTAAAAGTAGTGCAAAATGGTTGTAACGTGCGCAGTACCGAAATGTAAATCGTACAAAACCAAGAAAAAGAACGTGTCTATGTTTAAAGTGCCGAGAGATATAGAGATGCGAAAAAAATGGAAAGCCGCTATTCCTGGTGTAGTAGCATTTAAAAAAACGCACACTATTTGCGAGAAGCATTTTGAAGCACATTATATTATCAGGAGCTACATCAAACATGATGCAAATGGAAAGGTTATTGCAAACGTAAGTTTTATCACCAAATTTTCTTTAATATACGAAAACTAGCTTATTTGCACGTGTTGTCCTTCATTTCCATTTTTATTTCATGTACATATACATACGTTCTTTTTATATTTCCTTTGTGGCATATTTCTTTTTTCTGTCAGGTTCCATTTCAGCGTCCTCGTCTACACAGTTCCGCTGTACCAACAATATTTGATGACAATACATCTTCCATCTATAACAAAGTCGACAAAGTACCTGAACTGGTTCACCCTACGGAGAGTCATCAGTCTATTATAGGAAGTATGTATTGTACACAGTTGTGGAAGTAATGCTCAAAGAAATTTAAATGTTCGATTTCATCACTTTCCCAAGCTTAATAAGTTGTTCGTACATGTCAAAAATCATTTTGGTAATTTAGAGAAATGTGATCGTTTCGAAGCCTGGAGCAATGCATTAAAAACGAAGAAAATGACCTCTTATATGAGAGTGTGTTCACGGCATTTCCAGAAAGAGGATTATATACTGCCAGGTAAGAGAGTTAATTTTTGACAGGAAAAATTAGCCACTTGAGATTTTGTTTAACTTGTGCATCGTGAATGTGTATAAATGATACATTTTCAATAATAATTAATTGTGAATACGTTGACGATAGATGTTGTTTCAAAAACGAGACGCTTGAAGACAACTGCTGTTCCATCGTGCACGTTGCCAAGCAGTGCTACAAGAAAAACTCCAAGTGTAGCAGAAGCTGATGAAGCGCGACTCCAGAAACAAATAAGGTGGTGTTGATTTTCTGGAAAATTTCCAGCTTCAGAATTTTTTTTTGGGCTTCACCATTTTCAGCAGATTTTTTGCTGTTATTATTGAATTATTTCTCTTTTCTCTGAACGCCGCGCCGTGCGGCAGAGTGCGTTGACCAATCAACAAATTTTGATTTTGCCGGAGGTTAACGCAGGCGACTTGCGGCAGCCTTCTGATTGGTCAACGCACTCTGCCGCACGGCGTTTCCGCGACTGTGGATCAGCGACATTGGCCTAGTTTACACCGATCTCTTGATACGCGTATCAAATAGTATATTTGAACTGATCAGCCAATAATCAGACTTATTTACTAGTTATTTACTATTTAATACGCGTATCAAGTGATCGGTGTAAACTAGGCCATTAAGGTGCCTTTTCATGCTGACGCTCGACGCTCATTTTCAGCGGCAAGAAGGTCGCATGACTACAATTGACGCCGGCGTCAATTGAAATTCATGAAAAGGAAAACAGCGTCAAAATTTCGGCGTCTTCGCGCTGCTTTGGCTTTGACGCTTGAAGTTGGAAAAATCCAACTTCTCTTTCTTGACGCTGGCATCATATGATGTCACATGACGATGCTCAACGCTGTTTTTCAGCGTCCCATGAATTGGCACCTTTAGGCTGAGTTTCCACTGAGCGCGTCACGCGTCGCGTCGTCACAAGTTAACCAATCAAAACATCCCATTTCATTACATTCTTGTGACGGGATCGAAATGGGATGTTTTGATTGGTTCAACTCGGACGACGCGACGCGTGACGCGCTCAGTGGAAACTCAGCCTTAGGCTGAGTTTCCACTGAGCGCGTCACGCGTCGCGTCATCCAATCAAAACATCCCATTTCGATCCCGTCACAAGAATGTAATGAAATGGGATGTTTTGATTGGTTAACTTGTGACGACGCGACGCGTGACGCGCTCAGTGGAAACTCAGCCTTACCGTGCAGCAAGAAGCGACGCAGTAGCCAATCAACATGCCTTTTCTTCCGTAAGAACTAAATGTTTATGGAGGATTCACATTGCGTCCGATCACGTCCGATGTTCGACGTACGACGATCCGACATCCAATAACAGAATTTATTATTAGAGACAAAAATTTCCTATTGGATGTCGGATCGTCGTACGTCGAACATCGGACGCAGTGTGAATCCTCCATTATTAGCTACCAGCATCGCTTCTCACCGCGCAGCAAGCGTTTTCGTTTTCGCGTACTATCCTGCACTCTAGCGGTAAAGTAGAAAAGCTAAGTAGCTTTCCAGCCACAACCTAACCTAACCTAACTTACCTAACCACATAACCACAACCAACCACAACTGCTACAAGCTGACAGCAATCGACACTGTTAGTACTGTGTCACTGTGTCACTTGTGGTATGATTATGTTCCGTTGCTAGAAAACATCCAAAATAACGTGCTATTCTTTGTGCAATAAATGTATTTTCTTACACCTATATATATATATATATCATTTTTTAAATGGGAGTACACAGTAAGAAAAAGTATCGGGGTTTATCTGTCCGGAGACTTTCCCGGAAGAAGGGATGGGTGAGAAGGTATTAATAACATACATATATTATATACTAATATATTTTTTCTCTGGTAAAATGAATGTCAGACTGAAAATTTATAGTGTACATGACGTAAACTAAAGATTTCTAGTACTGACAGTGAATATCGGAACGCAACCACCGCATATACATACATATGCAATCCTTTCATGTATTTCCGATACATGCGATACATGTTTATGTCCTGGAACTGAATTGAATGTATGTACGATAATGTAGGAAACTAAATTAAAAATGTCGTTAATTATCGACATTTTTAATTCCGTTTAGATAAGGGTACTTTCCTATTATAGAATTTAGCAGACACTCCAGCACCCTCTTAAGTTAGTTAAACAGAGAAAAAATTTTGAGTTTTGACAGCTCCCTATATCTTGCGTTTTCCTTCTCTTTCTTTTGTTAAAGAAAAAAAAAAGATAATGCGCGATCTTCCCCAAAATATTTCTTTTTCTCGTACATCTCTTTCTATTTTTCATATTAGAGCCCTATCTCATATTAGGTAGGACAGTAGGACATAGGATAACATTTCATTTGTCCTATATAAATGCGTCAAGCATATTGATTGACTAAAATTGAGCAAATTTGTTGCAGTGATTTTTAATTCTTTTGAGATTAATACGTGCACATAATAGCATAATAAGATCATCTTACGATTGTGTGTTATATATTATAATATCACACTGATTTGCAAGAATTTACTTCGATATTGTTGATAGTAAATGGCGAGAAAAATATAGGAAAGGACTCTAAAAACTCTCTCTCTCTCTCTCTCTTTCTCTAAAAGAAAATCTCTCTCAGCTAGAAGATTATTGCGCTGAATAAACGCTAGGCTAAAAAGGATTCGTTCGTGTAATATGTTTTAGATAGACATACGGTATATCACTTATATTTAATCTTTATTTCATGATATTCGTAAATAGAATACATTTGTTTAAAATCTATTTTGTTTGTTTGAACGTAATTTCTACAATCTACTCATAATTGTGAAACATTTTATGTATAGAAAATAAAATGTTATAATTTTTAAAATAATATATCTAAAAGAACATTAAATTACATTTAAAGTTAACACACACGTATATGTACAGTAATTTATTAAAATTATTAATTGTAACAATCATACAAATATTTTTATTAATTTATAAAGTTTAACATTAAACAGGTGAATCAGAAATAACGCTATTCTTTGCGTAATAAACGTTTTATTATTTTTCCTACGTCTATATATGTATATAATTTTTTTAATGCCAAAATATAGCGCAAAGAAACTGCCTCCACATATGCGTAGGTTCTCTCTCGGAAGAAAGGATGGGTGAGAAGATACGAGGGTTCAGGGTTGTTTGATAAGTTAGGTAAATTTTGTGTGAGGTGGCATCACAATCCATTTGACGTGACGTGATGCCTGGAAAGTTCCTCAACCCTCGTATTTAGAAATCTGTTTGAAATATTCCTTGTTGCTCTTAGCTTTAATTTCATACAGCATTTAAAAATCTATCTGAAATATAGCATATTTCTTTTTAATTATAACTATATATTATTCATAGATTTATTTATATTTTAATTCTGGTTCTAGGCGAAGGATGCTGAAACAGATGGAACAACGCATGCAAGTCGATCGTGACACTGAGAATAATGAATCTACCGATCCTCTAAAGTCTGTTGAACTTCCACCCGATGTAACAACGTCTGAGATCAATACTGAAATGATACATTGTCACCGAATAAAGGAAGAACCAACGGATAATAATGAAGAACAGATAGAATCGTACAATGAGGAAGGCGTTTGCAGTGAAAATATTGAATATTGCGAGGACAATAAAAATTTTGTTTTTATTAACGTAGATAAGATGAAAATCGAAACAGAGGATTATAAGGAAGAAGGCGCATGTAATGAAACCATTGAATATTGCGAGGACAACACGGATTTGGTTTCCATTAATACAGTAGATAATACAGTAGAAAAAACAGAGGGCCATGTGAAAAAAGATATGCATAACCAAAGCATTGAACATTCTAACAATAAGACCAAAAATCTAGTTGACGGCACATTAAACTCTGGAAAAAATGGAAAAGGATCTGAGGCCAAGAAGGATAAGACTCAAGGAAATATCCTTACAGGTCGTTTCCCTGTAAATTTTTCTTTTATGTGGAGCGAGATCCATAGAACATTTAAGGAACACACGCGTGTAGTTGATTGTCAATTCAAGTATTGGAAGCTCGTAAATTTTACTCATCGCGGATTACGCACGGAATTTTATTTCAAGTGTCAAAGATGTCTCTACGAAGCGAGTGTTTGGTCGGATCCCATAAACTTTCAAGGTACATACCGGCCGACGGCCGTTCGAGCGATGAAAAGTTAAATTCTTAGGACTAAAAAAAGATTTAAAAAAAGTATTGAACCAAGATTAAAATTAATGTACTTTGGTAGAAATAGATATTAGTGTTCTTCAGTTACATCGTTTACATTTCCATACATTAAGCATTGTACATACATACACAAGTAATATATAATAAATGTCTATTTTACATTATATAAACTTATTAACCAATGTCATATTCACATCACATTCATCACATTCTATTATTGCCCATCCTCGTCCCACCTCCCACCTTCTCCGACAAAGGTATAGCCGGTATAGCTTTGTCGGCATTGTCGGCAACGGCAAACGGCAACCTTATCGCATCGCTATCGCTTATTGTGCAAGGGGCTTAAAGGGCCTCGCACACAATATTGCATATGCATAGGCATAAGACCGCTAAACCAATGAGCTAAACCAATGAGACCAATGAGCATCTAGCATAAAGTCGCCATATTAACTTACATAAGTGCTCATTGGTCCAGCGGTTTTTAAGGGGAGCTTTCCAGTAAGCGACACAAGTCGACACAAACGTCGTTCTATCTTTCTTTTTTGGCAATGAGTAACAGAGACAAAATGACACTTGTGTCGACTTGTGTCGCTTGCTGGAAAGCTCCCAAGGTCAATCCAGACAAACTTGCATAGCGCATAAACATAAGCATAAGAGATTTGCGTGGTCCATATGCATGTGCATAAGGAAATAAGAGAGACCACGCCGTTTCTTTATGCATATGGTTATGCACCTATGCAAGTTTGTGTGGATAGGCCTTTATGCCATGCTTATGCAGCCTCTGCAATTTTGTGTGCAATAGCCTTAAGGCCATTGCCGGATGCTCATTGGTTTAGCGGTTTTATGTTACGCTTATGCTAAGCTATGCATTTTGTGTGCGATGGCCTTTCAGTTCTCTGACTGTCACGACCATAATGTATGTTGTCAGTTGTCAACAGTTGTCAAGTATGGTCAAGTATATCGTACGCATGACACGTTTTACCGATTGTATTCGCTGCAACATAGCAGAGTGAAAGATATTCAGAGACACAATGGGATGTAAAAGTAGGCTACAACTTAGTCAAAAAAGACTTTCTCGAAGAAGACGTTGTATTTTGAGGTGAGTTATTTTACTATTTTTTGGGAGGGGCAAATTTTTTTTGTTGGACACAACACATTAGTACGTACAACACGAAGCGTTACAGAGAAAATGGTTACATTTTCTGACTTAATTTTTGATAAGGCTAGCGCTATATAATTTTACAAATGTCCTGTACGATGTCCTGAAACATACGATGTTTCTCGTTGTTTGCTGCACGTAGCTTACGTATGTATGTATGTATGTACAGAGGAGATGGATGAGAGTGGTCAGTGGTCATTCCCGCGTTTTGGCTGTTACCGAATCCAGGTAACGTGCACGATTTTCTGCTTCTCTTCCGTGCTATGTCTACGATTTTATGGTTTGCAACAAAATCGTGCACATATGCCACATATACCTATACCTACAGAATTCGGTAGTCAAAACGTGGGAGTGCGGAGTGATCACTTTCGTCCTTCTCTCTGGACTACTCTGGAGTCTCTGATATAATCGTACGACATCGACAGTCGAGACTATTGGCGTTTTCGATTTGCTACTCGACCCGACTCGGGTCGCATCAATGGACGTGGAATACATACATAGATATGTATGTATTCCACGTCAATGATGCTAGAGTCCTGTATACATGATGCGACCCGAGTCGGTTTGAGTCGCAAATCGAAAACGCTATATGGCGTGCGGCGTTGTTTTGTTTCTCTCTTCTTCTTATGAAAAGTGACTATACTACATTCTGAGTATTCTGACGGTGAAGCGGGTGAAGTAAAAAGCTAAGCAGTGCTTCAGATAACAAGTAGCGACAGTAGCAGTAGTTGACACTGTGTGTCACACGATATGGCTGTGTTCCGTTGTTGAAAAGTACCCAAACGTAGGCTATTCTTTGCGTAATAAACGTTTTATTATTTTTTCTACGTCTATATATATATATAATTTTTTAATGCCAAAATATAGCGCAAAGAAACTGCCTCCACATATGCATAGGCTCTCTTGGAAGAAAGGATGGGTGGCATTACACAAAATCCAGTTAGTGACGCGATGCCTGGAAAGTTCCACAACCCTCGTATTTAGAAATCTGTTTCAAAATATTCCTTGTTGTTCTTAGCTTTTTACTTCATTTAGAAATCTATTTGAAATATTCTTGAAATATTCCAACTATATAACGATGTAATTTTAATATTTATTTACATTTCACGTCTGGTTCTAGGCGAAGGATGCTGAAACAGATGGCACAACGCATGCAAGTCGATCGTGACACTGAGAATACGGAATCTACCGATCCTCTAAACTCCGTTAAACTTTTATCCAATGTAACGACGTGTGAGATCAATACTGAAATGATACATTGTCACCAAATAAAGGAAGAACCAACGGATACGAATGAAGGACAACGTGAAACGTACACGGAGGAAGGCGTTTGCAGTGGAAATATTGAATATCTTGAGGACGATAAAAGTTTAGTTTTGGCTTATGTAGGTAAGGTAAATGAAACAGAGAGATATGAGAAAGAAGGCGGATGTAATGAAACCACTGAATATTGCGAGGACAACAAGGACTTGGTTTTCATTAATATAGATAAGGTGGAAAAAACAGAGGGCCATGCGAAAGAAAGCACGCATAATCGAAGCCGTGGACATTCTGAGGCCAAGGAGGACATCCGTATTAATAATACCTGCTCTACGAACACATGTAGTACTCAAGAAGATGTACCTACGCGTCGTTCCATTGTAAATTTCTCTTTCATGTGGAGCGAGATTCATAGGACATTTAACACGCACTCGCGTGGAATCGCGTGTCAATTCAAGTACTGGAATCTCGTCAATCATCGTCGTCGCGGATTACTCACGGAATTTTTTTTCAAATGTGACAAATGTCACTACGAAGCGAGTATTCAGTCGGAGCCCGAACGGACGAAGACACCGAACATTAATGCCACTTCCATAACCGCGACTGATGCGGCAGGAATAAGATTTTTTCAATTGAAGCAGCTCTTGACGGCTATGGACATTGTTTGAGTATTAAAATAAGACTTCTTGGAAGCATCGAGAAAATTTGGTTACAGTCCACAGAAGAGAGTGATACGAACAATATAGTTGGTTAGTTGGTTGTTTTTATTGACTGCTTGACTGGCCCCAATGGGTTACAATAACTTTTGTTTCTATATATGAAATATCATGCATGTACGAGTAATATATAATAAATTTATATATTTTTTTACATTATCAATCAATGTCATATTCATGACAGATTTTGTTTTATCTCATTCTATTATTGCCCATTTTCTTGCATTCCTCACTCTGTTTTTTCTCTCTCTCCTGGGAGTCGATTGTGTATCTTGAAACGAGGTGAAAATTACAAAAGTGAACAGATTTTACTAGATTTCCACAAATGAAATCGTAGATACGCTAGTGAATTTCCTCACTTTTGTAATTTTCACCTCATTTCAAGATGCACAATCGACTCCCTGCTGTCTCTTCTCACTTTCTCGTCCAGTCTTCTCTTTGTCCCTCTCCTAATATCTTTGTCATATTGCCTTTTTTTGAGTTCTGACACAAAACTATAAGAAATGGAATTATCTCGAATAAAAATCAATTATACAAGTTTAAACTGCATTAACAAATTTTTGTAATTGGGCTTTTTGGGCAAGATATTTTTTATTAATAAAGGACCCCGGGCCCAGCCATAGGGAAAATGGATCCCGGTCAAATTGGTTGAAACTGCAGTATGCTGTACTTCATAATCTCCTGATCAAAAGTGTTAATGGGCACGAAGTCCGGAACCATCTACTTTTCGAGTTATCAGACGTTGAACATGGTAAAAATGAGGATATTGGGGACATTCTATTTTAGAGTATCCACGGCAATAATTCTTTAGGGTCGCATTTTTATGTGTGTGTGTGTGTGCGCGCGTGTGTGCGTGGGTATGTGTGTGCGCGTGTGTGTGTGTGCGCGCGCGCGCGCGCGTGGGTATGTGTGTGTGTGCGTGTAAGCGCATGTGTGTGTGTGTGTGCGCGCGCGCGCGTGTGCGTGGGTATGTGTGTGTGGGTATGCTGTATGAGCGTGTGCGTGTGAGTGCGTGCGTGCGTGCGTGTGTGGGTATGTCCGTATGAGCGTGTGTGTGTGTGTGGCGCGCGCGCGCGCGCGCGTGTGTGGGGGTATGTCTGTGTATGTGCGTGTGAATGTAGGTGTGTGTGTATATTTTTATGATCAGTGCACCGTCGGCATTAGCATCACCCAATGTACACCGCGTGGACATCTGTCAAAGAATAACGCAGGTGTCCTAAGGCCAGCTCAGCGAGAACAGAAACCTCGCGTAGAGCAAAAGGACAAAAGCTGGCTTGATGTTCAGTACGCATAGAGACTGCGAAAGCAACTTATGTTCGACTGTTAGACGCTGTGCCGTCGTAAGCGATGAGATCCCGACGACGGGCAGACGCGCCGTACGGCAAACCGGGCTTGTGTGACGACTGGCCCGCGAGAGGACCGGCCGCCTAGTAGTGTGTCACATTGTTTTGAGCCGTTTGACTCACGAGACTCCTATTGCGGGTACGGCCGCCTCGGCGGCCCGCGGTCGGCCGTAGCGGCCCCAGGATCGCGGACTGATCGAAGGATCAAAAAGCGACGTCGCTATGAACGCTTGGCTGCCACAAGCCACTTATCCCTGTGGTAACTTTTCTGACACCTCTTGCTGAAAACTCTTCAAGTCAAAAGGATCGATAGGCCGCGCGTGCTTTCGCAGTCTCTATGCGTACTGAACATCGAGATCAAGCCAGCTTTTGCCCTTTTGCTCTACGCGAGGTTTCTCCTCGCTGAGCTGGCCTTAGGACGCGGGGCACGACCTGTGGCACCCCGCCGCGACAATGATGCTAATGCCGACGATGCACTGATTATAAGAATATACACACATCTACATTCACACGCACATACACAGACATACCCCCCACACACACGCACTCACACACACACACACACACACACACACACACACACACACACACACACATTCATACAGACATACCCACACACACATACCCACGCACACGCCCGCACGCACACACGCACTCACACGCACACGCTCATACAGCATACCCACACACACATACCCAAGTACACGCGCGCACGCACGCACGCACGCACGCACTCACACGCACACGCACACGCTCATACAGACATACCTACACACACATACCCACGCACATGCACGCGCGCGCACACACACACACGCACGCACTCGCACGCACACGCACACGCTCATACAGATATACTCACACACACATACCCACGCACACGCGTGCGCGCGCGCACACACACACACACACACACACACACACACACACACACGCACACGCTCATACGGACATACTTCCACACACACACACACACACACACACACACACACACACACACACACACACACACGCACTTACACGCACACGCTCATACGGACATACTTACACACACACACACACACACACGCACGCACGCACAAAAATGCGACCCTAAAGAATTATTGCCGTGGATACTCTAAAATAGAATATCCCCAATATCCTCATTTTTACCATGTTCAACGTCTGATAACTCGAAAAGTAGATGGTTCCGGACTTCGTGCCCATTAACACTTTTGATCAGGAGATTATAAAGTACAACATACTGCAGTTTCAACCAATTTGACCGGGATCCATTTTCCCTATGGCTGGGCCCGGGGTCCTTTTACTTGTAAGCTTGCAAGTAATAATTATTATACAAAATGTTTTTTCACAGGTTGTATTATTGACCAAACTGACATTTATTTTTACGTTAACTCGACGTTTCGACACTGGTTTTGTGTCCTTATCAAGAGATTTCTAAAAGTATGCAAAACGAAGTCGTTACAAGCATGTTGTTACAGGAACGAATGTCGCACGAGAAACAATCAAGGAAATATCTACCTATATTTTACGCAATTGCATTAGCCACTCACAAAGTTCTTGCCGTTTTACTAACATTGTCAAAGTTTAAAAGGACGCAAGATCTTGTCGGAAATGACGTCATAAAATGAAACGTTTTGATTGGATAACTCATGACGCGGCGTCGTGACGCAACGCGCGACGCGTGTAGTGGGAACGCAGCATAATAGCGTCTTCCCGAACGCACCTATTGTGGGCATTCAGGAGCGCATACGTATGTACACGCACTAGGCTCTGGGGTCACATGCGCATGCTCTAGGGCTTAAGCGGGGCGCACACACTTCTGCACAACGCATAATGCGTAAGCATAAGAAAATTGATTGGTCTATTTCCTTATGCACATGCATATGCACCAATCAATTCTCTTATGCTTATGTTTATGCGCTATGCATGTTTGTCTGGATTGACCTTAAAGGTGGAAGCACATAAAATTGCAGGAGCCATGAGCACGAATGCAGAAGCCATATGCGCATGCGCTATAATGTCTGCATACTGCCTATGGCTTCTGAATTTTCAATCTACATACACTATGCTTATGTATTTTTATGTAGATTGAAAATTCAGAAGCCATAGGCAGTATGCAGACACCATAGCGCATGCGCATATGGCTTCTGCATTCGTGCTCATGGCTCCTGCAATTTTATGTGCTTCCACCTTAAGACCGCTGGACCAATGAGCATCTTATGTAAATCAATATGGCGACTTTATGCTGGATGCTCATTGCTCCAGCGGTCTTATGCTATGCTTATGCAGCTTATGCAATTTTGTGTGCGATGGTCTTTAAGGAGATCCTATAGTGGCGGTAGTTACCGACATTTTTTCATTTTAAGGAATTTTTGAATTGGCTTTACAGAATTGCAAGTTTTTGGTCTAGAATTAAAGTACGCACAAAAATCTACATCGCGTTGTACGAATTCATATCGGAAACAAAAAAAAATTAAAAATTTTACTAATTTGGGCACATACAACTGTCATCTGACGACAATAACAAAATTACTGCAGTTTATATATATATAATGACACCAAGGCGACGTAGGGACAACATGTAGGAACAATATCGTGTAAATAAAACTAAGATTCAACGTCTAGAAAAAAAGATTCCGTAAAATAAAGTTTTATTAAGCAAAAGCACATTTAGGTTGACAGGATAAGCAGTATTGCGTGTAGCGAGAGATGGCGCAGCAATCGAACAAAGACAGATGCCTCTGGTTAGACAAGGACAGACATAGATATATAACATAGAAAACAGGATTAGAAATGTTGACATTACCGACGTCGAAGAAGTTCGGCCTTCGCTATAGGATCCCCTTAAGGTCAATCCAGACAAACTTGCATAGCGCATAAACATAAGCATGAGAGAATTGATTGGTCCATATGCATGTGCATAAGAAAATAGACCAATCCGTTTCTTTATGCATATGGTTAGGCTGAGTTTCCACTGAGCGCGTCACGCGTCGCGTCGTCCGAGTTGAACCAATCAAAACATCCCATTTCGATCCCGTCACAAGAATGTAATAAAATGGGATGTTTTGATTGGTTAACTTGTGACGACGCGACGCGTGACGTGCTCAGTGGAAACTCAGCCTTATGCACCTATGCAAGTTTGTCTGGATAGACCTTAAAGCGGGGAACACACACTTCTGCACAACGCATAATGCGTGAGCATAAGAAAATTGATTGGTCTATACACATGTACATAAGGAAATAGACCAATCAATTTTCTTATGCTTACGCATTATGCGTTGTGCAGAAGTGTGTGCGTCCCGCTTAAGCCCTAGAGCATGCGCATGTGACCCCAGAATAGTGCGTGTACATACGTATGCGCTCTTGAATGCCCACAATGTGTGCAATCGTCACTATACATAACTGGAATGTTAAAATAAAATTTTCAGTAACTTACAGCTCTTAACATTACCAATCAATCACTAAACGATTGGTAAAAAAAGAATTTAAAATTCCCAACAGTCAAAGTGTAGGCGCTAAAGAAGGTTAAAAATTTGTTGACAATTAATTCTTTCTTTTTAAAACGCGAAACTACCAAAAGGTTTCAATGCGGTACCAAACATTGCCAATCAATCGCCAATCGATTAAAAAAAAAAAACTACCACAGTCAAAGTGGGGGGGCTAAGGGCCAATTTCACCAACCACAGTTAGCTTAACCGACGGTTAAAGTTAGCAGGATTGACCAATAGAAAGCAGGGTGGATTCATTTCTATTGGTCAATCCTGTTAACTTTAACCGTCGGTTAAGCTAACTGTGGTTGGTGAAATTGGCCCTAAGGGCCAATTTCACCAACCACAGTTAGCTTAACCGATGGTTAAAGTTAGCAGAATTGACCAATAGAAATTAATCCACCCATTCCACCCTGCTTTCTATTGGTCAATCCTGCTAACTTTAACCGTCGGTTAAGCTAACTGTGGTTGGTGAAATTGGCCCTAAGAGAAGATCAAAAATTTGTTTTTTCGATTTTCTAAAGAAACGCGCAACCACCAAAAGTTTTTAATGCGGTACCAAACATTGCCAATCAATCGCCAATCGATTAAAAAAAAAAAAAAACTACCACAGTCAAAGTGGGGGGGCTAAAAGAAGATCAAAAATTTGTTTTTGATTTCCTAGAAAAACGAAAAACTACCGAACGTTTTGAATACGGTACCAAATACTACCAATCAACCACCAAACGATTGGTAAAAAAAAATATATCAATAATCCACTTGGGGGGGCTAAATTTGTTTAGGTGATAAACGACGACGAAAAAGTCTAATCACGCCACATGTTCAAATATATATATATATATATATATATATATATATATATATATATATATATATATATAGGTATATGCATGCATGTATTATACAATGCCAAAATCAATTCTGTTACTGACGTAGATGTTCATTGAACGCGTGTATCTTAAAATCCAATGTTACGCAATAGAATGTGACAAAGGTTAAGTGCGTTTGTTGTCGTATGCCACCTCTTATGGAAATTAACGTTAAGAACGTGACTTTCCAAGTTGTAAAAAGCCGATATGCCTGAGAACGTGAAAAAAAACGGGCCTTTGATAGGTGCTATCGACGAGGGAACGAGTAGCGCCAGATTTTTGGTAAGATAAACTCGACGAGTCTTAATTCAATTCTTGGCAGTGTGTAAACCTGTAAACAGACCTCGCTTATTTGAAATAAAAAAAATTCTCTTTTACGTCTAGGTGTTTGACGTTTTACGCAGGAAGGTGGTTGCTTTGCATCAGATCGAAATCAAGCAGAAATGTCCTCAAGAGGGATGGGTGGAGCAAGATCCGAAGGAAATATTACAAGCTGTCATAACATGTATAGAAGAGACGGTGAAAAAGATGAAGAATCTTGGCATGCCAGTCTCGGATATCAAAGCTATTGGGATTACTAATCAAAGGGAAACAACACTGGTGTGGGATAAGGAGACCGGCGAGCCTTTGCATAATGCAATTGGTATAAAAATGAATATAGGGAGCAAATTTGTTTCTTGAGCTTTAACGACAGATTTTATTCCCTACGTCATGTAATAGAGTTTAATACAGATTGACTATAGATTGGAGAACGTGATCTTCTGTCCTACCCAAGGAATTAAATAATATTAAATAAAGTTTACTATTTTGGCAGTATGGCACGATATGAGGACAACTACCACTCTAGAAGATGTACTTGATAAAATTCCCAACAAAACGAGAAATAAGAATTACTTGAAACCTCTATGCGGCTTACCGATGTCTCCCTATTTCAGCGCTCTCAAGATACGCTGGTTGATAGATAACATTCCACGCGTGAAGCAAGCGATAGATGCGCAGAAGTGTGCTTTCGGAACGATTGATACGTGGCTCATTTGGGTAAATGTGCAGCATTAAGTTCAAGAAGCAACCAAGCAAACAAAAACAACGTCAGTTGCTATCTCATTGCTGAATGTTTCTTGCGTTCAGAATCTCACAAAGGGCCAGTTGCACGTTACGGATGTGTCGAATGCGTCACGCACGATGCTGATGAATATCGATACACTGAAGTGGGATCCTGTATTATGCCGCTTCTTCAGCATTCCGCAGCACATCCTTCCCGAGATACGATCCAGCGCAGAGATTTACGGCTCTGTCTCAAATCCTCAAGTTCTCACGGGCATACCTATAGCAGGTGTGAGTATGCATCTAAGACACGTACCTGTGCATTTTTTTATTTACAGACTATTTAAGTAATCTCTTATTGAGAGCCAGTAGTGATATTGGAAACTTGCAGAAAAATTATTTTATTTAAAAGGTAGCAAAACGTAGTACATTACGTGCATATATAGTTGCACGTGATTCTTTTTCAGCATTTTAAGAGCAATCATTTTTAAATGGACGTATGTTTTCGAGTATCGTAAAACGAAAAAAATTTGACAAGACGGCGGTTTTTATTCTTATCAAGTTGAAAAAATCTTGTTCTATTTTTATAATGCCTTTGAAAGTAAAAGAAGCAACGTGTGCTCATGTATATGAAATTTTTTTTTATTCTCTGCAGTGTGTGGGTGATCAGCAAGGCGCTCTCCTTGGCCAGTTATGCTTGAAACCTGGTCAAGCAAAAGCTACATATGGCACAGGATGTTTTTTGCTTTACAACACAGGAAATACAGTATGTATGACAGAACACGTCATACGTGTGATACATGTAAAAAGTATTTCCTTGAAATATAAAATAATTCCATGAGATGTACGTTCTTATATCAAAATTAATTAAAGGTATAAAAATGTTTTGCAGAAAGTCGATTCGACGCAAGGCTTGATAACTACGGTCGCTTACAAAATCGCACACGCTCCACCTGTTTACGCATTAGAGGGATCTGTCGCTGTTGCTGGAGCTGCTTTATCCTGGCTGCGAGACAACATGCAAATGCTCAGTAATATCACGCAAACGCAGGATTTGGCAGAGCGTGTAAGATGCTCTGGCGACGTGTATTTCGTACCGGCCTTTTCGGGGCTGTACGCGCCTTATTGGCAACAGGATGCGCGCGGGTATTGCACTTGACCATTTTTCTTTTCTTCTACCGTTGTGTAAGATTGTCAAGCGTCCTCTGTGTGTATAATCGATCATTTTCATATTATCTGCGCACGTTAACAGAGTAATCTGTGGTATTACCGAGGATACGCAGCAATATCACATCATACGAGCTGCATTAGAAGCAGTTTGCTTCCAAACGAGAGACATATTGGAAGCAATGGTAAAAGATTCAGGAACGAAACTGACGACTCTGCAGGTTGATGGCGGCATGACTGTGAACGATTTGTTAATGCAATTGCAGGCGGATTTAACCGGAATTACTGTTGGTGAGCAAACGATATATTCTTTTAAATCCATCAAATAATTTTTTATATTATTATTTAATTTATATTACGTTGCAAACACAGTGAGACCAAACATGGTTGAAACGACAGCATTAGGTGCTGCCATTCTAGCTGGCCGTGGTGTAGGTTTAATTGATATAAACGAAGTGGATGCATCTCAAGTAACGAAATTTTCACCCGAGATTGGTGAAGATGGTAAATATGTGTCCTATATATTTATCCTATATATATAAAATAAAAAATACTTGATGATAACATACAAACTTTTCGTTTTCATTTTAGAGAGAGATCTTCGATATTCCAAGTGGAAAATGGCTATTGAGAGATCTATGAAGTGGGATTGTTCCTCGACTATGATAGATAATTAAAATCGTATGCGCACGTATATTTTTGTACCGGATATGGAATGGATATTTAAAAAATACGGGACAATATAAAAGTTGTAAACATCTGTGATATATTTTTCAAGTCTTGCAACATTTAATCAAATGTACCTCGATTTTCCGCTTTATCTCTCCCACATCTTCCATCTTCTCTTTTTCCCTTTCTTGTAAATTCATCATAATACTAGGTGAGTCATAAAATAAACATATATATGTGTATAATATATGTAACTTTGTCACTTTTGGTACTACGGAGTTGGATTCTGTTCAATGAGACATGTCGAATAGCTGAAAGTACGTTTTACAAAGTTTTCGTCTTCAATATAATCCAATGTTATGTCCTTTGATTTGTTAAAATAGACCATTGCATTTTTTTAAATTTAGCTTGCTAGTAGCAGATGCAAGAAACTCGTAAATTTAGTACTACACGTTCGAGCTTAAATGATTATATCAAACAATATGACTTGTAATGAAGTGCTAGCTATAAAACATTTATTTAAATGTTTATTTATTAAAAAATCACATTTACTTTCAAGCTGAAAATTATGACCTTGAGAAAAAAAGATTCACGCCGTAACGCTCTTGAAAAGGTACATTCAGAGATATTTGGTTCTTGATAAAATCATTTAATTTAATATAATAATAATAAATTTTATTATTTAATAATATTTTATATAATAGCACGAATAATAAATTTTGTATTACATGTAATGTCCTATTCGTATAATATCATCATATTTTAATTATTCTTCGTGCTATTATATTATTATTTTATCACGTATTTCATCATTATCATTATTATTAAAATCTTGGAAATAACATAAAAATAATGGCATTAATATATGAAACGTTAACGGCGTGCAGGCCGTAAATTTATCACAACGTTTCATTTCAACGCGACAAGTCCTGTCCGTTGATTGATCTCGCAAACGTCCCGAGGACAAGCGGAATGGATCAATGTTGCGCATGCTGGCGCATGTGAGATGACGGCACGTGAGATGCTGCGTTGTGTCATCTCTGCGCTCTGTCCTCTCGTCCTTTCCTCCTTATCGTCGCGCTTGTTGCCAGTGTGTTGGGCAGAATCAGTTAAACGCTAAAACGCAAAAATGAAAGACCACGACGGAACACCTCATCAAAGAAAGCCAACGAAACTCAGGAATCTCGCGGACAAGACGGAGGCGTTTGATTCCTTGCACGTGAGAAATGCCGAGGTATTTTGGAGATAAAAACCTTGAAATATTGAAAATCGACAGCATATGATTATAGGGATGTTGAGACGTAGAGTCGTGCGTTATTTGGAAAACCAATCGTGAAATTTTTTAGCAACTGACTAGGACGTAATGTGAAAAAAAAAACAAATTAAAAATTGAAAGCAAGAAAATATTTTTACGAAGCTGTTTAAAAAAAAAATTGTTTCTCTTTTAAAAGCTGAAAAATTTGTACGGCCTTTTTTGATCTTGTATACGTATCCCAACGTATCCTATATGCAGACATGCGTGTGCAAATTTATTTAACGTATTAATATACTAATGTGTGTGTGAATATAATATGAAAGAAAACAATTCATTCTATTAAAGATATGGTAATAATATTGATACTTTGTTCATTCCATAACTTTTATTATTTTCTATTAATTTTTTAATGGGCTGCTGCGTTCGTTTTATTTGTATTTTGATAGCTGTTGTAATGCATCGGATGATATGTATCATAATATAATTAAAGATTGTCCAAGTTTAAAAATAATATTTTTCATCAGAGAAGATATACATTTTTAATCCAATTTTCAAAACCGAATTTTTGACGAAGCTTTGCACGAGAAAATTATATATCTGTGATTCGTTGCTTCATATAGACGCATTATTTTTCTTTTTTTTTTCAAGACGTATTATTATACAGATTACGCTGGAATATTTCATTGTACGTTTTGTTCTCTTTTCATCCGTCGTTTGATACGTAGGTATATATAGTTGACATGAAAATAAAGAATATATAGTAAAAACGATAAAAATAAAATATTTTACAACGTTCCCAGAAAATCCTTTGCACGGGCCAAGTCTGTCTTGGTAGCGTGATGCAGCTGCCAACTCATGGAACAGATCCACGCACGAAAGAAGAAATCTTGCTTCACGCAACTGATTTTTTGGAGCAATATTTCACTTCCATCAGAAGGTATTAAAGCTGTCAGAGTATTCATAGATGTGAATATTGCTTGAAGATTCCTTCCAGTAAATCATGAGCTTTTCTTCATGTTTGAACGACTCTCGTAGATTAAATAGCGATGCTCATCGCGCACGTTTGGAGAGTGTGCAGAGAGAAGTGATTTCCACTGGTACGTATCAGTTGACGGAAACGGAACTGGTTTTTGGCGCAAAGTTGGCTTGGCGGAATGCTGCAAGATGCATTGGTCGCATACAGTGGTCAAAGCTACAGGTTCATTTTACATTTCAACTTGTTCATACATATACCATCGTAGAAAAAAAAACACAACATTTATCACGACGGCGGTTCATAGATGACCGAAAAGTTACATTTGTTTATAAAACAAATGCACTTGCAGGTTTTTGATTGCCGTTACGTTACAACCACAAGCGGCATGTTCGAGGCTTTGTGCAATCATATCAAGTACAGTACAAATAAAGGAAACATCAGGTAGAGTGTAATTATAATACAGATAGTTTTTATTCGAGTTTTATAGCGTACGTTTTTCTAAATTTTGCCATATAGAGATGTACCAGAGATATTAAATCAAAACAGCGACGTATCCTTCTCCATTTATATCATGCGGGTAAAGCTATAATAAGATGTAGAAATCCAAAGATATAAAGAACTCGAAACATTTTAAATACTGCCAGGTGTACTTCTGTGCAGGATATATATACCTAATTATATTTATATGCACACGTTTTCAGATCCGCAATAACAATATTTCCGCAGCGCACCGATGGCAAACATGATTACAGAGTATGGAACACGCAATTGATCAATTATGCGGGATACAAAAATCCAGATGGTACCATTCACGGTGATCCTGCAAACGTAGAATTCACAGAGGTCAGAATATACATATATATTCATGAGATTTAAATTCTTTTTTAATTATTTATTAAACCGAAAAAATGTCCAACTTGATGAAAAAATTCTCTATAAAGGAGGAGCGCACGTGTTTCGAAAATAATTTAACGTAGGCACTCGTTTTCTTTCGATAGGTTTGCATGAAATTAGGATGGAAAGGGGCACGAACCAGATTTGACATACTGCCATTGGTTTTATCTGCCAATGGGCACGATCCAGATTATTTTGACATTCCTAACGACTTGGTATTCGAGGTACCTCTTAGTCATCCCACGTAAGCTTTTATTAAATAATGTAATGTTTCCAAAAAAGTCTTTTTTATATTTTTTATTTATTTGATAAAACTATTTAATTATTGCCCGAACAATATGAAAACCTTACCTACTAGTTTATTTGTCTTAACTGCACTTTTTTTAATTTTACGTTTGGAAGGAAATAAAAGACTTTTGTGTGAACGACGTTGAATGAGAAAGTAAATTTGACAAAATTTGAACGTGCATGGGTAAACCGAACAGATAATATAGATAATTTTTTGTTCTGTAGCTAATGCTTTAGATATTCAGATTTGTTGATTAAAAAATTATACAGTGTTACGTGTAATATTTGTCGAAGAAGATGATGAATTTCTTATATAATAAGTATATATATATATATATAAATATAATATGTACTTGGACAATAGATACGATTGGTTTGAGGAATTGGGTCTCAAGTGGTTCGCCGTGCCAGCCGTGTCTGGAATGGTTTTCGATTGCGGAGGTTTAGTGTTTACCGCGGCACCTTTCAACGGCTGGTACATGAGCACCGAGATTGGCTCTAGAGATTTATGCGATGCTCAAAGATATAATATGCTCGAGACAATAGCGACGAACATGGGTCTAGACACAAGGACATCCACATCATTGTGGAAGGATAAAGCGATGATAGAAGCTAACGTCGCGGTACTGCACAGCTTTCAAATGAAGAACGTGACGATCGTGGATCACCATACCGCTTCGGAATCTTTCATGAAACATTACGAAAACGAGATGCGTCTCCGAAACGGTTGTCCCGCCGACTGGTTGTGGATCGTGCCGCCGATATCTGGATCCGCTACGCCGGTATTTCATCAGGAAATGGCGCTTTATCATTTGAAGCCCTCTTACGATGCCCAGGACCCAGCTTGGAAAACTCACATATGGAAGAAAGGACGCGACAAGAAGGCAACGTCGAAAAAACCAAGACGGAAGTTTCACTTCAAGCAGATTGCGAGAGCCGTGAAATTTACGTCCAAGCTGTTCGGACGGGCATTATCGCGTCGAATAAAAGCGACCGTTCTGTTTGCCACGGAAACCGGCACGTCCCAAATGTATGCGGAAAAGTTGGGAGAATTACTGGGCCACGCTTTTCATTCCCAGGTACTTTCGATGGAAGAATATGACATCAGTAACATAGAACACGAGGCCCTATTGCTGGTGATAACGTCTACTTTTGGAAACGGCGACCCGCCGGAAAATGGAGAGGTCTTTGCGCAAAATTTGTACGCGATGATAATGAACGACGCTTCTCTAAAAAACAGCGAGAATAAGTTCAGCTTGGCGACCTCCAAGTCATTTATCAAAGCCAATAGCCAAACGGAAGTGAGCGGGTCGAAGAAATTGGATCGACTTGATTCCTTGCGTGGTTCTACGACGGACTCGCAAACCGAGGATACCTTTGGACCACTCAGCAATGTCCGATTCGCTGTGTTTGCATTGGGATCATCCGCGTATCCGAACTTTTGTGCGTTCGGTCGCTACGTCGACAACTTGTTGGGCGAATTGGGGGGAGAGCGATTGGCGCGTTTGGCCCAGGGTGACGAGATGTGTGGTCAGGAGCAGACCTTTCGGAAATGGGCGGGTGATATCTTTGCGATCGCGTGCGAAACCTTTTGCTTGGACGACGACGATACGTTATTGGAAGTAGCCTTGTCTCTGGGTTCCGAAGCATTGTCCGCGGCCACAGTCCGTTTTGTAGAAGCGGCGCCTCAACCGATCGCCAAAGCATTAAACAAATGCCATAACAGAAACGTGACAATGTGCACGATGCTTCGAAGGACCAACTTGAGCCGCGATGAGTCCAGCGGTACGACATTGCTTCTGGAACTGGACGACATAGTGGGCATGGATATTTCTTATAAACCCGGAGATCACTTGGGTGTGTTTGCGTGCAATCGTGCGAATCTCGTGGAGAAAATCTTGCACCGTGTGCAGTCTACTTTCGATCCTGATACCTCCATCGAACTGCAAATGCAGAAACAAGCACATACTCCTAATGGTGCGGATATCACGTTTCTCTTCATTTTTCCCTTCTCTTTTTATATACAAATAACCTGATACCTGCTTTTTCTAGGAATTGTAAAAACGTGGATACCTCACGACAGATATTTACCGAATTCCTTCAGGATGTTGTTGACTCGATTTCTGGATATCACGACGCCGCCTACGCCGAATCTGTTGAGATACTTTGCCTCGATAGCTACAAACGCAAAAGAACGGACGCAGCTTGATCTTCTGGCCTCTGTAAATATGTAAAATGTATAAATGTAGCTGTTTTTTTCGAAATGTAGACGTTGAGAAGGGTTACGGCGATAAAAAGTTGAGGTTTTAAGCTAGAGAAATATGTAAAACATGAAAGAAAAAAGTATATATTTCGAATATTATTCATCGAATATTATTCTTCATATTACGTCCTGATTTAACGTTGTCAACTATATAACATGATTATTAATTCCAATTTAAAATGGCTAGAGCGTGAAAGAGCTAAAAATTTTTAAGAATTTTTACAAAGATTTCTTAACGCACGTTATTAAACATATACAGCAACATTAAACATGATACGTTGCAAAAAAAATACAGCGAAACTTGGAAAATTTAACGAAAACGTCTCTTCTTGTAATAGGATCCAGCGGCTTACGAGGATTGGAGACATTGGAAGTATCCTAATTTGGCCGAAGTTTTGGATGAATTTCCATCTGTGACTCCATTTGCTCCATTGCTTCTGCTTCATCTAACCCCCTTACAACCGAGATTCTACAGCATTTCATCAGCTCCACATGTACACCAGGGACAAATACACCTGACAGTCGCAGTGGTGCAATATCAAGCGCAAAGTATTTATAAGCCTTTTGGTTTTCTTGGTTTCGTTTTCTTTCTCATTTCGAAGACGTTTATCCATACGCTATGCACATTTAATTTAATACGAAACTGATATTGTTACATCTTTTCCACTATATTTAATAAATTAATTTTAGACGGCTCTGGGCCAGTACATTTCGGCGTTTGCTCCAATTATCTGCGGGAAATATCTGAGGGAGAGTTGCTGTATGTGTTTGTGCGAAGGTAAAGAATGACTGATTTTTTGTGTTGTTTAAACGTGCAAACTTGCAAAGATCTTACGTTGAATATAATCATTACGTAATATTTAAGCGCACCAAACTTTTACATGCCGACGGAAACTGAAGCACCAATGATATTAGTGGGACCAGGCACTGGAATTGCCCCTTTCCGAGGTTTCTGGCATCATCGATTTGCTCAGATGAAACTTGAGCAGAGTACGAGTGCTTTTCTCATACATGTCTCTTAATTTTCTGCACTTTAAAATTTTATCATCACGCATCTCTTTAGACAGCACGTAAACACTATGTAAACGTACGATATTTTTATAGATCAAAAATTCGGCAAGATTTGGCTCTTCTTTGGTTGTCGTCAGAGAACGTTGGATCTATACAGACAAGAGAAGAAAGAAATGTTGGAGGCCGGTGTTTTGGATAAAGTGTTTTTAGCATTGTCCCGAGAGCCTGGTATTAAGAAGGTACATAAATATGTAAATTATTTTATAGATGTAAGGTCACGGAAAAAGAATGTCGAATATTACCCGTAAGATTATACATACATACGTACATACGTATGTGTGTATGTATACATATATGTAAAATATATAAACTCAAGTTTGCATCTTTTACAAATGTTAGACCTATGTGCAAGATTTGATCCAAGCGGAAGCGCCTCAAATTTACACAATGGTGGTATATGAGCGCGGCCATTTCTACGTTTGCGGTGACTGCACGATGGCGGAAGACGTTTATCAGACCTTAAAACAGATCATACAAACGCATAGCCGAATGACGGACAAAGAAGTCGAGGCATATATGTTATCACTGAGGGTACATCTTTCGTATATTATTATTCTTTTCTTAAAGCAGCAACACAACAGCATAAAATACTGTTGTGCACTTTTATCGTTTTTCTGCACCGTATGGATTTTTTCAGGATGAAAATCGTTACCACGAAGACATATTCGGTATAACATTACGCACCGCTGAGGTACACAATCGATCGCGTGAGACCGCAAGGATTCGGATGGCCGCCGAACCGTGAAAATATTAAACTGATAAAGCATAATCCAAATAATTTTCGTTCCAAGGGTTGCTACTATATTAATACGTACTGCATATAATATAATTCCATGTGGAAAGCTTGTTTTATTTACAAGTAGTGCTTGACTAATCTTTCGATTTCTAGGACATTTCAACTGCTTTTTCGTAGATCTGCATATTTCCGGTTGTATGAAATATTCCGCTAATTACATGTTGGCTGCACGTAGTGCATAATACATAAGACAAATGTATACAACTTGATACGTCTACCTGGTCGTCCTTTTACTATGAAGATCCCGACGCGGCGAGATCCGGTTGTGGCTTCTGGCTAACATTAGCCAACAGTTTCTTTATTTCCGCTATCGCCTTTCCGGGATTCAGACCCTGCACAAAATATTTGCGCGCTTTGATTTAATATGTGTTTAATCTTTCAAGTAACGAGCTTTGAGTAAAATTCACGTATTATATAAATTTGCCTTTATTTTGCACGTGTTTCATTAGTTTCTCAACAATTATATTGTACATTACTATTTGTTCTCCAACTTGTGTTTAATTGTCCGCAGATTCCAATCAACTGATTATTTTTATAATTTCTCCCTTAATATTTGTGCAGCTTAAATTCACACGTTTATCAAATATTATAAACATTAAGGAACATTTTATAAAAACGAGAGAGTTTGATGCATCGAGTGACTAGAAAATCAAGGTCTAACAATAATCGAGATTTGAGTAAGCAGACGAAATTATTAATAATCTGCTACTAGTGATCAGTATTATATCAATAATTTAAAATTTATTCGTTGTGAGACGTCATTACAAACAGTCTGCAATGTATTTTGAATATTTATAGGCACGTAGCTAACGTTTCTTGAATGTATAGCAATAAAAAGTACTGAAACATTTGTCCAGAGTAACACGAAGAGCAAAGCATAAAAAAAAACACACAAATCCTAATGTGACGTAAACTCACCTTTGGACAAGTACGCGTGCAATTCATGATCGTATGACAACGGTAAACTGAAAATGGATCCTTTAATTTCTCTAGACGCTCCTTTGCTTGAGTATCACGCGAATCAATAATCCACCTATAAGCCTGATGAAAATAATGATGGTTGAAAAATCCAAGAAGAAAATGATATAAATGATGAAAAATTCCACGAGATTGAACCGAGCATATCAGAGCACATCAATATGTTACATATATTCCAATTTCATTTATCTCTCACATGTACAAGTGTTTTCTTTTACAGATGTGTGTTGACTACGTTTTTTATGTGCTCACGTCATTCTTAAAGAATTTTTCACTTGTCATTTTTCCCCAAAATCGCTTGTCAATACGTGATTATTCCGTTACGTATCTCATTTAAAAAACAGCGTAATATTAAGACGCGCTTACTTGCATAAGTACCGCAGGGCCTAAATACTTGTCACCGTTCCACCAATAGGATGGGCAAGAAGTGCTGCAGCAAGCACAGAGAATACATTCGTAGAGACCATCCTGTGTCAATCAAACGTGGATTGTACATTTAGTTTTAGATTAAAGAGGTGTGTAACTGTAATTAAAATAGAAAATCAAATAAATATAATAATAATCTCTCGCACTCACCAACTTTTTACGGTCTTCTACGCTCTGCAAAAACTGCTGGTTTCCAGTTTCCTTCTTGTCCTTGCGCTGCAGCCAAGGTTGTATATTGCGATACTGCTCGTAGAAATTATTTAAATCTGGGACCAAGTCTTTGACGATATACATATGGGGCAAAGGGTAAACCTCGCATGTCGTGCTTGTGCTGTTATCAATTTTGCTAAAACACACGTATTCTACTTTTAGTACGTGACATCTTGTTCATTTTCACTAGCAAAGTTTAAATTTATGATAATCTTGATCTTGGATATGAGTTTCCATGCATGACTTGAGATGTAAAAGTCAATCAGATTATAAAATATCCTCAAGGTATCAAGCAGTAATAATATATACAGTGGCTGTGACACGCGCGATACCTGATACACGCCAGGGTGTTTGTTCCTCCGATATTCATAGCGCAAGATCCGCAAATACCTTCCCGACAAGAACGGCGGAATGTCAATGTTGGATCAATCTCGTTCTTAATCTTAATTAGCGCATCCAGTACCATTGGGCCGCAACTGGAAAAGATATGTCAAATGCTAGAAACGAACGTAGAGAGACGTTCACGAAAATATTTAATACACAATCAATGAAATAAAACCTACCTATTCAGATCAACTTTATATTTCTGCATATATGGTTTCTCATCAGGTTTGTCTGGATTCCAACGGTAAATCGAGAAGGTCTTAAGCTTGGCCTCAGCATTTTGAACCGCTGCTGTGTGCAAAGCTCTGACCTATGAACGTTAAAACCTCAAGCTAAAGGCTATTCAGTAAGCAAAACGTTAATAGAGTACACTAGCGGTTTGCCAGCAGATTTAAGCAAGATATTGCGACTGACGTAATATATTCCAATTACATGATTACGAACGGACGAGATTCTATATAGTTTTGTATCCAGCACAGTCCATCATACTCTAACAAATTTTATACTATTTCTGCTGGCACTCCACCAGATAAAATTCGTAACAAGAACTTTGCAGAATCTCTGTTTTTGACAGACTTGGCTGTCTAGGGATATAATGGACAAGGCATTTTAATAGCAATCTTGTTAAAATATAATTTTTACGTGTCAAACTTAATTATTGATGCAAAGAACTTGACACTTTTATGTTCCATTCCATCTTAAACACAAAGCTAAAAGTTGGGAAAAAAAAAAAAAAAGCAAGATACGTCAAGTAAGACACTTTGAAGATGTGCTTGTTCCAGAGCTGGTGACAGTTCGCCGTGCACCAGGCAAAAAAAAAAACGATTACAAAGTCACGGTAAGAGATCAGCATGTGTCCTGATATCCTCGACGCAGCACTCACTTGACGTAGCCCGTTTCTACAGGCGTACGGCATTATCCCGACCATCTTTGAACACGTCGGTATCAACACGTTCATGATGCCTGCATTATGTAACTAGACCTGCCGCCTGCCTGCCTGCCTGCCTGCTTGCTTGCGTGTTGATCCGGTTGATCGCTCCAACTGGACTAACTGGAGGCTGGAGCTGGAGGCTGGAGGAAGGAAAGGCTGGGGAACCTTGAGGATCAATCGTGTACTTTAGACGCGTCTCTCGCACGAGATATCACGTATACCGAGTCCTGGCGAGGATCGATGCTGCATAATATTCAATAATATTAAAAAAAGTGTGAGAGATCAACATCAGGAATAACGAGCACCGAGATGGCTCGTCGCAAGCTCCTTGACCAAAAATCCTATGCGGAACCCACCAAACGAAACGGAATCCTTCCACGTTCTGGATAAAGGATAAACTGGAAATATACAAGTCCTATTTTAAAAAAGCTGTTTCCAAAGGGTTAATAATTAGCTGTGTAGAGACTACATTTTAAAGACCGCCACGTAGAGCACGTGGGGTGATATGTTCGTTTCATAGTGGCCCGAAAATGGCGGACGCGGACGGTGTGTCCAAGTTTTTACTTGAAAACACAACTCCAAATAGTCCAAATTCTGGCCAATCAAGACCCTGGAAAAGAGCCGAGAGAGCGACGACTCCTTCGCGCGCGGATTGGCCGAATGTCGCTACGCTCGTGGACGTATCGGATTATCGGATATCGGCGTGTTTCGCCGAGCGCGCCCGACTGCGCCCGATGCCGGCCGAACATTGCCGAGACGACACGACGACTGACGACGATCGTAAGAGGTACATCGGGAAGGAACGCACACCGATGGCGGAATACGCTCGCTCTGTCGAATATTTATCTGTACGACCGTGTTAAGACGTGATCGCAATGTGCGGACGAGCGGGTTCAGGCTGAACCGGGTGACCGTGGACGTTGAAAGTTTGAGGTTAGTGAAGCTTCCCCGTCGCCGACAGCCGACGTATCGTTACTCGGTTGAATCCTAACCTGCATCTCGCTCGCGTTAGCTTGACCTCAAATGAACGGATAAGAACGATAAGAACACATGATCCTGACGTGTTCGCGTGCGCTTTAAACGCCGCTCTTACTTCTCTGTTAACGTTGTCGACAGTTGATCGCTCGTTGACTTGAATAAACGTCGATCGCGCGTGACAAAATTTTGGAATACGTTTCGTAAGTTTGACTTGGCGTCGGTTCGCGAATATTGCGAAATTTAAAAGGCAAAGGTTTAGAGTTTGTGCGTTAAAAACGATCAACACGAGCGCGCGAGTTAAGATTACAAGTTTTTCATAAAAATGCATGAGATATCGTTTAGAGCGTGATGGTGTATATTTTTTACGTAATGCAACAAGTGCGGGTGTAACGAGAGTAGATAAATCTATTCACGAAAACTAAGCTTGTTCTGTCTTTCAGGTTCGTACTAAAAGCGACCAAAGCTCAACGCGCCTCGCAGGCCGATTAAAGCCTCCCTGTCCCCGCGCCTAAAGCCCTCGCGTGGCTCACGAGCTGTGGGCGCTGGGCCAGGCCGCGCAGCGCCAGACCGGTGAGTTCCCACACAAAATATCGCTTGGTAGCACGGCGGGCACTCAAAGCCAACTAACCATGTCTGTACAAAGTGTTGCTCTGGCATCTCTCACGGCCACCTATACCGACTCGGAGGGCGAGGACGGGGTGGAAGACGAGCGCCTACAGGAGGAGAATTCGAACACTCCCCAGAGGGCCGCCCCGCATAATGCCCAAGTCGGTCGTCAGCCCCAGGCCCGATCTGGCACCAGTCCCATATCTGGAGGCCGTTCAGCCTCGCATAGTCCCGTTGACGGCAAGTCCTCCGGTAGTAGGGACTTGCCGGAAGCGGCTACAAAGGTGCAGCGATTGGTCTCTTACTTTGACGATGCGGTAGTCTCCGACGATGAGGGGGCGGCCGTAACTGCGCCGCCGCCGCCGCCGCCGCCGCCGTCGTCGTTGCCGCCGGTGTCGTCGTCGTCGTTGTCGTCATCGTTGATGACGACGGGCGCGGCACGCGTCGCGACGGTCGCGGAACGCCCCGAGGAGAACGGTCTCCCGGTCGCGGTCGCTACTGGCACGGTCGTTGCCACCACCGTCGCCGCCGCTGCCGCTGCCGCTGCCGCTGCCGCCGCCGTCGCCGTCGCCGTCGGCGGTGGCGCTGAGCGTCGGTCGCCCTCCTCGCGTTCCGGAGACGTGCTTTCAGATAATGGCGGTGAGGCGGGGGACCCTTACGGGGTGACGATACCACCGGAGCCGCCCGGCCAATGTCCCGCCGAGCTGCAGGACAAGATCGCGAGGCTCTATAGGAAAATGGAGAGCGGTGGGCTGGACATGAACATGATGATTCAGCAACGCAAGGAGTTCCGGAATCCCTCCATTTACGAAAAACTCATTCAGTTTTGTAGCATTAACGAGCTGGGCACCAACTACCCGCCGGACAGGTTCGACCCGTTCAAGTGGAGCAAGGACTCGTATTACGAGGAACTTGCCGTAGTACAGAAGACGGAGATGGACAAGCTGGAGAAGGCGCGGAAAGAGAAGAAGATCGAGATCGAGATTGTATCCGGCACCGCGAAGCGACCCAACAGCTCCTCCAGCAGCACCGACAATGCCAAAAAACGGAAAAGTAAGTGGGACCAAGTGGCGACCAGCGGTGCCGCTGCCGCCGCTGCTGTCGCGGCTGCCGCTGCCGCTGCTGTGACCGCCAAACCCACGGTACTTCTCACACAACCTACCCTGACAACTCTCACGTCGTCCGGTACTAGCGCCAAACCCACCGTTTTATCGGCCTTCGGCTCGCTACCGAAGAAGAGATTGTAACATATCGCGTGAATGTGTATGCTGTGTAAATAATGTCCATCCCCTTTAGAAACAGTCATGAAGCTGCAAAAAGGAAGGCGCAGTCTTGTGCGTCTAGAGCGTCTTAGGTCCTTGGATGCGTATATTGAAATTTTTTTCAAAACGGCGTTTCGTATCACGAAAGAACTATGGGTTTCGGCTTTTCCAGGAATGCAAAAGTCCACAGTTCTGTAAGTTCAAAGATTCAGCTGATCTAAAAATCCAAGGATTTAAGAATCCAAGAATTTAGCCATCTGCAAAATAGACAAACTGTAAATAATATTACGTACAAATACCATTGTCTGGATGTGAAACGCGCATGAGGAAGAAAAATATTCTGGAGATCTACATTCTCGAATTTTTAGATTTTTGTATTTTTAAATCCTTGTAAGAGATCCATCCAGCCCGTAGGTTTTAAGTTTTCTCTATCCAAATCCTTGACTTTTAAGAGGCGTACGTTCAATTTCATAAAAGAGTACTTGTAAAGATAAGATTATCGGATCCGAAAAGTCAAGAGAGAAATGCCAACACTAAATGATTAAAAGGGCCGACACGCGCAAATCCAATAATCTGAGAATTCAAGGATCTAAAAACTTTGTTTTTTAAGAATAAAAGACTCCAACAATCATAGTTTAAAACATGGATATATATTGTAAATAATATTATTTAAAAATTAATCTTTACAAGAGATACGAATATACAGGAGAAACAGATTGGAACTTTGTGAACTTGGATCCTTGAATTGTCAATATTTTATTTTTTTTTTTTTATAGATTCCTTTTAATATTCAGGATATTTATAGAACACGTAGAACATATTAAAGAGGTCAACATTTTTAAAAATTTAAGAATGGAGATTTTACGTGATTCAAAGGCTCAAAAATTAAAGGATTTAGAAGGCTAGCGATCTATGGATGTAAGCTTAACTAAAAATTTATGGATTTGCAAATTCAAAAATCTAGATACAACTTAAAGGGTAAGACGTATTGTAAATACACTTAGATATTGTAATGGAATATTGAATGATAGGACTTGGAAATTCTAGGAATCGAAATATGCAGTGCGTGTAAAACGAACAATGGTTAAATAGAATATAATTTAAGGACTTGGGCTGTTGAAGAATTTAAAGCGATACTCTGAAAAATTGAAAGTTCTAAGGTGTGTGCATGTATGTTTGCGCGCGCGCGCGCGCGTGTGTGTATACGTGGAAATTCTCAAATTAAAATTTTTGAATATCCTATTTTTAAATTATATTTTACTTAGCCGTTATATTTTTAAATTTTAACATTGATATTCTTCAGTTCGTATATATGAACTTGAGAATTCAAGGATTTAAAAATTTATTGAATTAAAAATTCGAAATATCCAAACACTTAAAAAGACCAAGAATTTAAAAACGAAGTAAGAATTCAGAAAAATAGAAATTATTGACTTGGAAACTTGTGTGTTGATAATTCATATATACGTAAGAAAAATATGAGTAGGAGCTAGAGAGAGAGAGAGATCCGAGAGAGACAGAGCGAGAGAGGAATGAGAAGAGATAGAGAGAGAGAGAGAGAGAGAGAGGACAATCTGGCCAGCCCTTCGAGAGAGAGAGAGGAGAGAGAGAGCGAGAGAGAGAGAATAGAGAGAGAGAGATACGAGAGAGAGAGAGAGAGAGAGAGGAGAGAGAGGAGAGAGAGAGAGAGAGAGAGAGAGAGAGAGAGAGAGAGAGAGAGAGAGAGAGAGAGAGAGAGAGAGAGAGAGAGAGAGAGAGAGAGAGAGAGAGAGATAATCTATGCAGATGAAATATTTTCTCGTCTAAATGTCCAAAGAAGCTGCTGCCGTTTGCTGAATCTCGATGATAACAGATTAATATATGATCACTCTATTTTTACTCATTTTTCTACATTTTTAAATATAAGTTGTAATAGCGTAGGAAAATTTAGTTTGAAAAATTTTTGAGATTTAAAGTTAAATCGCAAATTTTAATTTTAATTTCTGTCTATGGATTCTTGCTTCGTAGAATTTTTAAATTCTTGACTGAGAACTTACAATTGTGAAATTGATGTCTGTTTTTATCATATATACATATATATGATTACAGACAACGTGCAAACTGGCGTCGATCAACCTCTCGATTAAGATCTACATATTACGTAAGAAAAGATATTGAAAGAAAATGAAACGTATTACTTTTTTTTAGGAAGAAAGAAGATTGATGAGAGAAGAAGGTAATTTTCATCAATTTATCTGTCTGGAAAAAAAAATTTAATTGTTATTTTTTTATTTAAATATCGAAAGAAAGGTGTCGAAAGAAAATCATATTATTTAGTTATTAAGCATCATATTAGGTTGATAAAAAAATTCGTTTCTTTTCTACACGACTCTTAAGACTAAGGAAACAAATACAAAAAGAAGACGAACGATTTTTTTCATCAATCTGATATGTATTGTTATTATACGTGTAAATGATGATGAGTGTCAGGCAGCGCGTACAAATGCGTACGATTGTTTTATCGAGGCAAGATAGACGCGTCAGTAATTAAATATTAAGTCTCAGCGTGCGATGAGACATAGAGGATTTATGTAACGTTAACGCAAAAAAAATCGATGTAAAACGCGCTGCAAGTTAGCGAGGATTCAGTTTTTTATATGAGAAAAATAATAAAATTCTTCCACAAAGGACTTTGTATATACACGCTCATGTGTCAATAGAGTATGGAATATACAATATAATATATAAATTATACATTGTGTACTTTTCGTTATTGATTAATAATACCATAAATGGTGTTGACTATAATCTAAACTTGTTTGTTTACTGCGAGAGAAAAACATTTTTGCTTTTATTTGCCACCATTTTTCGACATTTTGCGATGCGTTACGTTTTGGAATAATTTTCTTTTTTTTTTTTTCAATCAAAAGACTCGATAACTATATATTTATATGATATATTTTATGTTGATGTATATTTATATTTTTACATGTTGATATTGTATATTATATATTTTATATGTATATTGTATTTCATGTGCATTTTGAGTCGATTTTTGTTTAGCACGTACTTTTCAAATCGTAAATAATCGTTCACGGTCCAATGTGCCACGTGCCACGTCCGACGGCCAATCGAGAATCCGCGTTTCAAGGGTTCTAGGGATTCCAGTTGGCAGTGACGTTCTTCATGGGAAGTGAATGTGGGGCTACCTCTATGAAGTTGGCCGGACAACAACGTATCGAACTTTCATTAATTGGAATCGATTGGTGGTCGTTTGGTGGTCTTTGGTAGTCTAGTCCGATCGTTTGGTGGTTAGTCGTTTTCCTGTAAAATAAAAATGAAATTTCCGGTGTGAATTAAGTTAGCCGGACAATTTTTATTTTTCAACCAATTTAACTTTTTTATAGCTCATTCGACGCGGAATCGTTTGGTGGTCACGAATATCATCGGTAAAACGTTTGGTGGTCAACCGTTTTCCCAGAAAATATAAAAAATCGTATGCGCATAATGCTGGACATATCACCTCTGTGCCATTAGTCGGAAAAATTGTATTTATCACCCAAATTGACTTTGATAGGGCTCAATCGACGCGGAATCGTTTGGTGGTCACGAATATTGTCATTAAAACGTTTGGTGGTCAATCGCTAATGGCACGGAGTCATACGACCAATGGCGTAAGCGCACGGTTTTTTCTATTTTTTAGGAAAACGATTGACCACCAAACGTTTTAATGACAATATTCGTGACCACCAAACGATTCCGCGTCGATTGAGCCCTATCAAAGTCAATTTGGGTGACAAATACAATTTTTCTGACTAATAGCACAGAGTCATACGACCAATAATGGCGTGAGCATACGGTTTTTCCTTTTTTCTGGGAAAACGGTTGACCACCAAACGTTTTACTGATTATATTCGTGACCACCAAACGATTCCGCGTCAATTGAGCCGTATGAAAGTCAATTTGATTGATAAATAATGTTTATTCATCAAATTACCGAGCTAACGTCACGGAGTCATGCGACCAATGGCGTGAGAGTACGGTTTTTTCTATTTCTTAGGAAAACCATTGACCACCAAACGTTTTAATTACGATATTTGTGACCACCAAACGATTCCGCGTCGATTGAGCCGTATGAAAGTTAATTTGATTGATAAATAATGTTTATCCATCAAATTACCGAGCTAACGTCACGGAGTCATGCGACCAATGGCGTGAGAGTACGGTTTTATCTATTTCTTAGGAAAACGATTGACCACCAAACGTTTTAATGACAATATTCGTGACCACCAAACGATTTCGCGTCGATTGAGCCCTATCAAAGTCAATTTGGGTGATAAATACAATTTTTCCGGCTAATGGCACAGTGGTGATATGTCCAGCATTATGCGCATACGATTTTTTTTATTTTCTGGGAAAACGGTTGACCACCAAACGTTTTACCGATGATATTCGTGACCACCAAACGATTCCGCGTCGAATGAGCTATAAAAAAGTTAAATTGGTTGAAAAATAAAAATTGTCCGGCTAACTTCACACCGGAAATTTCATTTTTATTTTACAGGAAAACGGCTAACTACCAAACGATCGGACTAGACTACCAAAGACCACCAAACGACCACCAATCGATTCCAATTAATGAAAGTTCGATACGTTGAAGTTGTCCGGCCAACTTCATAGAGGTTTAAAGATGTATGTAGTCGTTCACGGAAAGGTTGCAACACTTTTTTTTTGATGATTTTTGGAACGCGCAGAAATTTTGAGATCGCGATCCACCATCTCTGTATACACGTAGTGAACGGTATGATAGCTGTCAAAGTGAACTATACAAGGTGGAGGTTCACGAAATGTATCTTGTGCGCCGCGGAAAATCTTAAGATATCAACTGGATACTGTAATATCGGGGTTAGTATAAAAGAATAAGCTAAATACACAATTTTATTTTATAAATTAATTTTTATTTTCAAGACATGTGTAACATTAAAAATTAATGTAATATAACCTATTAATATAATTACTTATAATTATATTCATATATTGTGTTATATGTTATATTAATTTTAATTACATAATTAATTACGTAATTAATAACATTAAAATTAATTAATAACATATTAATTTTAATACATAATATTAATACATAATTAATATAACAGTAAAATTAACCGGTGTCTGAATTAATGTTCGGCAAGCAGAGGACATCAGTCGATCGAAGAAGCTGCCGTGGAAGACGTGGATACTGAGACCGCGAAGCCACATCACCGCTTCAAAGCCAATCCTTTTCGTCAAATAACGATGAAGTAATCTTTCTAAAAAATTACAATTATAAAATTAATTGCAAATTCAGTTTTAGTATAAAATCATCATTTTATTATAATTATATTAAGTTGAGAAGATAGATTTATTTACATAAAATTGCCAGATCGCTGATTACTATTGACTGTTCAGTAAGAACAGATCAATCGCAATCTGTTGTCCGCTGCAATCCAGAGCGAATCTCTTGTAGAAATTCGTTGTGGGATTAAGATGCGCACGTCTTTGTTCACTCTAGTACTGGGATCTTCTCTCGGCTGCAGGGCCTCTGGACCGACATTAGGCAGGCATGTTTGGAAAACGGCGATACGTCCTCGGGTGCTGGAGAGGAGTTTGTGAGCAGCTTGAAAACTGGCACCAACCCGGGCGTTGTTATTATCAAAAGTGCCACAGAACTTGATGGGCAGCTAGGCGAGAAGGTCACGGAATCGGCAGGCCCAAAGATATTTCGGATGACTTTTGCCTTGTGCCATGTTCATTCAAGATTTTAATTCCTTCATTCGTTATCTTCATTCATTAACGAGAGTTGTTCACGTTACAATCATTCAATGTCAAACATTATTCATTTATTCATACATTATCTTGGTGAAAAAACTTTTCATATTTTCTCAGAAATTTTACAAGAATTGGGACTTGTAAAAAATTCTAAAAAAGTATATAATATTTCTCAGATACTTTCAGAAATAATTGAAGATTTTTAGAATATTTCAATATCCGTATATATGAAAATTTCTGACAAATTGCACAGATTTTCTTATATATATTCAAATTTCTGCAAGGATATATTAGCGAAAAATATTTTATTCTTATTTTGTCTGAGTTGTTTAATTCGTATAAAAAATCTGAAAATTTCTGAGTATTCTAAAAAAAATCTAAAAATTTTTATAGAAATTCTGATTAATAATGTGAAAAATTCTGATATTTTTTTACCAGGGCATCCATGGAAGGTCACATAGTATTAATACCGTGTGACACTTCCATATGATTCTCTATTACTACATTTAATCTTTGGGGCATAGATGCAACTTTTTGGAATAACTCGTACCTTGCGCGGAAATCTTCCCATACGATGAGAACATGTTGCGCCAATGCCTCGCGTCTATGTGGAAATTGAGGTTTCCATATTTTCTGAGTAGGTTGTTCCTCTCGTTTTCCATAATGTTACACGCCCAGATTCATCCATCGAAAATACGTTCTCATTCGAGAAAACGGTATTTGTCCATTCATGCTTCTGTGCCAAATGCTGCAAGGCAAAAGCCGTTGTTCTTTGTGGCGTTCGGTTAATTGTTTATATTGAGCCGATTTATATCGATTGTGTCTCTGTTCTCGCCATCTACGCCGCACGGTTTGCGCTATCGCATATTAGGAGCCTGGGCGCGTAACATTATAGAAAACGAGAGGAACAACCTACTCAGAAAATATGGAATCCTCAATTTCCACGTAGACGCGAGGCATTGGCGCAACATGTTCTCATCGTATGGGAAGATTTCCGCGCAAGGCACGAGTTATTCCAAAATTTAGTTGCATCTATGCCCCAAAGATTAAATGTAGAAATAGAGAATCATATGGAAGTGTCACACGGTATTATTACTATGTGACCTTCCATGGATGCCCTGGTAAAAAAATATCAGAATTTTTCACATTATTAATCAGAATTTCTATAAAAATTTTCAGATTTTTTATACGAATTAAACATCTCAGACGAAATAAGAATAAAGTATTTTTCGCTAATATATCCTTGCAGAAATCTGAATAAATATGAGAAAATCTGTGCAATTTGTCAGAAATTTTCATATATACGGATATTGAAATATTCTAAAAATCTTCAATTATTTCTGAAAGTATCTGAGAAATATCATATACTTCTTCAGAATTTTTCACAAGTCCCAATTCTTGTAAAATTTCTGAGAAAGTATGAGAAGTTTTTTCACCAAGATGATGTATGAATAAATGAATAATATGTTTGAAATTGAATGATTGTAACGTGAACAACTCTCGTAAATGAATGAACGAATAAAGAAATGAAAATCTTGAATAGACATGGCACAAGGCAAAAGTCATTCGAAATATCTTTGGGCCTGCCGATTCCGTGACCTTCTCGCCTAGCTGCCCATCAAGTTCTGTGGCACTTTTGACAATAACAACACCCTTGGTACCGGTCTTCAAGCTGCTCACAAACTCCTCTCCAGCACCCGAGGACGTATCGCCGTTTCCAAACATGCCTGCCTAATGTCGGTTCAGGGGCCCTGCAGCCGAAAGAAGATCCCAGTAGTAGAGTGAACAAAGACGTGCACATCTTAATCCCACAACGAATTTCTACAAGAGATTCGCTCTGGATTGCAGCGGACAACAGATTGCGATTGATCTGTTCTTACTGAACAGTCAATAGTAATCAGCGATCTGGCAATTTTATGTAAGTAAATCTATCTTCTCAACTTAATATAATTATAATAAAATGATGATTTTATACTAAAACTGAATTTGTAAGTAATTAATTTTTATAATTGTAATTTTTTAGAAAGATTACTTCATCGTTATTTGACGAAAAGGATTGGCTTTGAAGCGGTGATGTGGCTTCGCGGTCTCAGTATCCACGTCTTCCACGGTAGCTTCTTCGATCGACTGATGTCCTCTGCTTGCCGAACATTAATTCAGACACCGGTTAATTTTACTGTTTTATTAATTATGTATTAATATTATGTATTAAAATTAATATGTTATTAATTAATTTTAATGTTATTAATTACGTAATTAATTATGTAATTAAAATTAATATAACATATAACACAATATATGAATATAATTATAAGTAATTATATTAATAGGTTATATTACATTAATTTTTAATGTTACACATGTCTTGAAAATAAAAATTAATTTATAAAATAAAATTGTGTATTTAGCTTATTCTTTTATACTAACCCCGATATTACAGTATCCAGTTGATATCTTAAGATTTTCCGCGGCGCACAAGATACATTTCGTGAACCTCCACCTTGTATAGTTCACTTTGACAGCTATCATACCGTTCACTACGTGTATACAGAGATGGTGGATCGCGATCTCAAAATTTCTGCGCGTTCCAAAACCCATCCAAAAAAAAGTGTTGCAACCTTTAAGTGAACGACTGTACATACATATGTTGCTATAGCCACGGTCTTAGAGCCACCGCACAAGACTCTCGTATGGTCACGTAGCGTAACATAACGTGAGCCAACGCACAAGAAACGTATTAGTTACGGCCGTTACGGCGTTATACGTTTCTTGTGCGTTGATCTACGTTACGTTACCATACGAGAGCTTGTGCGGAGGCTCTAACCGATACGTTATTTCTTGTGCGTTGATTCACGTTACGTTACGCTACGTGATCATACGAGAGTCTTGTGCGGTGGCTCTTACATACAGGTCTGGAGACTACCGCTAATTCTAGTGGTGGGGTCATGGTCGCTTATCGAAGATGCATTCCCTAAGAGCAAAAAGTCGACTTTAAGTCGACTTGAAGTCGACTTCTACCGATACTGACTTGGCAGAAAGTCGACTTTTTTAAGGACGAAAGTCGACTTGAAGTCGACTTGAAGTCGGCGAATGTCTCAAAAAACGCCGACTAAAAGTCGACTTTCCGTCATGACGGGAAGTCGACTTTTCGTCATGACGGGAAGTCGACTTCTTGTCATGACGGAAAGTCGACTTTTAGTCGGCGTTTTTTGAGACATTCGCCGACTTCAAGTCGACTTCAAGTCGACTTTCGTCCTTAAAAAAGTCGACTTCTCTGCCAAGTCAGTTTCGGTAGAAGTCGACTTCAAGTCGACTTCCCGTCATGACGGAAAGTCGACTTCCCGCCAACTTTTAAAGTCGATAAAATAAACCACCGCCGCGTACGTCTGGAGGTCGGTTGTGTATCTTGAAATAAGGTGAAAATGACAAAAGTTAACAAATTTTATTAGATTCTGATAAATAAATCGTAGATACGCTAATGAATTTTCTCACTTTTGTAATTTTTACCTCATTATTTCAAAATACACAATCGACCCTTTGCTGGAAGGCTAAAACTGATGCATTTCGATTTTTTTTCATATATAAAATAATTTAATTATCTAAAAAACTGTATAATTACAATCCTAATGTTTTATTCTTAATTACAAAGGCGGCCACTGTGTGCCGTCATATCTGTGCCACTTCTGCGTGCGCGGATTCCGGCAGCCACTTCTTGTAAGCTGACAACAGAACTAAAATTATAAATATATAATATCCACAGACTTTTATACTAGACCATTAACATCTATGGACGCACTGCCGAAAAGCTGATGCGAGTGCGAGGTGCAAGTGTTAGTGAAGGGTGCGGCCATATTGAATTAACATTAAGTCACTATCGGGTGTTCAGTTGCTCACGATGTGCGTTTATCTGCATTCGTTATTACAGTACATAACGAAGCAGGCGAATGTTTTTGTGTTAAATATTGGTACATGTTATCAATAAATTTGTAAGTCATGCCTTCAACGTGTAGCTACTTGAATGCCGAAATCGAACCACTACTCCTGTAGTATTAAACCCTTTCTTTTGGACCATTCTGTATATGCCAGACTATTGTATAGAAATCTTGTATAAAACTACTTGTATAGAATCTGTAGTATAGCATATCTTGACTAAAATCAATATGGCGGCAAGCATCACGGCCGAGATGCCTGTCAGCGGTCTAGTATTGTATATATAGAAGTCTACTCGATGATAATATCTAAATATTATTTTATAAATTAAAATCTCACATTTTTCATCCAAACCCCAGATTTCTAGCAGTTTGTATTTGGACACGACTCCCTGCGACTGCAACGTTTGTACTATTGCTTGAGTGCGTGGTATCAACCTGAAAAAATCGTATTGAATTGATGTAATCTATTCGATGAATCAACGTGAAATCGAAAGGAGATAGAATAACGATTTACCTGGCCCATGACTTGGTGATGCTCCCAGGTATCGTCAGCAACGACGGAACAAATCGTTTCAGCTTAGGGTACACTTGACCCTCCAAGAAGAAATACGCGAACCACTTTACACCGTCCACAGATGCTCTATATCCATCGATGGTAGTCCCCATCCGGCCTTTCCAAATGTACCAGACATGCGGCAAATGATCTTCCCGGTTCCTTGATTATCTATAAATGAGAATAATATTCGATCATAATGAAGATTAATATCTTTATAAATAAATAGGAAAAACATTATAAAGCAACAATTGTGATAAAAATACCTTGGCGGTGGATCAACCAATGATTCACTAAGATGGCATAGCGTGGAAGCGAATTTCGGCAATCATTTCTATCGCCGTGACACCTCGCATATACATCTTATTCGTTTCGTACACCTCTTTATAAACCACCTATTCCGGACTGATTTTCCGTAGAACGCACGAAGAATGCATGAACACAGGTTCCTCCATTTCTGATGGTGTTCTGAAAGATGGTTCAGAATAGAGAGGTCGCATTCAATAGGTCTTAATTATCGATGATAATATAACACACCATACCTAACCTCTAAAGCATATTTCCACTTGGCCTTATCCTGATCCTCTTTAGATCCGCCATACCTGCAAGAACTATCTGGCGCAGCAATTTCGCTTCCATGTCGGTTGGTAACGGCATTCTGTAACAATTCTTGTTGTAGACAATGTAGACAACCGTCTCAAACATATTGCAACATACATACAGTCAAATTCCAGTATTCTGATCTAATCGAGGAAGTCAACGGGAAGACAATGATGACGACGACGACGACGTTTCGTGGCGGTGGTTGATAGCGCGGCGCTTTTCGACGTCTTATTGTGTCCTGTCTCGCGGCATGTATTCCTTGCACTCGCGTAAACATTAATTTTCTCCTCCAGCCTCCTCGAGATTCGCCGCCATATTGATGACGCGCCGCTTGACTGCTTTCCGTCTTTTTATAGTCGACTATTTAGAAGTCGACTTTTAGTCAACTTTCCGCCATTTTTAGAAGTCGACTAGAAGTCGACTTATAAAAATCGACGGAAAATTGACTTTTATAAGTCGACTATTTAGAAGTCGATTTTTAGTCGACATTCCGCCATTTTTAGAAGTCGACTAGAAGTCGACTTATAAAAGTCAACTTTCCGTTGACTTTTATAAGTCGACTATTTAGAAGTCGACTTTTAGTCGACTTTCCGCCATTTTTAGAAGTCGACTACTTATAAAAGTCAACTTTTCGTTGACTTTTATAAGTCGACTATTTAGAAGTCGACTTTTAGTCGACTTTCCGCCATTTTTAGAAGTCGCCTATTTAGAAGTCGACTTTTAGTCGACTTTCTGCCATTTTTAGAAGCCGACTAGAAGTCGACTTATAAAAGTCGACTTACCGTCGACTTTCCGTCAACTGTGCTCTTAGGGTTTATAGCGTTTTTTCGTGGCTGCACTATCGCCCACTAGTGCAACACTATTAAGCCCCTTGCACAATGCCAGGCAACAGGCAATAGGAACAGGGAATAGAAATCAGAAATCATGTATAAATGCAGAATAAACAGTGACACAGGCAATAGACACAGAGTTTCCGTCACGTTGGAAATTCTGTGCCTATTGCCTATTGCCAACCAATCATAGCATTTGAATTTTTTAGGTTGTAATTAACGATTTTTTGGTTATTTCCTGTTCCTATTGCCTGTTGCCTGGCATTGTGCAAGGGGCTTTAGTGCAACTTTATTGCAACTTTATTGCACTAGTGTTGCACTAGTGTTGCACTAGTGTTGCACTAGTGCAGCCAAGAAAAAACGCTCTTAGGCTGAGTTTCCACTGAGCGCGTCACGTGTCGCGTCGTCACAAGTTAACCAATCAAAACATCCCATTTCATTACATTCTTGTGACGGGATCGAAATGGGATGTTTTGATTGGATGACGCGACGCGTGACGCGCTCAGTGGAAACTCAGCCTTAGTTTCTAGCCAGAGAGAAACCTAAGAGCGACCACCGGGATCATTCCGTTCCAGCGGACGTATACTGACGCGCCGCCTGAGAAAGTGGACGTCAACTACGTCGTTACGCTCGGTAACGGTATACACTTGGTTCGTGTCCGTGCTATGGTTTGTGTCCGAACTACTCAGATGGAGGGGATATGCCAGTCGGCTGATGGAGGATTCACATCAATTCACATTGCGTCCGATCACGTCCGATGTTCGACGTACGACGATCCGACATCCAATAACAGAATTTATTATTAGAGACAAAAATTTCCTATTGGATGTCGGATCGTCGTACGTCGAACATCGGACGCAGTGTGAATCCTCCATGACTCGGCACTCGGCAAGCTTCGAGCGGGGAGAGAAGGGCAGACATACGATCTGCTGTCTCTTTCTCGCTTAAGCTGGCTTGAGCTGTGACGTAGCTGCTTAGCACACGCTGGCTATGCCACGATGCCATGCATTTCGGGTATCGCTCCTCGCGTCTCGCCGAGTCTCGAGTTGGCAAATCGACGATGCGCTATACGTTACATTTACGTTTATATTTACAAATTTCAATTTTTATATTTATAAATAAATAAATAAATAAATATCATATATATATGTATATATATATATATATATATATATATATATATATATATATATACAGGGTGTCCGAAAAATCGCCTACTCCACTTCGGGAGGTGATTCGGGACCCAAAAACAAGCAAAAAAGTTCATACAAACATAGGTCCGGAAATGAGCCGTTTCCGAGTTATAGCCACTTTTATGTTCAAAAATCATAAATTTTTATTTTTAATTTTTTTTAATTACAATTACCAAATTCTCTCAAGTTTCTGTCTACATTTCGAAAAGACGCTATTCCCGGTACATCTCGATTTGGAAAAGACTGGATGTATAATCTTCTTGCCTCGGCAGCATTACTTTGAGCAAGACCATACATAAGATGCATATCAGCTAATTCATTAAAACTTAAACGATCCATTGATATGAATACGGAAAGATTAGATACAACCTAAAAGTAAGGTGTTGTTAAATAATAATTTGAAACTTATTGAAAAGCCGTGATTTACTTACTGATTTTGAATAGGCGTGAAAACAATTGATTTCAAGTAGCCGTGAAAACAACTGATTTTGAATAGCCGTGAAAACAACTGATTTCAAGTAGCCGTGAAAACAACTAATTTCTTTTAAAAATAATGTAATCGTATTTACAAATATTGAAAAATTGAAAAAAAAAAAATAAAAAAATTAAAATTAAAAAAATTAAAAATATTTAAAAATAAAAATTTTTAATTTAAGGTGGTCTTTTCGTGAGAACAAGTATTAGATAGGTACCTAAATTTGATATATGTTAAATATACAGTAATAAGGGGCATGTGTACGAAAAATCAAGTGAGGTTACCGACACTTTACAAGAAATAAGTCATTCTAAATGTGCGTTCGCGGAGCGTGCCATTGTCATTCTATCCTTGTTTACATCTAATGAACGAGAAAGATAGAATGATGCAAATCGCCACGTCCGAGGTTTTCAACGAATAATACATGTACTTAGCGATCAGATGAATACATTATTCATGTCTTAAAATATTCCCTGAAGTTTCCGGATTTCGTACATACCTTGAAAATAAAGGCTTGCCGAATGTTTTGCTCTGATATATGAGGTTAAATAAGTAGTGGTCCAATCGCATATTGCTTTACTCGTACTGTCATGCCTGACCTAACCTAAATCGAGTCCAACCGCACTACTACTGTGATATTTTTTTAATTAGTAAATAATTAAATACGATTAAATCGTGCGTGTAAAATCATATTATATTATTATAATTATTGGGATGTTGTGTAATGTTTGTCAATATGTCTGTTTTCAATTACCTCATGACGGACTGTTACTTGACTAGCTGGGTCCGCGAAAGGACCACCTTAAGAAATAATTAAGAAAAAAGGATGCCAAGCGGATTCTAAATTACGATTTTTGAACATAAAAGTGGCTATAACTCGGAAACGGCTCATTTCCGGACCTATGTTTGTATGAACTTTTTTGCTTGTTTTTGGGTCCCGAATCACCTCCCGAAGTAGAGTAGGCAATTTTTCGGACACCCTGTATATATATATATATTTGAAATTTATAAATATAAAGATTGCAAATATAATTAATTAAAAAAATATTTATAAACATAAAAACTAAAATTCGTAAATGTAATGTATAGAAATCCACGTTCTGGCCAATATGCTCTTATATCAAAAAAAGTCTTACTTTAAAAACCTTTACTTTAGCATAATATAGTATTTAAATTTAATATTTAAATGCATAACAATAATTACATATTAACTATATCAAAAAAAAAGTAGTTTATAATGTTCTTTTTACTCTTATTAAATTTATATTAGCTATTAATGTTTATAAGCGGCCACGAGCAACAACAGAGAAATATTGGATTAAAATAAAAACAATTTCTTAAATAAACAATACACATGGTTAACGTTTCGACTGTACTTAGTCTTCTTCGGAACGGATTACTACGATAGAAGAAGATAAATATAAAAAAACATGATAATTAATATGTTCAAGTTTACATACTAAAACATTAAATATTAGTCTAGACTAAAACATTAAACAATCACTTAATATAATATAAACAAAGTAAACAATAATCTAATTAAATCACAAATATAAAAACGCCGGAATAATCGAATAAAACCATAACAAGAGATAAATTTATATTTATATTGAGAAGTGGTAAAATCTCTTCAGTCAGGAAAAGAATGTAAAGAATTATTTATTAACGGAGGTATTCTAATTTAAAAGATCTTTAAAATATATATTTTTCAGGAACTTTTTTTATAGGGAAACGAAGAAAGTGAATAACGTTAAACTTTGCATGTTTTCTTCACCTTATTTTAAAAATTTATTTTTATTTTTTAAGTAACAAAAATGCTCTTCTTTTTTGGTATATTCTGGTTACCATAAATGACAGACGGTGTAAATAATTCTAGCTGTTCTAGGTATCTGAAACGCAAAAAGCTAAAATTTTCTTATTTAGAAGAAGTATATGTGGCTATCGTCTGAACTAGAACTAAACCAATATTTCCATTCTAGGTTCTCTAGGCGGCCTTTTTATCAAAAATATTATTAATCAATATTAAATAAACCATTTACGATCTGAGCTTAGATTTTATAGTAGCCTAATATTTTTTATATACTATATATTTACATATTTTTCCAACTTTAATCAACTACGCGCCGACTAACTTGTCAGACTTACAACACAGCTCCTATTGGATTAATAAAATCCCCTCACACCCCTCTAATTAAATCGATTTAAATAATAGTAAAGAATTTTTACTACTCCAACAGGAGCTGTGTTGTAAGTCTGACAAGTTAGTCGGCGCGCAATTTATTAAGATTGAAAAAAATATACGTGTAATACACAAAAAATATTATTAGGCTATTAAGATCCAAACTCGGATCGTAAACGGCGTATTTAATATTGATTGATTGTATAACGGTCACATAAAACGGTCTTATTTCTCTTATATTATTAAAAATATTATAACTTTTTTCAAAATTTTGTTAATATTTTATTAAAAGAAAAAAACTAATAAACGTATAATATATGTTTATTCTAGTTCAGACAATAGCCACACTTATTCTGAATCAGAAATTTTTTTGTTTTTGGGTTTCTGATACCTATAGAACAGCTAGAATCATTTACTCTGTCTGTCATTTACACCTTCTAGCAGTGATCAGGATATAACATAGAAAAGAAGAGCATTTTTCTTACTTATATATGTCTTTATTTCAGCTATGCGCCAAGAAAGGACTTGGTTTACAATTCTACTTAACTCACACATCCATCCACACATCAAACAACATTCTTCTTTACAAAACAAGCCGCAATACATTATTATTTACATTATTTACATCGTTATCTTTTTTGTAGCATTCCTCTCTCCTTTTCCATAATCTATTTAGCACCTTTCCTTTTTCCATTCTAAATTTGTCATCGCATATGTTCTCTAATCGTTCTCTATTATTCCTACCTAAATTCTCAAACCACCTACTTGTGATCTTGCACTCGCTTATATAATGCTCTAAATTGTCCCTACCTGACTTACAGAATCTACACTTCGTATCTTCTTCGCCAAGCCAGTATTTATTTGCATCCTCAAAATTACCGCACCTTAGTTTTACCATCGCTCTAATCTCGTCTCCTGTTTTCACTTTATCCAAGTTCGCTTTTAATAAATAACTCGGCGTTTTGTTTGTCACCTCTATATCTTTGTACCTTATATTATACCTCGCCTCTACTATTTTACTGTTTATTATTTGTCCTTGAATATCCTGTTCCCTTATTCTTACTAAGCCTTCAGTATTTTTACCTTCATTATTTAATTCTTTTATTGCTTCAGAGCTCCAGCCATTGCTATTATAAAACCTTTCCCGTTCCAAATTATATAAATCTTTTTTCTTTTTATCCCTTGTGTCCTTTTCATCCCAACATGCCTTTACTAAACTTCCATCTTTTTTCCCTCTGCTTCTTTTCTCGAACCTCATAGCTCTTATACCCCAACAAATTTTAAGTTTCTCTAATCCTAGTTCCCTTAGTATTACATACCTCGGTGTGCAAAAATCTAGTCTAAATATCCATCTTACATAATCTAACATGACTTTTTCCAACTCCTTTTTTTCACTCCACCCCCATATCTCTGCTCCGTATTCCATCACACTTTTCACTAGGTATTTAAAAAGCGTCCATCTCCTACTAAAATCATCTTTACATAATCTTTCTCCTAAGCCCCATACCCTATTTGCAGCGATCCTTCCTTTTCTTTTCATCTCTTTTATATGATCGACATAATTACCTTTCTTATTAAACGTGAAACCCAGATATTTAAACCTATCTACTTCCTCTATTATTTTTTCGTCCCATTTCCATGTCATTCTGCCTTTTTTACCTTTACTATTAAATACTAGCACTTTGGTTTTTTCTGTATTTAATTCTAGCTTCCTATCTTTTAAGAATCTTTTTAAAATGCTCATCATATCTAGTAAAGCCTCTCTATTTTTCGCTACCAAAACCATATCATCCGCGTATGCTAATGACCATACTCTCACTCCTCCAAGCTCCACTCCTCCTATACCACGCTTTTCTAAAACTTTATCTATGTCCGCGTTGTATAAATTGAACAGGGCGGGACTCATCACACAGCCCTGCCTTACACCTTTCTTCGTCTTGAAGCACTTTGTGAATCCATCCCTCGTCCTTATTGTCACCTCCGTCTCTTTGTAAATTTCTTTTATCCTGTTTATTAAACTGCGATCCATCCCTTTCTCTTCCATTATCTTCCATAAAATTTCTCTGTCCACGTTGTCGAATGCTGCCTTTAGATCCACAAACATTGCGAAAATCTTGTCTTTCCCAGTTGCCGTATTTTTTTCCTTCTCCCTTTGCACTATATGGTTCAAGATAAATATATTATCCATCGTGGACCTCCCTTTCCTAAAGCCGGCTTGGCTGTCAGGTATCATCCCTTTCCTCTCCATTATTTCCTCCAATCTGTTCCTTAGAATTTCGGCATAAACCTTGTATGCAGTGCACAGCAGCGAGATCCTGCTGTAGTTCTCTGTTCGCTCTTTATCCCCTCTTTTATAAAGGGGGACAACTATGCTTGTTCTCCATTCGGTCGGAATTTTGCTTTCCTTCCAAATGAGCTTCAGCAGATCAATTAGACCTCCTCTTACCGCTGCGCCACCATACAGCCATGCTTCCATTGGGATTCCATCGACACCTGCAGCTTTGCCTAGCTTCATGTTCCTGACTGCCCTCAATATTTCCTCTTCTTGCAGCTCTCTATCTGTATCTTGAACCTGCTCTTCATTTCTTTTTTCTGTTGCATTTTTCTTACTTAAAAAATAAAAATATATTCTTAAAATAAGGTTAAAAAACATGCAAAGTTTAACGTTATTCGCTTTCTTTGTTTCCCTATAAAAAATTCCTATGTATGAAAAATACTTATTTTTAAGACCTTTCAAACCAGAATACGCCCTTAATTTATTATTTGTTATTAATATATTGTTATTAATTATAAAAAAAAAGGTAAAGAAAGGCGCCAAGTACACGCATAGTAGTGTATATGTTGTTACCTCGAAAAAAAAAAAAACAGTGGTAGTATTATACCTTAAAAAAATCTAAGTAACAAGTGGTAGACGAAATCTTTGTATCTTGAAAAATCTCGAAAAAACCTAAACAGTAGTATCTTCACCTCGAAAAAAAACAAAGTAGTAGTATTATACCTCGAAAAAACCTAAGTAACAAGTGGTGGACGTAATCTTTGTATCTCCAAAAATCTCGAAAAAACCTAAACAGTAGTATCTTCACCTCGAAAAAAAACAAAGTAGTAGTATTATACCTCGAAAAAACCTAAGTAACAAGTGGTGGACGTAATCTTTGTATCTCCAAAAATCTCGAAAAAACCTAAGCAGTATTATTTTTATTTCCAAAAAATTATTACTCAAGTGATACACATCACAAAATTACGTTACCTTATCAAAAAATGAGTCGCGCTTCAAGTGATCTATTATTACAATTACAAAAAAGAAATGATATCTCTTTTTAAATTACAGCGCCAATTACAGAGAACATACACTGAGAAAAAAAATTTGTCAATCCCAAGAAATATTTAGTCCGATACGTTCAACTAACCATTTTAGTTAGTTAACTAAACATTAGTTGAATTAATTAATTCTTGATTAAAAAAACGAAATAAATTGTTGAAACAACTAATATTTAGTTAACTAATTAAAATGTTTAGTTGAACGTATCGAACTAAATATTTCTTGGGATTAACAATTTTTTTTCTCAGTGTATTTTTCGAGATACAAAGATTACGTCTACCACTTGTTACTTAGGTTTTTTCGAGGTATAATATTACTACTGCTTTTCTTCAATTAGAATAAACAATTGAATCATGAAGAATTACACAGAGGTAACAGTACAAAATACAAATATTTTATTAAAATATTTGAACCCAACAAGGGAATACAAGGTATTTAAATACAAAGTTTATATATGTATTTTAAAAGATTTAATCGCATCCCAAAGAATTACAGAGGTAACAGTACAAAAAATAAAAATATTTTATTAAAATACATAAATTTTTCTTGTCAAAAAACTTGGCGCTGCTAGACCTCAAAATTAGGTCAGCCTGGTGTGTATGTGCGAGCGAGTGGGTGTGGGCGATGTGTGTGTGTGTGTGTGTGTGTGTGTGACGGTGAATAATGCGGTTTATTACTAAGTATAGGATAAGTTAGGATAAGTTTAGATTTTTAAAGCGATTAGAATTAAGTATAGAATAAGTATAGAATAAGTAATATCTACATTTGTAAAAAGTCTCTCTCTCTCTCTCTCTTTCTCTCTCTCTCTAGCAGCGCCAAGTTTTTTGACAAGAAAAATTTATGTATTTTAATAAAATATTTTTATTTTTTGTACTGTTACCTCTGTAATTCTTTGGGATGCGATTAAATCTTTTAAAATACATATATAAACTTTGTATTTAAATACCTTGTATTCCCTTGTTGGGTTTAAATATTTTAATAAAATATTTGTATTTTGTACTGTTACCTCTGTGTAATTCTTCATGATTCAATTTTTTATTCTAATCGAAGAAAAGCAGTAGTAATATTATACCTCGAAAAAACCTAAGTAACAAGTGGTAGACGTAATCTTTGTATCTCAAAAAATACACTGAGAAAAAAAATTGTTAATCCCAAGAAATATTTAGTTCGATACGTTCAACTAAACATTTTAATTAGTTAACTAAATATTAGTTGTTTCAACAATTTATTTCGTTTTTTTAATCAAGAATTAATTAATTCAACTAATGTTTAGTTAACTAACTAAAATGGTTAGTTGAACGTATCGGACTAAATATTTCTTGGGATTGACAAATTTTTTTCTCAGTGTATGTTCTCTGTAATTGGCGCTGTAATTTAAAAGAGATATCATTTCTTTTTTGTAATTGTAATAATAGATCACTTGAAGCGCGACTCATTTTTTGATAAGGTAACGTAATTTTGTGATGTGTATCACTTGAGTAATAATTTTTTGGAAATAAAAATAATACTGCTTAGGTTTTTTCGAGATTTTTGGAGATACAAAGATTACGTCCACCACTTGTTACTTAGGTTTTTTCGAGGTATAATACTACTACTTTGTTTTTTTTCGAGGTGAAGATACTACTGTTTAGGTTTTTTCGAGATTTTTGGAGATACAAAGATTACGTCCACCACTTGTTACTTAGGTTTTTTCGAGGTATAATACTACTACTTTGTTTTTTTCGAGGTGAAGATACTACTGTTTAGGTTTTTTCGAGATTTTTCAAGATACAAAGATTTCGTCTACCACTTGTTACTTAGATTTTTTTAAGGTATAATACTACCACTGTTTTTTTTTTTCGAGGTAACAACATATACACTACTATGCGTGTACTTGGCGCCTTTCTTTACTTTTTTTTTAAAAAAGGTAATTTTGTACTGATATCACGCCTTTTTGTAGTATTACGCATTGTATAAACAGTATGTACAGGGTGTTATTTCGAGGTATAATACTACCACTTTGTTTTTTTCGAGGTAACAACATAATACATATGTACTACTATGCGTGTACTTGGCGCATTTTTTTACCTTTTTTTTTAAAAAGGTAATTTTGTACGGATATCACGCCTTTTTGTAGTGTTACGCATCTTAATCTTAACAGAAAAAAATTACACCTTATAAAGAAATGTGTCTGAAGTTGTAAATATATATATATACACATTGCCGGACATTGCTTTTATGTAAAATATGCATGTATATTACGTTGCTTGTATAAATTATTTCTTACCAACTTTTTCCAAAAATAATATATAAATACCTTTAGCACCTGTAGGCCATCGTTTTTTTTCTATAATTTTTTCCATCATCAAATTCAATCCAAAATGTCCTTTCTCTACACATACTTGTATAATGAAGATATTGTCTCAGAGATATCGCAATATATCGACAATATAACCTTCACTCACAGATATGATGAGATTGTAAGCTATTTGCGAAATAGCTTATGAGCCACGAACAACGACGAAATACTATTAATAATAACAACAGAGAGAATTCTTCTCTGCTATTAATCCCACAATGTATTTGTCAACAAAGCGTAGGAACCGGTAACGCGTACGCGTAACGCAACAACCACGAATAATGTAATCAACGACGACGTGATAGGCGACGTGATCGACAGCAACGTGATCGATGGTGACATGATCGGCGGCGACGTTATCGGCGTGTATAGATAGAGCCTTTAGGGCTGCATTCAAAAACTATATTCGAGTGCACACCGCATCGCTTTATCTTGTTACTAAAAATTGAACAAGGACAGGGACCGTATTCTCGAGCCTGCCCTAATGATTTTCGTGTGCGACTTTCTATTTGAAAAACATTGAATTTCGCATGCGAGTTTCATGAAAACGATTCGAGAATAAGGCTCCAGAACGACGCTGGTGTGTATTCGAATGACCTAGTTTACACCGATCTCTTGATACGCGTATCAAACCAATAATCAAACTAATTTACTAGTTATTTACTATTTAATACGCGTATCAAGTAATCAATATAAACTAGGCCAGAGTGAAGTTTTCGAATATAGTCTGAAAGGCTCTCTACTTATTAGATTTGTAAGTTTAAGTTTTAAGTCTTAATTTTAAAGTGCAACACGATAGGAAACCTCATATTTATTTATTTGTTGTGCGTTTTTTTGTGTTTTTTATTTTTAATTTTTCATATAAAGATTAGAAAGGCGAGTCTAGTTATAAGGTTTATAAGGTTTATGTTGGGTTTCAAGGAGGATCTTCCTCCTAATACTTATAGGGCTTTGCGCGCGGCTGCGTGGGTGTCATAATGACACTCCCTCTCGAGATAGCTATTTTGAATAAGCCTGTAGCTTTAAATGAATGTATATTAGGACTGGAGCACCTCTATTGAGGTGTGCGTGTGATACGACCTTAATATAAATATCTAACACATAATCTGTGATTCAACCCATGTAAACAGGCCATATGGGTTTCTCCCATGGTCATATTTCTTATATTTCAATAAAAAAAAAAAAAAAAAGGCTCTCTACCCTATAAGGGTATTCCACGCTTTTAAACACTTTACCCGCCATCGTCGCCGATTTCATTCCAGACTTTGTATAACAAACAGTGGCAAATACTGGCCGTATTGTCCTCTGAAAAGAGGCAGGAGCCAACGAAACCACCGTTTCATACTGATTGTGAGAGAAATCGCGAAAGTACAAATGGTAAGTACTGTCTTTTCAATATATATTTCACATAATTTCACATAATTACAATATATAAAAAATTTAATTCATATTATATGTATTTAATTCATAAAATTTCTTATACAATTTTATTATTTTACAGTTCGCAGACCAAGAGGCAGAGCCGCGGGGATACGACGCCAAGAAGAAAGGTTCATGGCCTTCTTATATAAATTGTCATCACCCAATTACCATTGGGGTAGACGAGGCAGAGGCAGACGTTGAGAGCAACAGGATTTAATCTTTGTCTCTATATAATCTCTATATAATGTCTCTGTATAATATCTATATATAATAATGTCTCTATATAATTAATAAAAAATTTGTATCTCTTATAATCTTTGTCTCTATATAATCTCTATATAATGTCTCTATATAATCTATATATATATATATATATATATATATATATATATATATATATATATATATACATATATATATATATTATCAAATCCTCTTGATTCAAAACGATCTTGATTACTTTTATTAATTTGTATGTAGCTGTTTTGAGACAAATTAGTTGTTTCGACGCTCTCAGGTTGTACAGGTAATTTATCCTCGAGAAAGTCGAATAGGGATATTTTTCCGCTGCTTGGTTTACTGTCCTCGGTTTTCTTTTCCCGTTTGCCACGCGACTCTCGTGGTTCCAATAATACCAGCTTTAAATGGCAATCCTTGACCTATATCTCCCAAAATTAAGTCACCATCTAATTCTCTTTCATCAACAGCTACGTCTAAAAATAAAATAATGTATTAATATGATATTATGGCTACGGTCAACGTGACACTACAAATGCTTCGAAGCATTCCTCTTCTCTTTTCTTTCAATGAAGAAAGAAGGAGAAGAAGAACGCTCCAGAGCATTTGTATCACGTTGACCGTAGCCTATATATCAAGATATATATATATCTTTCAGCAACGTGCACAACTTCATTTGAGGTTATAATTGGGTACAACATTCATCGCACGATACTTTTATAATTGCAAATCGGAAACGTACTTCGAGTTCAGCTCTTCTGCGATCAACGAAGTCGGGATCGAACGTGTCAGTCGTCACTTTCTGCCAAGCGTAGAGAACCTTCTTTTCCGGCAGCGATGGTAACACGATGGGTGCGTTCAGCCGAATACTCCGCTAGCCTAGCAATCGTGAGCAGTCGCTCGTTTCCTCTCCTTTTAATCCATTGGTCAAAAGAGAGGAAACGAGCGAAAACGAGCGACTGCTCACGAGTATCGGCTGAACGCACCCAATGTAGGGATACGAAATCTCCAGATAAGCACGAAGCAATTCAATTCAGTATATCGCCGGCACGATTACGGTGTTACTGCCGTTTCGCGTACGCGCGTATGCGCGCGTTGTCGCACCTTACCTCGCAACGCGTAATAAAGAGTCACACGGTCGGTCTCGCTCCGCGCGTACTACCGTGTCTCTCGATCGATCGAGATAGGTTAACTGATCAGATGATGAACTGACTGAGACAGGAGACATCGAATTCAAGCTTGATTCATAAGAATCGACTTAAAAATTCCCTAGCGGCACTTTCTGCCAAGCGTAGAGAACCTTCTTTTCCGGCAGCGGTGGTAATACGATGTAAGGATACGAAATCTCTCCAGATAAACATGAAGGAATTGACTCAATATATATTATATAAGTATATACCTAATTTACCTAAATAGAAATCTTCCTCCTGACCGATAAGTCTATCGACCTAATTTCGAAATACGCGCGCGATATCGAAACTGGCGATACCTGCGCCGCCAGCGTCGAAAAAGTGAAAGTGACGTTTCTGATTATGACGTCATCATACAAGAACGTCGGCGTTAGAAGTATATACGTATCTTAAAATAAATTTTCACATTTGGACTTTGCGTCGCAATATCTCCGCTCGTAGGGCACGTAGCGGAATATTATGAGAGAAACCCCCCCCTAATTGGACCCCAAGCTATCGATCAAGTCTACTTAGAACTTGATCCGTTCACTCGTTATCGAGATCTCAACATCGCGGGTACTCGCAACCCGTCGCGTCGCGTAAAAGAGTCACGGTCGGTCTCGCTCCGCGTGTACTTGGCGCGAGACACTACCGTGTCTCTTGATCTGCCGCTAGGAAATTTTTAAGTCGATTCTTATGAATCAAGCTTGAATTCGATGTCTAGGTGTCCCAGGTTGCCGATGACGAGGTTCACATAGTGCGCTTCATAGTTTTCGGTATTCAGGTGTATTAATACCTTGAATTCGATGTCCACGTGTTCCAGGTTGCTGATGTCGGGTTCCAGATAGTGCGCTTTATAGTTTTCGGTGTCCAGGTATAATAATACGTTGAATTCGATGTCTAGGTGTCCCACGTTTTCGATGACAAGGTCCACATAGTGCGCTTTGTAGTTTTCGGTGTCTACGTGTATTAATACCTCGAATTCGATATCTACGTGTCCTACATTCAGATTTAAAGTTATTAATACACGTAGACACCAAAAACTACGGAGCGCACTATGTGGACCTCGTCATCGGCAACCTGGGACACCTAGACATCGAATTCAAGGTATTAATACACGTAGACACCGAAAACTACGGAGCTCACTATCTAGACATTGTCATCGGCAACCTGGGACACCTAGACATTGCATTCAACGTATTATTACACCTGGACACCGAAAACTATAGAGCGCACTATCTGGATCTTGTCATCGGCAACCTGGGACACGTGGACATCGAATTCAAGGTATTAATACACGTAGACACCGAAAACTACGAAGCGCACTATGTGGACCTTGTCATCGGCAACCTGGAACACCTAGACATCGAATTCAACGTACGATTACACCTGGACACCGAAAACTATGAAGCGCACTATCTGGATCTTGTCATCGGCAACCTAGGACACGTGGACATCGAATTCAAGGTATTAATACACGTAGACACCGAAAAACTACGGAGCGCACTATGTGGACCTCGTCATCGGCAACCTGGGACACGTAGACATCGAATTCAACGTACGATTACACCTGGACACCGAAAACTATGAAGCGCACTATCTGGATCCCGTCATCGGCAACCTGGGACACGTGGACATCGAATTCAAAGTATTAATACACGTAGACACCGAAAACTACGGAGCGCACTATGTGGACCTTGTCATCGGCAACCTGGGACACCTAGACATCGAATTCAACGTACGATTACACCTGGACACCGAAAACTATGAAGCGCACTATCTGGATCCCGTCATCGGCAACCTGGGACACGTGGACATCGAATTCAAGATATTAATACACGTAGACACCGAAAACTACGGAGCGCACTATGTGGACCTCGTCATCGGCAACCTGGGACACCTAGACATTGAATTCAACGTACGATTACACATGGACACCGAAAACTATGAAGCGCACTATCTGGATCCCGTCATCGGCAACCTGGGACACGTGGACATCGAATTCAAGGTATTAATACACGTAGACACCGAAAACTACGGAGCGCACTATGTGGACCTCGTCATCGGCAACCTGGGACACGTAGACATCGAATTCAACCGTATTATTACACCTGGACACCGAAAACTATGAAGCGCACTATCTGGACCTCGTCATCGGCAACCTGGGATACCTAGACATCGAATTCAAGCTTGATTCATAAGAATCGACTTAAAAATTCCCTAGCGGCACTTTCTGCCAAGCGTAGAGAACCTTCTTTTCCGTTGACTTAATAAATACAGAGAGAAACCTGAGAGCGGCCACCGGGATCATTCCGTTCCAGCGGACGTATACTGACGCGCCGCCTGAGAAAGTGGACGTCAACTACGTCGTTACGCGGGATCCTCTAGAGAGGGATCGGACTAACCGTCGCCATTTGTTTCAAAACCGGAAGTGGTATATGCAGCGGCAAAACTCAAACGTGTTTCAATGCAAATGTGTATATTTTATATAATTAGACATGACAGACACGCGCTACGCGCGTGTTATTTAGCTTTAATTATACAATTCCTATTACATTATACTATTAACGAATTAATACACAAACTGTCAAAATAAGTAATGATAGATGTTTACGAAAAAAGCAATCAGCATCGCGGAAAAATGTCAACAATGAAACCTTACATGACTTTTTTATGAGTGAATTATTCTTATACAATGAGAAAAATAAAATATTTCATATTTAAATACCGAAAATGTTGTACAGTAATTCTTACAGTTATAGTTTATTTACAAATAATAAAATATAAACAAATTCTTTCAGTGGTAATTGGTGCGCAAGAGTTCCTTTCGTAAAAAATATTTAATGATTCGTAAAAAATATATATTGATGACAAATTGTAATTTTACATGTATACAAGTTGTAATTTTTTATTCCATTTATTGGCTGCAATAAGACTCTTTTTCAAAGCTATCCTAGATTTTTCCAATTTGTCATATAATTTTTGTAATCTATTAAATCGTTGTTCAAGTGTTTCTTCGAAAGGCGTTTTTTCCTTCAGTTCTTCAATACTTCCTTCAGTTTCCTGAATTTCTTCTGAATTGTTGTGAACATCACCTGCACATAAATTTTTTGAAATAGAAAACTGACACTTGGTCGCAGAAGAAAAATTAAATACTGGTTTCAAAAGAAGTCTTATTAGTCAAATAAATATATTATGTTTGTACTTACTGAACACAATGTCGAACTCACTCCAGGAACCCAGTCTGCACAATACTTTTCTTCTTTTCTCTTCTCGTGGGAATCTACACATTTGGAAGCCTTTGCTCGATCAGTTCGTACAGTAATCTGCACTGCAACCCGTCATATTTCTTTTTCTGTAAATAAAATTTACGTATTTATAAATAATTATATATGTTATGTGGAAAATGACAGGCAGCTTTCTAAATCGTACACCACCGTTCTTTCGTCAGGCGCGTAGATGAGAATAACCTAATAGTCCTTCAGAAACAGAGCAACGTTTCACGTGAAATAATGGGTGCGTTCAGCCGATACTCCGCTAGCCTAGCAATCGTGAGCAGTCGCTCGTTTTCACTCGTTTCCTCTCCTTTGACCCAATGGATTAAAAGGAGAGGAAACGAGCGACTGCTCACGATTGCTAGGCTAGCGGAGTATCGGCTGAACGCAGCCACTCATAGACGAGGCAAGGGCACCGTAAAGTTCCTTAACTAATTTTAACTAATTATCGTTTCGCTGGCGTACTAACCTACACGACTAACTTGTCCTCGTCCTTCTCCGATCGTTGACGCCAAAGGAGAACGCTGCGTCGTAGGTTGACGACGACGACGACGACGACGACGACGACGACGACGACGACGATAACGATGACGACGACGACGACGGCGACGACGACAGGGTATACCGTGACGATGCGGTTTTCTGTTTACTCGCTCTCCTCTCCTCGTTTCGTTGCGATTTACGGTCACGCGCACGCGTGTGTGTATGGCTCTATCTCTCTTACTCGCTCGCTCTTTCTCTCTCAGTTTCCGGTTTTGAAACTAATGGTCGCCGACCAATAGAAAACGATACCCGCTTAGTCCGATCCCTCTCTTGAGGATCCCTAATAGACGTCCCCCGAAGCCGGATGGCCGCTCTCAGGTTTCTCTCTGTTTCTAGCATAGCCACTACTCGTTGCTGTCATCGAAGTCCGCAGATGAACGTAACCCGAAAACTCGTATAGCTGAAGCTAGCATTCGTATGTATTTGACCGGAAATGAATGTCCGGGAAAGAATCTACCATATGAAATCGTTTGTATTTCGTGTGAAGACTTTTGAAGTGCAATTGAAAAGGTTTGTGAGTCATTTGTTTAATTGTAATTAATTAATTATTTTTACATCATGCATTTAGCCGAAATAGATAAATTAATAAAAGTTTTTATACGGAATCGTTTGTATTTTGTATGAAGAGTTATGAAGTGTGATTAAAAAGGTTTGTGAGTCACCCAGATAATTTTAATTAAATATTTATAAACTCGGTAATTAGCCGAAATATAGATTTTTAGTTATTCATGTTAAAAGAAGAAGGCGCTAGTGTTCCCGAAGGTCCGTCTGCAATCAGAATTAACCCTAGACAGACTCACTGGGGTCTACGGGACCCCACGCGAAATTCAAATTGAGCCCCTGTCTTAGGAAGGTTAGTTTTCATACCGAGACCCTAACCATAATTCAGTTTAGTCATCCGGCAATCGACCTCTGTGATTCAGCGAGTGCGTTAGATCTGTGCAGCAGCTATGACCGAAAAAGAAAATCGTTTGGGGTATCGTAGACCCCAGTGAGTCATTTACGCTCGACATTTACCACAGTAAAGTATATTTCAGATTTTTTGTAAAAATCGATAACGAAAAATTATACACTTTATAGCACTCCCCGGAAAATTCTACCCCTGTTTCATATATAATTGTTTAAAATTCGGTCAATTATTTCATTTTTGCTGTTCTTGCACAGCAACTGATTAAAACTTTGTAAAGTTTTTGTGGAGTTAATTTTACTGTTTCCATATACTTTTATAACTTTTGACTACCTTTCAAATAAATAATAATCGACAGAATCTGTTTTACTTTCCATTTCTTGCGATTTTTCCCATCCGACAGTTTTTCGTCATTTCTTCTACTTCAGATGTTCAAAAAAATGTTTTTTTTAAGAAACGAAAAAATCGCTTACATGCCCTTGAAGGTTGTCTATTCGTCTTTCAAAATCCGTTGTAAATTTTAAAATCGGTGAATTTTATGAAAAACTACAGCATTTTTTATAAAAATAGTCATTTCAGCCCAATTTTTGGTTCTTTTTCTTGTTTTTCGAAATTTTTTTACTGGTTTTTTTTTACTATCGCAAATTGATGACTACTATCGTCTTCGAATATTAAACAACAAACAAAATTATCTATTATAAAGTTTTCTAAGAACATTCTGGAAATATTATACACGCGGTACAATTTTGGGGTTATTAAGACCCCAGTGAGTCATTCACGTATGAGAAAAATAAGTGAGTCTGTCTAGGGTTAATATAAACGTTTTAAAAATTATTTTATACTGAAATAAATAAATATACAGGCTAATAAGCCTGTAGCTATAAGCGATAGTTGCTAATTAAGTTTGTCACTCATATTTCCATCTTGCAGAGGACCTCCGTAACGAGATCAAAGATGTACACCAGCTGTGCAGGGTGAAGAGGTTATCTCAAACGCCCTTAATTGGGCCACAGTCCAATTAAGAGCGACTCAAATGTCATTACCGCTAAGAAGTACTTCTTGCCATTTGAGTCAGCATGTCAGAGCTAGTCACTACGGATTGTGGTGACACACAGCACTGGACTGCCTGCAGAAGTTAATCGCATATAGCCATCTCATTGGCAATGTGCCTGATTCAACGGAGCCTAACAAGCTGCTGATTGTGCGCATTGTCGAGACAATTTGCGGTTGCTTCACCGGTCCACAGACCGATGAGAGTGTGCAGCTGCAGATTATTAAAGCTCTGCTGACTGTAATGACAAGCCAGTATGTGGAGGTATACGAGCAGGGTACGGTACTGTTAACAATTCGTACTGTTTACAACGTTTACTTGTCGTCGCGTAACCTGGTGAATCAAACAACAGCCTGTGCGACTCTCACGCAGATGATCAACGTGATCTTCGCGCGAATGGAGACTCAGGCGGAGGAAGAGAACGTGAGGCTTGATGGGGAACATCAGCAGGAGGGTTCTATCATAGCAAACGGCAAAACTGAAGCTGAGCTAAGCCTTAGTTAGCTAAGTCTAACTCATCTTCATGAAACTTTACGTTGCGTGCGTCTATTTAATGACGATGGATGTAGAAAGCTCTTCAAATCACTTCGAGAGGATTATCAAAAGCGATCTCCTTATATCGCATATTTAATCAGATGTCGTCAGGGATTGCTGTCGACATTAGCTCACTTAGATAGGTACTGTTTATATATAAATATCATCTTTGTATGTAATGTATAAGTAAATGTAAGATGTTTAAATGTAAGATGTCAACCGTTTAATAATATTTTTCAGATTATGCGTGCGAGTTAAGTGCGATCTGGATGCTATCAATAATCATCTTATATCCGTTTGTGTGAGGGTATTTTTGGAAAAAAAAGAAAGCTTTTCTCCTGCGAAGAGTTTAAAAAGCTTACGCTAGCTGACGAGAAACAGGATCTCGTAGATAATTTTCTAGGGAAGGTCCACGTGGAAATGGACAACGATCCGATTTGGCAATGTACATGAATATAATTATTTATCTCGCAATTGATCTTAGCGGAGTGCTCAGAGACGTCTGAACTTACTTCTTACTTTCAGCGGCAAGCGCCAACCAGTTAGATTTGGCGAGAGTCGTGGTGGAAAGAACCGTCATGGCACGGGTATACCACAATGCGCTCTATCTAAATGAAGATGGAGATGTATATAGGGACCAGCTTTTTCACGGTCATATCAATAAGTTGGCAAAGGTCGTAACTTCAAATCACAGGGACCTACGCATTTCAAAAGTTTATCATTACGAATGCCCCTGGTCATGGGCGCAGGCTGAATTGGCTGTGATATCGGCGTATAAGACTCCTAGGGATAAGTTGCAGTGTGTATTTTGTTGCGCGACTACCATCATGAATCTCTTCTCCATGGCGTCGGAAAGAGGCATACCTGCTGCCGACGATCTGACTCCCGTGCTGGTCTTCAGGTATGTCATAATCAAGGTATGCGATTGAAAAGAAAATTGTGATTTTAGCAAGAAGAGTGATTGTTAAGGTGGTCCTTTCGTGAGAACAAGTATTAGATAGGTACCTAAATTTGATATATGTTAAATATACAGTAATAAGGGGCATGTGTACGAAAAATCAAGTGAGGTTACCGACACTTTACAAGAAATAAGTCATTCTAAATGTGCGTTCGCGGAGCGTGCCATTGTCATTCTATCCTTGTTTACATCTAATAAACGAGAAAGATAGAATGATGCAAATCGCCACGTCCGAGGTTTTCAACAAATAATACATGTACTTAGCGATCAGATGAATACATTATTCATGTCTTAAAATATTCCCTGAAGTTTCCGGATTTCGTACATACCTTGAAAATAAAGGCTTGCCGAATGTTTTGCTCTGATATATGAGGTTAAATAAGTAGTGGTCCAATCGCATATTGCTTTACTCGTACTGTCATGCCTGACCTAACCTAAATCGAGTCCAACCGCACTACTATTGTGATATTTTTTTAATTAGTAAATAATTAAATACGATTAAATCGTGCGTGTAAAATCATATTATATTATTATAATTATTGGGATGTTGTGTAATGTTTGTCAATATGTCTGTTTTCAATTACCTCATGACGGACTGTTACTTGACTAGCTGGGTCCGCGAAAGGACCACCTTAAAGCCCCTTGCACAATGCCAGGCAACAGGCAATAGGAACAGGGAATAGAAATCAGAAATCATGTATAAATGCAGAATAAACAGTGACACAGGCAATAGACACAGAGTTTCCGTCACGTTGGAAATTCTGTGCCTATTGCCTATTGCCAACCAATCATAGCATTTGAATTTTTTAGGTTGTAATTAACGATTTTTTGGTTATTTCCTGTTCCTATTGCCTGTTGCCTGGCATTGTGCAAGGGGCTTAACGTGTGCTTAATTTCAGACTAATCCGCCGTCGTTGTATCGACTGTTCAATATGTAGACAGCTTTTACGGGAATCGATTGGAGGGAGAAGAACAATATTGGTGGACGCAGTTCTGCGCCGCGATCGAGTTAAAACAATGGATTAACAGTTTCTCAAGAGTATCACGATAAATAAGATTAGATTCGATGCTGGTGATAATGTAGAAATGTATCATAATCATAATTTGACGATTTCATAAAGAAAAAGACCAATATCTTGTGTAAAGCTAGCTGAACAGTTCTATGCTTCCAGTATCAATTAAAATTCTTAAATAGCCTCTTAAATAGTTTAACTGTTAGTTCTTTCGCACGTTATTATGTAACATTAGCAAAGACTGAATGAGATTATACGTAAAGTGTGGCTTTATCTTTATTTGTAACTCTATTGTACAATGTCACAGGACATCGAAAAAAAAAGAAACGTTTAGATATTCTATAATTTATGTACAATACAGAACTTATAGAGAATTGATAACCATTTAGCAGGATAAACTGTGTTGGCGTACTCTTTCTACATGCGCACCTTCCTCAAGAGCCGAGACTCGAACCAGATCCGTGAAAAATATCGCCAATTTCGTAGAGCTTTTGTACAGTTTTACTTTAGGAATATCGCGAGAGAAAGAAAGACTTCGGAGATTTTTATCTGAATCGATCGACATAAAGAGAGAGCTTAGTAAAGAAGCTATTAGCTTTCGAGAATTTGAACGCATAATACTTTGTTATAATACTATGAGCAAATTAGTTTACGTCACTCTGTCAAGTTTTAATATTAAATTACTAATAATATATCGATATCGGTAGTTTAATAATAATACATTTAAAAGCGCTCAATTTAAAAGTAGGGCAATTCTAATAAACGACTGTAAAAAAAATTCAAGGTGGAACGCAATGGACAATCCGGTTGCTCTGACATGCTAACTTAAATGGCAAAAAGTACTTCTCAGGCGGTAATGACATTTGAGTCTCTTTTAATTGGGTTGTGGCAGGGCGTTTGAAATAACCTGCTCTTCACCCTGCACAGCTGGTATATCTTTACAAACTTAATTAGCAACTATCGCTTATAGCTACAGGCTTATTAGCCTGTATATTTATTTATTTCAGTATAAAATAATTTTTAAAACGTTCATATTAATTCTGATTGCAGACGGACCTTCGGGAACACTAGCGCCTTCTTCTTTTAAGGTGGTTTATTCGCGACTATGTGAGTCAAAATAAACCTCATTTTAAAACTTCTAATTTCATACACTTTCATAGTCGACTAAATTCATTAATGAATTTCTCAAAATGATTGTATATCACAAATCGAATAAATAATCAATAATAAAAAAGAGGCGAATGAAAATAGTCCAATTTTCTTAGCGTAGTACAGAAGAGCTTCAGATGTGGCAACGTCGCAACATTCATGTAAACAAATGGTTGCACGTGTATCGTTCGGAGCAATAAACTTAGAGGTTAATTTTATTTAAGTGCAACATTTACTTTTATATCATGAACGAACAACCGCGTTTTAACCTATGCAACTCGCGTTATGAATTCAAAGCGCGACGTTGCCACATATCCGAAGGTTTGTGATCACAGTGAGGAATGGACTGAAATCGATGTCTTTTAACTAATTTTGTGAACATTCTATACGGTTGAGATTGTTGGCTTTGGTACCATATGATTCGGAAGACACTCCTCTGTTTTTATTCTAATTTTCAACCTGATCTGTCTTTTCTATAATTTACTACCATCAATTTATCTCAAAATTACGGTCTCTCACGCGTCGTCCGCCATAAACGCAATGCTTAAGATAGGGAAAAAAGCATATTTTTAGACAATAATATCTCGGAAACTACACGGTCAATCCATTTCAAATTTAGCATGAAGATTCGTCAGTTGCTTAATTACTTTTACTGAAAAAACTGCATCGATCTGTTTTCATAGGTTATATGGACATACCACCTTAACATGAATAACTAAAAATCTATATTTCGGCTAATTACCGAGTTTATAAATATTTAATTAAAATTATCTGGGTGACTCACAAACCTTTTTAATCACACTTCATAACTCTTCATACAAAATACAAACAATTCCGTATAAAAACTTTTATTAATTTATCTATTTCGGCTAAATGCATGGTGTAAAAATAATTAATTAATTACAATTAAACAAATGACTCACAAACCTTTTCAATTGCACTTCAAAAGTCTTCATACGAAATACAAATGATTTCATATGGTAGATTCTTTCCCGGACATTCATTTCCGGTCAAATACATACGAATGAAGCTAGCAGCGGGCGCTAACAGCGAAACGTCTCGCGGGAAGGAGACGTTGAAATGTCATGTGGGTTCCTCGGGGGGCTACGAACGTATCGTAGGCTAATTATTATCGGCCACTGGGCTTTTTTGAGATATAATTAATTAATAAAGATTAAATATATTTATATATATATTTTTAACAATATTCAAACAATTTTTTCATTGATTTGATATAACAATGTTTTAATTAATTGTTATTGATTATTCGATAAATAACTGTAGAATAGCAAAGAGCGATTTTCTCCAAATTTTTAGGGAATCACGTTTTTGTGATAACAAAACAATTTAGCAAGTATTTGCGACAAGACGCGGTTTCCTTTAATTATTATTAATTTTTTATTAATAATTTATTCTGCAGCGATCGATAGCAAAAAGCGATTTTCTCCAAATTTTTAGGGAATCACGTTCTTGTAATAACAAAATAATTTAACAAGCATTTGCGACAAGACGCGGTTTCCCTTAATTGTTATTAATTTTTTATTAACAATTTATTCTGTAGCGGTCTTTAAATTATTTGGTGAGAATCGCTCTTTGTTAAAGACCGCTAGAGAATAAATTGTTAATAAAAAATTAATAACAATTAAGAGAAACCGCGTCTTGTCGCAAATACTTGCTAAATTATTTTGTTATTACAAAAACGTAATTCCCTAAAAATTTCAAGAGAATCGCTCTTTGCTGTCGACCGCTAGAGAATAAGTTGTTAATAAAAAATTAATAATAATTAAGGGAAACCTCGTCTTGTCGCAAATACTTGCTAAATCGTTTTGTTGTCACAAGAACGTGATTCCCTAAAAATTTGGAGAAAATCACTCTTTACTATATTCTACAGTTATTTATCGAATAATTAATAACAATTAAAACATATTTTTATATCAAATCGATTTCAAAAACAGTTTAAATATTGTTAAAAAAAATATATAGACATATTTAATTTTTATTAATTAATTATTTCTCAAAAAAGCTCAGTGGCCGATAATAATTAGCTATACCCACAAAAATAAAAGAAAAAGGATAAAAATAAACATATAAAAAGATATTTCTATTTGTTCTTAATTTTCAGAATAAAAACTCGTATTTATTTTATATATCTACATATTTCATTAATTTATAGTCTTAAATTATTTAAAGCATTATTTATCACATTGCTTTGTGAAAGGATTAAAAAAAAACTTAAGGGCACGGAGATTCGAACCCATAATGTCGAGACTACACGAAGTTGACACAAAACCACTCCGCCAAATTTCATATGACAGATATCCCTCCCGGCCTCCGGCGTCCCTCGCCACAACGTGAACATCGATCACAACGACTCTAGTGGCTATTAGAGAACTTAAAAACAACTTCATTAAGCGACCTACCCCCACCACTGAAGTTTCCAGACCTGTATGTAAGACCGTGGCTATAGCTATATGTAGTATAATTTTGTTTTCTTGATTAAACAGTGTAGAGCTAATCTCAGAAATTATTCATAAACAACATGGTATCATTGGGACAGAAAAAGCGTAAAAATCGCATATTTGTCTCATTTTTGTACTTGATATTGTTTAAATAAATCATTAAAAAATTTAAAAAAAATGTAAACAGAAAATCCTAAAAAACCGTAATTGCAATTCTCGATGTCATAGAAGTGTACCATTAAAATTTCATTAATTTTTACCGTGCATGAGCAGAGATACATATTATGATATTTACATGGGAAGTATATCTATATATATATATTATACAATTTCTGTATCTTAAAGCAAATATCTCAGAAACGGACAATTGATCGTAAATTTAACACAGGTTTTTGGGATATATAAGTGCACAATCTCTGTAAATTTCAGCTTTATTCCTTTATTTTGACATGAGCGACATACATCTTTAAAATGCATATATTACAGGACATATTTTATCCCAAAAAGATTTTAACCATAAATATTCTATTATTCTGTGTATTCTATTATGTTATCTAAAAAAAACTGAATAAAGTTTAGTTAAGTATATAGGTAGTAGTATAGTTAATTCGATATTTTTCAACTGAAAGGAATAATGCGAATATGTGCAGGAAAAAGAGGACGAAAGGTTTTACTGGACGAGAAATTTGATTTCCCTATAAAAGTATACAATTAATTTATTTTTATATAAACCTTTAAAAAATACTATATTATATTGCACTGCATGAAAAATTATAATAAAATAGTTTTTATTCTATGTCAAGAGAAAATATAAAAGAAAACTGAACTAAAACACATTTATTAAAGTGCATTCAAGCGTTTTTTTCCAATAAACTATAATATAGAATTATTTACAATAAAAATATGTTTTATTTTAACTTATTATTGCATTATAATGTGTTCAGAAATTCGTCGCTAAGATACAAAACATGTTCTTATTTTGACATCATTAATCGCTCTAAGATCCGACTATGAATACCGGCCTTAATAGGTCTGTTCGTTTCCGTTGCACTTCTGAACTAGTGCAACATAAGTGCAATAAGTTAGAATGAAACCATAGACGTATGTATATAATAGACTGTGCATTCCCATTGGAGATCTTTCGCGGAGATGTAAAGGACGGAAGATATGCTTGCAGTGGCACTTCCTTTTCTAATTGATGTTGGTGGGGAGAAGGAAAGGTTAGGAGAAGTGATCACGTGGTTATTGACGCCTTGAATCTTGCTGCGGGAAAAATATCATCGTGCAATACATTGTGCAAATACAATACTCATAAAAATACATGTAAAAATGGTTTGGTATTCAAGAATCAGACTTTATTTATAGTGATACACAATGACAAACCTGTATGTGCTCTTAATAGTTATTCGTTCATAATGTAATTATTTATTATAATTAGTTCAACATGTAACGTTTAATTATAATTTTTTAAATAAAAGTATTTAGTACATACATATCTATGAATAAAATTAGATAAGCAAAATAACTTGTTGCACATGTAATTAACGTAAAATACATGCTTTATCTATAAAATATATAATATATTATATTCAAATATAATATCATAAATCTGAAAAAATGTAAACAATAATATGTGAAAATATAATTATTGCTTTTGAAAAATAACAATTCGATTGTGAAAACTTCTTATTCGTTTTACATTTTCACTTAAAGTTTTGCCTTCGTGATATAATCTTATAGAAAAATATTTTTTCAGAATATTATTTAATAATTCGTCTTTATGATTATTAATAAGGGATTTTTCAATTAGAAAATTCAACTTTTCAAACATATTAAATGACAGTAATAATTTTTTAGCACAAATCATTAATTTTAGCGGCACGTTCTTTGTAGATAAAAGATGTTTTGTGCTTCGCAGTATACTTTTTCTGCAGTTTTGCAAATTTTTATTATGATGTAATGATGTAATCATTTGCGGCTTAAAGCCCGGTGTCCACGATGCAAGAACTGTGTCCAAGTTTCTATTTAAGCCAATCAACTTGCAGCTCTTACAGAAAAGTAGCAGTTTCATTGGCTTAAACCAAAACTTGGACACAGTTCTTGCATCGTGGACACCGGGCATTAAACCGAAACTTGGACACAGTTCTTGCATCATGGACACCGGGCTTTACTTAACAGGATTGACCAATAGAAAGCAGGGTGGATTCATTTCTATCGGTCAATCCTGCTAACTTTAACCGTCGGTTAAGCTAACCGTGGTTGGTGAAATTGGCCCTCAGAAGTGCAGCGAAAACGAACATTCTTGAAATCATTCGCAAGAGAAGCGTATGCGCAAATGTTGTTCTTACAGAAAAGTTGCAAGTCGATTGGCTGTCGCATAGCTTTTAACCAATCAACTTGCAACGTTTCTGTAAGAGCAGAATTTTCGCATACGTTTCTCTTGCGAATGAAATCAAGAATCGACCCCCACGTCCCACAGCCCCCAGCCCCCAGGCCTAAATTGTGTATTGAGTATCACCACAAATTGCTACGCTACGTAGAGAACAAACAGATATATTTAATGTCAATTTTGCTAGAAATAATGTTTCAGTATATATTTTCCATACTGGGGCAGAAAATTTAGCTAGAGAACAAAGCTCTCATCAGCTCTCATGACACAAGGCGAAAATCTATTCGTGATTGCTTTTGAAGTTTAAACCATGCAGAACCTAATCAAGTGTCCGAAACGATATTACATGGCGCCAAGCCGGATGTTCAATTTCCCATCCCAAAATATTTATCTCCCGAAAGAAAAACCTATTTTCAACGTTAAACACTTCAGTTACGCGAATAATAATGGAGCTCACAGGTTATCTCTTCCCATGTCTTATCACGCAAGTATCAACATGTTTTGTGATACAAGTATCAACATCTTTTATTCCAATTTCTATTTATATTTCACACTTATTTAGCTAGTTGATTTTCAATTTGTGACAACTGGATACGATTTTTATATAGATATAACATTGATATCTTTGACAGGAAAGAAATGTCAAGTATATCCCTAGACAGCAAAATCTGTTTTCAACAGATTTTGCAAGGCATCTGCTATGAATTTTTTTGGCACAATGCCAGCGAAAATAAAATTACTAGTATAATAAATTGACTGCAAATATCGAGTTTATCATTTTGTAACCATATGATATATTTTATTTAAATGATAGATTCTGTTTGCAATCTGTTGGCAATATGTTGCAAGATTACATCAACAAGTTCTGCTGGCAGAACATAAATCAATATCAATCTGCATTCTGTCAATTAATATTCTATTCGAATCAGTTTGCAAACAGCTTAGAATACTACTAACATTTTGCGGGATTTGTTTTTAGGCTTACAAGAAGATTCGCAAAGAATTATATGCCGTACAATCAGCATTATTGTGCAGCGGCAAATTCAGCCTTTCTCCAAGATTCGATACTATCAGATATTTTAATACTACATGTAGTAACTCTAATGAACAATCGCCAAAGAAATCAGACTCAGAAAATCCAGACAAGAAGCCTGATGAAAATGAAGATATGAAATCAGTTTTTACTAAGCTCTCCTTATGGTTTATGGTATTATACTTTGTCTTAATTGTATTGAAACACCAGATGGGAATGTCAAATGCAGAAGTAAGTTTTTATTAATCACCATTTATTGTAGGAATTATTTTTAAAAGTATAAATACTACTGTTAAGATATGACATATTATGTTTGAATAGCTCGCTGCTTCTATTTCCTGGAATGAATTTGTATATGACATGTTAAGTAAAGGGGAGGTCGAGGCAATTATTGTAAATCCTACTATCGAGCGTGTTATAATTGTTGTGCACGATGGTGCCATTATTAAAGGAAAGAGAAGCCCATACAAGAGATATCACATGGCTGTCCCAAGCATTGAGAATTTTGAAGAGAAACTGAGGAAGGTGGAAAAGAATCTTGGCATAAAACCTGGTAAATAAATCGCTTGCGATGCATTAACGAACATCACGCGTCAGATTACGATAATTGAAGTATTTGTCTAAAATATTTTAGGCCAAGGAGTACAAGTAATTTACGAAAGGAAGATAGAATACATAGCGAGTATTGTAAGATTTGCACTTTTTGCGCTGGTAGCTATCGCTGCTGTTAGTTTTGTGAGAAAACGTTTTTCCTTCAAACCTTTCGAGATCATTTCGCAAATGAAACAGGCGAAATTTACTCTAGTCGAGCCGTTGGTGGGAAAGGGAAAAGGTGTACGTTTTGCGGATGTAGCTGGACTGAAAGAGGCTAAGATAGAAGTGATGGAATTTGTCGATTATCTGAAAAAACCAGAACGTTACAAAATGCTGGGCGCTAAAATACCACAAGGTATTTGCTGACATTGCACTTATATATATATATATAAATAGAAAATTATTAGCGTTTCTATTAAGTTTATGCCACAAAATTAGATCTTAAAAATACAATCCTATTTTTAGGTGTTTTACTCTTGGGACCTCCTGGATGCGGTAAAACATTACTGGCTAAAGCTGTGGCGACTGAAGCGAGCGTTCCTTTCCTGTCTATGAACGGTTCTGAGTTTATTGAAGTATTCGGTGGTTTAGGTGCTGCTCGAGTTAGAGATTTATTCAAAGAAGCTAAAAAGAGGTTTGTCTGCTCTATTGCTTCTCTAAATTTATCTTAATGATATTTTAATATTTACTTTAATTTCTTATAGAGCACCAAGTATTATATATATCGATGAAATTGACGCCATTGGCAAAAAACGTTCAGAGAGCTCGCTCGGGATATCTGACCGTGAATCTGAACGAACGTTAAATCAACTTTTAGTAGAAATGGACGGAATGATATCAAAAGAAAACGTTATTATATTGGCCTCGACGAACAGGGCAGACGTATTGGATAAGGCGTTATTGAGACCCGGCAGATTCGATCGGCACATTTTAATCGATTTTCCCACGGTAGAGGAGAGACAACAAATCTTCGAGACTCACCTTAAAAAAATATCTTTACAAAACAAACCTTCGAAATATTCGGGATACTTGGCTTATCTTACACCTGGTTTTAGTGGTATTGCATTTATCTATAAAAAGAGCAGTACTTCAAAGGTATTATCATTTCAGCTATCACACAAGCATGATGTTTTCAGGTGCTGACATAGCAAACGTTTGCAACGAAGCCGCGCTACATGCTGCGAGGGATAAGAAGAAACAAGTAGACAGCAGCGATCTTACATATGCGATCGACAGAACGATTGGTGGCTTGACAAAGAGAAATAATCCGTTAACGCCGTCCACAAAACGTGTCGTCGCCTATCACGAAGCCGGTCACGCGTTGGTGGGATGGCTGTTGGAGCATACCGATGCCTTGCTCAAAGTAACGATAGTGCCACGAACTAACTTGAAACTGGGATTCGCGCAATACACGCAATCTGATCAGAAGCTCTACAGTAAGGAGCAACTTTTCGAACGCATGTGTATGACGTTAGGTGGTCGTGTCTCGGAACATGTGACGTTCAATAAAATTTCAACGGGCGCCGAAAACGATTTGAAGACTGTGACAAAAATGGCGTATCACCAGGTCCAACAATTCGGAATGAGTCCAGCTGTGGGTTTAATTTCTTTCGAAGAAGAGCATACCAGCACGGTATGAGATAATGTTACCGCGAACTCTCCTGTTCATTGTACCTTAGAACGTAATGTCTAATTTCTTTTCTCTTGTAGAAAACTAAGAAGCTGTATAGCAAAAAGTTAGCTAATTTAATGGACGTCGAAGTAAGAAGAATAATAGGGGAAGCATATGCACAAACTCGACAATTGCTTTTGGATAACAAAGACAAATTAGATACGGTATGTATACATTTCTTACACATATATTTATAATTAAACAATACTGTGCGAATTTACGTATATAAAATATTTTTATTGAGCACAGCTTGCGGAGGCTCTATTAAAGAAGGAAACATTATCGTATGATGATGTAGAAAAATTAATTGGACCGCCACCATATGGAAAGAAGCGACTTGTAGAACCAGGAGAATTTGAAAATTCTGGTCCAACTAGAGAATCCCCGTCGGTAGACAGAGAATTGGCAGAATAAAACGTATATTTTTTTGTAGATATTTATATTCTGTATAAAGAAAGATTAGGATGATAAAATATATTAAATATATTTAAAAAATTTGTTGGTAAATTCGAGATTTGTAAAATACTTTCTTTCCTGTTATATACATATGTACATATTTTCATTTTATTTATTACATATCGTCTCAATACTACGTCTCAATACATGTTTACCAAATTCAAATTGCGGTAATAAATAAAAACACAGAAATGGAAGAATCATATTTTTATTTCAATATTTATGTAGAAATTTGCTACAACATAGTGGAAAATATAGGAAATGTAGATTTAAAAAACTGTTAAATCTAAAAATGCCTCGTGTGGTCATTAGCATTTCTTTTTCATTACTTTTTTTTAATAAAAAATAGATACACGTATTTTTCTCTTTAAATATATGTATGCATATAATATGTATAAATAACTAAGATATATTTTATGGAAAATCAAATGTCTTTTACTCTAATGGGCATTTTTGTTCTTTGTTATAAATTTGAGAGAAACAATTACAATATAAATATGCAGCGGAGTAGATACTTTATAAAGTACTTGCATTCGATTCGCTCTTATGTAAGAAATATATGTCAAATATGTAGTCGTGTAACAGAAGTTGGATCTTAGGGTATTTGTACGTGGTTCTTATTAATCTTATTAAATAATCTATATCTCGAAAATCATAATCTTATTTAAAGATTAAACAGGAGGATTAGAAATCTAAATACTGAAAAACTACTTAGATTATTTAACAACTTATACTAAAACAGTAACTATTAGCAGTAATCATTAAAGTAATTATTTAAAAAAAGCTCTATGGCATCATAATCATAATATGGAGTAATCGATATGACCAATTTAGTCAGAATAAAATTCAGGTTATATTAGTTTATGACATCATTATATGGCATACACAGCTAAGATAAGCAAAACAGAATATAATATTATTATACTTTAAAAATGTAAGGAAGAACGGTAACGACACGACTACGTCTATGTCACAAGTATTATTATGGCCAGATGTCTTGAATAAGCGTGACAATATTGCATATTTATCATTGGCATCATAATTTGTAGGAACAATTAGCATGCACTCGAAATTTCAAACTAAGGACGATTTTGATTTTTTTGTGCTTTGCCAGTCCCTCAAGCACACACCTTTTATCACATTCAATATTAATACTTATTGTTTAACAATTAAATCTTTGATAACGCCATTAAGTGCTCGCTCCAAGTGCGAGCCGTCCCAATAAATCTTCCCACAATGTTCGCAGATATAAAAGGTCTGTACATTCTTCAATACGTTCAGTGGGACTTTATCTATTTGTATCCGCATGTGATATCTGGTTGTACACGCGTCAACGTCAAGAGTATCCATGGACAAACGCCATGTACGATGTTCGCTGTTTGTAAAATAATTATTTGAATTCCGAACAATTTCGAAATCATCGTTCGAATCGGAGTCAATATCGGTTTCTAATGTCTTGTCCACTCGATTAGGCAATACTCGATAATTGTTTTTCCTTATAATTTTCACAAAACTGGATCAAATAAAAATTGTTTTTATTACAAGAAATTGAAAAAAAAGAGGGAAGACATATGTATGCATATACGTATCTAGATAAACATATAAATTAATTCAATTCACCTTTGCATAAGATCGTCCATTAGCTTCTTCGGAACTTTCACGAATTCATCGCAATTACATATTTGGCATCGGCTGAAAATATCATTCTGCGTTATTACAACACCAAAGTGATGTAAAACCTCACGTAGTTGGTTGTCGGGTGTGTCGGCAATTATCCTATAGCAATTCTCCAGCGGTAGATACTGCTTAAACTAACGTGACAGAGATTATTAAAATAAGATCTATATTGACCGTTGATATGTTGTAAAACGGATCTTACTCTTTCGTAACTTTTGTTACGCGTTAATAGAATCCTGTTCTCGCGCATCGCCAGTCTAGCAGAATCGTCTCCTCCTTGATCAAATAATACGTGTATGCAATCTATGCCACACATGCGTAACTTGCTGCTTAAACCACCCAACATTGAGTCGCACACAACGCGCCATGTATGCGCAGGAATTGGATCCAAATTTCGTCGTTGTACGGGTTCAGGTCTACTCGCATTATTCTGTCTCGTTTGAATATTTCGTCTACCCTGAATATCCTCCCATTTACTCTGTTTATCATATCTATTATAATTGTCGCGTCTAGTTTGATTACCGCGATTACTCTGGGTATCATGTCTATTATAATTCTCATAATTCTCGTATCTCCTCTGGTTGTCGTATCTTCCATCATTGGCTGTTTGATTCATTTTGGCATTCGCATATCTATTCTGATTATAATTATCGTGATTATATCTTCTTTGGTCATCGTGTCTTCCATCGTTAAGTACTCGGATTACTCCACTATGCGCAGTTCTGTCACGATTATAATTATCATGATTCTCATCATATCTTCTTTGGTCATTGTGTCTTCCATCATTAACTACTCGGATTACTCCATTATGCGCACTTCTATCATGATTATCATAGTTATCATATCTTCTCTGGTTATTATGTCGACTGTCATTAGCTAGATCACGGTGTACAGATCTACCCTGATCATTCTGTTTATTGTGATACCCATGTTTGGCCATAGGTCTATGTGTTCCATACTTGGGCGAAGCTCCTGCGTTCATGCGATAATTCTCATTATCTTTATTAGGCATTGTTGGATATTTCTGTAAAACGATTAGTAATGAACTTAGTAGTGTTCATAAGGAATATAATTAAATCAATATAACATGTTTTATTTAAAAAATCATTTATTTTTAATACAAAAAAAATTAAAAAAACATACTACATAACTTTAAATTAGTCAATTATTCTGTAATTTTAAAGGGTAATACAACAAAAGAAGAACTAAAGATGGCTCAGGATTTTTTGATTCAATTTTTGATAAAAAATATCGCTGTATAAATAGTGGGCGCGAATTAAGTGACACCCTGTATATGTAATGCTTAACTATAAAAATAACGTTTTTCTCATAACAAATAAAGATAATATTTTCATCAAAGATCATACAGAATATTTTTCCACTCGTCATTAAATGGAAAAAATTGCCACTTCTTTACTAAAGTATTGTTATATTATACTTTTACGTATCAATTTGTTGCAATTTATACCTTTTGTGGAAACTTATTCACATTCGTCTTTGTATGTGCGTGCGGAATATACTGTATTTCAGCACAAATATCTTCAAATGGTATGTCCATATCTGCTGAATAATCTGCTAATACATTGTATATCTCCAACAAACAATACGCATCTAGTGCTGCCATATATAACAGATACACATACACGTATAGCAATGGGAAAAAATTATATTAAATAATATTGTATTAAACACACAGAAAAGCGATTACTAACCAGCATATATTATTTGACTTTCTCGCAAAGGTCTCAGCTCCCAATTCGAAAATTGATCAGACTTATCAAGTCTTTGTCCGAAACACAATTCTACAAGTTTACTCAAGCTTTTGTTTGTAAAATTTGGATCGCCTTTGTATGGGAAAATGAAATTGTACTCCTCTACTAATTTTCTCCATAAAACCATCAGGTCAAGATATCCTTGGCCATGTGTTTTAATGGACGACAAGGCTGGTAAACTATTACGTATTACAGTCATATCTTGTGCCACTCCAAATCCTGTATATGATACATAAAATAATATGCAATAGTCTCGATATCATAACATTTGTGTTATGTTCATATCATAAAATGACTGAATAATTGTCTATTTCCAAGATAAATATGCAAGTAAAATACAACATGTATATTGCACGTAATTAAAATAATACAGACGACACTATTTTAGATAATTGAAACCACATACCAATCTTGACGATGTCTTTATTTTCGAATAATATAAGACCAAGCTCATTCCAGAGTTCTGGTAATTTAGTGCCAATAGTAGTTACGTCCAAAATATAGACATTATCTGCAGTAGCTACTTGCATAAGTGCCAGCTCAGGTTGTTTAGTTCCTGATGAAATATAAACGTTTTACATTTAAAGTATATTATATATTATAAGTTGTTTTATATAGCTTCTTTATATTCAACTTTCGATTGTGTGATTACCAAAGCTAGGTTTCCACTCCAAGTCAATTCCAACCATATTAACATCTCTTAATCCATTATCGAGGAACTCTTCAAATAATCGTCCATCGTCTACTAACTTCACATTTTCTCTTGGTAATTTTAAAATATGATAATTTACATTATCTTCATTTGGTTCCCGGGTTTTTCCTCTACTCGTAGAAGCGCCCTCATTTACCACTGCAAACTATAATATTATGGGTATTCCTCAAGATGCAAATGTAAAAATATAGATAAAAGTATTACTTTGTGCACTTTGTTCCTCTATATGCACGATAGCCCATGGCCATTCATCTTTAGGTATTTCATATTCTCTTGCCCAGTATAAACCTTCTTGTTCATCATTAGCGTTAACTAACATGGTGAGCAACTCCGTTTGTAATTTAACATCATTCCCTATTGCTTCTCTCACCATCTCTCTCCAACTGGCAATATCTGTATGTAATAAAAGCAATTAAATAGAAAATTTAATTTCTATTTCCAAGCAAGAGAATCGTTGGTCTTTCCAAATAATAATATAGAAAAATGGATATTTACTTAAGCTACCATCCACATAGCGTTTATGTATAAGGAATTGCAACGCTCCTTCGTTTCGTTTTGTGTTTAAGTGGGGACATACATCGGGCGATAAGTTATACTGTTTTATTAGACGTGCAATAAGCTTGGTTATCGGACGAACTTGTGTCAATGATATCTTAACGTCTGGTATATCATTTGTACTGAAAGGATTCAGTTCAGTGAAAAAAATCTCATTGCTCTAATAATAATTGATTTAGATGCTTAATAAAAATAAACATATTGTCACTTACTAAATAAATTGTTCCAAGATAATCTGCACGTTTTGCCCTGGTGCTATTAAGTTGTCCAAATAAGTTGTCAACGCTTTTTGAACCTCCGGGCAGCCCGTTAAAAATTCATCAACTATTTGCAATTTATTCTGTAGTATAAGCGGTAGTAACAATATTTTCGGATCTATAAAATGACTTTGCAATTGTAATATGGCTGCATATTGTGCAGCTTCTTTATATTCTTTCTCTTGTATCATATCCTAAAAAAATATATGTATAAGTACCTATAAAATAAATTTATTATATCTCTGGCAACCTACTTTTATTGTTTGTAAGAATATGTCTTTATGCTCCACAAAGTCATATATGGCAGATATTTTCTTTATTAGTAGCATTTGTTTCATGTGTTTCTGTCTCACTAATTTAAACGCTGCTAGTTTCAAATCAGGAACAAGAAATTCCTTGTATCCTTCTTTTCTCTCTTCTATCCAATTTGCAAACTCCTCTATCACTGTAACGCAATCGAAGTTAGCAAGAAGTCTAAATTTCTCTTCAAGAAAATATCGCTATCTTTTTTATACAATATAACCTCTCAAAACATTATTACAGCAATTATTACAGAAAATAACTTTTGTAAATTATCAATATTAAGGAACACGCCTCCTTAACTTTGACATGTATTGTAGAAATAAAAATACCAACTTATTTTGGTTTACTTTAATTAACTTATGTGTGTTTTCTAAATATATTTGTCAAAGTTATTAAAGAGGTACACCCCCTAACATAAATAATTACATAATTTTTCTTCTGTTATGTGTAAATCAATAAATTACAAAAATTATAATTGTATGTATATATGTATATATATATATATATATATATATATATATATATATATATATATATATATAAAATATATATTTCAAGGTTATATAAATTATATACTGCAAGTATATAAATTACGTATTGGAAAAGCTATAAAATAGTTAAAAGATAAACCTGCAAACGCAAGTGACTTGCTGTTCGTCATGTGATCAAAATCGGATACGTTGACAAGAATTCTCAACGTGCTGAGATACGGATTTGGTGCCGTCTCGAAGTAATCCGTCAATGTCTTACTGACACCGTCGCATTTTTTCCCTGCGATTGATACGAATATGCACGTTTAATGCTAGGCGATCAAGATGACGAAAACGTACGGGGGGGAAAAATTGAATCAAATGCTTACACAGCGCCCACATTCGATGCAGGGTATCGAGCCACATCTTCGTGGCCTCGTCTATGGAAGAGAAAAACAACAAATCCATATCGGCGTCTTGACGGCGGCTCATCACTTTGGGAATTCTCGGTTTTCTCAGTGAGTTTGAATTTTGTCGGCCAATACGTGCGCTGTCAAGAATATCGCGGATTCGGATAGTCTCACTTTAGAAATACTTGAAAAAAATCGACGACGACCGAGAGAACGATGGAAGAACACGGATACCCGCGATGAAACAACAGAATGACAAAGGGTGGTAGGTGGTATTCATTTGATGCCACGTCACATATCGACGAGAAAAAAACGTTGAGGAAAACGTTGATCGGGAATTCACCGACCCATCCCGTGCTCGTGCCTGTCGTATCCTCTGAAGTTTGCGCCACTTTATGCGCCGAGAAAGGCATGAATTACACGGTAACAATAGATCGCGGAATACGGAGCCACGGAGGTACGGAAGAGGAGCGCTCCGTTTTTTTACCCATGTTTGTCTGTTACTAAGGGCCAATTTCACCAACCACAGTTAGCTTAACCGATGGTTAAAGTTAGCAGAATTGACCAATAGAAATGAATCCACCCTGCTTTCTATTGGTCAATCCTGCTAACTTTAACCGTCGGTTAAGCTAACTGTGGTTGGTGAAATTGGCCCTCAGTTTACGCGAGCGTTAACTTCTGTAGTAACTTACGATAATTCCTTCGCGTAAACGGGTAAATTATCATAAGTTACTACAGAAGTAACGCTCGCGTAAACGTAGTATTTTAGAGCTCTAGTATTTGGCTGCATTCCGATATATACTTGTCAGCCACTGTCAGTACTGAAAATCTATAGTATACGTGACGTAAAATATAGAATAATATAAATTTTTAGTACTGACAGTGAATATCGGAATGCTTTGACTATTATAGTCACTCATAATAGCGACCGGTGCTTAAAGTTTTCCACTGGATCAACCAATCCGAAGGTTAGGTTATGAATTGGTCAATTAGGCCCGGCGCACAATAAAGAAAATAATAGGAATAAATATTAAACATTGGCTGCGTTCAGCCGATACTCCGCTAGCCTAGCAATCGTGAGCAGTCGCTCGTTTTCGCTCGTTTCCTCTCCTTTGACCCAATGGATTAAAAGGAGAGGAAACGAGCGACTGCTCACGATTGCTAGGCTAGCGGAGTATCGGCACCCAATATGGCTGCATCCAGAAGCACGATCGCTCATTGAGCGCTCACAGGTAGCCGCTCAGTGAGCATTTTTGATGTACTGGATATATGCTCACAACAGTTTATTATACGCATTTATATGACTTATAAGTTATAGATATTTATTTGCATTTATAGTAGACATTACGTCTCTAAAGATCTGCGCAATTATTAATTTCTATTTTTACTACCTGCCACCTGTAAAAATATACAAATGCTTTATCTAACCCTAAGAGCACAGTTGACGGAAAGTCGACGGTAAGTCGACTTTTATAAGTCGACTTCTAGTCGGCTTCTAAAAATGGCAGAAAGTCGACTAAAAGTCGACTTCTAAATAGGCGACTTCTAAAAATGGCGGAAAGTCGACTAAAAGTCGATTTCTAAATAGTCGACTTATAAAAGTCAACGAAAAGTTGACTTTTATAAGTCGACTTCTAGTCGACTTCTAAAAATGGCGGAAAGTCGACTTTTAGTCGACTTCTAAATAGTCGACTTATAAAAGTCAACGGAAAGTTGACTTTTATAAGTTGACTTCTAGTCGACTTCTAAAAATGGCGAAAAGTCGACTAAAAGTCGACTTCTAAATAGTCGACTTATAAAAGTCAACGGAAAGTTGACTTTTATAAGTCGACTTCTAGTCGACTTCTAAAAATGGCGGAATGTCGACTAAAAATCGACTTTTAAATAGTCGACTTATAAAAGTCAATTTTCCGTCGACTTTTATAAGTCGACTTCTAGTCGACTTCTAAAAATGGCGGAAAGTCGACTAATAGCGTTTTCGATTTGCGACTCAAACCGACTCGGGTCGCATCATGTATACAGGACTCTAGCATCATTGACGTGGAATACATACATATCTATGTATGTATTTCACGTCCATTGATGCGACCCGAGTCGGGTCGAGTAGTAAATCGAAAACGCCATAAAAGTCGACTTCTAAATAGTCGACTATAAAAAGACGGAAAGCAGTCAAGCGGCGCGTCATCAATATGGCGGCGAATCTCGAGGAGGCTGGAGGAGAAAATTAATGTTTACGCGAGTGCAAGGAATACATGCCGCGAGACAGGACACGATAAGACGTCGAAAAGCGCCGCGCTATCAACCACCGCAACGAAACGTCGTCGTCGTCGTCATCATTGTCTTCCCGTTGACTTCCTCGATTAGATCAGAATACTGGAATTTGACTGTATGTATGTTGCAATATGTTTGAGACGGTTGTCTACATTGTCTACAACAAGAATTGTTACAGAATGCCGTTACCAACCGACATGGAAGCGAAATTGCTGCGCCAGATAGTTCTTGCAGGTATGGCGGATCTAAAAGAGGATCAGCAGGATAAGGCCAAGTGGAAATATGCTTTAGAGGTTAGGTATGGTGTGTTATTAATTATCATCGATAATTAAGACCTATTGAATGCGACCTCTCTATTCTGAACCATCTTTCAGAACACCATCAGAAATGGAGGAACCTGGTTCATGCATTCTTCGTGCGTTCTACGGAAAATCAGTCCGGAATAGGTGGTTTATAAAGAGGTGTACGAAACGAATAAGATATATATGCGAGGTGTCACGGCGATAGAACCCGAATGATTGCCGAAATTCGCTTCCACGCTATGCCATCTTAGTGAATCATTGGTTGATCCACCGCCAAGGTATTTTTATCACAATTGTTGCTTTATAATGCTTTCCCTATTTATTTATAAAGATATTAATCTTCATTATGATCGAATATTATTCTCATTTATAGATATAATCAAGGAACCGGGAAGATCATTTGCCGCGTGTCTGGTACATTTGGAAAGGCCGGATGGGGACTACCATCGATATAGAGCATCTGTGGACGGTGTAAAGTGGTTCGCGTATTTCTTCTTGGAGGGTCAAGTGTACCCTAAGCTGAAACGATTTGTTCCGTCGTTGCTGACGACACCTGGGAGCATCACCAAGTCATGGGCCAAGTAAATCGTTATTCTATCTTCTTTCGATTTCACGTTGATTCATCGAATAGATTACATCAATTCAATACGATTTTTTCAGGTTGATACCACGCACTCAAGCAATAGTACAAACGTTGCAGTCGCAGGGAGTCGTGTCCATATACAAACTGCTAGAAATCTGGGGTTTGGATGAAAAATGTGAGATTTTAATTTATAAAATAATATTTAGATATTATCATCGAGTAGACTTCTATACAATACTAGACCGCTGACAGGCATCTCGGCCGTGATGCTTGCCGCCATGTTGATTTTAGTCAAGATATGCTATACTACAGATTCTATACAAGTAGTTTTATACAAGATTTCTATACAATAGTCTGGCATATACAGAATGTCCAAAAGAAAGGGTTTAATACTACAGGAGTAGTGGTTCGATTTCGGCATTCAAGTAGCTACACGTTGAAGGCATGACTTACAAACTTATTGATAACATGTACCAATATTTAACACAAAAACATTCGCCTGCTTCGTTATGTACTGTAATAACGAATGCAGATAAACGCACATCATGAGCAACTGAACACCCGATAGTGACTTATTGTTAATTCAATATGGCCTCACCAATTCAATATTCACTAACACTTGCACCTCGCACTCGTATCAGCTTTTCGGCAGTGCGTCCATAGATGTTAATGGTCTAGTATAAAAGTCTGTGGATATTATATATTTATAATTTTAGTTCTGTTGTCAGCTTACAAGAAGTGGCTGCCGGAATCCGCGCACGCAGAAGTGGCACAGATATGACGGCACACAGTGGCCGCCTTTGTAATTAAGAATAAAACATTAGGATTGTAATTATACAGTTTTTTAGATAATTAAATTATTTTATATATGAAAAAAAATCGAAATGCATCAGTTTTAGCCTTCCAGCAAAGGGTCGATTGTGTATCTTGAAATAATGAGGTAAAAATTACAAAAGTGAAAAAATTCATTAGCGTTCTACGATTTTATTTATCAGAATCTAATAAAATCTGTTAACTTTTGTCATTTTCACCTCATTTCAAGATACACAACCGACCTCCAGACGTACGCGGCGGCGGTTTATTTTATCGACTTTAAAAGTTGGCGGGAAGTCGACTTTCCGTCATGACGGGAAGTCGACTTGAAGTCGACTTCTACCGAAACTGACTTGGCAGAGAAGTCGACTTTTTTAAGGACGAAAGTCGACTTGAAGTCGACTTGAAGTCGGCGAATGTCTCAAAAAACGCCGACTAAAAGTCGACTTTCCGTCATGACAAGAAGTCGACTTTTCGTCATGACGGGAAGTCGACTTTTTGTCATGACGGAAAGTCGACTTTTAGTCGGCGTTTTTTGAGACATTCGCCGACTTCAAGTCGACTTCAAGTCGACTTTCGTCCTTAAAAAAGTCGACTTCTCTGCCAAGTCAGTTTCGGTAGAAGTCGACTTCAAGTCGACTTCCCGTCATGACGGAAAGTCGACTTCCCGCCAACTTTTAAAGTCGATAAAATAAACCGCCGCCGCGTACGTCTGGAGGTCGGTTGTGTATCTTGAAATGAGGTGAAAATGACAAAAGTTAACAGATTTTATTAGATTCTGATAAATAAAATCGTAGATACGCTAATGAATTTTTTCACTTTTGTAATTTTTACCTCATTATTTCAAGATACACAATCGACCCTTTGCTGGAAGGCTAAAACTGATGCATTTCGATTTTTTTTCATATATAAAATAATTTAATTATCTAAAAAACTGTATAATTACAATCCTAATGTTTTATTCTTAATTACAAAGGCGGCCACTGTGTGCCGTCATATCTGTGCCACTTCTGCGTGCGCGGATTCCGGCAGCCACTTCTTGTAAGCTGACAACAGAACTAAAATTATAAATATATAATATCCACAGACTTTTATACTAGACCATTAACATCTATGGACGCACTGCCGAAAAGCTGATACGAGTGCGAGGTGCAAGTGTTAGTGAATATTGAATTGGTGAGGCCATATTGAATTAACAATAAGTCACTATCGGGTGTTCAGTTGCTCATGATGTGCGTTTATCTGCATTCGTTATTACAGTACATAACGAAGCAGGCGAATGTTTTTGTGTTAAATATTGGTACATGTTATCAATAAGTTTGTAAGTCATGCCTTCAACGTGTAGCTACTTGAATGCCGAAATCGAACCACTACTCCTGTAGTATTAAACCCTTTCTTTTGGACATTCTGTATATGCCAGACTATTGTATAGAAATCTTGTATAAAACTACTTGTATAGAATCTGTAGTATAGCATATCTTGACTAAAATCAACATGGCGGCAAGCATCACGGCCGAGATGCCTGTCAGCGGTCTAGTATTGTATAGAAGTCTACTCGATGATAATATCTAAATATTATTTTATAAATTAAAATCTCACATTTTTCATCCAAACCCCAGATTTCTAGCAGTTTGTATATGGACACGACTCCCTGCGACTGCAACGTTTGTACTATTGCTTGAGTGCGTGGTATCAACCTGAAAAAATCGTATTTGAATTGATGTAATCTATTCGATGAATCAACGTGAAATCGAAAGAAGATAGAATAACGATTTACTTGGCCCATGACTTGGTGATGCTCCCAGGTGTCGTCAGCAACGACGGAACAAATCGTTTCAGCTTAGGGTACACTTGACCCTCCAAGAAAGAAATACGCGAACCACTTTACACCGTCCACAGATGCTCTATATCGATGGTAGTCCCCATCCGGCCTTTCCAAATGTACCAGACACGCGGCAAATGATCTTCCCGGTTCCTTGATTATATCTATAAATGAGAATAATATTCGATCATAATGAAGATTAATATCTTTATAAATAAATAGGGAAAGCATTATAAAGCAACAATTGTGATAAAAATACCTTGGCGGTGGATCAACCAATGATTCACTAAGATGGCATAGCGTGGAAGCGAATTTCGGCAATCATTCGGGTTCTATCGCCGTGACACCTCGCATATATATCTTATTCGTTTCGTACACCTCTTTATAAACCACCTATTCCGGACTGATTTTCCGTAGAACGCACGAAGAATGCATGAACCAGGTTCCTCCATTTCTGATGGTGTTCTGAAAGATGGTTCAGAATAGAGAGGTCGCATTCAATAGGTCTTAATTATCGATGATAATTAATAACACACCATACCTAACCTCTAAAGCATATTTCCACTTGGCCTTATCCTGCTGATCCTCTTTTAGATCCGCCATACCTGCAAGAACTATCTGGCGCAGCAATTTCGCTTCCATGTCGGTTGGTAACGGCATTCTGTAACAATTCTTGTTGTAGACAATGTAGACAACCGTCTCAAACATATTGCAACATACATACAGTCAAATTCCAGTATTCTGATCTAATCGAGGAAGTCAACGGGAAGACAATGATGACGACGACGACGACGTTTCGTTGCGGTGGTTGATAGCGCGGCGCTTTTCGACGTCTTATCGTGTCCTGTCTCGCGGCATGTATTCCTTGCACTCGCGTAAACATTAATTTTCTCCTCCAGCCTCCTCGAGATTCGCCGCCATATTGATGACGCGCCGCTTGACTGCTTTCCGTCTTTTTATAGTCGACTATTTAGAAGTCGACTTTTAGTCGACTTTCCGCCATTTTTAGAAGTCGACTAGAAGTCGACTTATAAAAGTCGACGGAAAATTGATTTTTATAAGTCGACTATTTAAAAGTCGATTTTTAGTCGACATTCCGCCATTTTTAGAAGTCGACTAGAAGTCGACTTATAAAAGTCAACTTTCCGTTGACTTTTATAAGTCGACTATTTAGAAGTCGACTTTTAGTCGACTTTTCGCCATTTTTAGAAGTCGACTAGAAGTCGACTTATAAAAGTCAACTTTCCGTTGACTTTTATAAGTCGACTATTTAGAAGTCGACTAAAAGTCGACTTTCCGCCATTTTTAGAAGTCGACTATTTAGAAATCGACTTTTAGTCGACTTTCCGCCATTTTTAGAAGTCGCCTATTTAGAAGTCGACTTTTAGTCGACTTTCTGCCATTTTTAGAAGCCGACTAGAAGTCGACTTATAAAAGTCGACTTACCGTCGACTTTCCGTCAACTGTGCTCTTAGGGAAGTCATATAAATGCGTATAATAAACTGTTGTGAGCATATATCCAGTACATCAAAAATGCTCACTGAGCGGCTACCTGTGAGCGCTCAATGAGCGATCGTGCTTCTGGATGCAGCCATTGACTGCGTTTTGCCGAACCTCCGCTAGCTAATGGCGTTTTCGATTTACTACTCGACCCGACTCGGGTCGCATCAATGGACGTGGAATACATACATTGATATGTATGTATTCCTAGAGAGTTCCTATAATAAGAGTTAGGACAAACTGCCGCCATGTACATACAGCCAAATGATAGCTTTGTCTCACTCCCACTAACTTCTTGGCTGAAACATAATGGCGACCATGATAGCTTGGTCTCACTCTCACTTACAGCTTGTCTCACTCTTACTAACTTGGCTGAAACATATGACGGGACCAATCAAAAATCGTCACCACATTGGCTTAACTCTTATTATAGGAACTCTATGTATTCCACGTCAATGATGCTAGAGTCCTGTATACATGATGCGATTAGAGTCCTATATTAAGGCCTTCACACATAAAATCGCATAAGGACGTAAAACGTAAGCGTAAGAAAATCGACCAATCCCAATCAAGTATTGTGCTGACCGTAACCCCAGTAGGGGAAAATACTTGATTGGGATTGATCGATTTTCTTACGCTTACGTTTTACGTCCTTACGGCATTTTATGTGTGAAGGCCTTTAGTAGAGAGACGCAAACTTTACCCCCACTTTGCTGCCGTCGCCATCTTGTGATCGTACCCCCACCTTGCTGCCGTCACTATCTAGCCCATGGTGTTTCTACTTTTATAGCCAGCGCAATCAGTGCTGTTTACTAAAGGAAGTATTTATTCTTAGTTGCAGTTCAATACCTGTATCGACATTACATCAATTTTTATGTAAGAAGTGAAATAATGAAATGCATCGAACGTGACATTTTTGAATATTGAGAGACTTGTTGCTCGTTTGAGGTTAGGCTCCTACCAAGTTTTACTCTTTTCAATAATTTTCTTTTGTGCAGGGAGAAAGAGCAAGTTGTTTCACTGTCATATCGGCGAACCTGCTGGTCCATTTCTGAATATGTGTGAGGTAAATTCAGTTTTTTTATCTCAAATAAATTACAAATATCCGTCGACCCTAGTACTGTTACTTAACCTTGATCTTTCTGCAGAGCTCCAATTTAAATCTCATCTTTGCTCCATCGTCTAAGGCGGATGAAATACAGTATCTCAAATTCCAGACCAGAATAATGGAAGAAAAATTAAAAAATCTTCAAGAGGAGTATAACAGTGACTTTGCTACTTTTGAAAAAATGGTTTGTGAGATACACCTAATGAAGCAGGAGCTATACGTTGGCAAGCGCTTGCTAAAGGTTTTGAGCTATAAAGAAGTTTGTAAAGAGTCTTAGTGTTTTGGGCTCGTTCTGTCTATAACATAATTATAAACGGACTAATTGTATATTTATAATTTATAATGTAATAATACAGTGCCTCGCATTAATATTCGGACATCATAATACTTGAAAAAAATTAATTAATAATAACATATATTTATGTAAGAAATGTTGTTCTTTTAGTAAGTTGAAGCACAAAATGATACCCTACAAAATATTGAACTATTAAAGTTATAATTTAATTCATATGTAGATGTAATTTATACAAAAATATATTTTTTGTTAAATGTCCGAATATATTAATGCAAATCACTATATACATATATAAAATTGTATAATTGTTCTAATTTTGAAATAAATTATTATTTTCACAATATATTCTTTATTTTATGTAAATTTACATTAGTGGTTTATCAGTCTTAAAATATGTAAAAATAAAAATAAAATAAAAATACCCTGCCAGAGAGCATAATACAAATAATATACTCTGCATATAGCCAAAATGCATCTAAACATTAAAAAAAGGGTACGATTAATTTATTAGCAGAAAATTTATTAACAGCAGTAGAAACACATAGTGATCCATACTTCGCAAACTGTGCTATTTGTATAAGGTTGCCAATTTGGACGGAATTCATTAATAAAATCCATTTTGCACGCCTTTTTGGTTCTTTTGAAAATTTAAACAATATAAGGCCTTGCTGTTTCTTAACATTACAGCCACTAACTGAACAGTGCCTTATCTGAAATAGATATAATAAACAAATTATAATAAGAATCCGACACGGATGAAAAGATTATGCTGCATATATGGTGCAGGACACAAATAAGCAACCCACAATGTCAGTAAAGTCCTCTGCAGTTATTTAACAACACAGAAAAGATATTTCTACTTACCTTGATCACAAGAAATAATAATATATATGCATTTATAAACTTTAGTCAACACTGTCAGTTGTATAATGCGGGCATTCCCACTCTGCCGCCGCCGCCATCTTGTGATCGTACGCCCTGCTGTCTATTGGTCTATAATCGACCAATTAGAAGGAGGAACAAGTTTGCGTCTCTCTACTAATATAGGACTCTAGATGCGATCCGAGTCGGTTTGAGTCGCAAATCGAAAACGCTATTAGCTAGCGGAGGTTCGGCTGGACACGGCCATTAAAATGATCCTAAAACCGTGATCCTAGCCGGTTTTTTTCAGTTTTTTTCTTAGTACTAATCTTTTAATTGGCTTTATAGAAATGCAAAATTCTTGTCTAGAATTAAAGTGCGCATCAAAATCTAGGTCATGGTGGTCGAATTTATATTGAAAACGAAAAAAAATTAATATTTTTTGTTATACGTGACGACCACCACATATAAATTCGACCACCATGACCTAGATTTTGATGCGTACTTTAATTCTAGACAAGAATTTTGCATTTCTATAAAGCCAATTAAAAGATTAGTGCTAAGAAAAAAACTGAAAAAAACCGGTTAGGATCACCTTAAGCCTTGTGTCCACGATGCTAGAACTGCGTCCGAGTTTTGGTTTAAGCCAATCAACTTGCAGCTCTTACAGAAAAGTAGCAGTTTCATTGGCTTAAACCGAAACTCGGACACAGTTCTAGCATCGTGGACACAATAAGGCTTTAGGATATATATAAATATAAGAATATTTTTGTAAAGCCTTGTGTCCACGATGCTAGAACTGCGTCCGAGTTTTGGTTTAAGCTAATCAACTTGCAGCTTTTACAGAAAAGTAGCAGTTTCATTGGCTTAAACCGAAACTCGGACACAGTTCTAGCATCGTGGTCATAAGGCTTAATAAATACTAAATATCTCAGATACAGAAATGTAGGAATACTCTTATATTTATATCTTATATTTTATTTTTCACAACACCTCCACGGAAAGTTCGACTTTCCATGCCTGTAGAGAGGGACGAAAGTGGCCAATTTTACGCCAGGGAGGAAAGTTGTTACTTTCCGCCCGCTAAACAAGGACGAAAGTAGTCAAGTTGTTACTTTCCTCCCGCTAAACAGGGACGAAAGTGGTCACTTTCCTCCCTGTTTAGCGGGTGGAAAGTAAAGTAACGGGCAAATCTTAGAACATATATATAGGAAGCTTTCCAACAAGTGACACAAGTCGACACAAGTTTCGTTTTGTCTTTTGTTATTCATTGCTAAAAAAACAAGATAAAACGACGTTTGTGTCGACTTGTGTCGTTTGCTGGAAAGCTCCCATAAATGGAAGGAGAATTGAGCATCGTGCGAAAGAGCAACGTACATTGTGCGAGAGAGAAAGGTAGTGGATCTCAATCGCCCGCAATGCGCATGCGCATATTCGCTCGATGCGGTCGGTTGGTGGGGATAGCTACTAGAGTCCCTTTATAAAGGGACTCTAAAGGTGGAAGCACATAAAATTGCAGGAGCCATGAGCAGAATGCAGAAGCCATATGCGCATGCGCTATGGTATCTGAAGAGCTCTAACAGCTCTAACAGCTCTATGGCTTCTGCATTCTGCTCATGGCTCCTGCAATTTTATGTGCTTCCACCTTAATAGCTACAAGCTTCGGAAGCACTCCGGTGAGAGAATAGTGAACTCAGGGTGGAACACCCATATTTTCCTATTCAACTAGGCTTATTATTATTAAAAATGGGTCATCGTAGTTGTTGCGTCAGAAATTGTAAAAATAATGAACTGAAGAGTATGTGTAAATTTTACAAATTCCCTACTGCCGACTATAAATTAGAGCAGCGAAAGAAATGGATTGCAGCTGTAAGGAAAATTAAGTAAGTACATAACCTTATTTTTCTTCTTTATACATAGGCTTCATAGCGCCTGCTCCAAAGCTTCTGCACATAATTCTTTATTTACATTAATTTATTAATTATGTAATGTAATTTTAGTTCTTATAAGTGGCAACCAAAGAAATCAGATGTAATATGCTCTGATCATTTTATTGGCAAAATAAAATCGAATGAAGAAACAAGTCCTGGATATGTTCCCTCAGTATTCTGTGCTGAGAGAACAAGAAATATTCGTGAAGTTGCTGCAGTAAACAAGTACGAATTAAAGGGATAGATGAATATTTGTGTTGCAAATATGCAAAATATATTTACTATTCTTGTTTTTTTTTCAGACATGCTCGATTCATGAAACGCAGATTTATAACTAAGCAAAAATTGCAAACTATGAGTACAAATCAAGATAAACCTGTGAAAGGAAATGTAATTGAACATGATATGATCAGTGATATGAATGTGCGTTATGAAGATTCAGTACTTGATAATGTCGAAGTACAGTCGGAGAGTCCAAAGTATCTGGATAAAGAGACTGAAGCAAATATTTTTATTGATGCTAGCGAGCCAGAAAAATTATTTATGTGTAATAGATATATTACTAATGGTTTTAATTGTAAGTGTGACGCAGAAGTACAAACAGATATAGTAACAGTAAATCATCAAACCATAATATTAAATCCAAGGAAATTCAGAAATAAGGAATGTGGTACGACTTAACAGACTTTTGTAAATAGAGCAGTTGGACCTGACTATGAAAGTGTGCAAGATAACGATACAACTTGTTTAAGCTATGCATCAGTAAAAAAAGATAAACAGCTTCTGGATCTTGCTGGAGTGACACACAACAATTATTTATTGTTTTCTGATATAAAAAATAGGAGTTCCAGTAATTAAAGTGACATAAATACCGCTGTGCAGTTAACCTCCAATTATATAGTAACAATTATTATGCGCGTATAGCAATTTTTACTTAACGAAATTATTAACAGTAAAATGTAAAAAAATACACTGCATCTATTGCACAAGAAGCTTTGGTAATAATCACTCGTTAAAGTTGTTTTTTATATATTTTTTGCAAACTGCCTGGAAACATATCTCGTTGTTTCCACTTTTATTTGCATGGAGATAGCGGTAGATGGCGCGACCTGAAACGCACGGAGCGAATAGCGTCGCGTAAGTCGCGTTGCCATAGTTATATACTTACTATCTAAAATACAAAATAGAGGAAATAATCCAATTTTTCAATTCCAAAATTGTAGTGTAAATATTAAATTCACTAATTAATGCTTATTCTTTGTAAAAATTATATTCTTTAATTATATTCTAAAAATTATATTTCTTACATTTTTTGGAAATTTTGTTATTTTAAAATTAAAATTATTTATTATATATTTTTTTATTTTATTTTAATTTTATTTTTTTTATGTAGAGAGCTTTGCCCCCACACCCCCCCCAGGAGCTTCGCCCCTGGACCCCACCAGGGATTTTGCCCCTAGACAACACCAGAGGCTTTACTCCTGGGCCCCACCAGGGCTTCGTCTCTGGACCCCACATCACTCTCTTTTTCTCTTTCTATTTAACTACACGCGCGTATAAACTGTATGAATGGAACATCGGCTTCGGCTCGGGCGATAAACTTCACACTCGTCTGAAAATAGTATATTGTACAACTAGTGGAAAAAGTGGTCGATTCTGAATGAGTGTGAAGTTGGTCGCACGAGCGAAGCGAGTGCGACCATCACACTCATTTGGGCTCGACCACTCTTTCCACGAGTTGTTCATACTATTTTTCCTAACAAGAGCGTGGAACAGGCCGCTTTTCGCGCTTGTTTTACAATTTCATTTCTCCACTAGTTGAGAAATGGCTCCATGTTTCAACGCTTACGTCATCATTGCGAAATTGATTGTTTCGCTCATTCAAAACAAGCGCGAAAAGCGGCCCATTTCACGCTCGCGTTAGGAAAACGTTCTTTACTTTCGCCCCTTGGTGCACAATATACTATTTTTCCATTGCGTTTTACGTTTAATTATTAGGGTGTAGTTCCGCGAATGACCCCTGCTCCCGATCGACCTAAAATATTACAGATAAGTTGTTTTTGATGTGAAAAATGAAGTGCGCGTGGTCCCCTTCAAAAAATTAAAAAAATTTTTTTTATGATAGCATTTATCGACTAAAATCGATTCTGTATGATATATATGTTACTATAAAAATGATAAATTCGATAATTATTACATAATTACCGGTTATTATGCATAATTTTCAACATACGGTGATAAATGTGATAAATTATAGCAAATTTTACCGGTAATAACTAAGACTTTTTGGTAAAAGTAATAAATCTTTCATTAATTTTGTTGTGGGTGGAAAAATGTGAATTTATTGTATTCACGCATATATTTTTTCACCGACGTATAGTTGGCAAACAAATTAAAAATTATTGAAAATTATCTTATCCAATCGGTTGGAAATTATTTGGAGATATTTGGAAAAAACTTTTCAGAGTTTGGAAAACCATACAATAATCACAATTAATTAAAATCAGTTAAGCGTATAATTAGCAGAAAATGTCTAAGAAATATTTTTTTTTTAATCCAATCGCTCCAGAATCATTTAGATAAAGTGTCGATATAATTTTCATTATTTAGAAAACAACTCTATTCTACTAAAAATTAATTAAAGGTTAATATTTTGTTTTAATTTCTGCACTATATAGTGCAATAAAGTGCACATACTTTTGTATGTTTTATTGGTAGACAGGCTGTGTTTCGATATTGACTGTAAGTACTGAAAATCTATAATGTTACATACGTCATCACTTTTTCAGTACTTTATAGTCTATACTAGACTACGTCGGCTTGGAGTCGGTTACTCCAGTGTTACTCTAATCCATTTTGGAGTAAAATTAATTAGCACGAAAATCCAGCTATGACCGATAACGGCTTTACTTATTTAATTTGTTGTTTTCATGTATCGGTCGATATATTCTATATTCTGTTTTAAAAATAATTATCTACACTATATACGGTACTGTTTCAGGGACACAAGGAGGAGACTGGTGTGAACAGCGCTGAAGCAGTACCGTAGTGTAGAGAATTATTTTTAAAACAATATAGAATATCGACCGATACATGAAAACAACAAATTAAATAAGTAAAGCCGTCATCGGTCATAGCTGGATCTTTGTGCTAATTAATTTTACTCCAAATTGGATTGGAGTAACACTGGAGTAACCGACTCCAACCCGACGTAGTCTAGTATAGACTATAAAGTACTGAAAAAGTGATGACGTATGTAACATTATAGATTTTCAGTACTTACAGTCAATATCGAAACACAGCCTGTCTACCAATAAAACATACATAGAAAAGTATGTGCATTTTATTGCACTATAGTGCAGACATTAAAACGAAATATTGACCTTTAATTAATTTTTATTAGAATAGAGTTGTTTTCTAAATAATAAAAATTGCATCGACACTTTATCCAAATGATTCTGGAGCGATTGGATTAAAGAAAAATATTTTTTAGATACTTTCTGCTATTATACGCTTAATTGATTTTAATTAATTGTGATTATTGTATAGTTTTCCAAACTCTGAAAAGTTTTTTCCAAACATCTCCAAATAATTTCCAAACGATTGGATAAGATAATTTTCAATAATTTTTAAATTTTTACCAACTATATATATACGTCGGTTATTTTTTTATCCATCACACAATAATTGGGTTGGGTTAGGTTAGTTTTCTTGGAGGTGGAGCCCCCGCAGGAGAGCGGAACGGCGGAACCTACTGCTTCCACGCATACACTTTTCATGCGAAACAAGGTGTCACATGGTTTTACAACTTTCCACGCGTGGAAAGTTCACGCATGTAGTACATATACCTTAAGGCTGAGTTTCCACTGAGCGCGTCACGCGTCGCGTCGTCCGAGTTGAACCAATCAAAACATCCCATTTCGATCCCGTCACAAGAATGTAATGAAATGGGATGTTTTGATTGGTTAACTTGTGACGACGCGACGCGTGACGCGCTCAGTGGAAACTCAGCCTAAGCCTTGTGTACACGATACTAGAAATCGGTCCGAGTTTCGGTTTAAGCCAATCAACTTGACAGAAAAGCAGCAGTTTCATTGGCTTAAACCGAAACTCGGACCGATTTCTAGTAACGTGTACAAGACTTTACAAGGCACACTTGTGTCTAGCTTAACGGTAGTGAAGCCCCCCGCAGGGGGGCGAAACCTACTTCCTCCACGCACATACACTTTCAACGCGAGACGAGTTGCCACTTGCCACATGGGTTTACAACTTTACACGCGTGCTATATATATTATACTAGCTGGTTACTCGGGCTTCGCCCCGGAGGACATATGTAATAAGACACGTAAATAGTCTCTCTCTCTCTCTCTCTCTCTCTCTCTCTCTCTCTCTCTCTCTCTCTCTCTCTCTCTCTCTCTCTCTCTCTCTCTCTAAAATGCTATAAATTGAAAAATATTAAGTTCAATTCTGTCGTATACAATTTGAGATTCACTCAATTATTTCCTAAAAAATTGGAAAAATTTTGTAACCAATTTTTAAAAAGATATTGGTTCTCAAAAAAATTGGTAACAAAAAACTATACAGTTTATAGCACTTCCCGGGAAATTCTCTCTCTGTTTTATATACAATTCTTTAAAATTCGATCAATTATTTCCCGAAAAATTCAAAGAACTTTTGATACCGATTCCCAAAAAGATCGGTAACGAAAAATTATATACTTTATAGCACTCCCCGGATAATTCTTTGAGATTCAATCAATTATTTCCCGAAAAATTGGAAAAATTAAAAAAACCGGTTTCCAAAAAGATCGGTAACAAAAACTATACACATCATAGCGCTTTCCGTAAAATTCTACCCCTACTTCATATACAATTCTTTAAAATTCGGTCAATAAATTTTTGAAAAATTAAAAAAATTTTGGTACCGGCTTTCAAAAAGATTGGTAACAAAAAACTATACACATAGTGGCACTCCCCGGAAAATTCTACCTCTATTTCATATACTTTTGGTAAAAATTCGGTTCAGGGGTTTGGGCTAGGCGTTGATGAGTGAATGAATGAATCAGTCAGGACATCTTCCTTTATAGATATAAATATACTATATATATTATATTTTTTATATGTCGTATATATCATAATTATGTAGAATCAATTTTATTAGTCGATAAGTGCTCATAAATTTTTTTTTAATTTTCCGAAATTGGGACCACGCGTACTTTATTTCTCATATCAAAAACAACTTTTATTTGTAAAATTTTAGGTCGATCGGGAGCAGGGGTCATTTGGAACTATATCTAATAACTATTATTTGCAATTTCTAAAATATATTTAATATATATTATTATTTCTAACATTTAATATATATTCTTATTCCTAATATGTGCTTTATTATGCGCAGAGGCTTAAGGCCTTCACACATAAAATCGCGTAGTATTGCGCTGTCCGTAACTCCAGTAGGGGAAAATACTTGATTAGGATTGATCGATTTTCTTACGCTTTCGTTTTACGTTCTTACGCGATTTTATGTGTGAAGGCCTTTAAGCGGGGAGCACACACTTCTGCACAACGCATAATGCGTAAGCATAAGAAAATTGATTGGTCCATACACATGTGCATAAGGAAATAGACCAATCAATTTTCTTATGCTTACGCATTATGCGTTGTGCAGAAGTGTGTGCTCCCCGCTTTAGCATCGTGAAGTGAACAAAGAGTAAAGCAGGACACACACACTTTTCGTAGAACGTAACAGTAAGATTTCGACCAATCGCGTTGCTTAATTCTTACTTCTATGGTTACAGATGGCCGAATCGAGCAACGCGATTGGTCGAACCTTACTGTTACGTTCTACGAAAAGTGTGTGCCCTATTTTAAGAGAAACAAGAGGGAACGTATCGGTAGCACAGTGGAGGCGGTAAATCGGACGGAAGTACGTCAGGCAGCCAATCTTGAGTGTTACCTTTTTTTAACGTTTATCAGCTCAAAAAAATTGTAAATAAGTGTGAGATTTAAGAGTATCATGGTGCACTACCAGGCATATAACAATGTGATATAACAATAATGGCTCAAATTATGAGATAACGTTTCATCAATTAACCCTAGAAAGGTAATGTGGGGTAATACGTTGCCCCACGCAAAATTCAAATTGCGCCCCTGCCTTAGGAAGGTTAGTTTTCATACCGAGACCCTAACCATAATTCAGTTTAGTCATCCGGCAGTCGACCTCCGTCATTCAGCGAGTGCGTTAGATCCGTGCAGCAGCTAAAAACCGAAAAAGAAAATCGTTTGGGGTAACGTATTACCCCCTTTGGCCGTTTACGTTCGACATTTACTACAGTAAAGTATATTTCAGATTTTTTGTGAAAATCGGTAACGAAAAATTATACACTTTATAGCACTCCCCGGAAAATTCTACCCCTGTTTTATATATAATTGTTTAAGATTCGGTCAATTATTTCACTTTTGCTGTTCTTGCACAGCAACTGATTAAAACTTTGTAAAGTTTTTGTGGAGTTAATTTTACTGTTTCCATATACTTTTATAACTTTTGACTACCTTTCAAATAAATAATAATCGACAGAATCTGTTTTACTTTCCATTTCTTGCGATTTTTCCCATCCGACAGTTTTTCATCATTTCCTCTACTTCAGATGTTCAAAGAAATATGTTTTTTTTAAGAAATGAAAAAATCGCTTACATGCCCTTGAAGGTTGTCTATATTCGTCTTTTAAAATCCGTTGGAATTTTTAAAATTGGTGAATTTTATGAAAAACTACAGCATTTTTTATAAAAATAGTCATTTCATCCCAATTTTTGGTTCTTTTTCTTGTTTTTCGAAATTATTTTACTGTTTTTTTTTACTACCGCAAATTGATGACTACTATCGTCTTCCCTATTAAAGAACAAACAAAATTATCTATTAAAAAGTTGTCTAACAACAAATAGAAACATTATATACGCGGTACAAGTTTGGGGTAATTTATTACCCCGCTTGGCCTTTCACGTATGAGAAAATTCATATTACCTCTCTAGGGTTAATAATTTAAATCATTCAATATCTTAGCGACCATCTTGAGAGGCAACTTTTTATGCTGAAATATATAGTCACTTCCGTCCTCTTCGCTAACATAAATGCTCTCTCCTTTACTCTTTGATCGTGAGGGTCACATCACAGCAGAGAGAAAGGATGAGAGTCATGCTCGCGTTTTGGCTGTTACCGAATCTTGTAGGTAATGTGCACGATTTTGTGGTTCTTTTCCGTGGTATGTCTACGGCCAGTATTCATAGATCGGTATTCATTAGTAGTTACCGACATTTTTTTATTTTAAGAAATCTTTGAATTGGCTTTACAGAATTGCAAAATCCTTTTACAAAATTAAAGTACGCACAAAAATCTACCCCGCGACACACGATTTCATATCGGGAACGAAAAAAAATTAAAAATGTTACTAATTTGGGCACATACAGCTGTCATCTGACGACAATAACAAAAATACTGCAGTTTATATATATAAAATGACACCCAGGCGGGGTAGGGACAACATGTAGGAACAATAATTGTGTAAATAGAACTAAGATTCAACGCCTAGAAAAAAAGATTCTTTAATAAAGTTTTATTAAGCAAAAGCACATTTAGGTTGATAGAATAAGCAGTAATGCGTGTAGCGGGAGATGGCGCAGCAATCGAACAAGGACAGATGCCTTTCGTTAGACAAGGACAGATAGATATATGTACATATAACATAGAAAACAGGATTAGAAATGTTGACATTACCGACGTCGAGGAAGTTTGGCCTTCACTATAGGATCCCTTTATGCCCGTATCACACTAGCGATTGGCGATTGCGTCTACGTTTGCGTTTACGTCTCTTGACCAATCAGAAAGTAGCTGCTGGCGATTGCGATTTGCGATTTCCGTTCTGATTGGTCAAAAGACGTAGACGCAAACGTAAACGCAATCGCCAATCGCCTAGTGTGATACGGGCATTAGATCCTCTTAAGGGTCGGCAGGAGACCCAGGCAAACTCAGGTACACTCAAGTGCACTTTATGCACGTTAAACTGCACTTTATTCCGTATTTTATTTATTATAAATTTTTAAGAGCAAAAATGCAAAATCGGGCTCTGTAGCTGACTGCATTATTATATAAAGAGTATATATATAAAAAAATTCACGAATCTATGTAATTTATAATCCTGTTTTCTATGTTATATATATAACATAGAAAACAGGATTAGAAATGTTGACATTACCGACGTCGAGGAAGTTTGGCCTTCACTATAGGATCCCTTTAGATTCTAAGGGTCGGCAGGAGACCCAGGCAAACTCAGGTACACTCAGGTGCATTTTATGCACGTTAAACTGCACTTTATTCCGTATTTTATTTATTATAAATTTTTAAGAGCAAAAATGCAAAATCGGGCTCTGTAGCTAGCTACAGAGGATCCTAGAGAGGTAATATGAATTTTCTCATACGTGAAAGGCCAAGCGGGCCTAATAAATTACCCCATACTTGTACCGCGTGTATAATGTTTCTATTTGTTGTTAGACAACTTTTTAATAGATAATTTTGTTTGTTTTTTAATAGGGAAGACGACGAATTACGGATCCCTTAAGGGGATCCTAAAGCGAAGGCCGAACTTCCTCGATGTCGATAATGTCAACATTTATAATCCTGTTTTCTCTATATCTATCCTTGTTTAACTGTAGTAATCTGTCTTTGTGTAGGAATTCGGTACCCAGGAGGTCGATTATGCCTCCGGGTGTCGGCCTACTACCGACGTCTTGACGAGAGGTATCGAGGAATAATTATACACACTCGATTACTGCTGATAAAATAATACTTTATTGCAGACCACGCAACAGCCACGAGAGTCAGCTCCGGTAACTTAGCCGGTCAACTTCGACTTTATTAATTTTCATATTTTTTTATCGTTTGTTGGTCGTTTGTTGGTGATTGTTGGCCTAATTACAACGTTTGTTGGTTCTTAATTTTTTTTTAAATTTAAAAAGAAAAATTAGCATTAAGTTAGCCGGAAAAATTTTATTTTTAATTTCAAAAAAGCCTAATCGATGCGTAATCGTTTGCTGATGATTGTTGGTTTAATTTTAGCGTTTGTTGGTTTATTATTAGTCTTAAAAACGAAAAAAAACGAAAAATTATCTCAAATATTAAAGTAATCGAAGATTGGCAGATAATTTGTAAGAATAGTTCTTGCTAAGAAGTGGAATATAGACCTGAGATACATATAGTACTTATTTATTGTAAAAGACATGAACATTAGGATCTATATGAAAATTGTATGAAATAATAAGGTTCTTAAAAAAAAATGACGTTTTGTTACTTCAAACAAATCTATAATTTTTACAGTAAAACACTTTCCACAAGTGAGAAACGGAAGCATACATTGGAGAAGTAGGTTTTTTTTCAAGAAAATTCTACTAGGAAACGTATATTCACGTATGAATACGAGAATTCTCTTCAATTTTATGTAAATTCAATCAGGTTGAAGCTTATATTCTTATAAAATAATATATATTCTTAATGATCACACACATAAATAATCTTTATTTATAAAAATACAACTTATTTAAATTTCAGTTCTTTAAACGCAAACATAATGCGCATATCATGAAACACTGTATCATGTTTTTAAGTGATCACATTTAGGTATGTATGATATACTTTATTCTATCATTTTTTTTAGCACATATGGTAAGTTTGACATTTATTTTATACGTACTTTGACAATTAGGCGTCTTGAATGAAGAGTTCATGGGAAGAAAATGATAAATTCATAATTAATCCATTTTAAGCACAATTTTATGTTTAAAAGTAGAACTTATAAACTTATACACCATGTTTCTTGATCTTTTCGCGATTTTCTGCCGATGTTAAGGTCCGTATTCATATGGCAGTTTTATAGATGTTAGCCTTAAATTGATAGAAATAAAGCTTAAGTCGTAGGCAAATAAACCAATCTTCGATTACTTTAATATTTGAGATAATTTTTCGTTTTTTTTCGTTTTTAAGACTAATAATAAACCAACAAACGCTAAAATTAAACCAACAATCATCAGCATACGATTACGCATCGATTAGGCTTTTTTGAAATTAAAAATAAAATTTTTCCGGCTAACTTAATGCTAATTTTTCTTTTTAAATTAAAAAAAAAATTAAGAACCAACAAACGTTGTAATTAGGCCAACAATCACCAACAAACGACCAACAAACGATAAAAAAATATGAAAATTAATAAAGTCGAAGTTGACCGGCTAAGTTAAGGCCTTCACACATAAAATGTCGTAAGGACGTAAAACGTAGGCGTAAGAAAATCGATCAATCCCAATCAAGTATTTCCCCCTACTGTGGTTACGAACAGCACAATATTTGATTGGGATTGGTCGATTTTCTTACGCTTACGTTTTACGTTCTTACGCGATTTTATGTGTGAAGGCCTTTACTGGAGCTCGAGAGTCAGTACAATTCTAACGGTCGTCGAGACTCAGTTCTGCCAACCTCGTAACTCTCAACCCTCTTGCTAGCGCAGGAGAGGGGGCTGACCAATCGGAAGGGAGACAGATATGCTGCTCCCTACATTTGTTCGATCGCTGCGCCATCTCTCGCTACACGCAATACTGCTTATCCTATCAACCTGCATGTGTTTTTGCACAAAATAGTAGCGAAGGCTCAAACTTTTTTGTTACGTTATTAATTTTAGTTTTTCATGTACGGTATTTTTTGTTTACATTATACGAATGGCGCGTGTATCTTATTTTGTACATACAAACTGTACAACTCCTGTATTAAGCGTTTACGGTAGGTGACAGCTCAAACATGTATTTTTTAAATTTTTTTTTGTCTTGAAATCAACACTCGCGCGATGTGTTTTCGTGCATATTTCAATTGTGTATAAACTTTTTTAACTTCTGTACAGTCTACTCAAAGTTGGAGCTCTCCCTGCAATTGTCGGTAATTTGGGTCAGTTTAGGATCCCCTTAAGACGGTCTTGAAATAGGATCTGAATTATGATTGTGTACGATTTTGTGGTAATGTCGACGATTTTATGATTCTCTTCCGTGTTATGTTCACGATTTTTTGATTTTTTTCAAAAAAAATTTTTTTTCAAAAAATCGTGGACGTAGCACGGAAGAGAACAAAATCGTGCACATTATCTACACTGACCTACAGGATTCGGTAACAGCCAAAACACGGGCATGACCATTTTCATTCTTCTCTCTGCTCACAATGTGTAAGCAAGCAAGACGAATTTAATCTATATGTATAATGTATATATAATGAGAGATTGAACTATATTTATAATTGATATTTTAATTTTTAATTTTATAAGTTTCGAAATGTACAGTTTCTTTTCTAGCGATTGGCTGGTCGACCAATTGTTACAGATAAGAGAATTAAATATTCAATGCAGTTTGACGTTATTAAAAGTAAACAGCATTTTTTCACGAGTATACAATATAAAAAAGAACACAAATATGCAAAATGCGATGCAAAATGAATGTAAAAAAATTCGAGCAAAATAACATAAATGTATTATAGCTATAGTAAAAATGCAACAACTTGCGACCATTAATAATGTAAAAAATTGCATTTATTGATATACAAAATTCTTATTAATAATATATTTTACGCATATAAATTATGTCTAAAATTTGAGTATTAAAATAAATCATAAAAAATATGAACTGCCCTATAGTCTGTCCCTATAGGAAAATTGCGCAAATATTGTACAATAATTGCAAGTTTAATAGAGAGAATAATTTCACAATTATTGCGGTTAAATGATTTTTCATATAACGAAGCGTTCTTACACTTCTTACCGGCAAGAAATTTCTGAATATTTGCACGAAAATTGAGAATTTAATTTTAGGTTTAAATTTTGTACACTTATTTCGATATTTGGAAGTAAAATTACTTCAGCAAACATAGATATACATTATAACAGTTACATACTTTATGCAATACATATACGTATACAGGGTGTTTCTAAAACTATGTCAGAGATTTTAAGGACGTATTCTAGGGATCAAAATAAGGAAAAAAGTTCCTATGAACATGGATCGGTAAAAGTTTACAATAACAAACACAGCTTGGATTACTTTGACCTTGACATATGTTGTCAAGGACATAATACTGAGTAACTTTTCCTTATAACTTAATCGGCGGTCGCTGCTTATTAAAAAGTTATAAACAAAGAAAGTTTGAAAAATATAGCAGCTATTTTGAGTATTGGAAAGCATAAATGACTAATATATATGTTGAAATAGTTCACGCATACACTTTTCACGCGAACCGAGGTTCAACCACACCCCCCCTGCTTTCGGGGGAGGTGCGGTAGCCCCGAAATAGTTCACGCATATACTTTTCACGCGAACCGAGGTTCACCCACACCCCCTCCCCTGCTTTCGGGGGAGGTGCGGTAGCCCCGAAATAGTTTACGCATGGGTTAGTTGACGCGCTTTAAACAATTAAATACTGTTAAAGCGCGTCATCTAACCTATGTAGATTAGTGACGCGCTTTAAACAGTTAAATACTTGTAAAGCGCGTCATCTAACATACGTATTTTCCAAACTTTTTTGTTAATAACTTTTTAACGAATAACGAGCAACGGCTAAAACCTTCTGAAGGTCACTCGGGGTCATGATCTTGACAACATATATCAAGGTCATTGAAATCGGTGAGGTCGCCAAACTTTTTTTTGTTAATAACTTTTTAATAAAAAGCGACCGCCGATTAAGTTATAAGGAAAAGTTACTCAGTATTATGTCCTTAACAACATATGTCAAGGTCAAAGTAATCCGAGCTGTGTTTGTTATTGTAAACTTTTACCCATGGATCCAAAAATGCTTTCCCTCCGAATTATAAGGCCAGTTTCATCAACGTCGATTAACTCTGTAACCTTCAATTAAACTCACTCTTCATCTCTTTCTAACTGTTCCCCTTAAGAAAGAGATGAAGTTTAATCGAAGGTTACAGTTAATCAAAGATGGTGAAACCGGCCCATAGCCCCCTAAAGTTGGAGGAAATGTACATAGCGTAATAATTAACAGTACTGTTTTTGGACCCATGTTTATAGGAACTTTTTTTCTTATTATGACCTTAAAATATCTGACATAGTTTCTGAAACACCCTGTATATACCATCATATTTTGCAAAGAAAGGCTGCCGTCTATCGACGATCCAGCAAACACAGAATAAAACACAAATATATTTCTCGATTATTTCGCAATTTCTTTCCAAATTTAATTTTGCAGATATTCCACTAAGGTAATAATTAAACGCTGCTGTCTTGCTAAAATACTATTTAGAAATAAATTGTGCAAATATTTATTGATATTTTCACAAAGGTCTAGTATTGTACGTTGCAAATGTTGAGACATATAATTGCAGCATTCTCAATTTCGTGCGATTTCTTCATATAATGTTACAAATCTTTTTCTCTCTCTCTCTCTCTCTCTCGGGATCCCAGACAGTACAGGATAGCCTATAGATATCTAGTTATATCCATTTCATAAGTGTTGTCTGAGGTGTATAATTCTTAATAATAATCTATAATAATATCTATAATAATATATGTTGTTAGATACTATAGACTAGTACGAGGTAATTTTATGTGTCACACATACTACGTTTACGCGAGCGTTACTTTTGTAGTAACTTACGATAATTCCTTCGCATAAACGGGATTTTGTAGTAACTTACGATAATTTACTCCGCGTAAACGAGTGATATATCGTAAGTTACTACAGAAGTAACGCTCGCGTAAACGTAGTAACAATCACACCTAGACTGCTAATAGAGGCTTTGCGAATGAAGCTACAAAAGGTGAGGCAAGTGAAAGCAAGGGGAAGAGTAGAGGAAAGGTGGCTATCTTTGAAAGGACCAGTTTTAATATCACACGCATTACAAAAAATTTACATGTGTGGTTTTTTTCAAAGATGATGGATGGCGTATTTTCTGACTTTAGTGCAACCTGTACTAAACTATAGCAATCTAGCGCTCCTAGGGCTGCGGTCCACTTGTTACAAATGCTTTGAAGCGTTCTTCTCCTTCTTTCTTTATTGAAAGAAAGGAGATGGAGGAATACTTTAGAGCATTTGTAGCGTCAAGTGGACCACAGCCTAAGTAATATATTATATGTCTGTGGTAATAGAGATGAAGAACCCCACGGTTTGTTACTCCCGAAGTATTTTATAACTCCAAACTCTCTCTGTTGTGTAAGTGTGTGTTTTAGTTGAGCAAATGCTCATATTGCCATTTGTCTACAGTTAGAAAATGGTCCAAGCGTTCATATATATATTATAATATATAAATTTAACAAATTTTCCTTGAATATCTCAACAAATATTAGGCAAATATAAAAATGTTTCGGACAAATGTTGTTCAAATTAATTAATATATATATAAGAGTATACATGTATAAGTGTGTGTGTGTGTGTGTGTGTGTGTGTGTGTGTGTATATATATATATATATATATATATATATATATATATATATATATATACCTATACATATTTATATGTATATATCTTATAAATAATTTTTGAGATATGAAATGATTTATAATTGATTTCATACTTTATTCCTTTTCAACTTTCTAATTAATTCTGTATAAAATCGAGACGTACACAGGATCCTAAATAGTATTAAAACGTCTTTAAGACGTACGTTTATATCCTGTTGTATGTTTTATGTCTCAATTTTGGACATAGTGTTGTCTGGGATAGTATATACAGATCAGAATCGAATCCAAGACCTGTTTTGATTTAACATTAACAAGGCCACTTATCTAACATTAAAAATAATAATAATTAATACTAACGTTTGTTTTCATTTGCATAACTACTTGAATGAACTATTAATGAATAACATTCACACTCATATTAATAGTATTACTGAGTGCTTGATTTATAATAATATCACTTTTCTTTTCAGCGTTATTCTTTTCATTCGACTCAGGATCTGTGTCGCTATCTGATGAATAAGTCTGCAGCAATGTTGTATTTCTGGCATTATCTTCCTGTTCGATGTTAACTTCCGGCAGTCCAGTAATAGTCGTTTGCCTGTAACATGTTTTGTCATTTAACAAAAAGTACTTCTAATTGTAAACTTATTTAATACGAATTTTGCATAAAATAGTTTAAGTATTAATCTGATATCAATCGTTGAGTAGGAAAAATATAAGAAATTTATCCATTACTCACATTGTAGACTGGTTATCAAGAATATCGTTCTGTAATTGCGCTACAATATATCCTTCGTTAGGAACATTTGCGCCAGGAATGTTATTACCAGAAGACGATACGATAGGTGCACTTGCTACGATGGCACAAATCCTCAATGGGGTAACTTGATACTGTGGTGGTGTACACACTCTAGCAGTTTGATATTCATTGTTTATAGTTCGTCTGTAATTATTGTCACAACATTTCTCTTTAGCAAGCTCTGTAAATGGTCCTAAAAAAAAAAAAACGAACGTTTGTGAATTATATAAAGCCATTGCATATGCAATATTATAGATAATTTATATCATTTCGTTCATACAGAACAATTACCACGGTCTGAATTCTTCGCACTTTCATTTCAGCGTTCAAATACGTAGATATACTGTAGATATACATAGACGTACTGTAACGTAATAATTACCGTTTTCGTTAACATGTACCTATTTACGTATAAAGTGTTACGTTTAAAGCTTACAGGCGTGCGATTATAAGAAGTGCAAGTTATTTGTGTAATGTGAAAATGATTAATTTGTGCAAACATTATGCCAGTTCTATGTAAAGCATTATTTAAAAGTTATCCTATTCTCTGTGAGTTTTTTTTTCATTAAACAGTTTTTATCATGAAAAAGCGAAGTTTTCTTTCGCGCGGATTAGTCGGTCACAGGTTAATTTATGCGTATTACATAAAATAATTTAGATAGCCTGATAGATAAGACAGCACATTATCAGAGAACAAAATTATTTTAAAAAATTAAATGGTTTCTTGCAGTTTATATTATACAGATCTATTATAGAGTAGCAATCTATTATGACTACATATGCATGTTATCAATTATTATCTTTGTAATTTGCAGAATGCAGATTACACAAGTTGCAGCTGATGCTCAATTTATTAGAAAAGCACTTATCAAATTTTAAAGCGTAAAACATTTAACTACTTGAATGTTTCTATATAGAAATTGTCTCCGCTCTGGTGAAAAAATTCTGATATCTCTTATCTTTAAGAATCTTTCTTTAAAAATATTTTAAATTTAGAAGATTTCTTGAATACACACTTGAAATTTTATAAGGTTTCTTAAAAAATTAGAGAATGAGAAATCTTAGAATATTTCAGAATGCACATGTACAAAGAACTCTAGAATAGATGTAGAGTTTTTCAGCATTTCTGAAGTGTTCCAACTCATATAAAATGTCTCTTTAAATGTCTGATTTGTACAAATTTCCTAAAAAGTTACACAATTACACAGAAATTGTTAACAATTCTGGGATTTATAAAGAAATTTTGAAAAATTATATGAAGAATTCTAAGAAAAATTTTTACTAAGGTAGGGCTAATCCGTCTATTTTTTTTTGGTGCCGATTTTTAACAACAAAATAAATAATTGTAGTTAAATGTGGTATACCACTGTAAAGAGTGAATCTTTAGCTACAAAATTTATATAGGAAATTTTTGTCTACGTCGCTTTGTTTAACCGGTATAGAGCAAAAACGACAACGGTGGAAAAATTGAAATCTCAAAAATGCTGGGGTTAAACCGTCTACCCCCCGGGATAAATCAGTTTCAGGTTTGATCGCCCATGAAATATTAGACATCTATATTGGATTCGTGTTCAGCATGCATTACTCTTTATAATCAGAATGCATTTATAATCACGTACCTCGAGATTTGGAGAGCAAATATTATTGCAAATATTACAAAATTTCCACGCGCAGAAAATTTCACTTTTTACCACAAAAACACGTTTGCCCTCGTAAAAATCATAACAGGGCAGGTAACCTGCCGAAACTTCGTTGGTCACATGGGGGTTGGTACCATAAGCAGCGTTTACAATGTTAATAGCGAGTTCGCACAATATACAGGTTCCGAGATATTTGATTAGACGGATTTATCCCGTAGACGTTTTAGCCTCGGTCTCCCCTATAGCTTTTCAGGATATTATTATTTATATTCAAATTATTTGCTTTGTCTTTAATGGCAGAGTCATAAAGGAATATCCTGTATATTAAGACGATAGGATAGAAAGCTTTCTCCACCATATATATAAGCAAAGTTAATATATATACATACATACAGAATATTAAAAAAGTGTCAAAAGCTATTAAACTTGGTCAAAGAGAAATTATTTCTACATAATACGATTACAAATGATTGGAAGATACAGGTAATTCACGTTTGCGATTTTATATATATGGATCTGGTTATAGGATTTATTTTACATATATCCGAATCTTCGAGTCATTTTTCATGTAAAAGTATATTAACGTGTTAGTATGTCGCTAATCATATTTTAGTTGGCCTTTTGTTTATGCTAAGTATGTTATTTTGTAATATGAAGAACAATGGAATATAAAAATAAATTTATAATATTTTGTAATAATATTATAAATAATAATATTATAAAAATAGATATATTACTTTATTTCTTGGTGTATTTTGTTATACTTTTTTATCATTACTAAATCATAATCTTACAAACAATTATACACGTTAATCATGCATGCTCAACAATGTTCAGTCAAGATAATTGACGCGACTTAAACGGAAAACTCAATATCGGTCATTGATGACATCATGACGATAAACGTGTTAAGGTAAGATGATCAAGAAGAAGAATTGCGATATTTTATGCTCAAGATATATTATGATATGTTGAAATATATTCCAAAAATTCTCATTTTCAATGATTGTATCTTAACATTTTTATGTAGAATGACAGAAATGTAGCTTAATCTATTTATATTTTTCCGTTAGACGTAGAGAGGTATATGTTTTTTTACCTACATGAATCGATTTTTCTTATGTATGAAAGTATTCAGAAAGATCATCGAAAAATAGAGATGAAATATTCCATATTTTTCATACTTTCACATATTTCATGTGAAAATAAAATGTGAAATATTTCACTTAAAAAATATTCATTTTTTGATGTTTTTATCCTAATATTTTTATACATAATAATGAAAATAAATTTATGTGAAAAAACATATATTCTTTTATTTAAAGGAATAGAAGTAACTATTTCAGAAGCAATTATATTTAAAATAAAGATGTGTTATCCGTAACATGGCTTTCTCAAAATTAAACTATTTGTGTAGAAAATATTTTTACTAATATCGTTTGGTATCAGAGAAATGTGTTTTATCGATTAAAATAAGATATCTTGTGCAGATACGCGCGCGTGCATACATGTATAAATATGTATAAATATACTTACTTTGCTCTTCCAGTGAAATACTTGTTAATTCGTCATTTGTATTAGTAGTTGCAACCTCAGTAATTGCAAGCTCAGTATTTGCTGCATTATTCAGCGTAAAAAAGTTGCGCCTATTGCCTGTAAAAAGATACATTTGAAACATATTGAGTGATCGTCAAAGTTCAATATTGACAAACGTTAAATTATGCAATTCGTTTATTACATAAAGTAATTAATGTTCCAATGACTGAACATGTCCACAGTGAACGAAAAGTCAACAATAAAATGTTTTTCAGCAAAAAATAACAAACTAAAAAAAATTGAATATATAGAAATAAATTATAAATACATATAATATTCATTATATATTCTTGATAAATATATAAATGCATTATAAAAATATATAATTTGATTGAAAATTATTGTGAAAGATTTATTTCGAATGTCGCAAGGACAGATTATATTTTCACATATTTTCTTATTATCTTTGTAATTAAGATACAATATCTATATTTTCGAACTTTTTTACTGTATCGTACTATATTTATCTAAATACGTAATACGCCTTTTGCGGTTGATCAATAAAAAAGTAAAAAAAATATATATATATATTTTATTGAAAATTTTTTATTTAAGAAAAAATTTCAATACTCAATTATTAGTATTCAAAATCTTAGTTGTCGATTGTTAGAATGCATTTGTTAATATCTATATGTCCGAGTGATTAAATGATTATAAACAATAACTTTCAACTAATTTCATTTCATAAAGGGTGAATGTTCTTAATTTATTACTAGAAATAAAAGAAATTTGATTAAATTTCTTGACATTAAATTAAATATATTTTTAAATAATAATAAATTTACCCTGAAATAGAAATAAAAATCAAACTTTAAAGTATTGCTTTATGAGTTTATGTTATCATTTTTGTGTAAAACTTTTATTTTATTTTTAGACCCTTCAAAAGTTTACAACTGTGTAAATCACTTTTTCTTCTATTCTTTCTTCTCCATAAGTCTATAAAGAAGAGTTCGTACTTGTGAGTGAAAAGAATACAAATCTTTTATAAAAAACGTTCATCAAACATTATTTCGAGAAAATTATTATGAGAAATTAAAACATTAATATCTTCAAAATGTTTTTGAAATTTTATTTGAAAAATTTGTTTATTTATAGTATTACTTAATAAGCACTCAATCATTGATTAAACCTGTTCTTATCTAATTATTAGGGTACTAATGGTGTAATATAAAATATTATTGTATTAAAATGTTATTTAAGTATTTTTTTCTAAATTTATGTTAATATTTTTTGGTTGTGTCAAAAAGAACAAAGTTTTATGTACTAATTTTTTTTAGTAATAATACTAATTATTAATCAATAATTGTTGATATAGAGTTGAATTCGCCTTCTTATTAGTTCAGTCATTGGAGCATTTATTTCATGTTACTATAACAATAGACTAATAGGAAAATAAGTTTTTAATTATTAATAATAAAATATTATTTGCATAAATAATGTAAATATCAGTCTCTCTCTCTCTCTTTCTCTCCACGCATGCACGCACGCAATCATACGCACACACAGGGTGTTTATTTGAAAAAAGTTTCCATCTCAACATCTTCTAATATGCATCCTATAAAAAAATGTTGAATATAAAAGTATATTTTTATGTGGGGTGTATAATAATGATAATTTTAAAAATTACGTGGTTTTCATAAGGTTCTTTCAAGATTAACTTTTTCTTCTTAAATAGAAAGGGGTATTTTTCAAAAAAGCAGATAACTTTGCGTCCAACACTCTTTAAGACTTACTTCTTTAAATGTTTTTTTTACTGAAAAAAATTTTAGAAAAAGTTAAAATACGTGCATGCCTTGTAGCTTTGTATGAACATGTGTGCGTGCATACGAGCGACCTCAAGAATGTAAACATAACTTTGGAGGTTTGCTTAATATTTCGACTGTGTAATCCCGTAGTGTATAGTTATTAATCCATCGGTCAAAGCTCCTAAACTGCTTACGATTTCTTGTTCAAATTACTTTAATATCTACATTCTAATAAGTGTGTATGTGTTTGAAATTCTTCATTGCAAAATGCCCCAAAACTTCAATTTAAGCAAGCTTGTTTAAAATTCTATTATTTGTACGTTTGATATTGTGAACAGATCCAGTTTCTAAAAACTTTCTTCTCCAACTCGTAGAAAGTTTTTAAAAACTCTCTGCAAGTTTATTCACATAGATATGTGACACATTTTTATCAGGATATTTATCATTAAAGACTGTTACTACCGGTTTCACCACCGCCATCGCGCCACTCCAAACACACCGGTTTTCGGTTGCATAAATAAAAATAATCTCTGTTCTGTCATTTATACACCATATTTACTCGATAACACTCTTTCAACAAGACTTTCAATATTAGGATATGGATATTGAAATGATTTGACAACTAAAGAAGACATTAAAATGACCGATTACGTATGAAGTATCTATAATAATCATAAAGTATAAGAAAGGGAGAAAGAGGCAGGAGGGAGGGAGGAAGGAGATAAAAGGGAGGGAAAAAGGAAAAAGAGAGTAAAAGGAATGAAAATCATATAAAGAGTTTATCTAGAGATAAAAACTGAAAACTTACAGTAGCCTTTCTTACTTACGTATAAACCACATTAATAAGTAAATCGTAATAAAGACAATAAGGATTGGAAATATTATCATTAATGTCAATTTTGTTATATCCGTTGTATTGTCCATTGTAGATCCTGCGAACAAAAAATTTAATGAATGATTAAGGAAGAAGTAAAAAACGTTGTGTATCTTAAGAGATACGGATATAAGTATTTCATATAGATTTTACCTCAACTAGAGAATATATAATGAATGATTGAAATTAGCAATAGAACGAGTAAACGACAATTATTTTATACGCATACAAATTATAAATTTAAAAGTAGCAGCATTATATACTCACCTACATAGTAGGGTTTTGTGTCAGTAACGTTCTTTTGACAAAAATCATTTTCTTTGCCGTCCGCGAGTATTTCTTTGCTGAATCTTTAAACAAAGAAAATGAAGGATAATTTTTTGTAAAAACATATCGAGTATAGGTGCTCTGACAGAGAATATTACGACGTCTTAAAGAATTTATGACGTCTTTGAGGCGTCTTATAGACGTTTTATTTTAATTAATTTAAACGACCACTTTTATAAATATTGTAAAATAAAACTTAATAATACGGAAACGCGTTAATAAGAAGAAAAATACGAAAGAAGAGCTAGTATTGCGTGATAAATCGGTATATAAATAAATTTAATATTTACATAACTCTGATAACATGTACTCTATATGTATATTACAACAAAGTTTGCGATTTTATTGTTATCAAAGTTATATGTAAGTATTAAATTATTGATATACTAATGTATTTTTTTTAGACAATTCCAACTTCTGTTTTGTATTCTAGCTCTTTCTTATAATGCATGTTCAAATAACTTTGCCTTAATTGTGTCGCGACACTAAAGTAATACAAATAAATATCTGACAAGTACTAAATTAGCTGGAAAAAAATATTTTTTATAGGCTGTTATATCTCAATTGGCCATGTCACATGTATTTTAATCTATAAATATTAATCGGTAATGTAAATATTTTTGTGCATGTTCCAAAAAATATCTTATAAAAGATAACTTTCAGACGTCTTCGGAAAGTCTTGAAGACATTTTTAAGATGTCTTTTGTAAAGTCTTAAAAGTATCTTAAGGAAGACGTTTTTAAAACATCTTCTGCACATGCGACATGTGTGTAAAAGACGTCGTTGTGTCTAGATGTTACATTCACTTCGACATTGATAATTACAGTCATGCGACACCGTTCTAATCAAATGTTTACTCTGTGACGCATGACGCATCGGTCATTCGAACTGCCACGATATTTTACATTTGCATGCGTCGCTCATCATTCCAGGTAGCAAGATGACGTCTAAAGACATCTTAATGACGTTATATAGAGACGTCATTAAGACGGAATTAATACGTCATTTGATGTCACTCTGCTACCTGGGATATTCCTGATAAACGATCATAAAAATATATTCTCAAATTAATAAAATTTATTAAACAATTTATTTTTTCTTGTAAGTTGCTTTCATAAAGATTCTTATATAACATGAAAAAAGAAATGAAGTAAAAGAGCAATTGTTCACTTATTTAGTACTCTAATAAAGAGCAAAGTATTATGCTAATAGCTATAATCTTTTGTCTGATAAAAATGCAACAGATGTTTTTTTCGAATTCATCATGCAGATCATACAGATTCTTTTGCCTCATTTAGGAATATCTTTTCTTTAGAAAGGCACGTAAAAATCAGATCAAATTTTATTGAGCGATTAAATAAGATTTGTAAATAAGCGGCCAAATAAAATTTGCTGATAAAGCAATCAACAATGATTTAACACGCAAACAAATGATCTTTGTCGTTCGTATGCAGTGACAAATAGTGTATAACAAAATGCAGCAGTAATTTTACTGGGAATGCTGAATAACTTCGTAATATAGAACGGTTGCTTGTTAAGTAAAATACCTGGGATTCGATTTCCAGTCTTGTTACCTACATATATTTAAGTGTTTAATTTTCCATTGTTATTGCTCCTTAAGAAGACTCAAAACACGAAGTGTCTTTGCATAAAGAATACTTCACAAAGGACTCAATGAGGAAAAAATAGAAAATTATCAATATTTGGAAATTTAGAGAATATTATAATCTGGATAATCTGGAATTCTTTCTCCATCAGATCTTACAATGAGATAAATCACGGTACTGTGACCGTGAAGTCAAAAATCCACAATCAAGAAAAAGAAGAATAATCTTACCCTGTCTTACAAGGTCCGCATTTTTGCCCGTTGATGGTCTTTACCTCACCCTTTATACGATTGAATCGCGAGCAAAAGTTCGTAGAATCTACGCACAGTTTGTTAAAGCATATATAGTCGTAGTCACAATCTTTGTTATTCTCGCATGATTTAGATTCCTGCAACAGAAACACGTGTTATCGCTTAGCGCGAATTCAAGAAAACTTAACAGTCGAAACTATTTTTTTTAATTCATGAATATTTAATGATAAGAGAGAAAGCGGATCAAGTTATTAGTAATTCAAATAAAAACGAATGTAAAATTGGCAAAATATAATTCATTATCATATCATTTTAATTATCTATTAATAAAATTAGCAACATACACAAACACAAACAAATAACCCATTATAACAAAATTGTTATAAAATATAAAAATTAGATTGTGTGCCTTCTCATCACATTCTTCGACTATCTATCTATTATAAATTACCGTAAATTACCAATGGCGCTGCAATAAATAAATATTATTTCGTTAACATATGCACGCACACATCATGTAATGAATATTTTATTTTGTGTGTATATGTCTATATATATGTATTTTTTCAAGATATTTCATATTTTATGTTAAGGAGGTTCGATGGGGAGGGGGGGGGGAGTAGTGGGACGCGGGGGTTCTGGCAACAGCGCACTAGCGTTTGAAGTAGTGGGAGAGAAGGGGATTGCTCTGATTGGTCGCCGCGTGTATAGTGCGTGCTGCTGTTCACGTCGTTCACGACCGTGGCAGTCTAGCAGACGAAAAATCAAGCAATTTATGCTTTAATAATTAATTTTTCTACGAAATGTGCGGTAACCTTCCCCTTTCTTTCGCTCATTTATTTGTAAATTATTAAGTTACATGTGCATTTTTTTCCCTTATTATTTGCATTTTTTCTGGCACTTATTTCATTCTGAAGGTATGCGCAATATGTCATTTCCCATAAGAACCTATGTTAAAAATGCAGCCAGTTTCATGAAATTTTAATATGTTGTTTTGGAATAAAAAATAGAATTATGTGAATTTTTTGGAAATTTTTCACCGTCCCGTTTTGAAAAAAATCTACTCCAAAAATTGTACTTTTTAAATTTTTGGAATAGATTTTTTTTCAAAACGGGACAATAAAAAATTTCCAAAAAATTCACATAATTCTATTTTGCATTCCAGAACAACATATTAAAATTTCATGAAACTCTCTGCATTTTGTTGTAGCCATCGAACCTCCTTAAAGTATGTCAGAATAAAATATAAATATTTCCTAAATTATTGAGTTTTTGATAACTATATCTTAATATTTTTATTATACGGAATATTTGTATGGATCAATTTATGTAAAAAATTACGTAACACAAATTTAATTGCGCTTTCTCATCCTTCCACAAACCTTGTGAAAACTTACCTTATGAAAAAAGCGAGTTCATAAGAAGATTGTTAGATTATTCAATTTTGTCCTTTACCATCTTTCTTCTACTTTAAAACAAGAGCTACAATTAGGTGACTCATTCTGTGTACGCGCGCGCGCGCTTATGAGTGCGTGTGCATGCATATGCATATAAATCAACAGAATATTTGTTTATTGAAAAACGATTGTTAATTCATTACAGATTTGTAGCAAAAGAAGAAATGGAACGCTTATTCTGATTTTGACAATGATAGTTTCCTGACCACCCCACCCGATCCTGACGCGAGTACGGTATGGTTAGGTTAGGTCAATAATTTAATTCTTACCAAAATGATATTGATCCGGGTAAATATTTATTTTTCAATTAGATAAATTTTCAATTAAAAATCAGTTGTGTTCTACGCATATATACATTTTTTACATTTGAAATACCATTTCCGTGTTGATCTTTACTTCTTATCGATTTGATAACGAACGTAATAGTGATTCCTTCGATGTTTATGTTTTGAATTGATTATTATATAAAGAATAAATAGTTTGTTCTTGATAAACTCGATTATAAATAAATATTAACCTGGGTAAATATCGTTTGCTTACGCGTTTGTCTGAAGTCTGAAGTGTGGTGACTTATTGGAGATTTAAAATAGCTTTATAATATTAATTCCTTCATGGGAAATGTTTTTGATGAGTGCAATATTGGTCACGCACTCGAGAATATTGAAAAAATCAGTTATCATGAGCATTTCAAGTTTCGTAATTCGTAATTTCTTAGAGAGAGAATTATTCGATTTTCGTATTTTTGCATCACGCATACAGACAGTAAAAAGATAAATTATTGTCTATCAGAATTGAGTACAATTAAATAATGTCATTTTGTTTTCTTTTATAAGTTATAGTTATAACAAAGTCTTCAAGATAAAGAGTTTGGTAAATTTCAATCAAGAGCCCTGCCTTTTTTACGCTTTTTTGAATCTTGAAATATTTTAAATTGCACGAAATTGAATGAATGATCCTGAAAAAAATTGCTTTCACTATCCCTAAGTATGCGTTATATTTACACTTTTGCTTTTCGACTTCAGAAGAATGAGTTTAAACGGGGCTGTTTACTCCGCATTCTCATCTAAAAAAAAACTACAATAAAGGTAGAAACTATTTTCAACTTTATGTTTGATGACATTTCTTTCTTCTTTTACCTATTTCCATTTATAGTCGTATTCTCGGGTTTTATAATATACGTTTAGTTTACTTTATTAGACATAAATCAAATCTCGATTTTAACAAAATTTAGGTTGATCAAGCCTCGTTATGTATTCTATTAGTGTAAAACACATTACGTTTACTTACGAGGAGACTAAAGGTGCGATTTCATGGGCGTCAGTTGACGCGCGTCAAGACGATTTTGTGACGTCATGTTGTTTCTGCGTCGACGCTGAAGAAGTTCAGATTTTCCAACTTCTAGCGTCAAAGTGTCATGTCGGTTCGTTAAAAATCGCGAACTTTCTAAACGCAAAATAGGAAATATCGCGTGGTAAAATCCATGCACTGCACGATTCTCAAAAATCTCTGCAACCCAGTATTTCTTTTTTTTATATTTCCTCCTTTTATTTTCTTCAATTGCAGCTATCACGGCAAATGCTGCTGCTATACGTCTTTTTTGAATTTCTGAATTTCTTGAATTTATAACATTTGCACATTCTACCATCCACTCATAATATTTCATTGACGGCAAACACATTTTTTCGAAAACTACTGCAATAAATAATAACACTGCAGGTTATGTGTATCAATTTCTCGACGCGAGTTCCAAAAATTGACGCATGGTCAATTGACACATTGACGCTTCTTCATTGCGCGTCAGAATATTGGCGTCAACTGACGCCCATGAAAAAGCACCTTTACGGAAGTGTAACTCACCGATTTTAATGAAACTTGGCATATTTGTAGAACATCGAAAAATAATCGACACGTATTTTTTCATTTCGGCAATGGTGCGAGTTTAAGGGGAGGTAACCGTTCAGAGGCCCAAAAAATGCATGAATTTCAGGAATTTTTTTTTTATATAAAATAAATGAATTTGAAAAAAATTTTTAAGGGGTTTTATTCTTGTACTGTTACATAAGAAATTATTATTTTTTCATGTCAAAATAACGGCTCTTGCTTCCACGCCATGAAGCTACAAACGACGTGAGTTTATGCGCGCGAAGCGCTCCACAGCCTTGTCAGCTAATCTGAAACAAAAAACACAAAAAATTTATTAAACTAGACTAAATTTGGAAGGCCTTATGGTTTTCCGATTTTTAAAAAACCCCCGAAAAACAAAATGGCAGTTATTTGAAAAAAAACCATTTAACGGAAACAATGGTTTTTTTTTCAAATGGCTGCCATTTTGTTTTCCGGGGTTTTTTTTTAAATCGGAAAACCATAAGGTTCCCCAAATTTAGTCTAGTTTAATAAATTTTTTGTGTTTTTTGTTTCAGATTAGCTGACAAGGCTGTGGAGCGCTTCGCGCGCATAAACTCACGTCGTTTGTAGCTTCATGGCGTGGAAGCAAGAGCCGTTATTTTGACATAAAAAAATAATAATTTCTTATGTAACAGTACAAGAATAAAACCCCTTAAAAGTTTTTTTCAAATTCATTTATTTTATATAACTAGACACTACAGACGCGCGCTTCGCGCGCGCTATTTAGCTTTAACATTATGCTATTACTATTACATTATTAACTCCTTGATACACACAACTGTCAAAATATACAATGACAGCTGCAAATGAAGTAAGCGCAGCAAGAGAACCAATCGGCATCGCGGAAAAGCGACAACAATAAACTTCACATCTTCTTTTTAGAAGAGGAAAAAAAAATTCCTGAAATTCATGCACTTTTTGGGCCTCTGAACGGTTACCTTACCTCCCCTTAAACCCGCACCATTGCCGAAATAAAAAAATACGTGTCGATTATTTTTCGATGTTCTACAAGTATGCCAAGTTTCATTAAAATCGGTGAGTTACATTTCCGTAAGTCTCCTCGTTAGAGATATCGATGTAGATTTTTTTTCTTGTTAGAAAAAATATTTAAAAAGAAAAAAAATACTAAATGCGTATAATTAGTTTCCACTCTAAAATAGTAGACAATTTCGCTAAAAAAAAAACATTTAAAATAATTAACTTATAAAACATTTAGAATTAACTTGTAAAAGATTATTAGCTATCAGCTGGGACAGATAGATGCGATTTGTTATGCCATCGATAAATTGAGACGCATTATAGGTGACCACGCGCATGCAAGAATGCGCATCTCGGAGCATTCACTTGTCCTGAAGCGTGCACCAGCTTTGCGAGATTTCCGGTTCCGGCCCGATCCGCTCCAAAGAGAAAAAGCCACGAGAGAGCAGTTGATGACTCATGCCTTTCGCACGGCATTGGTTCATTTTGGCGAGCTGTAAAAGTGTCTTCCCTTTCTTATCCCCAATAATCGACCTATAGATCTACCTTTTACGTTTCGTTTTCCTCTGCTTTGCGGATAACTCTATTTTCCCGCAGGTGGCCGATTTTTTTTGCATACGACAAGGGAAGCTATGACGGTCATTTGTGACGTCACAGCGACTAGATCCCACCACATCCGTCGACGTGCGATATCGGGAATAAAGAATAAATGCAGTGTAATTGCTCAATATGAACCACGAGTACGTCATCCCCTCTTTTTCGATTCTCTTTTCTTGAATTTCTTTTGTATTTTCGTCGTTTATATTCTCCGCTCCTCCGTGAAAGATGATGAAATCGCGCGCAAGCTTGCGACGTTGCTTCGCTACTCGTTCTGCCACGCATCTTTGTTCCAAAAAGTAAATCTTTGAGGAGCGAATTGAGGATCACTTTGAATTATTTTTCAACAAATCATCACTATTATTAAGACTTGTAAAATAAAGTTATCCATTACTTATCGAACGTTTTATTATATGATAAAGAATTTATTATATGCTTATATGTATACATTCTGAAAATCTTGTGCCTACTATTTTCAAGAGTTATAAAAAATACTTTCTTTATAAAGCTATTTTTATAAATTAATAAAATTATTTTAATAATGCGCTGCGATGCGAGTTGCATAATTATGTACTAATTTCATTTGCCAGCTATAAGATATTTCGTTGTAGATTTAAATTTAAGTGAAATAAATTGCACGAAACTTCAAAAATTTGAAATGATCGCTGAAGCGTTTTTAGAAAGCGTAGAATTGGAACCAGAGTATCATCTAGATGAACTCACAAATAGTTGATGTAATGAGAAAGTGTGCCTCCCACTGCCTCTCGTAATTCCACGAATTGTCCAACAAATAGATTTTACTTTTTCGCGTTGTATTATTGAAACTCGAATTGCATTCACCTTCGCATTTATAGATAATTTATGCATGTCATGATACATCATCACATAGACAAATAATAAGACTTACATAAATAAGTATCAAACTTTATATAAAAATATATATCATTTTTTATTTTATTATAAAACAATTAATAAAATGATAAAAATATGTTGTTAAGTTATAATGCATAAATTTTATTTTATTTAGCATAGTAGACATTTTCAATTCAAACTTTTAGCCGGCAGTGTGTAATATATTATCTTTTATATATATATATATATATATATATATATATATATATATAATATATATATATATATGTAGGTCCAGAGGTATGTTCCGGGACTGTTTACGTTTTTTGAAATGTACAGTCCTGGAATATAACGCATATATATGTAATCAGATTCAAAAAACTGTCCCGAAAATCGCCGTAAGACATGAATTTTTTCCAGGACAGTCCTGGAAACTGCCAAATGTCTCGGAATATACCGATATCAAAAATAAAAGTCCCGGAACATACTTCCGGACCTACATATTTAACTCATGCAATAGTTGATTTTGATGAATTGTACATGAATTACTGATGTTAAGGTTAATTAAATTTCTTTCTTTATCTAGGGAATGTGTAATCTCAAAAGAGAAAAAAACTGATTTGTACGGATTACATGGATTGTGCAATTATCTCAGCTCGAGATTTTAACCGAATCGGTCCGGAAATCGGTCGCCAGTTAGAAACAAGTCGATCATCTTCCAGAACATTCTCGATCATTCTCGAGATGAAAGGACTTTTGAGAATTGAAAGCAAGTACAGAAGTTGAGCCGTGCCAAACGCATAACTAAAAATCTCTATTATTATTATTTATATATGTTTATTATACTATTGTTATTTTTATTATTTATATATATATTTATATGTATAAATATTTATATGTATACATATTTATATTAAACATATTAATTTATTTAATCTTTATTTTTATTATTTTGCTTAATTTTATCGTATTAATGGTAAATAAATATTATTCGGTTTGTCCTTCGCGAATAATGGGGATCATCAACAGACATAAGCGACCGACACAAATATATTGTCATTTGTAGAATTTATCGTGGACTATTTATAGACTGAATTATAAACCAAGAGTTCGAATTAACTAATTTTAGATCGAGCAACTGATTTTTTTCCTTTTTTGAGATTACATTCTATAGATAAAGAAAGACATTTAATTAACTTTAACAACAATAATTTATATACAATTCATCAAAATCAACTCTACATGCAATTTTACTGGAATAGTCCCGATTCTTTTTAAATGCCGAGACCACGCACGCGGAGTGATGCTCGAGGAAACTTGTTGAAACAGAGCACGTGCCATGATATTGTGTATCAGTCCGGAGTATAACAGAAGAAACGTTTACATCTATGTATCTTTCATCGATTGATCGTGATTCGGGGGTCATGCAAAAACCGTCAATTTGAGATATATATTCAAATCACACTGTTATTTCTCCGGTTATAGCTTATTATTACTGATAAAGCAGTCGCCCGTTGAGCGAACAATTCAGGTTTGATCCTTGCTCTTTGTCACTCCGCATGCAAGCACGCGCGAAAAAATATCATTGTCAAACAAAAACCGGAAGTCCAAATCCCAAGATCAGACAAATAAATCGTGATATTTCTGTATTTGGCAGAATACATCTGACCGGCAATCTGAATAATGAGACTGATTTTATCACGGACTTACCATTTTTTTGTTGTCGCTCATGTTGAGAATGTTATTGCTAACGTTGTGAAGACAGACCGACAGCATAGGTGACAAATCGATTACTGTAAAATGAATCCAAGCACTGCACTGTGAGTTAGATTGAACACTGGTCACTGATGAACGCGTTCGGCCTGCTCGTTTTCTTTCTGCAATTGTATCTACTGGTATCTACGTGAACTGGTATCTTCCGATCACTCTCCGCACATCACTGTACGCAGGTTTGACCTGCACTAACAGGTTCGTGCCTGTTAAGTTGAGCCTGTTCTGCCCTGCGTATCGAATGGGGAGAGTGGGGACCACTGAGAAAGGAGGGGAAAAAGACCCCACAGATTCAGGGCCGTTCATACAGTAATTAGCAGAGGCTCGTAGTTCATAAACAGCTTTAAATATAAATAAAGCAAATGTATATAAAAAATAATAGTAATAATAATATAAATATGGATACATAATAGTATAAAAAATATAAATAAATATAAATTAACAATATAAATATAGATAAGCGCGTGTAAAAAAATTGAATGTATTCAAAAACATAAGAACCACATGAATTTTAAATGTAGATATAATTGTATAAATTGTCTGTCATTTTTTGCTACTTGCGAGATATTTACGCACGCGTCTAATAAATTAGATATCGTACACATAAAGTTATAAAAATTAAGAAACTACGCAAATTTTAGATGTATGAGACAAAATGATCAGCGTAATCAATCAGGATATGTATCGTTTATTTATGATTTATTCAATAAAATAAAAGAACTTTTTTCTGGATGGACTCCTTATTTTTTTATCGCATATTCTTATAGCTCCTCTCGAGACCTTTTCAAAACACTATAATTTTATTCGCTCCAAAGCCCAAGTCAGCCGTTTCGAAGTTATCGAGCTTTTTATGTAAGATGTCGATGACTGTAGTTATCGTATTCTACCGTGAAGGAGAGGATGGTAGGACTAGTAGGTGATGTGTGTGCAAATGGAGTAAAGTAGGAGTAGACATATAGAAAAATGGTAGGAAAATGGCAAATAACATTTTTGTTTCATTAGAATAGTCAGATGAAGAAAACTTAACTTTTTATTTTCTTAAAGGATTTGCAGCTTATTCCGGCGGCAGCAAATATCACATTTCCATAGCTTATTATACTTACTGTAGTTATCGCATAATATGCAACTTATTACTAAACGCGAAGAGCTCAAAATAGGCAAGATTCTTTGTGTTCAGTTTAATTAAAGAAGTTTCTTATGCTTATCCTTTTACTATTTTCAATATCCAACTTTGTTCATCTTTTCTCCAATATTACGTATATTTTGTTTATATCATGTACTAATAGTATTTTACAAAGAGTGCAATATAATGTTATCAAAATTATCAAATATTTTATTATAAACTGCGAATTTAAACAGCGCATCAGAAAAGTGATAAAAAAAAATAAACTCATTGCACTAAAAAAAATTTATCTATATTTAATAATTGTTTAACTCTATAACTAATAATTTTGTTGACTCTCTCTCTCTCTCTCTCTCTCTCTCTCTGTTTAATTATTTCAATGACTCCTTCTAGAATTATTATTAGAACATTATATATCTATATGTAAATTAATAGGCCTTAATATGAATTTTATATTTACGAATAAATCAAATTTGAGGGACAAAATTTGCGGCAAAATAACAGAAAATTAATAAATACAATTTATATATTTCTCTTTCGGTCTATTTTTAGATAGGCAACATACACAGTAAAAAATAAAATGTAATTATAACATTTTTTACACGTCCCAGAAAGTCCACTCTAAATTTTAAGTTAAAATTACTTATTCATCGTGTGTTACTTGTTGACAAATTAGAAATGTTAATTAATTGACACTAACTTTTATATTTGTTCTTTTGACTTTAAGTACCTACACAGTAAAAAATCGTGCGTCCAAATTTTAAAATTTTCTTGTGTTACCAAGATTTGACTATTATTTCAATGTAAAATTAACATACAACAGCTATGTTATTATTTTCGTAACATTTTTATGTGTTATATTTATGTCAACGTGATAACTAACATTTTATGTATGTCATTTAGAAATTGAATATTATTTTGAGTTTTTTTAACATAATTATTTCAAAAAATCAACACGTCTTAAAGTTATTTTAACATAAACAAAAGTTAAAGTAAATTTTCAAATAATCGTAAACTTTGACATATAAAATAATCAAATTTACTAAAATATGTGTTAATATAACTCAAAATAAAATGTATAATATACATTTCGTAAGAGTTACATTAAATCAGACGAAGCAAAGTGTTATATCGACATTTTGTACAAGTTATTTTTACATTATACAGTTAAAAGAACACATATAAATGTAAAATATAGTGTCAATAAATTAACATTTCTAATTTGTCAACAAGTAACACACGATGAATGAGTTATTTTAACATAAAATTTAGAGTGGACTTTCTGGGACATTTGAAAAATGTTACGATTAACATTTTATTTTTTACTGTGTATAATGTAATAATAACAGACAAGCTAAGTGCGAGGTTCGTGCTCTTAGCGGTTTCTGCTGATTGGCTAGCATTCGAATAAACAATTATTTCAATTTAAGAGAAATGTTGTTTTGAATATTTTACTGGTTAATATTATAGTTTCTCGTGTAATACATTTAATGTAATTCTTACGAAGTGTATATTTTATTTTGAGTTATATCAACATTTCAGTAATTAAAATAAACGCTTATTTTTCAAGTTATATTAACACATAATATTAATTATTTTAACTTGAATTATGTGTAATTGAAACATTTGATTTTAATATATTTAATTATTTTGTATGTCAAAGTTTACGATTATTTGAAGATTTACCTTCACTTTTGTTTATGTTAAAATAATGTTAAGACGTGTTGATTTATTAAAATAATTGTGTTAGAAGAACTCAAAATAATATTTAATTTTTAAATGACATACATAAAGTGTTAAGTTATCACGTTGACATAAATGTAACACAAGAAAATTTTAACATACGGACCGATAGGTATGTAGGTACACACGATTTTTTTACTGTGTATAAATACACAGTACAGTTTCTCATAATTTTTTCGGAAATTTTCAAATTATAGATTTATAGGGCCAAAAATATCATGTTACTCTCTTGCTTTCAATGACGTTGCATTTTCTCATTCTAGTCTAGGGCTGCGTTCCAGAATCACGCTCGAGTGTTGTTCTATCTTTGTTACTTACGGAAAGTTGAACAAGGACAGAGCATAGTGCTAAGGCCGGTATTCATAATCAGATCTTATTTCAAGACCGTCTTAAGTAATATCTTAAGATGCTAATACGGCTCTGTGATTGGTTAATGACATCTTAAGATTGTACTTAAGACGGTCTTAAATATAAGAACCGACTATGAATACTGGCCTAAGAGCGTGGTTCTAGAACGCAGTCTAGGGCCGGTATTCATAGTCGGATCTTAAATTTAGACCGTCAAGTACGATCTTAAGATGTAATGAACCAATCACAGAGCCATATAAGCATCTTAAGATATTACTTAAGACGGTCTTGATTGAAATAAGATCCGACTCTGAATACAGCGGCCTAGGAACAGTATATCTTATACCTATATAAGGTTTATATCTGTCTCCGAGTTTTGAATGCATGCACGTTTTTGGGAAACCAATGCAGAAGAAAATAGGTATATAGATACAAAGAAACCTTACTTTTCTCTTGCCAACAATACATAAATGTTGCGAAATTATTTTTCTTCAAGTAAAAGGTTCCAAGTAAGGGTTATCCCATTTCACTTATTGTTAATATTTCTTTTCAATTTGATGATTTCACATATTTCACGTGTTTATTTATTTGCTAGTTAAATGTAAATAAATTCTGATGCTTGTTATTTGTAAGTCTATGCGCTGTTTGTTAAAGATTGCGTTATTATGCGGAAAATAAATAAAAAAATAAATATTTATTCATTTTGCACAATAATGTAAAAAGTAAATTAATTAGTAAAAATAAACACATATATGTAAATATAAAAGAGATGATGTATGCATAAGCTAAACTCAATTTTTTCACAATTTCTGTTCGATAATAATTATCGACTAAATTATCATTAGAATGCAATGTTATTTTATATAGCTTTTCGTGCGCGGGACTTGTCAAAAGCTGATTTAACGTAATTAAGACAAACATTTCACTTAGGCCTTTAATACACGGGATCGGTATATATTTCTAAACGTCGAAAGTCTTAACGTTCGTATTATCACTAGCACTAAGGCCGGTATTCATAGTCGGTTCTTATATTTAAGACCATCTTAAGTACAATTTTAAGATGTCATTAACCAATCACAGAGCCGTATTAGCATCTTAAGATATTACTTAAGACGGTTTTGAAATAAGATCTGATTATGAATACCGGCCTAAGTGTATTATTGTTTCCGAGTTCTCTTAATCTTCTGTTAACGTGTTTGTTAATTAATTGTATCGGAAAACAGTTATTTAAAAGATACCTTTAATAATTTCAACGTTAGAGCTATAAAACTGTTCGTCAGAAAATAAAATTACGCGATTAACAAGACTCCTTATATTTTTGCGAGTAGCTGGAAAAGTAATTAATATATACACGTATCGGCCCGAAACAGTGAGTTTTCGGTACCAATTAGTCAATAACTTATTGCCATTTCTAATGACTGTTGTGTCCAAGAAATTAATAGATTTATGTACTTTAGATTTTGAATTTCATATTCATGAATGAATAAAATTTAAGGCACAAAACTTGTTGCGGAAAAATAACATAGAAATAAAGAAGTAAATATTATATACAATTTGTATAATTTTCTGTTCCGATATATTTTTAAATAGGTAACATATATAAATATAACATATATAAATATAGTTTTTGAAATTTTTTTCGGAAATCTCAAAATTATAGATTTAGGACCAGAAATATCATGTTACTGTTCTTTCTCGATGACGTTGCATTTTAGGAATAGTATTACGTGTACCTATATATAGGTTTGTTAAAGATTATTGCGTTATTATGCAAACAATAAATAATCTAAATAAATATTTATTTATTTTTGCATAATAATGTAAAAAATAAATAAATTAATAAAAATGAACACATATATGTAAGTATAAAAGAGATGTATGCATAAACTAAACTCAATTATCCTACAATTTCTGTTTGATACTAAATTATCATTAGGATGCAGTTATTATTTATATAGGTTTTTGCGCGCGGGATGAAAATATCAAGAAGTTAATTGTTAACATTTCTTAAATACGTCTAAAATATAATTTAAATTCTTTTTTAAGATTAAATTTGTATTGTGTAGCATAAACAATTTAGCATTAATTAACATCAGATAATTGCAATAAATATCTCTGACAATAAGTAATAGTCGCTCAATTATTATCGCTAAATAAGAAAGTTTAGCAGCGAATTTTATTATAATCATAATGTCGTATCTTGAAAAGTTGCAACTTGATATCTTACAAGCAGAAGAGTGTTTATTTTTCTCTCGAAATAAAGAATTGAAACTTAATTGTGGGTTGATAAGAGAGGTGACGTTACGACTGTCTTATGCACTTCTACGCTAAAATTTGTTCGCGCGCACTGATAAAAAAATTGATGATATTTGCGACTACAATTACATAGTAAAATAATTATGGTACACTAGAAAAAAAATTATTGCCTTCAACAAAACTGTTTAGTTAAGACGTTTTTAACAGCAACCAAATATCTGTTTTATAACAAAATATTTAGTTACTTCTGTTAAATGTATTTTTCTAATTTGTTCTGCGGACTAAATGATTTTGTTCTTAGACTTCACATACAAAAATTAAAGATTTTAGTTATTTACCCGTAAAAATTACTAGTAATGAAATTTTCTTTTACATAAAATAAAATAATGCCCAATAAGTACAATTTTATTTTTCTATGCATTAAAATTTAAACTTTATGTACTAACAGAATATTATAATACTTGCAATATACATTACCAAATTGCAATATACATTACACATGTAAAGCAATTTACATTACCAAACGCTTTGTTCTCTATAACAAAATTCATATAGTTAAAGATTTTTGGTTGTTATAACAAAAGCATTACGTTATAAGAACAAAATATAAACAACAAAGATATTTATTTACAACAACTGAACAGTTTTGTTGGGCATATTTTAACCAAATTATTTTGTCGTTACAAGATTTTGGTTCGTACAACAAAACATTTTTCCTAAGTGTAGGGATTACTATTTTACAGTTATTATTGCTATAATATTAGTAAATATAATCTTACACTGAGAAAAAAATTGTTGCAGGACAACAAAAAAATTATAGTGGTGGCAACTATAAATTATAGTTAAGTTATGATAACTGCAACGATTTTTTTCTCAGTGTAAGGTTAAATTTACTAATATTATAGCAATAACAACTATCAAATAGTAACCCCTACCATAATTATGTTACTACGCAATTGTAGTCCCAAAAATATCAACAATTTTTTTATCAGTACGTTCCAACGCTTAACTGCAGAAAGGCATTCTAAAGTTTTGCATTAATTTAAAGTAACATCGAAAACATTTAATAATCTGCGGGCGGTATTGAGCCGAGTAGGGGCGGGTTATTGCAAACCGAGTGGTTAATTTTCACATGTTTTTAAACACTTTAAAAATTATTGTCGATACTCAATCAAAATTATGCGTCCCTCCAAATTTTGCGCCCTACGCTGGAGCATACATTGCGTACTCCCTAGCAACAGCTGCCTAGTAACAGCACTAGTATATATGTATGTGTGACCAGTGTGACCTTTAAGATTTGCAGTCAGTGAAGAGGGTTTTGATCCCGTCTCTACCTGTCGATAGACAGAATCCGTTACGAAGGTAACAAGGTAGCGGGTGAAAATTTGCCATTATAGAAAAAGCTACTGTACTTGGAAAAAAAAACCATAAAACTATAGCAATTACTATAATATTTACTATCGTGTACTTTTTTGCAACTATATTAGTCTTTCTGTAATATTTTTCCGTGAGGGTGGTGATTTAAAAAAGTGGTTGTTATAGTAACTGTCGAATAACTGAGAGTATACATTATCTTTTTTATGAATACTAGACACTACAGACGCGCGCTTCGCGCGCGCTATTTAGCTTTAACATTATGCTATTACTATTACACTATTAACTCCTTGAAACACACAACTGTCAAAATATACAATGACAGCTGCAAATGAAGTAAGCGCAGCAAGAGAACCAATTGGCATCGCGGAAAAGCGACAACAATAAACTTCACATCTCCTTTTTAGAAGAGGATTGTAGTAATAATGTTGGAATGTTTTGTGCTGCATGAATGATGACTTGTTGGGGTAAAATTATATATTTTTTTTGGTTAAATCAATTCTTTTCTTTATCAAGAGACACGGTAGTGTCTCGCGCCAAGTACACGCGGAGCGAGACCGACCGTGACTCTTTTACGCGACGCGACGGGTTGCGAGTACCCGAGATGTTGAGATCTCGATAACGAGTGAACGGATCAAGTTCTAAGTAGGCTTGATCGATAGCTTGGGGTCCAATTAGGGGGGGGTTTCTCTCATAATATTCCGCTACGTGCCCTACGAGCGGAGATATTGCGACGCAAAGTCCAAATGTGAAAATTTATTTTTAAGATACTCCTCCTCCTCCTCCTCCTCCTAACGCCGATGTTCTTGTATGATGACGTCATAATCAGAAACGTTACTTTCACTTTTTCGACGCTGGCGGCGCAGGTATCGCCAGTTTCGATATCGCGCGCGTATTTCGAAATTAGGTCGATAAACTTATCGGTCAGGAGTAAGATTTTTATTTAAATATTTTAGGTAAATTAGGTATATACTTATATAATATATATTGAGTCAATTCCTTCATGTTTATCTGGAGAGATTTCGTATCCTTACATCGTATTACCACCGCTGCTGGAAAAGAAGGTTCTCTACGCTTGGCAGAAAGTGCCGCTAGGAAATTTTTAAGTCGATTCTTATGAATCAAGCTTGAATTCGATGTCTAAGTATCCCAGCTTGCCGATGACGAGGTCCAGATAGTGCGCTTCATAGTTTTCGGTGTCCAGGTGTAATAATACGTTGAATTCGATGTCTACGTGTCCCAGGTTGCCGATGACGAGGTCCACATAGTGCGCTCCGTAGTTTTCGGTGTTTACGTGTATTAATACCTTGAATTCGATGTCCACATGTCCCAGGTTGCCGATGACAAGATCCAGATAGTGCGCTTCATAGTTTTCGGTGTCCAGGTGTAATAATACGTTGAATTCGATGTCTACGTGTCCCAGGTTGCCGATGACGAGGTCCACATAGTGCGCTCCGTAGTTTTCGATGTCTACGTGTATTAATACCTTGAATTCGATGTCCACGTGTTCCAGGTTGCCGATGATAAGATCCAGATAGTGCGCTTCATAGTTTTCGGTGTCCAGGTGTAATTGTACGTTGAATTCGATGTCTAGGTGTCCCAGGTTGCCGATGACGAGGTCCACATAGTGCGCTTCGTAGTTTTCGGTGTCTACGTGTATTAATACCTTGAATTCGATGTCCACGTGTCCCAGGTTGCCGATGACGGGATCCAGATAGTGCGCTTCATAGTTTTCGGTGTCCAGGTGTAATCGTACGTTGAATTCGATGTCTAGGTGTCCCAGGTTGCCGATGACGAGGTCCACATAGTGCGCTTCGTAGTTTTCGGTGTCTACGTGTATTAATACCTTGAATTTGATGTCCACGTGTCCCAGGTTGCTGATGACGGGATCCAGATAATGCGCTTCATAGTTTTCGGTGTCCAGGTGTAATCGTACGTTGAATTCGATGTCTAGGTGTCCCAAGTTGGCGATGACAAGGTCCACATAGTGCGCTTCGTAGTTTTCGGTGTCCAGGTGTAATAATACGTTGAATGCAATGTCTAGGTGTCTCAGGTTGCCGATGACAATGTCTAGATAATGAGCTCCGTAGTTTTCGGTGTCTACGTGTATTAATACCTTGAATTCGATGTCTAGGTGTCCCAGGTTGCCGATGACGAGGTCCACATAGTGCGCTCCGTAGTTGTCGGTGTCTACGTGTATTAATATCTTGAAATTAATGTCTAGGTGTCTCAGGTTGCTGATGACGAGGTCCAGATAGCGCACTCCGTAGTTTTCGGTGTCTAGATGTAATAATATCTCGAATTCGATGTCTACGTGTCCCAGGTTGCCGATGACAAGGTCCACATAGTGCGTTTTGTAGTTTTTGGTGTCTAGGTTTATTAATAACTTTAAATCTGAATGTAGGACACGTAGATATCGAATTCGAGGTATTAATACACGTAGACACCGAAAACTACGGAGCGCACTATGTGGACCTCGTCATCGGAAACGTGGGACACCTAGACATCGAATTCAACGTATTATTATACCTGGACACCGAAAACTATAGAGCGCACTATCTGGAACCCGACATCAGCAACCTGGAACACGTGGACATCGAATTCAAGGTATTAATACACCTGAATACCGAAAACTATGAAGCGCACTATGTGAACCTCGTCAACTGCAACCTGGGACACCTAGACATCGAATTCAAGCTTGATTCATAAGAATCGACTTAAAAATTCCCTAGCGGCAGAATCAAGAGACACGGTAGTGTCTCGCGCCAAGTACACGCAAAGTGAGACCGACCGTGACTCTTTTACGCGACGCGACGGGTTGCGAGTACTCGAGATGATGAGATCTCAATAACGAGTGAACGGATCAAGTTCTAAGTAGGCTTGATCGATAGCTTGAGGTCCAATTAGGGGGGGGGGGGTTCTCTTATAATATCCCGCTCCGTGCCCTACGAGCGGAGATATTGCGACGCAAAGTCCAAATGTGAAAATTTTTTATTAAGATACTTCTTCTTCTATCTACTTCTAACGCCGACGTCTTATATGACACTACAAAAAGGCGTGATATCCGTACAAAATTACCTTTTTCAAAAAAAAGGTAAAAAAATGCGCCAAGTACACGCATAGTAGTATATATGTATTATGTTGTTACCTCGAAAAAAACAAAGTGGTAGTATTATACCTCGAAATAACACCCTGTACATATTGTTTATACAATGCGTAATACTACAAAAAGGCGTGATATCTGTACAAAATTACCTTTTTTAAAAAAAAGGTAAAGAAAGACGCCAAGTACACGCATAGTAGTGTATATGTTGTTACCTCGAAAAAAAAAAACAGTGGTAGTATTATACCTTAAAAAAATCTAAGTAACAAGTGGTAGACGAAATCTTTGTATCTTGAAAAATCTCGAAAAAACCTAAACAGTAGTATCTTCACCTCAAAAAAAAAAAAAAAAACAAAGTAGTAGTATTATACCTCGAAAAAACCTAAGTAACAAGTGGTGGACGTAATCTTTGTATCTCCAAAAATCTCGAAAAAACCTAAGCAGTATTATTTTTATTTCCAAAAAATTATTACTCAAGTGATACACATCACAAAATTACGTTACCTTATCAAAAAATGAGTCGCGCTTCAAGTGATCTATTATTACAATTACAAAAAAGAAATGATATCTCTTTTTAAATTACAGCGCCAATTACAGAGAACATATATTTTTCGAGATACAAAGATTACGTCTACCACTTGTTACTTAGGTTTTTTCGAGGTATAATATTACTACTGCTTTTCTTCGATTAGAATAAAAAATTGAATCATGAAGAATTACACAGAGGTAACAGTACAAAATACAAATATTTTATTAAAATATTTAAACCCAACAAGGGAATACAAGGTATTTAAATACAAAGTTTATATATGTATTTTAAAAGATTTAATCGCATCGCAAAGAATTACAGAGGTATCAGTACAAAAAATAAAAATATTTTATTAAAATACATAAATTTTTCTTGTCAAAAAACTTGGCGCTGCTAGAGAGAGAGAGAGAGAGAGAGAGAGAGAGAGAGAGAGAGAGAGAGAGAGAGAGACCTTTTACAAATTACACACACACATCGCCCACACCCACTCGCTCGCACATACACACCAGGCTGACCTAATTTTGAGGTCTAGCAGCGCCAAGTTTTTTGACAAGAAAAATTTATGTATTTTAATAAAATATTTTTATTTTTTGTACTGATACCTCTGTAATTCTTTGCGATGCGATTAAATCTTTTAAAATACATATATAAACTTTGTATTTAAATACCTTGTATTCCCTTGTTGGGTTTAAATATTTTAATAAAATATTTGTATTTTGTACTGTTACCTCTGTGTAATTCTTCATGATTCAATTTTTTATTCTAATCGAAGAAAAGCAGTAGTAATATTATACCTCGAAAAAACCTAAGTAACAAGTGGTAGACGTAATCTTTGTATCTCGAAAAATATATGTTCTCTGTAATTGGCGCTGTAATTTAAAAAGAGATATCATTTCTTTTTTGTAATTGTAATAATAGATCACTTGAAGCGCGACTCATTTTTTGATAAGGTAACGTAATTTTGTGATGTGTATCACTTGAGTAATAATTTTTTGGAAATAAAAATAATACTGCTTAGGTTTTTTCGAGATTTTTGGAGATACAAAGATTACGTCCACCACTTGTTACTTAGGTTTTTTCAAGGTATAATACTACTACTTTGTTTTTTTTTTTTTTTTTTTTGAGGTGAAGATACTACTGTTTAGGTTTTTTCGAGATTTTTCAAGATACAAAGATTTCGTCTACCACTTGTTACTTAGATTTTTTTAAGGTATAATACTACCACTGTTTTTTTTTTTCGAGGTAACAACATATACACTACTATGCGTGTACTTGGCGCCTTTCTTTACCTTTTTTTTAAAAAAGGTAATTTTGTACAGATTCTGCATATACAAGTATTAACCGTAGGTTACTGCCTTTGGTTAAAGAGATCCGAGCAGAAACTTTCGTCAGTTAGTATTCAGGTAATAATGGCTTCTTTGCCTCGTGGTGGGGAAAGAACAAAGTTTTGATTTTTCTGAAGTGACAACTGTAGCGCAAATTCGATCGTAGTACAGCGATCGTATAAGTATAAGCGAAAGAAAAAGTATATCTCATAAAGTGTCTCATAGAGTAGTAACCGCGTTGCATTTTTTTCTTATATAGATTTATAAGTTCGTCTAAATGATTAATTAGATCGATTTTATAACTATTTATTTTTATACCTATATACATATTTATTTTTTAAGCAATTAATTTTGCTTCCTCATGGAGGAAGCTTTGTTTTCGTAAACCTTGTATATGGACCTTTGATCGCGTATAAAGCTAGGACTAATCAACCAAATCTTAAAGAATTTTATGCAACACGTGCATGGAAAGTGCCCCATTACGCACGCTACGCGTGCGTGATAGACCACTTTCCAGGCACTTGCAACATAAAATAGAGTGTGTAAGCCGTGCGTAAAGATGAAAATTCCCGGGTGCGGAGTTTACGCACGAGCCGAAGGCGAGTTTTTCATTTTACCTCACTTGTTACACAAATAACTAATATGAAATAGGGGTAGAAAGCAAACTTATGACATATAATTTATTGTTATCAAAAATTGTAAAAAGAAATATTAATCGCATTTTTAATATTAATAACATAATACTATTTTTAAATTAATTTTTATTTAATAATATCAGACATAAATTTAATATAAAAATAATATAATTTTAAATATTAAAAACAATAGTAATGTAATAGTATATAAACACATTAAAAGTAATTAAAAATGAGTAAGAGATTAATATGATATATATATATATATGGGCAAATCCATTACTTTTCGACCAAAAGTTGCGGGGGTGGGTCACCGATTTTGATGCCGATTTTTTCCTCGAAAGTACACTAGAAAAGGAGATGATCCTGAAAATTTGAGCCCGATTCTATCAAATCCGGCCGCTGGAGAATTTTTTGAATTTTGAAAAAAGTCGATTTTTCAGTCATTTTCAAAAATTTATATCTCAGCTTCTATATAACTTAGAGACTCGTTTGAGGCCGCATTCTTTTCTGTAAACCCTCTACTTTTAAGGAAAAAATTGGTCATTGGTTTACACTCAAGTCCGGCTTCACGGCGAGCTGCTAACTAAACCACTGTTTTAGAGAAATTTTGCCTATTTTTGAAATGCTGTCATATCTACAGTTTTCGAAGTAGAGGGTTGATCAGCAGCTGATATTTTTTGTTCAGGTATACTCTGAAGAAATCTACCCACTTTTTACTTGATTGCTTCTATTTCGTTAAGTTATGGCCATCTAAAGCCGATCGATTTTCGAAAAATCGCCATTTTCAGATAGCCAGAACTTTTTTCTTTCAACTCGAAATCCTTTGAAATTTTCAGGGAATATACTTCATTATATCCTTAAACAACCCTGAAAATTTCATTTTTGGAATAGAAGTGGTTTCCGAGTTATGAAATTTTTAAAATGTCAACTTTTCGATTTAATATGACATTTTTTGTGGTTTTATCATCAATTTTGTAAATTTAATGTAAATAAAATTGATATTTTTCGTAAAATATATTCGAAAATAAGGAGCAAAACGGATTGTTTGAGAAAATTGAGGGAAAAAATTAATATTTTTTATTTTAATTTATTTGTTTAAAATTTTTAAAAAGTAAATATTTGTTTATTTCTTTTAATAATATGTTGAATACAAATTTCCAAAGTATTTGAGAACTATCATGTCATGTTTAGCAAATTATACTTTGCTCATAATTTACCGCCAGTCTATTGAAAAATCTAATCTAATTTAATTTAATTTATTTTTTTTTTTAGCTGTGGTTGATGATGTGGGGAATTGTTCTGACTGGCTATCAATGTCCCTGGGTGTTCCTCAGGGTTCGGTGCTTGGTCCTCTGCTGTTCTCCCTATTCATTAACGACATTAGCAAAGTTTTGTCTTACTCAAACCACATGCTTTTTGCTGATAACAAGCAAATATATTTCTTATGTCCACCTGCTGATATTATTCGCGGCCTTGAGTTGATCTCTAGGGATGCCTGTGCCATTTTTAAATACGCCAGTGCAAATGGCCTTAAACTCAATCTTGCTAAATCCAAGGTTATTGTATTTGGCAGTCAAACCCATGTTAACAACATTGACTTTACTCTTCTACCATCGATCATTGTTGACCAAACGCCTCTCCCCTTTGTGAGCGATGTGAAAAATTTGGGTGTAATTTTAATGTCTAACCTTTTATGGAAAAAGCATGTCCTACAAGTTTCACAGAAAGTTCATCACGCTCTGTACAAACTTAAGTTTAATAAGAACTCACTTTCCACTGCGCTTAGAATCAAACTTATTAATACTCTGATCATACCTCATATTGATTACTGCTGTCTTGTTTATCACGGTTTAAGTAACGAATTGAATACTAAATTGCAGAGACTTGTTAACTGTTGCATTATATTTATTTTCAATCTTAGGCGAGATGAGCCTATCACTCCGTTCAGGCGTCGTTTGAGATTTCGGTCGGGAATAGAAGGCTTTATTTTCTTGGCTGCCAGACCTACCGCATTCTCTATATACGCAATCACCTTCTTATCTTCAGGAACTTTTCATTCCTCCTGATTCAGCATTGAGGAGATCAGACCGCTTGGCCTCATTTTCGCATACCTTTCATATTTCTCTCCATAGAACCACTACCTATCGCAATTCTTTCCGACTCTCTGCAATGTACTTTTGGCACTCTCTTCCTGACAATATTAAATCTGCATCTTCTCTTAGCACTTTTAAGAATCTTCTCCGTTCGTATTTGTTTGCATTGGAGTCTGATTGATATTGCCTGCTTTCTTGCATACAATTTACTGATACTTGTGAGTCTGTGTCCAGCTCTGTTGAACTGTTAGCTCTAAGATTAGTATTAAGATTTTTAGTTTAAGCTTATTTGCGATAATTTTGTATATGATTATTGTGTTTTGCATTTTGTTTGTGCTTACTTTCACTTTGCCCTTTAGCTTACGCTTGGGCATAATAAATCTATCAATCAATCAATCTCTCTCTCCCTCCCTCCCTCTCTCTCTCTCTCTCTCTCCCTCCCTCTCTCCCTCTCTCTCTCCCTTTCCCTCTCTCTCTCTCCCTCTCCCTCTCCCTCCCTCTCTCTCCCTCTCCCTCTCCTCTCCCTCTCCCTTCCTCCCTCTCTCTCTCTCTCTCTCTCTCTCTCTTTCTCTCTCTAAAATGCTATAAATTAAAAAATATTTCATTTTTATCTACTGAAGTTCAATTGCTATGACGAAAGGTAGGACAAATTGCAATTAAAGATCCTATTAAAGCTGCAAATTCCCGTCGTTTAGGGCTAATAGAGCTTCGTCGTTTTTTTTTAAAAAGCCAGCACCAAACGCAGAAGCTTCTCCCGGCGGACGTCAGGGATGATCAACATGGCTTGTCGAATCGAATTAAAATTAAATCCAAGATATTTCTTTATTGTCGAAAGTTCTAAATCTGATTTTTTAAAGTTGACGATAAAGCCTAGGGAAGAAAGCAATTTTATGTGCGTGTGCACGTTATCCAGACAATCTTCTGGAGAGGAACCGATTACAAGAAAGTCGTCCAGGTAAAGTACGGAAGAGAATTCCCGACGTCGCAAGTAAGTCGTCACAGGGCGAAGAATTTTGGTAAATATAAAGGGTGCCGTAGAAAGCCCGAAGGGGAGAGCGGCAAAAGCATAAACCACACCTTTCCATTGGAAGCAAAGGAATTTCCTGCCATCCGGATGGATCGAGACCAGCAAGTAGGCATCCTCCAGTCCAGGGTCGCCATATATGTTCCTGGAAGCAAAAGTTGAACCACAGTTCTCCAATCTTCAAGTTTGAAGTGCGGGGGCGATAGAAATGCATTTAAATCTTTTAAATTTAACCCGAATCTTACGCCCCCGGAAGTTTTTTTGACCAGAAAAAATGACGAAAGGAACTGATCTGCGGATGGCTCGACTACCGTAATCGCGCCTTTAGACAATAGACGAGCGATCCCCTCGTCGCAACGAGATGCGGTCAAGCGCGAAAACTTAGGTTCCGATATAAAGGGCCTAAACGGTGAAAAACCGATTTCCAGAAAATCAGTAACAAAAAACTATACACATAGTGGCACTCCCCGGAAAATATTCTACCCCTATTTCATATTACTTTTAGTAAAAATTTGGTTTAGGAGTTTGGGCTGGGCGTTGATGAGTCAGTCAGTCAGTCAGGATATTTGTCTTTATATATACAGGGTGTCTGAAAAATCGCCTACTCCACATCGGGAGGTGATTCGGGACCCAAAAACAAGCAAAAAAGTTCATACAAACATAGGTCCGGAAATGAGCCGTTTCCGAGTTATAGCCACTTTTATGTTCAAAAATCGTAATTTAGAATCTGCTTGGCATCCCTCTTTCTTAATTATTTCTTAAATTAAAAATTTTTATTTTTAAATATTTTTAATTTTTTTAATTTTAATTTTTTTATTTCTTTTTAATTTTTCAATATTTGTAAATACGATTACATTATTTTTAAAAGAAATCAGTTGTTTTCACAGCTACTTGAAATCAGTTGTTTTCACGGCTATTCAAAATCAGTTGTTTTCACGGCTACTTGAAATCAGTTGTTTTCACGCCTATTCAAAATAAGTAAGTAAATCACGGCTTTTCAATAAGTTTCAAATTATTATTTAACAACACCTTACTTTTAGGTTGTATCTAATCTTTCCGTATTCATCAATGGATCGTTTAAGTTTTAATGAATTAGCTGATATTTAAAAATAAAAATTTTTAATTTAAGAAATAATTAAGAAAGAGGGATGTCAAGCGGATTCTAAATTACGATTTTTGAACATAAAAGTGGCTATAACTCGGAAACGGCTTATTTCCGGATCTATGTTTGTATGAACTTTTTTGCTTGTTTTTGGGTCCCGAATCACCTCCCGAAGTGGAGTAGGCGATTTTTCGGACACCCTGTATAGATATATATATACGGCATAACTATGAAAATAACTTTGTTACAACAAAATATTGGAAAACCCTCGAAATAAGCTACAAGTTTTACTTTTATTAAACTTCGAAAAGGAAGAGGCTGGCTTTTAATTCGACTCTTGTGTAATTTTCTTTTATGAATGTTTAATAATTATTTCGGAATTGCTAAATTGATTGTGAAATACATTTATTAAATATAATAAAATAATACATTATACATAATTTATGTAAGTCGTATAAAATTATTAAAACATTAATTAATCTTATCTTTTATAAATATTCACATATTTTAATTTGGGAACATCAACATAATAGATTATAATTACAACGAAATAAGAAGAGATTTGTTTATATATAAGAATTTATTTAAAGGGTTATAGAAATGCTCAAAAAAATTAAAAAAAGAAATAAAATCCAAAATAAATATTTTAATAGACAAAGAATACATGAATTACGGCATGTAAAAATATATAAAGAAAAAAATGTAAAGATTCAAATATTAAAATAGATGATTGTGAAAAACAAATTGAAAGAAAAATAAAAGAATATACAGCTAACACAGAAGAAGAGAAAAAACAGAAAGAAGTTCAAAGGATTAGGAGAATACGACAAAATTCTTCGTGCAAAGAAATAGAAAGAGACAGCAATAGGCAAAGAATGAAGCATATACGACAAAATCCGTCATACAAAGAAAGTAAAAGAGATAGCAATATACAAAGGATGAAGCAAACACGCGACAAAATTCGTCATACAAAGAAAGTGAAAGAGATAGCAATATACAAAGGATGAAGCAAACACACAAGATTCGTCGTACAAAGAGAAAGAAAGAGATATGAATATTAAAAGAATAAGATCTGTGAGAGAAGAACAATTATACAGAGAACTAGAGAAAGAAAAAAATATAAAACGAATAAAATTAAAACAAAAAGTTAAAATTTACCGTATAAATGAGCAAATCAAAAACAAAGAAAGAATTAGATTTTTGCGTACCGATTCTGAATACAAATCATTGAATAATGAATTAAGGATGTATGTGTCACATCTCAAAGCATTACCAAAAATCTAAAATTTTCACAGATTGTTCTATTATTCCGTCTGAGTATCTCTATAAAATTTGAGCACAATTCTCTTATTGGTTTAAAAGTTATTTGATTTCTTTGTTTGCATTAATTTTTATCGGTAATTGTGCATAATAGCGACGTCCTCTCCGATGACCTTGACCTTGACATATGTTGTGAAGGTCACCCTATTGAGTGACCTTCAAAAGGTTTTAGCCGTCGGTCATTGTTTATTAAAAAGTTATAAACAAAAAAAGTTTGAAAAATATAGCAGCTATTTTGAGTTTTGGAAGGCATAAACGACTAATATAAACGTCTTTTTTTTAAAACAGAGAATATTTTATTTCGCGACGACGACGACGACGACGAGTAGGTTCAATATTGAGCTGTGGTGCCGCTGAAGAAGAAGAGAAATTCGATTAATTTCTCGTCGTCGTCGTCGTCGTCGTCGCAAAATAAAATATTCTCTGTTTTAAAAAAAAGACGTTTATACCTATTAGTCGTTTATGCCTTCCAAAACTCAAAATAGCTGCTATATTTTTCAAACTTTTTTTGTTTATAACTTTTTAATAAACAATGACCGACGGCTAAAACCTTTTGAAGGTCACTCAGTAGGGTGACCTTCACAACATATGTCAAGGTCAAGGTCATCGAAAAAAACGTCGCTATTATGCATAATTACATTTTTATCATATCTCGCGATTGGCTGCACCAATCTTATTCGGACTAGTCGCAATCGAAAGCTTGTATCGACATTGTATTTAAAAAATGTCGTTAGATTTTTTATTACGGCTTTAGTTTCTGAGATATTTTAATCAAAAGGTTGTTGACGTATGAAATTTCTTCTTATTTTTATAATTTGATGAGGAAGTAGCATTACGAATTAAATTAAATTTTGTACATATGCTAATGAAATTATGATAAATATTCGTACAAAAGTTCATTTGGATCCACTTACTCGTTTTAAAGTTATTTACCTAAAACTGTAGCAAAATGTAATCATCAGTACGCTGCATAACCCATTTTAATTTATGAGACTTGGCAACATCGCAGTGAGGAAGTACAGATCGATATATTGAAAGTGTAAACACTTAATTCGAGTCAATATCGAAATTTTATCGAAATTTTTTACGATATTAATTTAACATTTTTCGGCATTTTGATTCCGCGCTTAAAAGGTGACAGGCATGGCAGTAATGCCAACGTAGAAAATAATGCGGTGTTGCCATATTTAAAGCTGGCATTAAATGGTATATTTTAGGTTTACATTTTGTTTTAAAATTATTAATCAAATATATATAACTATTACTTTTATATTAAATATATATTTAAATTATTCGATACCTATAGTAACCGAAAATCGTCTTATAAATTATTCGTTTTTTCGTTTTTTGCAGTTGATTTCAGGGCATTTTCAAGACCAAAATTTTCTGTCGTTGATTACGAAAAATATTAATTATAAATATTTCCTTTCTTGAAGACGTTAAAAATCATGTTATTTTACAATAGTTGAACTTCTTATGTAATATAATTAATTTAAATTCCAAACAATATAAACTTAAGAAATCTGCAGTTTTCAGATTTTAATCACTTTTTGCTGGTACTGTACAACACAAACATCCTTAAATAATATTATTAAAAAAAGAAAGTTTTTGGAAGATTCAAAGTTCGTCAAAAAACAACGAAGACAAGATATTAAACGTAAAAGATTGTTAAGGTTAGATAATTTTTTAAAAATATAGAGAAAACTACGATAAAATTATGTTTAGGTATAAAGATAAAACATGAAATTAAAGATAATGAATACTATTAGGGGAGAGTTGGCAATTACCGCGCGGTTGACAATTTTGCGCCATTGTTTATCTCAATAACTATTTGTATTACGCGCCTACAATGATGTTAATATCATAGAGTAACACGAAATACCCCACCCGCATGCGCCGTCAATGCGTTCCGGCCGTCCATGTAAACACATTGCGCTCTGGAAGCTTCTCTGCTTGCTCGTTGCAATTTTGCTGGTAGTTTCGATAAGAGGTGAGTAACATAATATTTTCATTAGAGAAATAAATTTGACAGATTTGTGATAGGCTAAAACACTATAAAATTAGGTTGCAAAGTGATTTTAGGAACACGCGTTTCTTTCCTATATATTTTTTAATGTTGTAAAGTGAAATGATTGAGTTTGATAATTTCGCACTCAAGGTATAATACTCATAGGTATAACGATAACTGTGTGTTAAGGGTCGACAGGAGTAACACTACCGACCTCTGTCGGGTTGCTTAGCTGCGAGTCCGTATTTTATTTATTATAAATTTTTTAAGAGCCAAAATGGAAAATCCGGCTCTGTACCAGCTTGCAGCTGATCTTACTGATTAAAACGAGCATAAGTTTAATGAGATTCGTTAATTAATTTGGCTAAAATTTGGGATAACCTTTTCTAAGCAGCTTTTTCAGGCTTGCTTAGAGCTGCAAAGCTGCTTAGGAACGGTTATCCCAAATTTTAGCCAAATTAATTAACGAATCTCATTAAACTTATGCTCGTTTTAATCAGTAAGATCAGCCGCAAGCTGGTACAGAGCCGGATTTTCCATTTTGGCTCTTAAAAAATTTATAATAAATAATATACGGACTCGCAGCTAAGCAACCCGACAGAGGTCGGTAGTGTTACTCCTGTCGACCCTTAAGAGTTACCAAGACTGTTTAGTTTACAATGTAAGGTGCTTACAGAAAAGATCGTTGCTTAAGTTTTGATTTGAATTTATAATGATCGTTATTTGTTAACGCATTCACTTATTTTTATATGTAGGTATGTACCTACTAGACGATATTAATGCATAAATATAAAAAAAAACATTTTGTTATTGTGTTCTACTTCATGTCACTGGCTGAAGCCAGAGTAATTTTTATAGGTACAGTTTTATTAAACTGGGCACGATTTTATCAGACCTGGTCACGATATTATCAGACCAGTTTGATATAATACCGCGTTTTCTCACTTTTTGAAAAATTATTAATATTTCAGTTTGTGTTTAACTTTCAAGATTATTGCTATGATATATGGATAGCCAAATAAATGACCTATCTAAAACTGCACAGTTTGTTTTTTTGAAGCATTTCTGAGCTTAGATATACGCTTCGGTTCTTAGGGGCTCGGTAATTGCCAACTCTCCCCTATTATTTATTGTTAATAAAGTTTTTTAAAAACAGAAAAATTGGACCTGATATAGTTTACGTCTGTTGTAAAAATTTGTTTTTTTTTAATCTGTAGAACATTTTAGTATTACCAAAATACGAAATAAGTTGATTGGCACAAGGATGGATATTGATGAATTCATTAATGATTATTATCAATAACTCATCGGAATATATGTGTAAGACTTGTAAAAGATATATATCACATTAGGACTGCTTCCAAAAACAACAGCAAACGAAGATTTAAGGTTCAATAATGTGCCAAAAGTCGTAACAGATTTGACGGCAGTTGAAGAAAGAACGGTATCACCCTATATACCATGCATTCATGCAAATAAAAGCATTACAACCGTTTGCTATTAACCCACAATTATCATTAAAGGAAGTATTGTTAATATTCCGGTTGATATCAATGAGATGATAAATATTTTACCTAGAAGTTTTGATGAAATGTCGACTATACAAATAAAGCTAAAAAGGAACCTAGAACACAAGTCTGATTACATGTATGAAACCATCATAAAACCAGCTAAAATTTGTGAAGCTTTGGAATATTTACGACATACTCCTTTGTATATAAAAAACAATATAAAAATTGACGATAAGTTCTTTAAAAAATATAACAAACATTTTAACGCAGAGTTGGATTTTATTGTAGATAATAATGATAAGTGCCATAGCTGCACGAATGCAATAAATCGATTAAATTTAGAAGAACACGACAATAATTCGGATTCTGAAGAATCGGTTTCTTTCGAACCAATTGACGAAGTTCTTATTGTAGATAGGAATAAAGAAATATCTGAAAATATAGCAATTATAGCAACGGGACAAAACAAATTTTCAGTACCTTGGCATTTAACGGAAAATATTGATGAATTGTACTTTCCAAAAATTTATGGAGAAAATCTGGATAAAAAAAATAAATTGTCATATTCTGAAAGAATTAAATTTGAAGCCAGACATAGAGACAGAAGATCGAGTCAACCTACAAGGATTTTATTTATGGCTAAAGAAAAATTGGAAAGATCAGTAATAAATAAAAGTATCTTCGTTTGTTTGAAGCAAAGCTAATCGTAGGGGAGACCGGGGCTAAAACGTCAACGGGGTTGAACCGTCAAATCAAATATCTCGGAACTTGTATATTGTGCGAACTCGCTATTAACATTGTAAACGCTGCTTATGGTACCCATTTGACCAACGGAGTTTCGGCAGGTTACCTGCCGTGTTATGATTTTTACGAGGGCAAACGTGTTTTCGGAAGGTGAAAGTTACATTTTCTGCGCGTGGAAATTTTGTAATATCTGCAATAATATTTGCTCTCCAAATCTCGAGGTATAACGTGATTATAAAGAGTAATGCATGCTGAACACGAATCCAGATGTAGATGTCTAATATTTTATGGGCGATCAAACCTGAAACTGATTTATCCCGGGGGATAGATTTAACCCCGGCATTTTTGAGATTTCAATTTTTCCACCGTTGTCGTTTTTGCTCTATACCGGTTAAACAATTCGACGTAGACAAAAATTTCCTATATAAATTTTGTAGCTAAAAGTTCACTCTTTACAGTGGTATACCACATTTAACTAAAATTATTTATTTTGTTGTTAAAAATTGGCACAAAAAAAAAACTGACGGTTTAGTCCCGGTCTCCCCTATGTTTCGGCTTGTATTACGAGCGGAATTCAGGTGTTATTGTTATTAAAGAATTTTACATTAAATTGTGATCTATTTTAATTCGTAGCCAACGTTTCGACCTACTTGATCTTCTTCAGGGCAACTGTTGTTTCATTCAAGTTAATAAAATTCATGTCTATTGGAGCTCACATAAGCAAATTATATACAATAACATTAAATTTTGATAGTCATCGTCGGTGATGCGTCACGCAAGCAAGGTCAAAGTCGTGCTCAAATTAGCGCTGTCATCAAGCACACATTAAAAAGCACCGATTACATTATCGCGGTTGACAAATTCATATTCGTTACTTTCCTTGTAGCATTGGAATGCATCTATCGGCAATGTTCGGCGTCTGAGTTTGTCGTTGTTTGTCATATGTTACGTGGGAGTAAATTCAGTCAAGCTCTTATTCGCGCGACCATGCTTAGTGGCAACTATATTTCAGATGGAAATAGTTAATCACATGGTTAGTATTGTAATTAAACGATAATGGACTTACATAAGTGGTCACGTTAACAGGTCTTATGTTTTAACGAACGTATCTCCAAATCAATGTTTTTCGAATCGAGGACGTACTGCTAATGCGAGGGTGAAGTATATTCGATGGTCGACTCCGTATAGTCAATGTTTATGTTTAAAGCTAGATAGTTCACTTAGAATGTCAAAATAGGCCCACTGATAAGATGCAATTTAATCCTATAGAGGACTGCTGCTACAAGGAAAGTAACAAATACGAATTTGTCAACCGCGATAATGTAATCGATAACTTTTTAATGTGTGCTTGATAACAGCGCTAATTTGAGCACGACTTTGACCTTGCTTGCGTGACGCATCACCGACGATGACTATCAAAATTTAATGTTATTGTATATAATTTGCTTATGTGAGCTCCAATAGACATTAATTTTATTAACTTAAATGTAACAACAGTTGCCCTGAAGAAGACCAAGTAGGTCGAAACGTTGGCTACGAATTAAAATGGATCACAATTTAATGTAAAATTCTTTAATAACAATAACACTTGAATACCGCTCGTAATACAGGCCGAAACATAAGATCAGGAATGTCAAATTTAAATATTTGCTTAAAGAGAGTAAAGAAAGAAATGAAAACTTAACTGTTAAAAAAATTAAAGATCAGAATTTTTTAAATGATTCTATCCGTCATGACGATGGATACAGATTTTTAAAACAAGTGAGGTCGTCACAATCATATTGGGAAAGCAAGAAGAAGCATTTACTTGGCATGATTAGACAATGTTGTGGAGTTCCAACATTGTTTATTACCCTTTCTGAACACAAAAATCCTGATTTATTAAAAATTTTATACAAATTACAAGAAAATAAAAACATCAGCATTCATGATGCTATAAATTTGTATATGGGAGAGAAAACTAAAGTTGATCAGGGAAGATCCGGTAACGTGTGTACGATATATAGAAGAAAGATTCAATCAGATTATGACAATATTGCAAAATGAACATGGTCCATTTGGAGAAAATTACGTTGTTGATTACTTTCAGAGAAGAGAATTCCAAGCTAGAGGATCAGTTCATACGCATAATCTTTTATATTGCAAAAAATGCTCTAATTTATAATGAAGAAAATGATGACAAAAATGAAACGTTAATAAAGTGGATTAATAAAATCATTACTTGTCACTACGACGATAAAAATCCATTAATACGTTTGCAGATACATCGACATAAGCCAAATTATAAGAGAACAGTTCCCAATTACGCCTGCTGAAGCTTTAACAATTCATAAAAGCCGAGGCCAAACTTGTGAGAAAGTATGCATTGATCTGAGAAATAATTATCGTATGACGAGATCAATGTTGTACGTAGCATTAAGTAGAGTAACTAAAATATCAGATTTATACATTTTGGGTCGTTTTATACCTCCAAAAAAACCATCCCCAGAAAATTCTTTGGAATTGGAAATAGAAAAAGACTTAAACAAAAGAAAATTCTTGAATTAGCGTACTCAAAAGTTATAAAAGGAAATTTAATAAAAATTATATACCAGAACGTACGATCTTTGAATAAAAATATTACCAATATAAATTGTAATAAATGGTATAAACAAGCTGATCTCTTAATTTTTTCGGAAACACAAACAATAGCAAAAGATAATTTTACATTAGAAGGATTTAATATTATTTTTCGTTCAGATAATTATGACAAACGATCAACAAGAGGAATAATATGTTTTATAAGAAAAGAACTAAACGGAAATATTAATGGACATATTCAAAAAGATGAAACAATAAATAGACAACATCGACATATTGACTTAATACTCCTAACTGTAAATGAAGTGCAAGTCATTACAGGTTTTAAAAGTCACTATCAGTAACTAATACAGCATTTACCTATGAATTAATAAGTAATATTTTGAGCAAATTATTAGGTAATGAAAAGAAATTGTAATAGGTGATTTCAACTACGATTCGTATAATGATGGAGGATTTTTGGAAAAACATTTAGAAAAATTAAATTTTAAACGTGCCCTTTCAACGCACGTTTCAACTACAAATTTTAATACGCAAATCGATGTAATATTTATATCTGATCGAATATTTAATTACACTGCTGGAGTATACGAAACTTTTTTCTCAGACCATAAACCTATTTTTATTAGAAACGAGCAAAGTGAGATACCAATAGCAAGTGTGAAGACTTTATTTGAAGAAGATTTTATTTCTAATAAGGATAATAAATATAATTCAGAAGAACTGTCAATCAACATTAAGTTTCCACATACTAGGAAAAAAATACAAATGTACCAAAAAAATGTATAATATTAGATAATAAAATTGAAAATAATAATTTCAACATGGATAATCTTATTTATCCACTGCTACAAATAATTGAAGAGAACGTGTTAGAAGAAAATTCGTGGTTAGATGATCGACCTTTAAATGAAATTATGATGATAATAGAAAGATATACTACATTTTCTCGTGTTGATGTTCTTTTTATAATGAATTTACATTGGATTGAACCAATCTTTACTTCCGATGTTCAGATTGTTGGAGGTCAGCATTGCGGTAACTGCACTGGCACTGTATTTACTATGATGGTTTAATGCTTCATATATATGATAGTTTGTATTTTGATACTCATTCTTATTACGATCTAACATTATTTGAACCAAAATACATTGAAAAACAATACCCTAATCTGGAAAAAATTATATAATATTTAAAAAAGTAACCAAGTAATCAGATCTTACGTCGTGGAATATTTGCAGCAGCATTTGCTGTATCTATAGCACTAGGAGATGATCCATCTAGTAAAAGATATTCGATAAATATGAAAAATATGCGTAGACATTGTATGAAAATTATTAATAAAAAAATTTTACTATCATTCCCGGAAGAATAATAATTTAATTTTTCAAATAAAATAAAATATTTTAAAATAATAATTACAACATAAAAAATAATGACAATAATACGGAAAAGGGCACGAAAAAGATATAAATAGATATAAATGTAATTGATTTATTGAAATAGTCAAGTAAGAGGAAACCGAACCGCCATGTTCGTAGAAAACAACAACCGTGGATTAGGTTTAATGCAGATACCACGTTAAAAAAAACGCGCCTTAAACTCTACCTCTTGTGTGGTGTAGAAAAAAGTTCAACTACGAGCAATGTTGTCGCCAACTTGACGGTATGACGCTCATTATGGCGATGTTTGCCGTCGACATTATGTCGATTGTAAAACTCCATTTGTGCCACTAATTTATTATTTCCTAATTTTATTAATAAAAGAAATTTTTATATATTTAAAAAATTATTTTAAAGTAGAAATAAAAAACTATTGTAATAGTATAACAAATATTAGTCGCAATAAAGATTATCACAATAAAAAAAGTGTGCAAGTAGAAACTTGCACATTGCTTCCTCATAGTTTTTAAGTGTGCAAATAGAAACTTGCACATTGCTTCCTTATAATTTTTAAGTGTACCTACAAATTATAAATTTGCACGTTGCTTAATCAACATTTTATTTCGCTCATAAAGCTTCCTCTATGAGGAAGCCAAATTAATAAATATCTATTAATAATTATGCATAAAAAAATAGGCTTCCCTAAATAATTAAGCAACGTGCAAATTTATAATTTGCACACTTTCTTGCGTACTGATGTTCACAGCAGGGTTGAACCAGGACGTCGGCAAGTGCGATACTTGCTAACGAGATTGTCACTGCTAAGAACTGAAAAATAATGATTAAGGAAACTTTATGCAAATTGTTCTTGAACAGATATTCGATATGGCAGAAATTTGTGCCCTAAATTATTTATTTATTTAAAATTAATGGAGGGAGATTACATATTTATGCATTTACTATGGAATATTATTTTATTAGTATAAAAATCGAATTAGAGGAAAAGTAAAATGCAGAAAAGGAATAAACGTTTTATTACGTATTGATTTTTACAAAATTTCTGTCTAACTGATGACATATGGCTTTATTATTAAAAAGTTCTAATTCCAGAAGTTAAAAACTTATAAAAATATTAAATAAATGTAAAACATATGTCAGAAAAGTTTACTCACTAATCCTCGATGCGAAAACATCGTGTTGCTCTTACTACAGTTTCACTTGATGAGACTAACGCGATTCCTCAGTGTCACTTATATATACATGCAAAGCAGATAATAATCAAAGACGCACGGCTGCAATCGCGCGGCTTGAGCGTAAAAAATCGCGCCATTGACACTCGACTTAATAGAACTATAAATAACTCGATATCTCAAAATTTGCGGAAGTTAGAGCAAACACGGACATTTCTCAAAAAATTCAAAATTTTATAAAACATTACAGTTCGCTACCATTGCTCCTATTTTATTTTGCTCACAAAGTTTCTCTTATGAGAAAGCTTGTATTTTATTTGATGTATAATTATTAGTATTTATTAATTTGGCTTTCTCATAGAGGAAACTTTATGAGCGAAATAAAATAGGAGCAGCTTAGTAGCACAAGTGAGGTTTTACAATTGACGCAATGTCAAATCGATGTTGACTTTGGGAGTTTAGGCTACATGATCCATATATGGACTTTGTATATGGACCTTTGATCGCGTATAAAGCTGGATCTAATCAACCAAATCTTAAAGAATTATATATGAAATAGGGGTAGAAAAGACTGAAGAATATAATAAAATTAGAAATAGCCTGATATCTTAAAATTTACGGAAGTTAGAGCTACCACAGACATTTCTCAAAAAATTATGGACCTTTGATCGCGTATAAAGCTGGGTCTAATCAACCAAATCTGAAAGAATTATATATGAAATAGGGGTAGAAAAGACCGGAGAAGAAATTGTTTTTTTAGTTTTCGATGCCAATCCATTCAGAATGTACGCATACACATACGCATACACATACGCGTGGAAAGTTATAAACATATAAACCCATGTGGCACCCGGTTTTGCGTGGAAAGTGTATGCGTGGAGGCAGTAGGTTCCGCCCCCCCTGTGGGGGCGGCTCCACTATTGTTAAACTAGACACATATACTACGTTTACGCGAGCGTACTTCTGTAGTAACTTACGATAATTCCTTCGCGTAAACGGGATTTTCCTTCGCGTAAACGGGATTTTGTAGTAACTTACGATAATTTACTCCGCGTAAACGAGTGATATATCGTAAGTTACTACAGAAGTAACGCTCGCGTAAACGTAGTAATAGTGTGCCTTCAAAGTACATGCGTGGGCTTTCCACTGCTTTAAAATTTCCATTCACTGCTTTAAAAGACTTTCCTTTGTTCATACATGTACTATTTCCACATATATATTAGTCGTTTATGCCTTTTAATGCTCAAAATAACTGCTATATTTTTCAAACTTTTTTTGTTAATAACTTTTTGATAAAAAACGAGCGACGGCTAAAGGTGGAAGCACATAAAATTGCAGGAGCCATAAGCAGAAGGCAGAAGCCATATGCGCATGCGCTATGGTATCTATAGAGCTCTACAGATACCATAGCGCATGCGCATATGGCTTCTGCTTTCTGCTTATGGCTCCTGCAATTTTATGTGCTTCCACCTTAAAACCTTCTGAAAGTCACTCAGGAGGGTGACCTTGGCAACATACGTCAAGGTCAAGGTCATCGGGGCTGGATCCGTTATTGTAAAGTTTTACCGAAGTGCCGTCGTTAATGAGTACAGAAGGATTTCAGAGCAAGACACCATCGCGGAGCGACGACCTGCGCGTGTTCATTGTACTCTGATAATAGATACAAAATACAATATTTTCTATTTATTCTGATTATTTTCTGGAGAAACATATACATTGGAGTAATTTTCCGTATAAAATTATTTTTTCCCGCGTATATATATTTAATTAATAAAATTTTATTTTACTTCTTTGTGGCACTTGTGACTTTACGCGAATTATTTTTAAAATGTTATAAAAGAAGTGAGTGTGTTTGCAGATGTATACAATATACACCCACACTAAACTTTTACGCTATACTTTGATTTTAAGTCTGTTTTATATGACTTATTGTTAGAATTTGAATAAAATTATAAAAAGCCACAGAAAAATAAAATAATATTTTTTTAATTAAACCAATATAGTATTTCCAAAAGTTTTTTCTTATTGTAAAAGGAATTAGAAATTAATTAATAGAAATAATACAATACACTACCTAAGGTAAATGAACCAATGCCTGGACACGTAAGACCTATGTCTGGACACCTTTATCATTTTAGTTTTTAAATAAGTATAACGCAAATTAAAATCAAAGATAAAAATGTAATACAAGAAAAATATTTTCATCTTTGATTCTTTGATTTTAATTCGCGTTATAACTTATTTAGGAAAGGACTAAAGTGATAAAAATGTCCAGACATAGGTCTTACGTGTCCACGCATTGCTATATATATTTACTTTACCTACACTCAAAATTTTCATCTCGATTATACAGGGTGTCCGAAAAATCGCCTACTCCACTTCGGGAGGTGATTCGGGACCCAAAAACAAGCAAAAAAGTTCATACAAACATAGGTCCGGAAATGAGCCGTTTCCGAGTTATAGCCACTTTTATGTTCAAAAATCGTAAATTTTTATTTTCAATTTTTTTTAATTACAATTACCAAATTCTCTCAAGTTTCTGTCTACATTTCGAAAAGACGCTATTCCCGGTACATCTCGATTTGGAAAAGACTGGATGTATAATCTTCTTGCCTCGGCAGCATTACTTTGAGCAAGACCATACATAAGATGCATATCAGCTAATTCATTAAAACTTAAACGATCCATTGATGAATACGGAAAGATTAGATACAACCTAAAAATAAGGTTGTTAAATAATAATTTGAAACTTATTGGCTACGTTTACACCCAGCGACCTGATCGCGGCCTGACCTATATTGTGACCCGAAGTAGGTCTAATCATCATTCGTTTACACCGAAAGAAACCTAAAAATTGACGGGATCGTATTTGGGATCGCCCTGAATTGCAGCGAATCCGAACAAGCAAATGAAGCTTTTAGGTCATTTTAGGACGCGTCGCGCTTGATCGCGCGTTTACATAGCAAATGATAACGGCCGATTTCAGGTCGGGTCACTAAAATACGCGGCCTGATGATCTGAAGCCAGGTCCGGTCGTCTATCAACTGTTTACAGCAGGCGGGCTAAATAATTTAGGTCGAATTTGAGGTACAGGTCGCGGCCTAATTTCAGGGTGTAAACGTAGCCATTGAAAAGCCGTGATTTACTTACTGATTTTGAATAGGCGTGAAAACAACTGATTTCAAGTAGCCGTGAAAACAACTGATTTTGAATAGCCGTGAAAACAACTGATTTCAAGTAGCCGTAAAAACAACTGATTTCTTTTAAAAATAATGTAATCGTTACAAATATTGAAAAATTGAAAAAAAAATAAAAAAATTAAAAAAATTAAAAATATTTAAAAATAAAAATTTTTAATTTAAGAAATAATTAAGAAAGAGGGATGCCAAGCGGATTCTAAATTACGATTTTTGAACATAAAAGTGGCTATAACTCGGAAACGGCTCATTTCCGGACCTATGTTTGTATGAACTTTTTTGCTTGTTTTTGGGTCCCGAATCACCTCCCGAAGTGGAGTAGGCGATTTTTCGGACACCCTGTATATATCTCATAAAGAATGCATTTTGGAAAAAATGTTTAATATGAAAGTTGTCGAATCTAACAGAGAAAAAAATATCTAAACTTTTTTTTCAATTGGACTCAAGAAATCTCTTTAAAATTTAATGTTTATAGATTAAAAAAAATACTTTAATTGAATGAAAAGTGTGTAGTATATACTTTGAAGTATTAAATTTATTTGATTCCCCTTAGCCAACGGCTGGTGCAAGACACATTCCACTACAAACAAACGTTGTAGCTTGTGATAGAGATAGATAATTGCGGATTAATTATGAGTTTAAAGTATACTGTTGCTTAGCTTAAAGTATACTGTCTAACCTTCATTTTAAGTTTTTTTCGAATTTTCACATCGGGTTCATCATCTATTCTTTGTCAAAAATGACCAAAAATACGTTTTTTTTTGCACATTTAATCTCAATTTTTTAAAAAACCAAATGCGATAGAAAGATTTCACTGACAGATTCGGATTTAGTGGGCAAAAATCTACAGAAAACGACTCAGAAAACTCAATCCGCACCTGACACGTCGACCAGTGTTAAATTATTTGACGTAAATCGCAGTTGCTATATTTGTCATATCCGGAATTTGTGTTTCTATAAAAATTGAGGGCAAAGGAGAATTTTGGTATGATATCAGGAATTAGAATTATTAGGGTCTCATCTTAGATGACAGGCAAGATAACGCATTAGAAGGTTTATAATATATTGAAAAAGTCTTTAAGCATAGTACATTTTTATCATATGCCGATGAGCTAAAAGTATTTCGTCGGGTTGATTTGTATATTATTGTATACAGTATAACTATTATGACGCAATCCTTTTACAGCTTGATCTTTTGTGCAGTTTAGATTTTTGGCGTAATACAAATAATTTACATTTTCTAATATATCCAAATGTCGTAATACACTTTAGTCGGAAAAAGAATTGTACATGATTATTTTTTAAATGGATAGATCTATGCTCTCTCGGTAACGGACTCTACTCGTGACTTAGGTGTAATAATTTTGCACAGATTTTATCATGAAAAACATATTCAAACTGTCACAAGGTGTGCATGCATAGAGACTTGGATTTGTTACATGCGGTCTTTTAAATATTTAAAAAATATCTATACTTTGAGATTATTTTGCTCGTTGGTCAGACCACAGCTAGAATATGCTGCAATTATTTGGGGCATTTGGGCACCGTACTAAATTAAATATTATGTAATAATTAAGAGGATCCAATACCGTTTTCTTCGTAGAGTTTTCTTATGGAGAACCAATGTGTTATTCTGATCATATTTATGATTTCATGTTAAATGAGCTTAATTTAATAACATTTTGGAATGTAGAAGAACTTTTTTAGACTTACTGTTTCTCTTCAAATTAATTAATTGGCGCGTATTATTTGTATTATTTGCTTTGACTTATTGGATCGCGTAAAATTGCATATTCCAAGCCTCTCAGAAACAATTAAATTTTTTATGAAGAATTGCATCGTCCTTCCTATGGTAAATTCAAGCCCCTAAATCGGATATGCTTACTGGCGAACAAATTCTCCGATCGCGTGGATTTCTTTCATATATGTCTCTTAGCTCTTTTAAACATTCACTACTTTACTATCTTCGTTAGGTTTTATCTTTTCTTAATTTCTTTACTGTAACTCGTAAAATTGTTCTCATATTCTTCTTTCAATCTCTTATTCTGCGTCTTTTGCTGATATAATTGTAATCATATTATGTGTACTAAAGGGATCTTTTCTTAATCCCGTTTATACATAAATGAATTAAATATTTAATATTTAAAAAGTCATCAGAATTGTATTTAGAATTATTTAATCTTGTTTTGAAATCTACTCTACATTATCATAGTGGACGGAACTCTTTCTAAAAACTATCAAGAACTCTTTCTTTTGCTCTAAATAATCTAGAACTTTAAACTGTAATTTCGTAGCAGGAAGAGAAAATTTTACACATCTTAAAAATTTAGCGAAATCAATTAAGGAGGAATATGTTAAGCGATTCTTTTGCAAATAATGTAAAAGTTGTACTTGATATGTATAAAAAGTAAAAAAATTTAAATTTATTAGAAAAATTCACAATTGCGTTCCTAGTAAAAATGCTAAATGCATTATCAAATCTTTCCTTCATATTATGCTAAATACGGAGTTAATTGCGTTTTCTTAAACGTTATTTTTTGTCGCTTGTCGTGTATATATATATATATATATATATATATATATATATATATATAACTACATATACATATATCTAAGCTAACAATGCCTTAAGACATAGATTTCAGATTAATCGAAAGATCGGTCGTTAAATCTTTTAAATATGCACACTTTTATCATGTGGAAAAAATGAAATTTACAATAGCACAAATTTTTGTCGCATGTAATAAATAATTGTAGATTAAACTAAATTTTTCGACAAGAAAATATTGCAAAGAGAAAGGGAGAGAGACAGAGAGACAGAACGAGAAAAAACAAATTTTTTTTCAAGTAAAAAACAATATGTATTTTTCATCTTAGTATGTACGTATGTATATATACACTACTAAAAATGGAAACTGTCTTACGATCTAATGCAACGTGACGTTATAATAAGCAATAATGGTATAATACTTAAAACATCAAACATATTTTTTAGGCTCAAGCTTCAAATTATAAGCTACTTAAACATTGTAACTTTGAAACAATAATTGCATAATAGTTTGTTTAAAACTCGCATCATAGCAAGATGGCTTATAATTAATTGTTATATTTAATCTATTTGTGCAGAATTGGCGCCACGATTGCTGTTTGTTATTATTTGTAAGGTTTTTCTTTTTACAGAAATTAATCTTAGAGAGATTGTAAGTTGCAATCAAATACCACTATTCAATTGAGAGAGAAACCTGAAAATAACTATCTCGCGGACAATTAATCCAAACGTTCATTCTTTTTTATTCAGATGTAAGGTGTAGGTTATCACATTATCAACAGTTCTTTTTCAAAATGTACAAACTTCTTAGATCTTATCGAAGAAAAACATCAATAATTATATGGAAGGTTATTTGCGTGATTTTTTTTAATTATCTAAATATATATATGTATATATACCGAAGGTGTATTTTTTCTTCTCCATCTTCTCGCCAGGTACTATATTTTATCATTTAAATTGTTGTATAACGCAAGTTCACCGAGTTATTTCCTTATTAGCAGTAAATCAGTTTTTACATCACTTCCATTCCACCGTTTTGCGTATTCTCTGTGAAGCCTAATGTGGACGTAGGCGCATCCTGCGACGTATCTTCTAACGCCGGCGCATCCATGCCCTCGGGAAGACTGTTCGCTGATCCAGTTGGACAGTCGTCCCAATTTATTTTAAATCTAGTGACGCGCGGTTTATCGCCTAGTATATTCCTCTGAACTTTATCAAATTGCGGCTGCGGCGGTGGATTCTCCCGGAGTTCTGGATCCGTGTACTCGTTATTTATAAAGTAACCCACGCGAACAAATTCGTGACCTCTGTACGAACAAGTCAGCAACACGACGGTTACGCCTAAAGCATCGTTGACTGGGATCCTACTCACATCAGGTGGATCAGCCTAACAATGGAAAAACAGAAAATAATCAGATAATGCCAACATCATTAAAGTAGATAAATTGCGATATATTTATATCTGCTGATTCAAGATATTTTACCTGAAATACAAACATATGTCTTCCTTCCGGGATTGGACCGACGTAAATGGTATCTAGGACTTGATCAAATTCCTCCGACTCTGCGCTACCCACATATATCATCTTCCATTCCAAATCTAAAAGAACATCAGTGTTATATATATTAATACGTTTCTTCAGCATATATATACATATAGAATATATGTCATATATAATCCTAGTAAGCAAAATGATAGCAATCTGTCAACAGATTGAATAGATTTGATAAGACATGTCAACAGATATCAACTGCGTCCGTATTCAGCCATGCCACATTATGTTCTGCCAGCAGAGTAGTCTGCTAACATAATCAGACAGCAGATTGGCAGTGGAAATCGCACAGAGCCTGAACGGTTCCAGCAGAATCTACTTGATTTCTTTGGTCACCAATCTACTTATCTAACTATGTCAGTTTTGTTATACTTCTATTGGTGTTCTGTCGACATCATGTGATATATCAGAACCGACATCAAATCTATTCTTTCTACGACAAACTTTATAGCAGATACTTTGCAAGATCTGCTTTCGACAGACTTGACTGTCTGGGTATGTTACAGGACATGTACACAAGAGAATTGAAACAACTACGTTGCAAGGAAGCTTGATCGACAAAAACTTATCACATTAGAGCACACGTCACCCTTTTCACCGTAAATAAATTCTACGTTTTACGATCAAGCGGATTGTGGAACATTCGTGATACAGTTCCGTATCATTGGCGGCTGTGGGCATCATGGCAATTGTAAAAATTAACCTAAAGAACGGTCGTGCACGCGTTCGAGGTTAGAGTAACGGATAGAGGAACGGCGTCCTCCGCGCGAACTATCGTATTCACAAAATCGTGATTCGCACCTTCCTTCAATTCCTCGATGCACTCGAACGTGACCTCGAACTGGAACGGATTCAGGAACGGCGAGGGATTGTCCAGAACGGCGACGTTCGCCAGCTGAACCTTGGCCATGATATATCCCACGAATTTCGAGAGGTTTAAGCGTCCCAACCAGTCCCAACGAACACGCGGAGACGATTCGCGGCACGTCAGTGGTATGCAACTTATAACGCGCGTGCAGCGTGATTAGCGTGATATCTACGCTACGATCGTAGGTTCGCGAGCCGACGAATAAACAACTTCTTCATCGCAGCACGCACTCACGCACTCACGCACTCACGCAGGATAGTTTGGCGGCAAACGAACCGAAGTATACGCTTCCGGTGACACTGCGCGAGCATAAAAAAAAACCGGTTGTTCATCGTCGAAATTCGATATCGTGTTTACGACGGACGCGAGCGCGGCAAGAAATTCGTGCTAGAATTATAGAGTAGCATATTTTCGTGCTGTAGCACTGTGTAGCACGAAGCTTTGTTTACCATGCATTGCTCATCCCGCGTTTATGGATATGGATAATATGGACGCCGAGAAGGCGCACGAGCGTCACGTTTAAACCCAGTTTGAACGATGAGTCAGACGATCGAAGACACGTGTGTTTGAATTCGGAAAATAATTTTGTAAAGAAAATGAGATAATGAGTCACGTTTATTCGCATTTCCGTAAATGCCTCGAGCTAGAGGCAAACGTTTGTTTAAAGCGATATTTATTTGCAGCGAATCACGCGCCACGGTCGTCGGCGTCGAATGAAAAGCGGAAGATACGAAACGACGCGAGGCTTTATTCTCTATTCGCAATGTCGGTCCTACATAAACGATATTCTTTATGCCTATAAATATAAATTGTAGGTTATGGCTGCAGTCCACTTGACGCTACAAATGCTTCGAAGGATTCCTTTCCTCTTTTCTTTCAATGAAGAAAGAAAGAAAAAAAAAACGCTCCAAAAAGCATTATTGTAGCGTCAAGTGGACCGCAACCATATCTGCAAATGTCTATATATATATTTATATTTATAAGATTTTTATACAGATATATGTTTTATATATAAATCTTTTACTGTAAAAGGTCTATATTTTTCAGTTACATTTTATATATTTTTCTATTGTTTTCTCATGATAGAGTAAGCAAATTGACCAATCACAGTCAAGTATTCTCGAAAACTTGAGATAGCTATTGGTCAATTTGTTTTCACAACATCTCCACGGAAAGTTCGACTTTCCATGCCTGTAGAGAGGGGCGAAAGTGGCCAATTTCACGCCAGAGCGGCATAGCGGGCGGAAAGTAACCACTTTAAAATTAAAGGCCCGGGCACATAAAAAAACTTAACCAGTAAGACGTTAGCAGAGTAAGCAAATCAGCCAATTACAGTCAAGAACTTAAGACATAACGTAAGCGGTGGCAAATCAGTATCGTTGATTTCCTTACTGCTTATGTCTTACTGCTTAAGTTTTTCTATGTGCCCGGGCCTTAAGTATTGTCTATCTCTCTCTTATTTTTTAAATCTATGCTTTGCGAGGTGTTTTTATAAGTCGACTATTTAGAAGTAGACTTTCCCGTCGACTTCTATATATAAGTCGACTATTTAAAAGTCGACTTTCCGTCGACTTTTATAAGTCAACTATTTAGAAGCCGACTTTTAGTCGACTTTCCGTCATTTTTTGAAGTTGACTAGAAGTCGACTTATAAAAGTCGACTTGCCGTCGACTTTCCGTCAACTGTGCTCTTTAGGGTTTTATTATATTATACTTATAATATACTACGTTTACGCGAGCGTTACTTCTGTAGTAACTTACGATAATTCCTTCGCGTAAACGGGATTTTGTAGTAACTACTGCTTATTCTATCAATAACCTGAATGTGCTTTTTGCTTAATAAAACTTCATTTTACAAAATCTTTTTTTCTAGACGTTGAATCTTAGTGTTATTTACACGATATTGTTCCTACATGTTGTCCCTATACGTCACCTTGGTGTCATTATATATATATAAACTGCAGTAATTTTGTTATTGTCGTCAGATGACAGTTGTATGTACCCAAATTAGTAAAATTTTTAATTTTTGAAATCAACGCGATGTAGATTTTTGTGCGTACTTTAATTCTAGACCAAAAACTTGCAATTCTGTAAAGCCAATTCAAAGATTCCTTAAAATGAAAAAAATGTCGGTAACTACCGCCACTATAGGATCCCCTAAAACCTTGTATACATGATGCTAGAAATCGGTCCGAGTTTTGGTTTAAGCCAATCAACTTGCAGCTCTTACAGAAAAGTAGCAGTTTCATTGGCTTAAACCGAAACTCGGACACAGTTCTAGCATCGTGTATACAAGGCTTAATTTATTTACGATAATTTACTCCGCGTAAACGAGTAAATTATCGTAATAAGTTACTACAGAAGTAACGCTTGCGTAAACCTGTAGTAATATAGTTCACTGGAAACTAATATAGGCATATATTTTTATATATTATTACTATTTTCATTGGCATGAAAATCATCGACCTATAATAGTGTTTTATTATATCATCTGTGCTATAGTATGAACTCGTGATGCGTATGCGTGATGCAAAGCGTGTCTATAATATGCAAGAAGGACAGCGCGATTATGGACTTTATGTCTTTTTTCTAGTCAGGATTGTAACATCTTTTTGCAAAGCCCCATGCAAATATTTTTCAGTGAAAATTAAATAAGTATAATAATAACATATTTGTTTAATGCAAAAGTATGTTTTATTGATGTTTGGACAAAACAAATTTTTTTCTCTTAGATCTTTCGTTACAGTTAATCATATGGCAAAGAGAACGAAGTATACTATACCACACTTTGGCAGTTATGTTCCTGAGCGATCGAATATTGTAGATATTAACCAATCAAATTCATAGATAGAGACAGAGATAGTCTTCGGCTATTTGTTATCTCACTTTTATTTGAGGACCGTGTTTCGTATGCAAGTAAAGTAGAGATCGTGCAGGCCGTACTATAGGTCGATAATGAAAATAATATTAGTATGAGAAGGGTACAGTAGCGAGTCAGATGTTTTTTTTTATCCGATTGTACAATTGGTGCATGGGGAGAAAGGGAGAACAGAAGCAGTCAAAATTTCCATGCTCTTAGAAAGTAACATCCCCTCTCTCTCTCACCCTCTTTTCCCTCCCTTCTCTTCCCCCTTTTCTTTCTCTCTGCCTCCTTCCTTCCCTTCCTCTCTTTCACCTTCTCTTCCTCTCTCCCTTTTTTCCTTTTTCTCTCCCTCTCTTATTCTTCTGTCTCTCTCACATACACCCCCACTCACTCATTCACTCTGCAGTCTCTTACACATATTCGTCCATTCTCTCTATCTATTCTCACACCTATTTAATGTATTATCTAACAAAATGAGAGTATCTGCTCATGGATCTTCGAACCTTAAATATTGTCATCATATGAATGCTTAGTCTATTTATATGAGTGACATCCAGGAGCCGTTCCGTTTGACTACACCTTGTGGTTGACTATAGCCACTTATAGCACTTGGTACATAAATTTTTCCAACGAATCAACCAATCAGAAGGTCCTATATTGAATTAGGTTTTTGTTCTGGTCTTAAAAATTTTGTTCTGAGTTGTTCTACGCGGTTATAAATATGTTCTAAATCGACAGTTTTGTAAGTCATTTTCTTTACAAATAAATGGCCAAAAACTGTTATTTCCAAAATTTTTCTTTTTTTCAATATCTCTTAAAGTTTTTGACCAATGAAACTAATACTTTGGAACAATGTTTAGAACAATTAGAACAACCTGGAACAACCTTGAAAAGTTCAATTTTCGAAAAATAGGATGCCGGGTCAGAAAATTGTTTTTATTAATTTTCCGCGAACATTTTTATTTTAAAAATTTGATCTTCTGGAACAATTTAGAACAACTCGGAACAACTTTCAGAATTTCAAAATTTCAAAAATGGAGTCAGAAATGATTAGTTGATTCGACGTCGAATCAATATCGAAAACTGAATGTCGAATCAATCTCGTAATTCTGGTCGATTCGACGTCGAAAGCGTATAAAATATCAACGACTATTCAACTATCGTTTCAACGTCGAAGTAAGGTTGAAATTCGATTGAAATATCCCTGGTGGAAATAATTTTATAAATTTTCACACAAAAATTATGCGAAAACTACAATTTCTTATAATATAATTACAACTTTTCACGCTATTTTTACGTAATTTTTACGTCAAAAGTACGCGATTTGGGCTATGTTTGTAATTTTTCATAAATTTACGTTGAAATTTTTATGAATAACTACAACTTTTTGGATATACTACAAAATAAAATATAAAATTTACTTTTCTCGTTGAACATTATTTTATTGCTGAAAATCTTGATTGTGTGCAAGTTTAATTAAATAAATTTATATTATACTTAGAAAATTTGCTTACCACCGCTGGATTTGAACCTGAAACCCCTGGCTCTTGAGTCAGTCACCTTTCGCACTGTGCTACAACATTGATTGATGAAGACGTTTCGTATTGTCTACATTTGTTACACTTATTGTTAACAGACGTACGGAAGGTGTCAGCTCTTAATAGGGTCATATATATATTTCTTACAAAATTGATATCGAATCGATGACTTATCGACATCGAATTTGACATGAAAAATCAGCCGATTTCAATCAAATTGTTTTGGCATCAAGTTGCTTCTTTCTAAGTTACTTCGTTACTTGTGTCCAAAACTAAAAATTTTGTCTAAAATTAAGAGAGTATGGCCGGTATTCATAGTCGGATCTTACTTCAACTCATAATGCCAAAACAATTTAATTGAAATCAGCTGATTTTTTATGTTAATTTCGATGTCGATGAGTTTCTGGTGAATCGACGTTGAATTGACGTCGATTCGACATCAGCCTTCTCACTGGATAAATATTATACTAAATATGCGACATGTTCGACAATTTTTACATCAGACTATGCTGAAATCTACAACTTTCAATAAGATCTGTTTCTATTCCTGCACTGCTGAACTAGTGCACACTAATGCAATATAAGTTAGAGTAGGACAAGTATACTTTTTTTATATCTTACATTTAATCATAAAAATATTGTTAGAATATTGTAGAAAATTGTAAATAGTTGTAATTTTTACAATAATTTGCAACTTCTACAAATTACTACAATTTTTATAAAAAATTTTGTTAGAACGTTGTAGAAAGTTGTAAATAGTTGTGATTTTTACAATAATCTACAACTTCTACAATTTACTACGTTCTCATAAAAAATATTCGCAGAATGTTGTAGATAGTTGTAAATAGTTATGATTTTTACAATAATCTACAACTTCTACGATTTACTACGTCTCATAAAAATGTTCGTAAAAAAGTTGTTACAATTTTCTATTACTTTTTACAACTTACTACAATTTATTACAATTTACTACAATTTATTATAAATTTCTACAATTTTCACAAATTTGTAGAAATTTGTGATTTATTGTAGAAGATTGTAATTTTTCATAGAAATACGTAAATTGTTGTAAAATTATTTTCACCAGGGATGGTATATTATATATTTTATATTTTTTAATATTTTTTAAGGTAAAAGTACTAAAAAATAGAAAGAGTGCAAATATTCTTGTTTTTTTTCCGTTTATTTGTTTATAACGTATATTCGTGATTGTAAAATTCAATTGAATAATTTGTTTACTTTATGGATATATGGTTTTAGAGCTATAGTGTTTGTCTAGATAGGTCCTAAATATAAAATCTATATTTATACATGCGATATTGATCGCGCAATTACGCCATTCCTTAAACGTCCATAAAATTATTTTGTACAATTTACATAAACAATGTCGTAATATTTTTTAGGATTAAAATCTAAAGATATAAATTGATCGAATTTTATAAGTGCGCACTCAAAACAGCGCTATTAATCGCTTTGACGTTGAATCAACCTTGAATCGACACTGGACATGATCGATATTGCAGGAATATCGACTTCCTTATCGACTCAACCAGTTCTCAACCATATCGACGTTGAATCAACCTTGAATCAAGGTTACATTTCTGACTGGGGGTGCTAACTTCACACAGGTGGCAAACCTATGACCTTATTATCACTTCGACGTTCGGGAAAGTAGCTTGAATTTTATTTTCACATATTAATTTTAAATATAATATTGGAAGTGGAATATCGGAAGGAAATTCTTTATATATTCTGAATAAAGAACCTAAATTGAATGATTTTTTTAATGAATTCGTCCTCCAGATCGCAATTATTTGTATATTTTTACTAAAATTTTTGCGAAAACTCAGTTGATTAAATTCTTTACGTTTTTTAAACAATTAAATCGTGTAGATTTAATTCCGGGGTAGGGAAGGGTATTAATGTTCATAGATGATATGTGTTTCAAGTCCGACAAATTTGCGGCGCGCAGTTTATTAAATTGAAATATATGTATATGTACGTACATTACAAAATGTACATTACAATTCGTTATTTCTTTATACGTAAGTATAGAATATATGAACACCGACACCTTTGTTACGACTCCACGCTCCATCTTTCTTTGATTGATTTCTAATCTTATGAGCCTTTACTATTATATCAGTTAATTATTTTCAAATTGAGAATAAATAAGTTGTAGCTTATTCAGAAAATTCAAATGTTTTTGAATGATGCTTGTAGCTTGCCGCTCTTTTTTCAAGGACTTATTTACCTAATTTCTTTATTTTTTTTTAAGTAGTGTCCCAGGCGCTTCGACATCCTAAGGCGCCAGTCCCAAAAGCCCATAGGTAAATGGGCTACTGTTACAATGTATTTACAATTGATTAAAAACATTTTATATAATGTATATAATATATATGTTATTTAATGGATATTATTATATTACATTTTTTAATGTGATTTTGTTTATTTTATGTTCTAATGTTTACCAACGATAACATTTGTTTATATTTAATACTTAATAAATTTTTTAGTTCAGTTTTCTAAATATAATTTTGTAAAAATATTAATCAATATTTAAAGATTTACATATTAACGCTAACGATAATTTATAGTATTAAACGTGGTGCGAATAAAGGCAAAATATTGAAAATATCGATGTATTAAACATCACAAAATATATATATATGTATATCACTTCATTGATCATTTCATATAATATGACAAATGAAAATTGTAACAAAAATGATCAATTTTTAAAATAAATATAAAATTAAGCAAGATAAATATAAAATTACACAATCATATAGTTTATATTTATACATATAATAAAAATACTTGATATTGTTTTTGAATAAGAACAATGTATAGACTTCATACATATATAATTAATCATAAGAAATTATTTATAAATAATTGTTACATGGTAATTTAATCATATATTAAGTTGTTGTGAGTTTATCAATGCACTTCAAAGAAGAGAACATTATAAAAATATTGAAATATAAAGTAGTTTTTAATTATTTTTACTATGTCTATGTTTCATATATTATCATGTCTGATAATTGAAGAAGTGATAGATTTATATACTTATGTAATATATATTTATATTGAATTTATTAATTTTAAAAGACAACAGAAAACAGAAAAGAGTAGAAGAAAAAATTTTTTCTATAATATGCATGTAAAAATTTGATTTAAGGGTGTATGGGTGACATATCAAAGCATTACCAAAAATCTAAAAATTTCATAGATTGTTCTATTATTACGGCTTAGTATCTGTGCAAAATTTCAGCACAATTCTCTTACTGGTTTAAAAGTTATTGTAATTAAGAATGTATTGGAGGTATTTCAAATATATTCAGAAAGTGCTGTAAATTGTTTCTAAATTAAATTAAAAATACTCTGTAAAATTTTGAAGTTATTTAAGAGTTATTTAAGTTTAAAGTTGATAAAATTAACATTATCCCTTATAGAGAATTGACATTTTTGCTGTAAATATAAATAAAATATAAATAAACCATTAAGAAAATCAGAAATTTGCACTTGGCTTCCTCATAGAGAAAGCTTTAACTTCCGCAAATTTGGAGATATCAATCTATTTTTAATTTTATTATATTTTTCAGTCTTTTCTACCCCTATTTCATATATAAATTCGGTTGATTAGACTTAGCTTTATACGCGATCAAAATCTCCGAAATTTCAAACGTCTGTAACTCCAGAACTAATTAACCAAATCTTAATTAATTATATATGAAACAGGGGTAGAAAAAACTGAAAAATTTAATATAATTAGATATAGATCGCTTTCTCAAATATTGAGAAAGCTATAGGATAAAACACACTTTTCTAAAAAAAAAATTCTAATAAAATCTATACCGGTCAACCGATTTTAATAAAATTTGAGGAGAACATACTTTCTATGATACTCTATTTGTGTGAAAAATTTCAACCCGGTATCTAAAAAATTGTAGAAGTAGATGCGTGTACAAAAAATCCGTACATACACACACACACACACACATACATACATACTTCCGGACATTTTTTACTTATACGATTTTTTGACATTTTAGAACATTCTAAACCTATTTCCATCAAAATCTCGAAAAATTTTTTTTTCATCATCACAAAGCTTTCTCTATGAGGAAGCAATATTTCTTAAACTTTTTTTATGTGTAAAACATACATCACTGATATTGTATTTTAAGTTTCAAAATTTTTTGCCACAAAAAAAATTTTTTAATTGTTTAAACAATACTAATTATTTAAATAACAAAAAATTATACTCAAACTGTTAACGGTAATCCTTTCTAACATATAAAAAATTTTGAGTTGTTTGACATACATGCAAAGTCTTCTTTTATTGAAAGTTTAACTTTTAGCAAGGACTGTACGACCCATACATCCTTAATTTCTTTGTTCGTGCAATGTTTAAAGAAATCAATTAAGAGTTGCTTAAATAATAAAAAATATTTGAATGACGTACAAAATAATGGTTGATTTCGTAATATTTAATTGTGTGATTTTACTTTAACTCAATATTTTTTTTATATTATTCTTAAAAAGCAATACAAAAAAATATGGATATTGTACCGGTTGTTGCACCGATATACAGGTCAGCATGACGGGTTGCCCATTTGTGCAGGCGCGCATGGTTGTTCACAGCTACGTAGGCTTCGGCACATTATAATCACTCATATATAATGCGTCAAAGTGAATGCAGCTGTGAATGACCATGCGCGTCTGCACGAATGGGCAACCTACCATGCTGACCTATATGTTAGGTGCAACACCCTGTACATACAATAAGATAAAATATATTAAGCTGTAATTCTTTTTTATCCTTTTGGTAAAATTGGAGCGTATTTGCAATTATGACTGTATAATTTCACTGTAGATGGCAGTACTGATTGATATTTATTAAAGTTACTGATGGTTATAACAACCTTCGGTTAGCAGCAGTCGCGGGAGTAAAAAAAGATAAAATTACTGGTTTTAATATACATATAAATTCGATCTTTGTAATAATTAAGTTCAAGTTAATAATAATTTTATTACAATTTATTTCCAGTTTACTATCATTTAATAACCATTCACAGTATTAAGTAATATTTATCTAATAAAATAATGAAGAATTAATTAAATGCTACAATAATTGCAAAAGTTCTTCTTAATGTACCTAAATTTTTTACCATTTTTTTTATTATTATTGTATGTTTGTAAATTTTAACAAATATAATAATTTATTGTTTATCTATACTTTTGCATAATTTCTAAATTTTTAATTATAGCGCAATATATTTCAAATTAGAGCTTTAATATCTGATTCCTTGTATTATGATTTCCGAAAAAATTTTAATGTAACAGAAGTAACGTAATAAATAAAAATTTACTAAAGCAAAATAAACTTTATATCATTTCTACTTATAATTGTGATACGCAATCAGTCAAACATGTTGTGAAACAAACATTATTATTCAAGGTATATTTGAGCTGTCACTTTGAAGTAGCAACAGAGTTCTATTATTGCGATTAGTTTTGATTATTTGCTTTAATCGACGAAGTCTGTGTAGCATATGATAATATCAGTCGATCTTTGCGGAAATGGCTTCTTATTTAAATAACAATGACGAATTTCTTAGGATGAAATTAATCCGTCAATCGCAAGGCGAATGAAAACCGTACAAACCCGCGTTACTTTCACGCGTGCTTCGAAGGCATTTCGTAGAGAACGTGAGGAAATTTAAATTGCTGTGCTTCCTGTTCACATCGTCATCTGTGAACGAAGTAGTTATTCTATTGCGCGCAGCGTAAGGAAATAAGTTTTATTATTAGACACGTACCTATTTATAAAAAACTTCTCTTATGATTATAAAGTAAATGTTTTCTATAGAACGTATTATTATTTGAAATAACAAAATAAATGGTTACGACCTTGTTTCTTCTACAAAAACAACGTACTGAATCACAAAATATATCCATTGTTTGACGAAAACATGAATCTTACCTAAAAATACATTTGGACTTTGCGTCGTGATATCTCCGTTCGTATAGGGTACGGAAAAAAACTAGAAACACTTTTATTATATAATTTAAATCCTAGCTATTGATTGAGACTGATTAGAACTCAATTATTTCAACTAATGCTGAAACATGAAAATATGAGTTTTGTTTATTTGATTGTGAGAGACTCGCGTAAATAGAGCCACAAGCGTCCCGCGGCCTCGCCGCCGCGCCGCGCTGTTCCACGCGTACTTCGCTGCGTGTGAAATTGGCGCGAGATACTATCGTGTCTCTTGATCCTACAGTCCATTCCACAAGAATAAAGTGTACGACACCAATGTCGAGAATACACAATCTAGGGAAAAAAGGACTTTAATACTCGCTTTAATACATCAAAGTAGACTTAAAAAGATATTACATATAATTATCTAGTAATGGGTCCAGTCACCTCTAGTGTTAATTATTGCTTTTGACATGCACCTTCTTGGCATGCTTTCGACTATAAGTTTTTGAGCATATTCACGTAGTAGAGAGCGCCATAGCTTCATGATCCTGGTCGACAGCTGCTTGTGAGTAAAGATAGGTTTTCCTCTTAGTTTATGCTTTATATATGTAGGACACACATTCTCAATTGGATTCGTATCTCGAGACGATTCAGGCCGATCCATTGTAGTGATGCCATTTTCAGCTTTACACCTGTGTAGAGGCGACTTCGATGTTTTTTAGTCGTTGTCGTTCCTGAAGCTTGATCCCATTTATCTCTATTTTTTTAATAAAATTTCTTAGCAGATGTCAACAAACATTTCTGATAAATATTGCGCATTTTTTCAGTAAATATTATCAGTAAATTAGTAAAGTTTATCGGAGTAAATAAGCAGCCAAAACCACGCTTACAGAAAACATAGATGCCTAATTCTTCGCTGGATGATCCTATATTATTCGAGCCTGACGGACTATTAAGTGACCGAAAAATCGAGCTTCATCCATAAAAATTACATTGTTTCAAACTGTACCTAAATTTTCATGAGTCCATGTCAGTCGTCTTTGTGACATGTTTTCTCGCGTGAGAAAGGGTTTTTGGATTGTAGAACGATATTTTACCTTCGATTCATGTAAACGACGTCTGATGGTGTTTATCCCAACATTTATACCCTTCTCACGCGAAGCTGATCCCGAGCTTGGCGCAATGTTAGCGTAGGGGTTTCGTTCAAACAGAGGGGTGATCGTTTTGTCCTATCTCGGCGTCGTCTTACGGGTTAAACCCCTTTCTGGCAGGTCGTCAACATTCCTTGCTTCTTTGTACTGTTCCATCCACTTCTGAACAAATGACTTTGACTAACTAAGCAATCTTGAAGTCTGAGTATACGTTAATGATTCTTATGCATGCAAAACTGAAAACACTACTGCTTTGTAACTGCCTTGAGATACTTTGCTCATTTTGAAAATTTCTACTGTAACAAAAAATAACGCTCGGACCGACAAAGCATATACTATGCAAACAGAGACGCTTCAAGGTTTCCAACGTTATAAAGTAGATGACGCTACGGTCATCCGTCTTGAATTAAAGGCCGTATGGGGATAACGCGTGAAAGCCACCGCACAAGATTCTCGTATGGTCACGTAGCGTAACGTAACGTGAGCCAACGTACAAGAAACGTATTGGTTACGCCCGTTACGGCGCTCTGACTCCGTGGCTTCGCGAGTGATTAGTAAAGGCCATTGCACGTAACAAAGTTTTAGTTTTAATCCACTGAAAAAAAGACTTGGTTATAATAATCCAGGCTTGGTCAATGTGACCAAGCCCCCTGGTGAAATAGCTTCAACTAAACATATAGGTGAATGTGACGAAATAATTTGGTTAATGTTAACAGATAATTATAGCAAAATCTATATGATTTGGTTAATATTGACAAAGTTTGATAATTATTACCAAGTAATAATAAATGTAACCAAACGATTTGGGGTAAGTATAAACTGATAGTTTATTAATAATTATCAAATAGTTTAGAAAATATTGTCGAACTAAGTCTGATAATTATAACAAAATGAGTTGCTAAATGTAAACAAATTTTTTGTTAATAGTTATTAAATTTTGTATATTATCCGAGCATTCGTACCTACATACTCGTTCATTACTCGTGAAAATGCATCGTAAAACTACAGTTTTCGCGAAAGTACATTGTAAAGTTCTAAGAAATGAGTGAATTATAGAAAATCTTCTCTTAATTTGGGGACTTAAACATCTCATTGAGGTATTAAAACCTTTAAAAGGTTAACCTATAACACATCAATGAGATGTTTAAGTCAAATTAAGAGAGAATTTTCTAATTCACTCATTTTTTAGAACTTTACAATGTACTTTTGCGAAAACTGTAGAGTTCTACGATGCACTTTCGCGAGTGATAAACGAGTATGTATGGCACGAATGCTTGGATCGACGAACATGTATGAACTGGTTCAGGCTTATGAGACAAATGCAGCACGATCGGAACAATAAACTGACAGCTTTCGTAAAGAATAATCTGAATTAGCAATACTTATTAAATTTATAATAATATTTACTAAATAACCAAATTGCTTACTAAATAATTGAGTAACTGTGAACAAACCAATAAGATAAGGCTTTTTAAGACAATTTAGTATTAATTATCACACTGTGTGTTAATTATCACTAAACAATTTGATAATAAGTACTACATAGTTTAGTTGGTTCAACTAAACGTAAAATCTGCTTTTTTTAAATGTTTATAATTATTACAAAATGTTTTGTTATTATTATTATATTCGGTAATAATAATCAAATATTTTAAAAAGAACTATTACTAAATGCATTTCATAAGTTTACCAAGGATTTTTTTTTTCAGTGTCGTAAGGCCGTAAGAAAATAGACTAATTACACTCGATTATTCTTTAAGCGCGAGAAGAATAATCGACTGTGATTGGTCTATTTTCTTACGGCTTTACGATTACAACTAAAACATTGTTACGTGCAATGGCCTTAACTCAAAGGTCCGTAGTTCAATTCCGGCCTGGCCTTCATCCTGCGTATACCTCGTTTAAGAGGTGGATTGCCTGTTTAATGGGAAGTTAAGGTTTAAATATCCATATGTGGATTAATAATCCGTTTAAGAGTTTAAAAGTTATTGCATAGCGCAAGTGATAGACGGCAAGAGCTTAGTACTTAACGTCACTTCTTATACTTTGTATTAAAAAAAAAATTAAGGCTGTACACTTTTTTGTGGAACAGATTGTATTTACGAAAAATCCACACACACACACACACAGCAGTATTATAATATATCATTTTCTATAATAGATACAATTTTTCATAAAATTATTGTACGTAAAATCCATGAAAAGTTCGAAATTTTTAGTATAATTTTATGAAATAAACATTGTTTAATGATTGATTAGTATAAATAGTATCAAAGTAGCATTACTTCAACATAATTTTTAATAATACTTTTTTGCTTTCAAATTAAAGTAAATTATAAATAATTGGTTAGAAATATTGCGAGGATATTATTTTATTTTAGAATTTTGGTAGAATATATAATTTGTATATAATTTGATAGAAATAATTTATAATATAAATTTGATAGTTTTGCTAATAAAATCCTTTGATTTCGGTATGAAATAAAGATTAATTTTTATTTGTAAACAAAAAAATAATTAAAATAATTAAGTATATCTTATTTTATATTCTCAATTTATAATGAAAACTATTGATGAAAAATAAACTAATTAGAATAAGTTTTATAAATCAATAGATTTAAAAACAACAATGAATTAACTCGTAAGACACTGAAAAATTCAATGTCATCCAATGCCTAGAATTATATTACGACAGAATTATATTTCTTTAATAAAATTTTTATTTGTCACATTTTGTCTCATACAGAGGGTTTTATTTTAAACAATCACCCTCCTACATTTTTATTTTTTTTTAACTTTAGAAAAAAATATTTGAGACACTCTGTATATAATATCTATCATTAATGATATCTAAAATTACATTTATATTTATTTTATATAAATATTCTGTAAATAAAGATACTGTTATAGTTACATGTACTGATCTCCGCGAATACAATAAAAACTATAAATCTTGAAAAGTTACAAAGTACAAGAAATTAGTAATCATCAATAAAATTGCCGACTATTTATTTTTAATACCGCTGGGTATTGATATTACGCGATATTAGACATTGGATCTTAACACAGATGACAGTTATTGATTTTCGATAGTATGGAACTCGATTAATTACTAATAGGACAGAAAGCGAAATTTTTAATTGCATTATAGGTTTCCGGTGTCACATTGGAAATTTTATTATTTTATATATCCGATATTATCTATTGTTAAGCCTGATTTTGAATGTTCTATTTATCAATGGCGCAGAACGTCTTTGAATCGTAATTACATTTCTGTCGATATTTGACATCTGCTATTGACTGGTACGTACAATCTCACTTTTAATGGTAGATTCTCTATTTGTATTCGAGTTTTTTCTTAATAAGAATATTAGGGGAGACCGGAGCTTGTTGGCACCGTTTTCACAATTTCGGCATTTGAGTTTTTAAACAACTAATTTTTATGATTAAACAGTACTAATTTCTCTTTCTCTACATTTTCATGCCAAGAACGCTCCTGAATACTGTATAGTTTCTTTGTAATAAGTGAAATACGAACATGCTGCTAGCCAACTTGTCCCGATAGTAGGGTAAGTTGGCTATGCGAAAAAAGTCCATGTTAAATTAATGAAAACGTAATAGAAACACAAAACGAGTAACAGATATGTACTTCTTGATAAAGATTGTATCTTTTAAAGTTATTTTATAATGATCAAATAATAAAATGCTGTTACAGAAAAACAATTGTAAATTATTTTAGATGTAGCTTTCTTTAATATAAAAATATTAATATAAATATATATCTAGCTTCTATCAGCATTGTAGATAGCAAATTACATGCTCACACAGGTCTCACGCGCGCGGCAGCAACAAGTCAAGCTAAGCATGCCTTGATATGAGCCAACATACCCCATCCCTACATGCGTTTGATTTCAGTCGTTTTCTTACAATAAATTACTGTTGTTCCTCAAAATGACTGTACGTCGTATAGTAACAGAAACTTTTCTTTTAATTAATAATATGTCACTTTGATTTACTTCTCAAGTTGAAGAGCATTAATACGATATTTTGAAACGCTCGAAAATTTACTTGCCACCTCTTAAATTAGAGTTTTCTCTTTTTTTATTGTAATACTTTTTTCAACTTTTTTGATTTAAATAAAACTTTAGGAAAAGTACCTACATCATAAAAGAGATATTTTGTGATAACTTTTCCATTATTTCTTTCGCTATAAATACATAAACGGAACACATTGCCAACTTGCCTCTTGTGCCAAGGAGCCCCGGTCTCCCCTATGCGGTAATTCTGATCCTATACCTAATACATTCATTAACTGCTGCATATTATATATATGTTTGTAGTTAAAAATGATTGATTTTTTATTATTGAGAAATGCTAATAAGAAAAGCTATTTTCTAGTAATATTACTAAATAATCTCGGCTTGCGCGTTCGTCGTTGTCTTTGGCAAGTCTCGTAAATCGGTTATACGGTGTTTTCTTATGGTAGCGCGATTCGAAGATAAGTATTTAAATATGGTTATAATTACCCATTATATATTTAATCTCTCGCAATAATATCTTAATGATAAAGTAGCGTAGCTCGTACAAATTTAGTTTGACGTATTTTAGTTTACGCACGACTATGGGAGTTTTTACTGTAGAGGAAGTAGGTATTAATTGGCAGTAAGTTGCAGTATGAATATGTGTTATGTTTTCTTTTTCTTGAGAATTTATCATAAGAATGAAGTTTGCATTTTATCGCAAATTTAAGTAAAATTTTTGCTATGTCTTTTTCAGCACTTCTATCTTTCTGTATTTAGGCAAATCGAGTGGAAGATAGGAATAAAAACTGACTATTACAGCTTTTCTGTAAGCTTTTTAAGTTATACGATGTCGGTAATGATTTATGTTGAAAAGAGATATCCGCAAAGAAAGACGATTAAAATTAAAAATTAAATTATTATCTTTTATAAAAGTTTTTATCAAATGATTACCTAACCGCGCCATTTAATTAACTTGAGACATCCTTATTTAAAAATAAAATTTATGTAACATATTTTAGTAGGTAATTCATAATGTTTTGGATAAATTTACGCTTTAATTTGTGTTTTATTGTAATTTTATATATTAAGATATAACAGTATATATATAACATTATATTATAAATCATTATATTATTAAATCATTAATTAATAACTTAATTTAGTAATCTAATTTGCAGCAACGGTGACATTTAACCAAATGTTAATTTGTTCTGTTTACTGATGGAGTATTTGTCCAAGTTTCATGAATAACTGTTGAATTGACTGGTTGAAAAGCGTGCTTAATTTCCGACGGACCATTTAAGGAAATTTTGAAATTGTGATTCGCTATTTTCTGCGCGCATCTCTTTTTAAAACCGTCGCTTATACATATACTTTGCTTTTTTGTAACGGGTGCTTGTAAGAAACGTTAGTTGCAGAAAATCGCAGATACGTGACGTTTGATCGAGCACCGAGGTAATATCCTTTTCTTGATTTGGTCGGTGAATTGGAAATTTGCATCATTGAATTTCTTTGTAAGTTTGCCATAGCCTTTGTATATAGATTTTTGGCGACGGTTATCGTTGCATAGTTCACATTTCGAGCAAGTTATTTTGGATTTTGTGTCTCAATTTATACCTGGCGCAGTCAGAAACGTGGAGGCACTATTTTTGGAGGTAAGTATTAACATAACGCGATCGCATTTCTAAATTCTAATAGTGCACGTTTTATTGCGAATCATATATCATCTTTTTCGCCGCTACTATTATAGCTATTTACCGCGCGATCTTTTAAAAGTAACAATCACAGAGATAATTAATATTAAGAATTGACAGGTTTCTCACGATAATAAAAAGTTTCTAATTGGAACCACCGATTGGGCGCAAGAAGTCTCATCGATTTCCGACCCCGACGTTTCCCGCAACCTCAATACTATCATCCGACCGCTGCACCGGTGAGTAAAACTTCCAAAACTCAGTCCAACAGGCTCCTGGAAGATTGCCCGCTCGCCGAGCCCGCCCTCTAAAAGAAGAATAGCAGAAAGGATGAAGTGGACCACCTTCGCAGACACCATCTCGCATTAAGTCCCCCTGCCCGACGATCGGTAATATTCCGGCTTATTGCAACAAGAGAAAAAAATAGGGAGGAACAAAAAAGAAGAAATTGGGTTAATAATATGCACCCTATTCCACCTGTGATTCATTGCTAGCGACATCGGTCCTCGCGGTATAATTGCGATTCCCCGTGTATCGTATGCATGATCGAGATTCGGTGCGCAAAATATTTCAAATCCTTATCAGTCGGTCGGGCTTAAAGCGACCGTGACCCGCGCGCGCGCACAAAAAAAAAAGGGAAATAATCCGAAACTTACCGGAGTTACGGACGCGGTTATCACGGGAGGAAGAGAGAGAGGGCCGACAGGTAACCCAGCACCAATAAATCCTTCGAGCGTGGCGCGCGCAACAAAAAGCGTCCGGCAAAAAGGGAAAAAGCAAAGTGCGCTTTATCCCTTCCTCCCGCACTGCACTCCACCGCGCGCTCCAGAGGGGGAGAAGGTAACCACTCCATTCCCCCGCGTCTACGTTTTCCTCCACGATGGGCACGAAAACTAATAAAAGGGAGATGTTTATCCCCCGACGGTGACCATGACTGCCACGCATGCCGGAAGTAAATTTGCGAGTTTATTTGTTTGGCATTAAGCCGCCATAAATTAAGGGCCGAGCACAGCCGCGCGCGTTTGGGTATATGCGTATCGGATGCGCGCCGTTTTGCAGGGTGTAGCTTGCATAAACCGCGCGGCCATTGTTTGCCGGCCGTGTTATACTCATTTAAACGGACGTATGACCGAAAAAGTGACCTACCCACCTTGCAACTGGTCCCAGTTTTGATATTATACGGTGTTTGTTCATTTTAATGGGAAAGTAAAAGAATAGGCTGGTAACCGAGATTAATGGCCGTTGTATTAGTTCCAGTCCCTGGAGATACATGAAAGCAACTGAATTCAGCAATAACGGGGGTGCAGCGATATTCACGGAGGGATATATCATGGCATTGCAATCTTTTTCGAAAAAAATCCGCTTCAAAATTGAAAACGAATTGAAAACATTCTTTATGACGAGTATTAACGTAGGCTACAGTTTTTAAAAATAATAAAAATTAATTTTTAGAGTACATGAAATGATCGTTTGGCTAGTCCGTAAGTGATATCCGAGTTCGAATATACTTTCAAAATATATGCATTCCATACGCGCACTGGCAAGTGCCTCTTGTCCCAACGGAGGGGAGGGGTAGAGGGAGGGGGGACGCTTTTTGTTCTCGAAGAACCGGTCTCGATGGCGCCGATAATGACACATTAACCCGGAGCTAAAACTCAATTTTGGCGTCACAATTTGTCGCTCATTTTAGAGAGCAATTTCGTGTTTTCACATTCCCCGGAGGAACCAATTACGGCTTCGAATTTATGAGAACTGAAATAAGGGTGAAAATGGAAAGAGGTATACTTGTTGCGTTTTGTGGCGCTAATTAGTTGCGACGTAAGAGTAGCGAGCTGTGCATGCAGCCTGCATGCGATACCTTGTATTGCGAGAATGCGGTTTTCGTAACAAGTCAAATGTGTGCGCGTGTGTTTACCATATTGTTTCTAAAATATAATAGCAAGGTATACGTGATAATTGATAAAATACCATTTTCAACGAATATTTGAATATGCAATGCAAACCCATTGGCCATTTTTTAAAATAAGCGTGATATATTTATAATTTCAAATCTGCACAATTCTCCAAACTGTATCAAATTTATTAAAAAATTATAATGAGAAATAGGTACATCGGAAACACAAATTTTCAATTGCTAAAATATTTTTTGTAGTTAAAAGTGTGGAAAGAAGAAAATAATGCTTATATAGTTTTAGTTATTAATTATTAAAGTCAGGACATTTTATGTGTTAAAAGGCAGAAAAGAGAAAATTAAATTAGAAGTTATGATGGAATTCTTATCGACCAAGCCTTTTTGTGAAATAATTGGTATGAGTGAGTTTATTCGAGAGAGAGAGAGAGAGAGAGGGGGGGGGGCATTGGAAAATGGATTTCAATTTACGTTATTCGATCTCAGTTAAATTCTATGTATGTACAACAGATGGAGAAAAATGTGAAAGAATAAGATTGAATGGCTACGTCAATATTAATTTTATGTAATTGCTTTCTGCGTGCTTGTTTACTTAAATAGCGAAAAAGAATAGTTGCATATCTCTGCGATGCTTATTATACTCTTGTAGTATCTCGTTTAGCACAATTTTTACATTTTATTACATCGTTGATCAAATTTTACATTTTACAAAGTGAGACTCTCAAAACTTTATCACGGTTTTTTTCATAAACAATTGTGCGCTGACAATGAAACAATTATTAAATATTAAAACAATTTATTTTCTATTAATATTTTGCGTGAATTTTGTTTTTAAACAAGATTTTATTTTATTGTATTAGTCGATATAAAATGCAAAAAGTTATGAATACATGACGTTTGATCACATTTGCCTTGAGAAAATGTTATGCGATAGCGATGCAAATAATCAGATCTGCCAACATCGGTAATCACAAGAATCCTTACAGAGTTTCGGGCAAAGCGCAGTATCCGATTAATTGTATATCGCCGTGTGTCGCATTATCCGGAAAACGTTCCGCAAATTTCCGCTTGTATTCTATTACAAGATGTCTGCAACATTATCTCTAACAGGAATATCATACACCAATGATATCCGTATATTTCGCGAGCAAATAGAAACGGTATGGATCGCGATAGGACAATAACCGAGATTTTGTTTAGAAAACCTACTGTTGGTGGCGAAGCGCATGAGATACAGTTTATTTCACTTGATCGTGTTTTATTTATTTTTTTTTACATTTTTTGTTGATAATCAGAATTAATTGATGCGATTAAGCGCGAAAACAAGGCGCCTATCGGAAAACAAAAATAGAAACATAGCGGCGTCATAACTTCAAATATCACCCGTGCGAATGGTATACGCATAGGAATAATTTTTATTTCGATTTAAAAAAAGGATGAAAGGGAGGGGGGTGATCGATGTTACAAACAAATATACATATACTCGTGTTTCCGCACGCCATATCTACGATATTATCTGTTGCGTCGGAATTACGGAACTGCCGCACATCGTGTTTGTACCGCAAACAGAGATCGAATTGATTTCGACGGACACGTGCTGTACACGATGGAAAGCAATTTAAACCTTGTTAAATATGATGCAAAACAATAGGTAGACGAGCAGGTGAAACCTCGTTTCGTTTTTTCAAGCTTGATTCTCATTGCGCTTTTCATCAAATCATAGATCGAAATAGGCAGCGACATATAATGGGCACTTTTTTCAATTTTACGCTTTTCACATTCTTTGATACCTTATTTGACTTTAACATGTTATTTGATGGATATTTTTTCTCTCCTTATTTGTGCAGAAATAATGATAATAGTAATATGATTACTTATATAGAATACCTTTCCTTTATCTTTTGACAATTTTCAATCGAAATTGCTTCTCAACAAATATTTTTTTTATTATAAACTTTTCAAACAGTTTTCAACTTTTATTATCAAATAAAAGCAGTTAATCTATACACACGCAAACACATGTACAAAATTATTTATTTTGTTGAAAAAAAAATTTATCTCAAGTTATAAAATGGTCTCGTTGTTAATATATGCTGCTGAAACTTAATTCATTAAAATATTTAAAGTTAAAGTCAAAGTATTGGCGTCTTGAAATTTTGAGAACAAATTAATAACAAATTGGTCAAAATGCAAAATGTTGTATATAATTTAGGATAATTTACGGAACGCTGTACGCGAACTAAATGTATAATGAGAGGCGTCCAAGATTATTGAGAATTTAAATATGAGGAGTCTAAAAGCGACTCCGAAGCTCTTATCGACTAGATCAAACTATGGTCATTAGCCTAGGAGCTACTGTTTCGAGGTAGATTACGAGCCGTTGGGGAATTACGGTATCAAAATGTCCCTACGCTACTATATAGCGTGTCTTATTAAGTAGGAGAGGCTCTATTAAGTAGGAGGAGAAGAGAATTGAAAGTAAAAGTTTTAATACTAAAATAATAAATTGCGATATTTCCCTGAAATAGAGAAATAAGAGAATTATTATTTGTTTATAGCAAGTTACAAATAAAATGGAATGAAATGTTTAAAGTGACAATAGATTATTCAAGAACAAATCTACTCTATAAGAATCACAAAAAATATTTAAATATCTCTGTTAGTAGAGGTTCGAAGATATAAGAAAATATTTGTGATAAAAGTTGCATCGTTTTCAAGAGGACAAATAGGATACAAATCACTTATCTCTTAAAGTTATTTTTAATAACAAATATTTTTTAAAGTAAACAACTGTGATTGAATTTATATTTATCTTTATTTAATTTTTAAGGTGGAAATTCTGGACTCTTGGAAAAAAGTTCTTGGGCTTACATCCTTCTTTTCGGATATATAGGTAATTAGGATAAATAAAAAGGTGAAAGAAAGTCTTGCTATATAAAAAGCTCAAAAGCATCGATATCGTGACGTATCTGTAACGCGCTACATCAGTTGAAAAGCGCCACATTACAGTAAGAATGTAATAGATACAGCTAATCAGCTTGTCAGTTATATATCATACACGTTCATCATAATCGATCTGGTTTTCTTGCATCACGACGTCGTATCATTCGTGTTCCGTCCAGTCATTGGGTCTGGAAAAAAGGATACAACGCACGAATCCGTGCAGAAATAATCCGTGTTGCAGCAGTTGGCCGATATTCCCGCTAAAAAACATAATTCCTCGACGTGAAACGTTCCTCTTATTTTGTCTGTCGTCGATATCGAGCGACCGTCCCGCGTCGCAATTAAAAGCAGCCTCAAGAGAACCGGACACTAATTACGCCGCTTAGCGCAATAAATGGTGGTAAATGAAAACCTCGGGGAGCATCGCGTGAGTATTTGACTCGATTCTCGCGCGTTTTGCGTCGCCAATACCGTTGCGCGTTACGTGGTATAAAAGAGAGTAGAAAATGCCTCTACCTTCACGGAGTAGAGTGGTTTTCAAACTTTATTTCGCGGAACTTTTGAATTCTGTAATCCATTTATATTACACAGTAAAAAATCGTGTGTACATAGCGGTCCAGATGTTAAAATTTTCTTGTGTTACCAAGATTTGATTATTATTTCAATGTAAAATTAACATACAACAGCTATGTTATTATTTTCTTAACATTTTCATGTGTTACATTTATGTCAACGTGATAACTTAACACTTTATATATGTCATTTAGAAATTAAATATTATTTTGAGTTCTTTTAACACAATTGCTTCAAAAAATCAACACGTCTTAAAGTTATTTTAACATATAAATAAAAATTAAAGTAAATTTTTAAATAATCGTAAACTTTGACACACAAAATAATTAAATATAACATATTTCAAAATAATTAAATTGACTAAAATTAAATATTTCTATATATATATATATATATATATATATATATATATATATATATATAAGTACCGGACGTCTGTCTGTCTGTCTGTCTGTCTGACCGCGAACTACTCATTCGTTAGTGGACCGAATTTTTACCAAAAGTATATGAAATAGGGGTAGAATTTCCGGGGAATGCCATAAAGTGTATAGTTTTTTGTTACCGATCTTTGGGGAAATCGGTATCAGAAATTTTTCCAATTTTTTGGAAATTAATTGACCGAATCTCAAAGAATTGTATATGAAGTAGAGGTAGAATTTTCTGGGGAGTGCTATAAAGTGTATTATTTTTTGTTACTAATCTTTTTGGAAACCGGTTCAGAAATTTTTCAAATTTCTTGGGAAATAATAAATTGACCGAATCTGAAAGAATTACATGTAATAGGGGTAGAAAAACTAAAGAATGTAGTATTGATATTTAACGATATTAATATTTTGATTGCAGAGATTACGGTTTCCAAAAAATCGGTTATGAAAAATTATACACATCACCGTCATCCCCGAAAAATTTGAAAAATTTTGGAACACGTTCCACCGGTACATCCGCGCAACGCGCGAGAAAAATAATATATATCTCTATCATACTTCATACTATAATATAAAATCCGACTGTTTGTCTGTCTGTCCGCGAACTACTCATTCGTTAATGGACTGTATCTCATAGAATTGTATATGATGTAGGGGTAAAATTTTCCGGGAATTGCCATGATGTGGTTAATTTTTCGTTACCGATGTTTTGGGAAACCGGTTCAAAAAAAAATTAAATTTTTTATTAATGTATTGATTTTCTTAAAACTGGTGCCAAAAATGCTTATAATATAAAACCCGACTGTTTGTCTGTCTGTCCGCGAACTACTCATTCGTTAATGGACCGAATTTTAAAGAATTATATATGAAGTAGGAGTAGAACCTTCCGGGAATTGCCATAAAGTATATAATTTTTCAGTACCGATTTTTTGGAAACCGGTTCCGAAATTTTTCCAATTTTTCGGGAAATAATTGACTGAATCTTAAAGAACATATAATTCAAGTAAAATTTGTAAAATAATTAATATCATGTGTTAATATAACTTGAAAAATAAAGTCAAAGGAACAAATATAAATGTAAAGTATAATGTCAATTAATTAACATTTCTAATTTGTCAACAAGTAACACACGATAGATGAGTCATTTTAACTTAAAAATTAGAGTGGACTTTCTGGGACATGTAAAAAATGTTAAAATTACGTATTATTTTTTACTGTGTAATGGAGCTGTAAATTCACTATATACGGCGGGGTAAATCCTGGCACATCAGATATAACCATTTATGGCGAAAATTTTCAAAACTGTGCCATTTGGAAACCTCAGCGTTTAGAGAGTTCCGCCATTTACACGTTATCTAATAACAAAGTGGTGAAAAGGGACAGGGAGAGAGAGAGGGGAGAGAGAGAGAGAGAGAGAGAGAGAGTGTGTGTGTGTGTGTGTGTGTGTGTGTGTGGAGCAATACTGCGATTTGAAATAACGACCTCACGTTGTTTGTTGTAAAATAGACTGATCTTTTATTTTCGTCTCTCATAAAAAAAAATATTATTTATTATTTGAAATTATGATTATTATGCACTCAAATTTATCAAATGTTATGCAATCAATGATATACACTACAATCTTACTGTTGTATATTGTAATATCTGTATAAAGATATATCTATTTCTATTTAAAATGATAGCTAAATTTAATCAACGTATAGTATGTAGTATAATTCTAAAACCCTACAGAATCTAGAAACTCAATTAACCGTAGTATGTACATCTTGGATTAATCTCGCCACGAAAAATGTAAATTGTTAACGATTAGCCTCTCGTCCTATATGTTTCATGAATAAAACAGGAATATGTAATGAATAAAAAAGATCTAGATGAAAGCTCTCTTTAAGAAATAGACGCGCTTGAATTATATAGATCATGGAATAAATCATGGATTTTAACTTTACAGAATAAAGAAATACTACAATAATAATGATGATTTAGCAGAGGGAGAAAGGGGTTGAAAGACGGGAAGAGAGAGAGAGAAAGAAAGAGACTTTTTTGCAGTTAATACTCGCGGTACCTATAGCTGTGTGTCGTATCGCGCGCACATTTTGTGAAGTAAACGGGTCTACTTTGGGGTGGATCCGCGCGATAAGTCGCGCGACCGCCTAATAAATACAAATGCGCGTATGTACTCGCGGTAAACTGAAAATAATACTCCCATCCTCAAGCGAGCGCTCATTTTGCCCTGCAAAGGTACGATAAGAAATGGCTGCTCCCGGGAAGCGTCATAATTGCGAGGTAAATTGGCGAATAAACACGTGATATCGTTTTGAGGGTGGAAATGGAGATCGATCGCGTGTTGTTTCACGCGGGTAAATATATAATATCAAAGCAGGATGAATTTACTCTGCGACGTGATGATTCTCTTCTTCCCTTTTTTGCATTGCGCGAAGATTTTTGCGACATTGATAAATAGCTGCCGTTAACGAGTTTAGTAAAAAAAAAAAAAAAAAAAAAAAAAAAAAAGAAGAAGAAAGGGAAAGAGAAAGACAATTTCGATATTTGCGATACATCATGCAGAATTTTGTGTCAAAATAACGTAATTTCTGGCGCGTTTGTTACTTAAACTTGTTGGAGATCCTAATTAAACCACACACGAATGACAAATCTGTCTTAAGGCGCTTCGGACTGCCTTACAGTAACAAGTTTACAAAGTTTCTTCTCGCATACTTGGTAAGGAAGATTATCGTCGAGTTATTATAATTATGGACTCTAAACGTTTCTCTACTTCAGTAGATACGCGACTTGCACCGACAATTATCTCTCTGCCAGAAAATTTGTTCAGACGACAAAGTTTCATTTGTCACAACGATTTCATTCGCGTTATTGTATTACCTATCGCGTCTCTTTATTAAAATGTAACAGATCAATGAATAACGTGTGTTTAATGGAATATGATGTTAATTCAAAAGGATATAATATCTGACATATTTTGTTCAATTGTAATATGACTGCGAGATGCAGATTAATTTTAAAGTGCTTTTGGAAATTCGAGAATGTTTAGAAAGATGAAGGACTGATGGTATTGCAATCAAGACGTTGGTACGACTTGCAATTTCAAGAATTCGAGAATATAGTTTTCAGGCTCGGTCCACTGTACTAGAAATGATGACGCAGAAAAAATTATGCAATATTGCAAAAGTTGTCTAAACACGAATAAAATTACAATGTTAATGACATGCGTATGGTCACATAAAGAATCTATTAAAGTTAATTCGGAGCTTACTCATTGTCAGTCAAAATCACATATGTATAATGATAATGATTTCTAAATAATGCACAGGATATTTTTGCGTTTATCAAAATCTTATAATGATATAAAGTATTATATAAGTATTATATAATACTTTATATTATATAATATATGTATTGCAATATTATATATAAAATATAGCAAAACTTAATTTAATACAATAAAACAATATTTTTGATAACAGGTATGTTAAATAAAAATAATAACACTTAATTACAAATACAAATCCCGATAACAATGATTTTATTTAATATAAAATGAAAATAATACTAAAGCGTTCAAAGTGATCAATGCACACTAAATTATCTGGATGCAAAAAATTTATCTTAGTTATTCTAGCATTAGTATTCCGGAAAATTAATTAATATCAAGTGAACTTTGGCACATAGTCAGCTGCTTTTCTTGATTTTTTCTTCAACTTTTCAACTTTTTGAAGAAGCTCTAGAGTAGGTACTCACTCCATTTGCACACTGTTTCGCTTAATTAAAAGCTTGTCGATCCACGTCTGTGAATTAAAACATTGATTCTGATCGTCATTCGCCGGTATCGGTTCCTATTTAATCTCCCAATCTTCTCGTTGCTCTAAGACGGTCTGATCCCTCACAAAGATAGGTAAATATTTGGAAGAAAAGGATACTTTGTGAGAGCTTTCTAAAATCAATGATACGCCGTCCCGCGGATGCGCATTATTAGAGACGGCGCGCGGCGGTCCTATATGAAAGCAGTATCTCAAACACTTGATTTGCATATCAATTTCGGAACGGTCCGATAATTAAAACATCAATCGACCCCGCCTCGCGCGTTCACACACTCTATATGCATATAGGGTAAATACTTAACGCGTTTATTCTGATTAGTTGTTTGCATCTCATAAAAGTCGCGAAGAAGCCTTTCAGTATGTTAAACAAAATGCCATTTACACTGATTATTATTACGCAAAGGGAGAGAAGAGAAATGGTTTTTAATTAAATTAAGATGCATAATTCTGAATCTAGCGTAACGTAACTTAATATAATCTCGGTTGGTTTAATCTATTACTCCTCAACACAACTTACCTATATTAGAGCTTGATGCGTTGTATTTAATCAAATCAGTTGGCTTAATTTCTTCTAAGAAAGTTCTTACTGAGGCTACGTTAATTTAATATAGACGCGATTTTAATATAACGTTTTACGAAATATTGCATTCTTCTAAAAATCACTGTGTAAAAGTCGCTGAGACGTAATCCACATATCTCATTTAATTCATAATCATCTATTATTTTTATCAGAAAGGATCTTGGGGAAGAAGACCAAAGTACTTTCTTGAAAAAGTTGCCGGAGAAAAATGCTATCGTTACGTGTTTATCCGATCTTTTCATAAAAAGATCTCTTTATTAAAAGAGTTCAAATAATCTCGAAGTCTTCTTTTTTTTCAAGAATGATCACTGAACAATCGGATAGTCATATATTTCTTTGCGCTATTGAATAGTACAATACTGAGTGAAAAAAATTTAATGGAGAGCACGGATGCGTTATGAAACGCATAATAGACGTTATATAGTAGAAAATAAAAAGGAAATAAGTGGCGATGCGCTCGTGTTCAATGTAATAACTTATATTTTCTAAGTTTTGAATATTAAAATTTTGTTTAAAAATTAGAATACTAAAACTTTCTTTAAAATAAGTTTTTGCTTAATTGATAAATCACTTTGAATAAGATCACAATACACAAACTTGTCCATCGATCAGTAAGGTTTTCCGGTACTTTATTTGCAACCAATTTCCTAACATTCTATTCATCTTTCGGAACAGAATTACATTACCATCGGCAACACCTTCCGTTAACTAAAACGCCAATCTCCTTCTTGAGAATCCCCTTCTTGAGAAGTGGCATATATATTTGACAAAAAGTATATGTATAGCTCAAGCAACTCGATTAAGTGACTGGAAGGAGTAAATTCCGCCAGAAGGATATCCATAAAATTAGAAAACGGAACAAGATGTTATAACAGGATCTATGTATATTCTCAACGACGGATATAAACAAGATCTTTTAATAGTTCTTTTTCGCATTATCCGATCTTTTGCAGATATACACAGGGTATTCTATATCTATTTAGTTACCGCTTATTTTACGTATTTTCACCAATTTAACTCGATTCTTTTTAAGCAAATATTTTACGCTGCAATATTATTGTTTCTATAATAAGTCTTCTTTAGTTTCAAAAAATTATTTTAGTTTTTTAATATATATATAGATAAAAAGAATATTTTGTGATGTCACGTATTCTTAAATTCAAAAAAGTTTAAATCTAAAGTTTTTTTCAAAAAAAGATTATTCTTCAGAAGAAGATTTGATATGTATTTTTATTAAATTAATAAAACAAATTTTTTAAATCTATTATTAAATTTGTATCTTTTTCTAATTAATATAAATAGATTAAACTTATAATTAGCTAGACGTATAATTATGTGCATATAATTAGAATTAGCAGACTATATAGGTATATCTTCAGTATCTCTATAAATCTCTCCAAATATAAATTAATTATTACACATTAGACTCACTGATTAAAGTAACAACAATACCCTAAATTTTCTTTGAATTGTGAAAAATAATTTGAAGCACAGAAAGTTGATGTAAGAAAAGTACCAAGAAAGAGAGAGAGAAACTAGTCGTAAAGAAACTTTCTTCTATGTCTAACGTATGAAGTATTTATTCTTTTTAAATTAGAAAATGCGTACGATTCATATAGCACTATTACAAGTATCCAAAATGGGAATTATAAAAAAACATAGTTATCATAATCGTGCAATAAAGATGCTCTTGTACGCACTCATCGTATATATGTGTATGTGTGAATATACGTATGTGTGAAACGCCACGTCTCTGTGAAACAGAGGTGGATTCTCGGCGAAATATCGTGCAAAAACTTGAAAGCCAACAGGGCGAGAGATAGATATTTATAGGCAACACTTTTTAACACTTTGTCGTGTAGCGCGACGTGTATACAAATTCTTTTATTACAATATATTTATTCTTTCTTTTCTCTAAAATTTTCCAGCCATACGACAATACGGTAAATTAATATCAGCTAAAATTGCCCAAAGTTGAATATAAAATAATCGAATATAACATTATAAACTTAATAATTTTAGCTAAATAATTTTTATTTTATGTAGACGCGATTTAATATAATATTTTATAAAATATTGCATTTTTGTGAATTTACTATATAAAAGTCGTTGAGATGTAATCCACACATATCTTTTAGTTTAGAATCATCTATTATTTTTATCAGAAAGGGAAGAATGAAAAAAACCAAAACTTACAAAAGTTCTTTAGTATATATAGACAAATATATATATATATATATATATATATATATATATATATATATATATACAATATATACATGTCCTGACTGACTGACTTATCAACGCCCAGCCCTAAACCTTATAAAAACATGAAATTCGGGGAGTATATTTCTTTTATGACGGAAGCACCCACTAAAAAGGGATTTTTCGAAATTTGATCCCTAAGGGCGTGAAAAGGGATAAAATGTGTTTTCACGGATTCTCCTCAATATCTTAGACCCGATGAGACATCAACTTGGTTTTTTATTTAAAGTAGTTACACTTACCGTATAGCGAAGCACGGCGGGTATCAAGCTAGTATTATATAAAGCAAGCGTTAATAGCGCAAGGAATCAATTGGAAACTTCTTACTTTCATCTAAATTCGTTTTGTACATATTGTGTTATATATCTCCAAAGAAAAGCAAGAAAAAGAATTCTGGAAAGCAGCATTTTCTTTGACTTGCCACAACCATATGGCGCCGCATAACGGCTTTCTTCCCCGCGTTTTAATTTTCTCGATCAGTCGGTATGTGCCGTCGATACCTCGGATCGATATTACTCTGACCAAGGAAGACAACGTCTCATAATACCGTACAGCTTTCCTCCCAGGAGATAGCAGAAAAAAAATCGAAACAAGACATATATAAGTTGCTCACCCTGGGGCGGGAAAAAACGCGCCGGTAATAAAGCGAAGTGCAAACGCTGTGAAAGAGCTCTCGCCGGAGTCTCGCGCTCTCATCGTCTCGCTGGTCTTCGCCACTCCTGAAAACGACGCTCATGGTCCACATGCACACACCGCTCGAAATCGGCAACGACGTCGCGACGCGTCGGTGTGAGGACTCCTGCAACTGGGTGGGGCGGTGCAGGGGCGCCTGCGTCAGGGATGGATATACCCCAGAAACGTGTCTCCTGGGTTATCCTTAAAATATCCGCGCTATCCTATTACAACTCGAAATTCGAATCGTCGACGGCTCGTCATTAATCTTGGACTCTTTCCTCTCTCTTTCTGTTCGACTGACGGGACGACCGACGGTGCCGCGCGTCGTCGTGTCCCGTTTCTCCTTTTGCATATATCGGTCTTATAACCGGCCGCGTGCTCTCGCGTCACCCGCTCCCGGCTTTTTCTTTCACCCATAGTCTACCTCTGACCGCGCACATCCTCCCTTCAACCCCCCCCCCCCGTCACCATCGAGGCTCACCCTTTCATTCTTACTCCCTGTCTGTTCGACAAACCCAGCACGATTCACGTCGGTCCGCCGAGCAAAATGATAAATCTACGGACGATGAGCGAAGTGTTTGCTCGCTTTTGCACTTACGGATCGACTTTTATCTTGACTGCCGCGGGTTAGAGGACGACAGTTAAGGACCAGATAGTCAGTAGCGACAGGGAGAGGAAAATTTATTGGCATCGAGAACAACGTCTCTAAGGATGTGTGCTCCTATTGCCTCATGAATATCCGTAGCATCAATAAATTTGGGAAAAAATATTGTACCAATGAAAACCTTGCGCTATCACTATTCGCTGACTTTCAACAGTCGTACATACCATTTCTTTTTTCTAACATCTGTTAAATTCTGCTTGCGTGACGACATCTGTGATTTGTAGAACGAGGAGAAATGATAAGAATCTTATTATTGATTTCTTTATAAATATCTTATTATTAATAATTTATTTATACAGAGATTTGTCAATATCTATATTTTGCTATCTTCTCTAACTATATACACGTGGAAAGAAAAAAATTAATATTAACAATACTTAGACGGATTAGCTCTTAAGTGCGCATTGCAGCTTTGCATATATGCAAAGCGACTTCTCGATGCTCCGTATATTTTCGCATATGAAGTTCGAACTGAAAACGCGCGGATTTGCACATCTGCTTTTACATTATCACAAAAATAGTTTAAAAAGGTTTCAAAGGATTCAAATTAGTAAATAAGGAAATTTTTTAAATACTTTTTTGAGATTCCTTAAGTAGCCATTATATTTATTTAAAAAATATTTAGAATAATAAGGGTTAAGAAACGCTACATCTTATTTGCATCACATTTTATGCGAGAGAGAGAGAAGAGGAAGGGGCTCGGGAGGATAAAGGGCTCGTCCTAACTCTTACCAGAAGCACGTAGAAAGATGCGCTCGCTTAAAATGTTGTTTGAAGGCAACTTCGAGAGATCTGCTAGAAGAATGTTTGATAATTTCCAAGTTTCGCGTGGAGAGATTTGATAGATATAGATTTTTCCCTAGATGATTGGCTCCGCTTGCGAAACTTTGGACCATCCGGCGAAGACTTTCGCATCTTCCAGCACAATAGAGAGGAAGCTGGCTGGAAGTAAGCGAGCGGTCGGCCGCCTGTATGTGGCGGGAAATTTACAGTCCGGTAATTTGGCGAGAATTTAAAGCATCCTGCCGGGTTAATTGCGAGGTGCCACCTGCGCCGCTACCCCTATAAAAGATGTATCACGCGCCCTTTTTGGGCCACGAGACGAAAGAGTGGAACGTCGCACAGAAATAAGAGACGCGGACGCAGAAGTTTCGCGAGTCCGGCTCGGACTTCTTTCGTTCAAGATAGTTGCGGGAACTTATTACTACTATCGGAGCGCGGATAGTCACTTATCGCGCCAGACGTATTGCACCCTCCCCTCGAACCCCTCGATGATAGGCGAAGGTCTTGGACGGGAGGATAGGAAAGGCGGGATGGAGGTTGTTAAAGAAAGACCGGATAAATCTCGGCGGAAAGAACGGATAAATCGCGTTCGTCTACTAAGCACCTACCTATCCGCAATAAGAGAGAACACCTCTTTCTCTCTCTCTCTCTCTCTCTTTCTTACATAAGCCGGCTGGCACCCCGAGTCCCCTTATCTCGCGCGCGAGCACAAAATCCTCTGCGCGAGGGTATAAGGGCGGGAAGAGAAATTTTTGATGTAAAAATAAAAAGTCGCAACCGTGACGTGTGTAAATAAAAGATTCCCATCTCGTAAGGCGGGGACGTGCGCTGTCGTACTGGTGGAATTAAAGCGCGGGTAGATCGACCGATAAAATGAGGACGACGGGAATTGTTCTGCACTTGCTTGTCCGTGACGAGCTCTTTTCTCGTCTGCACGAACTTCAGCCATCCCTCAACATGGCCCGCTCTCCCAGAAATTTACAAAAGCATATCGATTAGTTATAAAGCGCGTTGCTAAAATTTCCGTCTCTAAACGCCAAGCTGACAAGCTTTATTTTATCGATATTATAAAATTTGTAATATAATACTCTTCTTTCTTTTATTGCATGTCGAATATACTTGACTTTAAATTTTACAATATTTTAAGAGATCTAGATAATAAGAAAAGGAATAAGAGAAAGAATTTTGGTAAAAATTCAAATCTTTTTTGTATATCATCTCTGTATTCCGTTTGCAAGGAATCAAAATGGCATTATCTCGCGGAGAGAAAACGCATGAATGGATTAAGCTCAGTTTACGGTACGCACGAAATCTTCGCTGAAGCGTGTGACGCGCGATAAAATCCGTCTGGTTAGCTTGTATGCCGCGCCGTGCCGTTCTCGATTCGATTTTATTCCCAACACAGTCGGCGAAAGAATTAAAGAGACTATAGAAAGTCTCGCGAGAAATGGCGGAAGAGTCGCACACACGTTCTGAGCGTTTATACGTCCGCAATAAGATGAGAGATCCACCCTCTCGCTTTCTTTCCCATTTTACTTCCGTCCCCTACGACTTCGATTTATCGCGAAGCGCGCGAAGAAACTCCGCCTAGCACAAAGGGTGGCGCGAGGGAAAAAAATAGTTTGAAGTCGATTAAAAAAAGATAGTGGAAGTTTTCACGGCGCGGCGCGATGGGCGGGCGGGTTCGGGGAAAGGATTAAAGAATGGGTAGATAAATCTCGTGAGAAATAGCGGATAAATCGCGCTCGTCCACTAAGCACACACCTATCTTCAATAAGATCCTGCTCTCCTTGTCCCTCTTGCCGCGTACTCGCGTTCCAAAACTCGATTTATCTCGCGCGCGCGCGCGCGAGATTCTTTCCGCAATATGAAGCGCGTGGAAGAATTCTCAACGACGCCGACGTACGAGTGAAGACAGTTTTGCCCGAGCGTATGAATTTTCCCTCAAACCACCTTTCCATGAACACCTTGAACTTCCCGCCCGGTTAAGAGATTCGCCCGGTGAGAGACAGTGGAAAGAAAATGCGCATAAACTTGAGACGGTGGTAAAGTGGTGCAAATGAAGTAATGCGTGCGCTAGAGACGCTAGAGGTGCCACGACAGTTTGACAGATTTGTAGGACTGCAACACGTTTTTGTTTATCCAGTTTAATGATAACGCATGGAGCAGTTTAAGCACGTTTTCGCATGACGTACTACACGCGACGCGTAGTAATGATAATAGTCATTGCAATATTTGAACATATGTATATATATTTGTATGTGTGTGTGTGTGTGCGTGTAAAATTTGCGTTTTGTAACTTTCCAGTAAGTAATTCGCCAGATTGGTAACAGATTTGATAAGACATGTCAGTAGACTGACATCAACTGCGTCCGCGGTCTGCTTATGTTCTGCCAGCAGAGTCTGCTAACATAATCGGACAGCAGATTGGCGGTAGAAACCGCACAGACAGAGCAATGTGAGCAGATTGGCAGCAGAAGCAGCGCGGAGCCTGAACGGTTCGTGCGGGATCTGTTCGATTTCTGCCGCCAATCTGCTGTCTGATTACGGATCGGTTTGCTATTGCTGAACTGGCTGTACTAGTTCAGAGCCTATCTTTGTGGAGTAAAAAAGATAAATTCTGCAGCCAGTTCAGTAATAGAAAATAAATCCTATGTTAGCAAACTTTGCTGTTGGTATTCTGCCGACATCATGATATATCATAACCGGCATCAAATCTGTATTATAATCTTTTTGCCGACAAAATTTGTAGCAGATACTTGGTAAGATTATTTGCTCTCAACAGACTTGATTGTCTAGGTCTCTTCTTATGCATTTCATGAATGTTACAAATCACGTTTCATGATAACATTGCTATATCTTAACGCTACTCACACATATAGACATAGTTTAATCAATGTAATATAATGATAAATTCGGACCTCGTTAATATGATGGCACTTTAATATAATTGGCGCACCATCATATGTGGTGAAACGAAATTTAATTAAAAAATAAAGAAATTGATGTGAAAAATTAACATTATAACGGAATAGTTTAAAATAAAATTTACAGTTTTTATTAAGAATCTCGTAGTTGATTTTGTAGCTTATTATTAAAAAATAATAGACATCACAAGAAAATGCATTTTTTACATAGACACTGTTACAATCGTTCTCAGATTTGTCTTGTTATGCGGAACTTACGAACGTTTATATACAAGCGCATGTAAGCGCATTTTGAAATTGGATACTACTTAAATATTATTGCTAACTCCCATTGAGAATACAGAGCGGTTTACCGAACACAATACAAAAGATACAAGAGAGAAAAATACATAGTAGAAGATACCGTGTTCAAAGTGGAACGAGATAAGCAATCCAACATAAGTACAATATCGACTAACAATATCGATCAGCGGGTCCCCAACGTCGTCCAACCTGAATTTTCGACTTTTCCACGGCAGCGGCGTCGCGAGAGGAGAATGTTTGAAGAAAACGGAGCTATATGGAGGGAGCCCAGCGCGAGAGGAGAGAGAAAAAAAAGAAACCGCGCGTCGACACCTTCTTGCGCGTCTTTTTCGAGGACGAGCGTGTCGGCGGGTAACGTACCACTCATAATAAACGATAAAGGGAAATAAAAGTGCCTCCACCCAACGGTGAAAGAGGGAGACCGTCGCGGAAGGGTCGCGACAGAAGAGAGACGGACGTGGTGCGGCGCGACGAGGGGGGAAACGCGGGGGGAGCGCGTCGGCGTGTGTACGAGTCCGTTTCCAGCGACACGACGTGCTTCCCTATGCTTTTTGTTTTAATTTTCTAGAGGCCACCGGCTCCATCTCGTTCGCCTCTCCGTCCCCTCTTTTTTTCCGTCTCTCTCTCTCTTTCTTCCTCCCTTTGCTTTCCCCCTCGTTGGGTGTCCCCCTATCCGCCGTCACGGCTTCCGCCGCCACTGCTCGTCGGTTCCTCGTGGGAGCTCCGCGAAATGTACCACGGTGGTTTTCAGCACTGTGCTGCTAGGTATATATCCTCATCCTCCCTCTCTCTCCTATCCCTCCCCCATTGCCCCCTTGCTTGCTTTTCTCCGTCCTCCCACGCCGCTCCCCCGCCCCTTCCAATGTCCCCACCGCGCCCTGTCTCTCGCTTTCCTTTCCCTCCCATTCCGTTTATCCCTTCCTCGCGACGCGCTCTCTCATGCCGCCACCCCTCCGCGCGCCACGGAGTAAAGGGCTGAACCGGCCAGTGCAATTCCCGACGAGTTCGGTGTCGAGTCCGCGCTCCCGGCCGGCGATCGTGCATGTCGTCGTCGCGACGTCGCGCGTTATCTTTTTATCTCCCGAGCTACCGAGGGATAATGGTTTCTCTTTCTCCCTCTATCTCTCTCCTTCGCGACAAGTCACGACAGTTTTAATTTAACCGACGTAATGACAATCCCCCCGAAACGTCATCGGAACGTCGAATACTCCGAGTTCGAAGGGATGGGTGGAGATTAGCAAAGTAACGAATAAAAACGGTATATACGGTTAAAAAGTGATACGAGTGGTGGACGGGGTTGCCAGCTCCAGGGAATATAGATCTTTCAGCCGAAGTCACGCACGCTCATATACGCAGAAGGGATTAATCGGCGTGATGTCAACGCCGTGCGACGTTCGCCGTAGCGCGCGAAGCCGCGATCCAGCGATCCGATCCAGCGACATCGTGCCGCGACACGTAAGTTCCGTTTCGTCCCGCGCGCGTAATCCTCGACGGATCCTCGGATCCTCGGAGGAGCTGGAGGTGAAGGAGGAGGAGGAGGAGGAGGAGGATCCGCCAGAATCCGGTGAACGCTTTGCGGTCTTGTATTGATCGGATCCACATCGTGGATCCGTAGGCGACACGGACGCTGGATCCCGATGTAGTGTGCCGTCGGGCGGTTTTCCTCGTGCCTTCTTCTTCATCCCGGCTCGAAGTTATTTTCGGCACCCGCTTGATGGACGGGCATTCTGAGATTTTCCCGCGGTAAAATTTTCATGGCGCAATTCCATCCTCAGCGTTCCCGCTAATTGAACACGCCCGCGAATCGACCTATCGACCGAATCCGCTTAACTCACGAATCTGTGGACTGGGGGGGGGGAGAGGGGAAGGGGGGAAATTGGCCCTCTCCCCCATTTTTTCCCGCTGAAAGTCCTTACGACTGTCGTTCGCGGGCGCGCGGACGTGCGGACGCGTCCGCCTTCGGGCGATTAATTAAAATAATCTCTTCTCGCGCGCGTCGCGCGCGTAAATTATTCCGGGGTAGGTACTACTACTAGAGAGGTGCGCCCCGAGAAGTTTCTGGGGACTGAATGAATGAAACGGGAAATCAGAGCGGACAGGAAACGTAGATTGATATTGGCACGAATGCCAATCAATTGTTCGGAGATCAATTTTTGTCGAATTTGAATTACATTCGACCGGCTGCCGAACAATAACTATCACCATCCTGTTAAATCAATCTCTGAAAGAACATAAAATAACTGTTGTTTAATTTCAACTCAGCGTTATTTAATTTCCGCATCGCGTTGTATCGAATGCTATTGTGCGAGAGTCTATCACCATCACTACGTCAGTTTTTTGAGGGGGAAAAGCTTTGTCTGGAAGTATCCATCACATTCAAACCTTTTTTTAAATACTATTTGATGACTACATTCAAAGTCAACGCAAAAATATATTGACATTTATATAAAATGTTGTTATTATAAGCTAAGAACATAAATAAGCCATAAAAGAATTAATAATATTGTATATCTTAAAAATAATATCAAAACAAACAAATGTGTGAACTATAATTAGGAATAAAAATAATCTGAGTAAAAAATTGCCCGCAGTAGGAAGTGTGAATGTGGTGAAAAGTGTCAAAAACTATTTATTTAAATTGCTTTTTTTAAAAAGATTTATTTAGATTAATAAAACATTGTTAATGTAAAACGAAAATATATTATAATATTATTTTAAGCAATAATTAAAATATTTTACAATATTTCTACAATTATTTTTAATTAAAAAAATTTATAAAATTGCTATTACTTTTATAAATATATATAAATATTACCTTAAACTCTCAAAATACGCTCCGAAATATTTTTAAAATGACTAAAAACCATTAAGATCAAATAATTATTGATTACGATTGTTAATATGTTTCTCCATTTCAGGTTCGCGTTATTTACTTAAAAGACAAGAGAGGATGGCTATAAATAAACTATTAAAAAGGTATATAGAGCATAAGGAGCAAAAAGTGCAGCTCTGCAGAATATTTATAAAAATTTCTTGGGGTCTTAACGTGGCAATCAATAACTGTGCATTACATTCCTTCAGTGAGAGATTTTCGATGTTCCGCCCGACAAGTCCTGAAACTTTTATTGGGCACACCTTGTAAAGCCCCTCTGACACGGACGTCCGTCGTTACAATACGTTGCGCTTCTATAGCGTTGCTGCGGTGTATTAATTGAATCTCGAGGTATAGACAAGATCTTTCTGATTTACATGGGGAGATAGTTTGATTTTTCTTTCGGTGACGATTTTATATTTCGATTTCCTGCAGCATATTAAAATATACATGGTAAAATAAGAGAATAGACGTTTTTATATTTATACTTGACTATAGATATTTTTATATAAAACATATTTTATATGAAATACGTGATTATATATGTAGATACTTTAAAAGTAATCTGAAATTTATTATTATTAAATCTTTATCAAAGTTCTATTTTATCTATATTAGAAAAGGTCATCTATATTTTATCATTCTTTATATAATACCTAATTATATGATATATAAAATTTTATTTATGAATTTATAATTGCTTTACATTGTCACGATATTACACACATATATCCTACACACTCACGCGGACGCACACATACAGTCACACATATACGAATTGATTTAAAACTCATTAAGGAATTAAAAAAAATATTGTTTAGGTTTATACGAGTAAATGTGCTAGTTAAAGGAAAGAGTAGTAAACAAGTAATTAGTAACTTAATGGGTAACTAATTAATGTCTATTTGTAATAGACATCTGATGTAATTTTGTACATAAAATGTTTTTCAGATATATTTTTCATGGAAAAATTATTTTATATAGTTGTACTTATGGAATCAACAATTTTGGGATCTTTTGCTACGGAAAAATGGTTTTCAATCATATTTTCCTAATCGAATAAGAAGAAAATTCATGTCTCCCAACGACGTTGCAAAGACAAACATTATAATTCTTATAATTATTCATTATAATTATCAATTATAATTAGAAAAGAGTAACACACACTTACGTGCACGCGTGCGTACATATGTATATTGTTCAGATAACGCAATAGATCCGGTATCATCTCTGTCTGCATTAAACTTGTGCCTTTTGTGCTGGTAGAGTGTGCCAGTTGTAATCTGACAGCAAATTGTCGGCAAAAATTGAACAGAATTCGTTGCTTTATAAACATTTAAATGAAATACATCATTCAAATAGTCACAAAACAACGGATCTTGATCAGTTTCTACAGTCAAATTGCCATTGTTCTATTAACAGATTCTCTTATATTTCTGCTAACATTTCATCGACAAAATTTGCAGCAGACACTTTCAAAATCTGCTCTTGACAGATTCGGCTGTCCGGATTATTAAATTTCTTAAATTTATTACAATATGTTCTTCATTTATTCTAACTAATGTTAAAAAAATAAAAGAAATATAGCTTTTGTAAAAAAAAATTGTTAACGTTATTGGTTCAGTGAGCACAATATACTTTAAGCACCTAAACCTAAACCATTCCCTGACTCCATTAAATCTAAGTTAACTACTTATTCAGATTATCTAATAATAATTATTGTCTAAATAATTATATTGTCCACGTAAAACTCGGTTAGTCCAAGTACAGGGCCAAACCGAATAAGAACTGTACTAATGACTTACTGATGAATTGATGATGGTTAACGACGATTATATATGTCGTTTCAGGAGGATTTGTAAGATAGGTGCAGGTAAAGGTAAATGCGCTTTCCTGACCAGTATCAGACAGATTCCTAGGAACAAAGCATTTTGAGCGTACGAGAAGAACGATCTTTAATACAAGATCGGACTATAAGTATTCAATATACTGCCTAGAATCCGAAATATCCATATGTGTCCTATCCTTATATAAGAATCATACTAAAAACAAACGCTATCGAGAACATTTGCATTAATAATTTTATTTTTCCGAAATGGAGCTAATAGTAAAATTAAACTTAATAATAAATCCTAGTTAACATCAAAAAATTAAAATTATGCAATTATTTGCAAGATTTTTTACGAGAGTATTATAAACTCTAATGTAAGTGTAATATAACTTTTGCAATAATTAAACAATCACAAAGATACAAAGGTAATAGACATCAAGCGGCCGATAACTGAACTAAAGTGCGTTCTCTCTCTTTTTCTTTCTTATAAAAAAAATTATATAGAAATTTAAACTCAAAACTTTGTATAATAAAAATATAGAAAGTAAAAAAAATTAAGTTTGCGCTTCAACAATCTGTAATACAAAAAAATTACATTAAATATTGAATTTGGATAAACTATAATTTGTACAGAAAAAATGTATCATAATTATAATAAAAATAAAAAATGCACATTTAAGAAAACAAATTATTTCGAAAAGTGTCAAGCTGTTCGACAAATTTCTGTCTGACAAATATCTTCCATAAATCTTAGTAAAAATTTGAACACGGGAAAGGCGGAAAATGCGGCAGCGTCTTTCAAGGCTTACAGGGCTTCACGTGAATTAATGCGATCTAGTCCATCCTGATCTACGACAAAATCTTGTTAGTGCACCTCACCGAGCGGCTGAAATTCATGTCTCCCAACGACGTTGCAAAGACAAACGTACGTAATTAAATGCTCACGTGAACGATATAACAAGCAGATATCGGAGAAGCGAACGGAATATTTTCCGCGGCTTCTATTCTAAATATGTCCTGAATTAATGATGGCAGGCTTCTAATTCGCGACGAGAGATTCAATTAATACGCCCGAACGATTAGCTGGAACTCATCGCAATCAGAGCGGACGAAAATCGTGCGACGCGTAATCTATTATACATCACGACACAAATTTACGATATTAAAAATCATGTCTCTCTGTAAAGTATGATTTGTTTATTCACTGTGCATAGCGTTCATATTTATTACGTATATTATATATAGTTGCACCGGTTTCAAAATACGAATTTTGTGATCAACTTCTTGTTCGATTTGGAAAATATGATTGAAAACCATTTTTCCGTAGCAAAAGATCCCAAAATTGTTGATTCCAAGTATAACTATATAAAATAATTTTTCCATGAAAAATATATCCTGAAAAACATTTTATATACAAAATTACATCAGATGTCTATTACAAATAGACATTAGTTAGTTACCCATTAAGTTACTAATTACTTGTTTACTACTCTTTCCTTTAACTATAACATTTATACTCGTATAAACCTATATAAGAACAATATATTTTTTTAAATTCCTTAATCAGTTTTAAATCAATTCGTATATGCGTGACTGTATGTGTGCGTCTGCGTGAGTGTGTAGGATATATGGGTGTAATATCGTGACAATGTAAAGCAATTATAAATTCATTTTTCTGATTCTATTATATTCTTCAGTCTTTTCTACTCTTATTTCATATATAATTCTTTAAAATTTGATTGATTAGTTCTTGAGCTATAACCGTTTGAAATTACGAAGAATCCGTACATTAGGAAGCAAAATGTGCAAGTTTCAAATTTGCACACTTTTTTATTATATTAGCAATTTTTTAATAATTTTATTATATTGTTCAGTCCTTTCTACCCCTATTTCATATAGAATTCTTTAAGATTTGGTTGATTAGTTCTTGAAATACAGACGTTTGAAATTTTGAGGAATCCGTACAAATATAGGAGCCTTATAAAGCTGGGTCTAATCAATTAAATTTTAAAAAATTATATATAAAATAGGAGTACAAAAGACTGAAAAATATAATAGAATTAGAAATAGACCGTATCTCAAATATTGAGAAAGCTACAGCGTAAAACACTTTTTTGAAAAATGAAAATCCCCTTAAAATCCATACCGGTCGACGGATTTTAAGAAAATTAGAGGAGAACATACTTTCTATGATACTCTATTTGTGTGCAAAATTTCAACCCGGTATCTAAAAAATTGTAGAAGTAGATGCGTGTTATACAAAAAATCCGTACACACACACACACACACACATACTTCCGGACATTTTCTACTAATGTGATTTCTCGACATTTTGGAACATTCTAAACTTATTTCCATCAAAATCTCGAAAAATTTTTCCACCATCAAAAAGCTCTATGAGGAAGCAAGAGAGAGAGAGAGAGAGAGAGAGAGAGAGAGAGAGAGAGAGAGAATTTGAAGATTGTGAGATAATTTCAAACATCAGAAAAGTTAGTTATGATAAAATCTATTGAAACGTTACTTATCCGTAATTTAATTGCTCTTTGCATATGACGTTACAACTCCATACCTATTTGCCGCGTAAAGAGAATATTTTGTTGCGTAATTGCTGCATGTTCTCATGCATTACAAACGAATTCCATACGGGACTGCCGTTTGTATCGTAAACGCGGGGAACCGCGGTAACGTAACGTACTTAATCATTTATTCATCTGTGTGATGTGGCAATTAAATTGTTATTTTAAACAACATTTAATTTAGCATTTCTATAGAAATAATAAACGGCTGCGCTTTCCCGTATAACAAGCACATTTCCTCTCTCTCTCTCTCTCTCTCTCTCTCTTTCTACGGAAAGTCCTTTGCCGTAACCCGCACTCGTCGAATTTTATCAGTGGAAATATGACTGTCGCGCGAATGTAACGCGAAATGTAACTGCACTGCACATACACTCCAATGCCGAATTATTTTCTACTCTTATAAAGGTTGCACATAAGTTCTCCCCAGGGTTGCATAAGTTTTCTCGCACCTTACCTTTGGTCATGCCGTCGTGCTTCTCTGTGATGTCTGGATTTTAATAATTGTCCTGATAATTTAAGCTGATCCTTATGGCGTGCAGTATTCTATATATTTGCACGTGTTAATAATTCTACCAAATCAGGGTAAAACTGATGCTTCAATTTTATCTTCCGCATCTTCTTCTTCACACGTGTGCTCGTCCCGTATGCTGGGGTTACGCGACTATATACGCGGATTATTCCGTTCTCACGGGTGTAGGATATATAAGATCTCTTCTACGTATAACCAGAGAGTTGGCTTTTTTAAATTAAAATTCTGTATATGGTTAGTCTTTTTTTTTTAGGTAAGATTAAATGGTGTCGGATTTTTTTATACCCGTCTCCAGTAATATATGGAAAATGGACGTTAAGGAGTAGAATAGAACGGAATGACGTAATTGAAAAAAGAAAATAATCTTTTAAAAGAACCATTTCAAAACAATTTAAAAATAAGTTTTAAAAAGTTAAAATTTATACATATATGTTGCATTCACGTATGTATATCGGCAAGTTAATCTCTTTGTAGAAAGCCTAGGTCTCTTGCAAAACGACATAATTGCAATTTGCAATATTAGTTTTATAGTTTGACTGGAGATTATATTATTAGACATTTTTTAAAATGTCATAAAGCATTAAACTGCAATAATAATTAAACCTGGTTTCACATGAGTTTTCAACTTTCCACCTAAAGTGAAATTTACCTCACGTCTTACGGTATTTTCAGTGCAAAACGAGATCCATAATTAGGTAGTTCCACGTAGGTTTCCTATTTTAAATGGTCGGCTTTTCGCAAAAAAACCGCACAAAAGAACGAATTTTTTAATTAGTACTTACGACTGATGGGCATATATACGTATGTACATGTATGTCTACATAATTATAATATTAATATAATTTATTTCAATACTTAATTTTTACTCGTATCATACAATTATTTAGTCATTTTATATCATATCGACGTTTTACGAAAGAATTAGACTGATTTTACATATATATTTATGTATATGTCGTTGAAAACGTTACCTACTATAATGCTATAATAAGAACTGTTTTTTGAATATTTTATTATAAGTTATTTTTAGTGTGTTTTAAATTTTCTCAATATTAGACTGATTTTCTCAGCAAAGGGGATTTTTTAACCAAAAAATAAGAAATATTTAGAATATCATGTTATAAGTGCAAATATGCTACATTAGATTATGGCATATAGCAAACTTTAAGATACTATTAATCAGATTAATTTTTAAAATTGTTTCTCTATTTCTTTCGAAATTTTTTATTTCCTTTGCGTTTGTTATATTTATTACACAAGAAATAATAAGGTCTCTCTTGGGCAATACTATAATTTTCTACTATTTTCTATTACTGTAATTGACAATACTATGATTTTCTTAGTATTTTCTATTATTGGAATACTATAATGATCTATCTTGTACACGCCCGTACAGTACGCGACGAAACTACGTGCGCATTAGGATGCTACAATCGTCATAGTCATTACATGCACAGTTGGACTGTATTCGCAACGCTAAAGTTTGGTTGATATAGAGAGACGTGATATGCTGTTATTTGTGCTAGACTTGATTTCTATTCACAGAGTGTTCAATATGTTGCGTCGTAAGGAGTAAGACTTGGTGTTACTGCTGAAAACTTCTTTAACAATATATGACAGTGTTGCGCGATTCAACATAATAATTGTTTTTCTTTTATTGATTAACGCCTATAATTACAATTCACGTCAGTTTTTTAAATTTTGCATATCTTTGCTTTTAAAATTTGAACAAAAATAACTATTGTTATAAAAAAAATTTGCTCCGTATTATTCTTCGTATATTATTACGTGTAAACATTGCAAAATCTATTTTGAAATATCTTCGTAAATAATGTCTTACATTTTGAATAATACGTATAGATAATGACTTATAATGCAAAAGATACGTTTTCACAATATTATTAAAATAATCAACCCGAGGCGCTAATCCTTATCTCTCTTATTAATATTTATACATGCATTAAATTTGCATGTATATACAATTCATTTTTTTCATTCTCAATAAATACAGCGCCATCAGGAAGGGAGAAAAAGACAATTCGCTATTCAGATATTGGATGTTCTCGTATTTCCGTTAAAAAATCCACCTGGTATAAAAAACCGACCCAAGAGTGGATTTTAAATCAAGTTATAAATTTCCGGGAGCGGAGGACGTCCAAGTACTCCCAAGTTATCTTGAGTAATCAGGCACGAAGGTTAATGAAGGAGGTAATTTCGGGACGTAATTTGCGAGCTGTGAAATGTTGTGAGATGATTCGGTTGGCGGAAAGTGTCGGGGTCAGTCGGAATATTGAAAAAAGTGAAACGACTAAGAGTGATTTCCCTAAACGAATAGCAAGACAATTTCGCGAGACGACGAGTCTATCGACGGCAGATGAAACTTAACTTGATGATTGTACTTCGCGATGACATTAGCGGGAAGCGCAGGAGCACTTTGCACAATCGTGGATTGGATACGATTCTTTCCTAAAGTTCTTCCCGAACGATCGTTTGATGCGAGTTTCTCAGTGCAGCTTATCGCGTCGCAGTAAAAACAAACAGATAAAATAAATAGTAAGAAAAATGTTCTCCCGATTTTGGCCTGTGCTACCAAAAATCCTATCGCGGCTCTTTTTCTCGCATATATCTACATACATACACTGTTACTATTCACTCTCGCCCCTTCAGGCTCTCTACACTGTTTTTTCCTCTGCAATAGAAGTATATTTTGCCAATATTTATACATATATGCGAATAATAAACAAAATCCAAAATCTTACATATTCATAATGTTTTATCCGTATTGTTGAAATGCTACGCAGTAATTGGATTTTAAATCAGAATAACTGTTGTTTGCAGTTTACATGAAGAATGATGTACATATATAAATTTATTTTTAAAATTTTATGACAATAAAGATAATAATTTTTTAATCAATGCCGTTATTTTGAATGAATGAAGAATAAAAGAGAACAAAGTTATTCAGGCAAAATTTTGCTTTTGATATTTATCCGTTTTTCTGTTATAAACTTTATTTTTGTAATTGTGAACGAAAAGCGTACACTTTAATATATTCAGCTATAAATCACTCGAAATGGTATTTTATGAGAGCTATTATAATTAGCTGTATTAGTATTAAGGATTTTTTTATTTGGAGTAAAAAATAAGCAATTTGTGTTAAAATTAGATTTGTCGCATTTATATAACGTTTAGAAAAAAAATGTGGTCTCGAGATAAATGTATTTTATAAAATATAATTATAAAAAATATTATTAAAATATTAAAAATATGTACAAGTTGTGCTACAATTTAAAGATTTGTTTACTTTTTTATTTCTTCCCTTTGATTCTGATCTTTTTAACATCATTGAAACAGTCTTTGCTTTAGATCGCTAGATTCTCGAGTTGAATGTTTACGACATCGTTAATTTATAGATGTTAATGATGTTATAAATATGTTTTTAAGGTCTGGAACTCTTGACGAGAAAAAGCAAACGAAGAAAATATTTGAAAGTTTTGAAATTTTACGTGAGAAAACTCCTTTAATACTGATATCTCGTGTGCTCTCTCGTCTTCATTGAAAGTAATAACAACCCGCGACAACGTCGTAAATGGACGGGCAATTACATTGGAGAGGAAAAGAATTTCACGGAGAAATTTCGCCTCCGTTGTTTCTTTTGTCCTCTCTGTATTTCTTGTCGCTCTCGTGGAGCGCTTTTCCGACGCGCGACTCGACTGTGAAAGAAGCGGCGAGAACCACGAGAAAGAGAAAGCGAGAGAGGGTTCGGTCACACCGTATTTTACAAGATTACGCGCCATAACCGGACGGGTCGTTCGCCGAAAAAAGTTCTCTTTAAAGGGGCTGCGAATAGGGGATGGGGGCGGGGGGAATACGCGACGACGGGAACTCATTAATCCCTGTACCTCCGCGCTAGATAATACCAATTCGTCGGAACTTTCTTATTTCTTCCTTATCCACTCTGTGCGCGCGAGTCAGCGGTGAACAAGTCCCGACGACGTTCTTTCAGAACTCAAGGGAAAGAAGTTGTCATTCAACGAGCGACGGGCTGACGGACATTCGAAAAGGGGCACGGAGGGGATGAGGGGGAGGGAAGGAGGCAATTAAATGCCAATAATTGCGGTGATTACCAGTCGATTAATCGCCGTTATCGGCAGCTTCATTTAGCGCGTTAATTATCCTGGGCATCGGGAGAGGACAATGCGGTTACGATTCGTAAACGATTATTTTAATTGCACCGGGTCGCTTTTCCCCGGGATAATTGTCCCGCCAGGGTGGTAGCATGTAACAGTAAACATCGCTGCGAATGGTAGAGGTAACAGGAAGAGGGGAAGGGGGAAGAGAAGGAGATGGGACTAAAGAAGAGAGGTCGAATAGTTTAATATTTGCGCAGGCGGTTGTAAAAGATAAAAAGGAAAAGCCAGCTCTCGCACAAAAGAGTTGCGCTACTCCTACCCACACCGTACAACACGGCGCGGGGTTTGTTACATTATAAAAGGGGCCGATTATTTGAACGGACTCCAATTTTAATCGCGCGCCCGCGACTTTGCCGAAAGTATGCCGTGTGTGGATACGTCTCTGTGGCCCGTTCTCTCCTAAACAGTAGATTAAAGTACAATGCCCGGCTTCTAAGGCATAATCTCTTCGTAGGAAGGAAAAACACACAGTGCACCGTCGAAAATGTTACTACCTGTTTATCCAAGTTATTTTCCCGGAGGATCGTGCGCGACCAGATCTCGACAATTTTCTGTTCCGCTTTTTTTTTGTTTATTCTATCGGATACGTTTCGGTTGGCCGCGCGAACAATCGCGTCGCACAGTGGCTCTCAACTCCGGTAATCGACCAACGTTCATTCGTAATAGCGTGTAAAATTAATGAATGGATTTTATTATTTTGAGATCGAAATGTAAAAGTAATAATCTCGCAGAAAAGTAAAGAATTTTTATTCTTAGTGCACCATTTTATTGATACTTTTTTGTTTGAGGTAAAAATTAATTTAACATTTAGAAAATTGATCCACCAGTGGGAATGTAAAAAAGATAGTGTTGAATTTTACAAAACGTTCCCGTTTAAGCGAAATCGGACAGATAACTGAACGAAGTATTTGTACCAACAGAATTTGGGAAACACTGACGTAACATACGTTTTTTGCGGTGCTCATCGGTTTGTACATTTTATCGCCTTTAGTGGCGCGATATTTTCTGCATTCAATGCGGGAGGAACCGCAATCTCTTGCACAAACTCGCACACCTAATAAACTCTGCGATATATATCT